>NC_133535.1:10048007-10741101 GCF_048544455.1 Silene latifolia | reverse complement strand
AACACTCCACCTACTATGAGCACTACACCTACTATGAGCACTACACCTAGCACCTACTACGTGCACTACTCCAACAATCCCATTTTTCTTTCTTTTATTTAATGAGTGTGGCTCCCACTTGGAGGGACCTTATTTTTCCAACACATATTGTCACGGCCTAATGGGGTTCTGCTTTGGACGGGAAAATGGGGCTGTCTCGACTTCGCTTTTGGACAAGAATAGCTGGTTGATACACGTTATTCTGGGCAGGCACTCGTCCTGTATTTGCAGGTATTCCCAGTCTGTTTTGGGAATGAAATTATAGTGTTGTGGGAACTGTTTTGGGTCGGGAATGGAGCGTGAGTTAGTGCCGTATTGGGACTGTTTTAAGACAGAAAACGTGCTGTTCTTAGACGTTACACACGGGTTGTTTTAGTGGGTAATTGACGGTTAAGATAAATGGTAAAATCAATGCGTGTCTCCGCCTCAAGCATGCTCAAGAACTCGTCTTGTGGTTTACATATTTATTTATTTGGGCTTGTCATGTTTTAATTGTTGGGCTTGTCAATTTTTATTTATTGGGCCAATTGTCTTGCTTATCCACCTTATTTTCCCTCTTTCTTGTTTTTCCTCTTTTTCTTTCCTTATTGGTTACTTGGTTAGTTATTTGTTAGGCTAAATGCATTATATTTGTTGGGCTTGTTGTGTTGAGATTGTTGGATTTGATATGAGTAAATTGTTGGACCTCACATGACTAATTCTTTGGGCCTCACATAGTTTGCTTGTTGGTCTCATAAATGAGTCTTTGAGTTGGTCACATTTTATCTCGTAAATTTCACCTAACGTAAATTACTCATAACCACTTGTTATATTTTATTTAACCAACATGTTAAATTATGAAATGGAATATTTATTAGTATAATAATACAAGTATGAGATATTTATTATAAGTAGTTACTTGTAGTGAGTCGTCTTCTAGATAATGTCTAGTATTGTTCGGTTGTAAGAGTCTTGGTTCTACCGGAATACTAGGGGTGAGCCAGAGGCCCTCTAGTTGCGGTATGAACGTCGGGAGTGATGTTCCCATCCGTACTTATGGTGATGCAGACCATAAGTATGAATGTGACATTTATAATCCCGACCCTGAGTCTTGGTCCTATCGGATACTAGGGGTGAGCCAGAGGCCCTCTAGTTGCGATATGATTCGGCGGGAGTGATGTTCCCATCCGTACTCATGGTGATGCAGACCATAAGTATGAATGTGACGTTAAGCATCTCGTCCCTGAGTCACGGTCCTATCGGATTCTAGGGGTGAGCCATAGGCCCTCTAGTTGCGGTAAGGTCGTCGGGATTGATGTTCCCATCCGTACCTATGGTGAGATGCAAGCCATAAGTATGAGTGTGACATTAATAATCCCGTTCCATGTGCTTGTTTGTTGTGCTTGTTTGTTGTGCTTGTTTGTTGTATTTGGCCATGTTTTAAAGGTAACCGCTGAGCCAGATACTTGTTTGTTGTGTCTCGAACATGTTTTAAAGGTAACCTCTGAGTCGGACACTTGTTTGTTGTATTTGGCCATGTTTTAAAGGTAACCGCTGAGCCAGATACTTGTTTGTTGTGTCTCGAACATGTTTTAAAGGTAACCTCTGAGTCGGACACTTGTTTGTTGTGTTTGGCCATGTTTTAAAGGTAAACCGCCGAGCGGATACTTGTTTGTTGTGTCTCGGACATGTTTTAAAGGTAACCTCGGAGTCGGACACTTGTTTGTTGTATTTGGCCATGTTTTAAAGGTAACCGTGAGCGGATACTTGTTTGTTGTACCTCGGACATGTTTTAAAGGTAACCTCCGAGTCGGGTACTTGTTTGTAGTATTTGGACATGTTTTAAAGGTAACCGCCGAGCGGATACTTTATGTGTTGTGCTTCGGACATGTTTTAAAGGTAACCTCCGAGTCGGGCACTTGTTTGTAGTATTTGGACATGTTTTAAAGGTAATGAGCCGAGCGATACTTTAGAGGTCGTGCCTTGGACATGTTTTAAAGGTAACCGCTGAGCCAAGGTACTTAAGGATTTGTGTCTCGGACATGCTTTAAAGGTAGCCTCTGAGCCGGATGCTTTGCTTACTATGTGATGTTAGTAGTCCCTTTTCATGTATTGTATGTTGTTTGGTTTTCAAAGTTGGATGTATCATATGCCTTATCTATGATTGACTTAGCCTGTTTTGAATATTAGTCTCATGTCTGAGTGCTTGCATCAAATAGTTTTATTCCTGATGTTCTAATATGTTCTTGTTTATCTGTGTTTCGACATATTGTGGCTGGGAGAACCTTGAGTTACTCCCCACTGACTGTGGCGTTCATGTTTACATGAATGACAGGTTGTGAAGACGCTTACTTGGGGAAGACGTGTGGGCTAGCGAGAACTAAACCCTTGGACCTTAGTTTGCTAGTTTAGAAACCCGTTATATGTTTATTCGTGGGATATCTTTTCCCCGTCTTCTTGACTTGGGTTGTAATAACCTAAGTTCGGCTGTTATTGTATTTGTTTCATTTCATTTTTGGCACCCGCGTATTAATCCTTAACTAGTAATAAAAAGTTTTTAAAATTTCACAAATTTCCGCTTTAATTTATTATTTATATTTTCCGCTTTATCGAGGGGTGTCACAGTTGGTATCAGAGCCTATGTTGCTCCCGACGCACACACGTGTACCCCAAATTTAAATTGGACTTGACCTTGAATAATGAATGAGAGATGGGTAGACTTAAGGACCTAAGTTGGTAGTCTGTAGTGTATTTGCTATTTGTTAGGTTCTAACATGTTTGTTGATTGTCATTTAATAATTGTTGTGCCCTTGGATCAATGACCGTAAACCTACCAACGTGAAGATCAAGATTTGGTGCCTATTGCCAGAAATTGAAGATTTGCTCAACTTTGAAGAATGCTTCTACTTCCTTGAAGATGTTTCTCATTCTTGGTGTACCTTGTCTTATTCCTTATCTCTTGTGTTTATCCTTCTTCTAAACTCTCTTCTATTTTACTTTGGAAGTTACTCTTGTACCCTCTTAACTAGTCCTTTGTTCCTTGCTTATCCTCCTTTAACGCCTGTTGGATAGTACTCCTTCTTTTGAGTAATGTTGACCTTGGTTGGAAAATTTGACTTTTGTGGAGTTTGTTGTGTTTGAGTCTTAGCCCTGGTTGTGAGAGGTTGTGATGTTAGAAATACTTAGGTAGTGGATGAGACATACTTAATGATTCTTATACCTAGACCCTTGATAAAGTGAGTATAATTAATTGGTGGTTTCTGTGTGACAAGTGTGAGTGGCAATTGCTAGTAAGGTTATAGAACTTAGCTTTGTTATTTATGTTTGGGATTTGAAAGGTTTGGGAAGTGTAGTGAGACGTATCTTGGGATTCTAGTGCCTAGTACTTCACTTATAATGGATGAGATTGAATGGTGGATTTAAGGATGTAGGATTGACTAAGTCGAGTTTGTGATTGGCTTTCGTAGTTGCTTTGGATATGAGGGTTTAATGTATATGTCACCATTTATGCTTTAGGTTTCGAGAGTATAACAAGACCTCTTTGGGATGATTGAATGTGCAAAAGAATTTTTGAATTTGTATTTTGATCGAGGGTTGTACCATTTTGAGAAACTCGTAGTTGACACTAGTTGGATATGAGTATAGCTTTGTTGGAACTTTGACCTTGATCTTGTGGAAGTTGTTTGTGGATGTTTGAGGATTTGGAGTGGTGAGATCACACTTATAGTGGAGTACCTTGTTTCATGGAATTGCTTAGGGAGAAGTAACATAAGTAATTTGAGGAAATCCTTGGGAGCGTTGTAGTTATGAGTTTTGGTTGTTAGAAAGTTTTCGGGACCGTTTAGGGTGATGTTGTGGTTTGAGGTTTGAGTGCCTGGCTTTTCCTTGTTGTCTAATTCATCTTCTTCTTTGACCATAAGCGTTACCGTTCACACATCTCTTCCTCGCTTCATCTTGCTCCTCCCTTAAGTTGATGTTACTTTTGAAAAACCTTACCTATTTTAAAGATTTGAAAATGAAAATTTGATTTAACCCCATATTTGTTTCTTGAGTATAGACTTCTTTATCATGATTTTAATTGCTAAACCCGAGATTTCCTTAAGTTTTATCCAATTTCTGTTAACCTTGATCTATTTATGATTTCTTTGTCAAAGTTTGATATTACATTTTCAGGAATTTGACTCCCTTTTGAGTTTAAAGGTGAAACCTTTATCTCTATTTTGGCTTTTGCAAAAGAAAATTTGATTGAATTACCTTTTCTTTTGATTTTAACGTTGATAGGATGTTAGAACTCGTTATTGGAGACGTTTGATAACTTGTTCTACGCTTGTCGGCGAACTGATTTTGTTTTGAATTTGTCTTTGACTTGGAAAGTAAGCGTCCTTGTGTGCACGACAAGAGCAATTTCGTTCCATGAATGAGACTTATACTTTTGAAAACTCTTCGTTAATGTTTGTGAAAGCGTTTTGATTTTGATTTATACAAATGATTTGCCTTTCGACTTGGTTCTGTCGGAAAATTTAGTTGAAACTTTTGAAAGAATTTTAATTCTTACAAGTAACCTTTTTAATGTTTTGGTTACCGATTTTAAAAGTTCAGTTTTATTTTTATAACCTTTCATTTCTACTTTCAAGTTTCGAGGACGAAACTTTTTAAAAGATGGGGTGATTGTAACACCCGCGAATTTTCCATTTTGACATTTTAAATTTATTAAACCGTTTAATTATTTTGTTATATATTTTTGAATTATTTTATTTAATTAATTTTATGTCAAACACGATTTTTATAAACGTATTATATAAAAGCTCATTTTTATAAAAATACGTACGATTAAATTATATTTTTAAGGCACGATTTATATAATAATATATGTATACGTATTTTTGGCCGGATAATAATAATGACTGTAATAGTAATAATTCCCGTCTTAAATCCCGTCTAACATTAGACCGTCACATTTTATTTGAGAATCTTATCTTAACACGGACCAATCGTATGTCGACAACACATATCCTATCCACCCCCACACTCTACTTTTATATTATTATTATTATATATATTATATATATTATTATTATTATTATTATTATTGTATTGTTGTTTTTGGGTGGGCCGTGTCCCTTCCTAAACCATATACTCCTTCCTTCCTTCTTCATTTTTCAAAAAGCTGCAGCAGTCACCAGTAAACAACACTACCAACTGCAAACACCATTTTTTCGATCTTAAAAACTCAGATCCCGTCTCCGTTTCTCAACTAAACTCCATAATTCTGGTACCTATAGCTTCCCCTCTCCTTCCTCCTTCATTCTAGGTGATGGACTCGGCGACCCGTACGGGAATTCCGGACGACTCAATCGAAAATTTGAAAGGCTAAGGTAACGGTGATAGGTTACTCGACAAAGTGTCGAAATTTCGCCCTCTTTAACTCGGTTTTATACTCTTTTATCGTAAAGTTTGGTTCTTTATGCCTTTCTCATATGTGTGGTTGAATATGTTACGAGCATGGAAATGCCGGATTTTGTGCATGATTATTACTATTTGAGCTAGTGTAGCCGATTACTTGCCATATTCCGTGTAGTGTTTTAAGTTGGACACCTCATCATGGATGTACAGAATGTCTAGCATTTGCTATGGATGAATGTCGAATGTTTGTGTCGATGGAGGTTGTTGGTTAAATAAAGTAATTGAATTGCAGGGCAGCCCTTAGATTGGGCGCTTATTTGTGATAGCTTTAGGTTACAGTAGTATTCCATATTGTCACGGCCTAATGGGGTTCTGCTTTGGACGGGAAAATGGGGCTGTCTCGACTTCGCTTTTGGACAAGAATAGCTGGTTGATACACGTTATTCTGGGCAGGCACTCGTCCTGTATTTGCAGGTATTCCCAGTCTGTTTTGGGAATGAAATTATAGTGTTGTGGGAACTGTTTTGGGTCGGGAATGGAGCGTGAGTTAGTGCCGTATTGGGACTGTTTTAAGACAGAAAACGTGCTGTTCTTAGACGTTACACACGGGTTGTTTTAGTGGGTAATTGACGGTTAAGATAAATGGTAAAATCAATGCGTGTCTCCGCCTCAAGCATGCTCAAGAACTCGTCTTGTGGTTTACATATTTATTTATTTGGGCTTGTCATGTTTTAATTGTTGGGCTTGTCAATTTTTATTTATTGGGCCAATTGTCTTGCTTATCCACCTTATTTTCCCTCTTTCTTGTTTTTCCTCTTTTTCTTTCCTTATTGGTTACTTGGTTAGTTATTTGTTAGGCTAAATGCATTATATTTGTTGGGCTTGTTGTGTTGAGATTGTTGGATTTGATATGAGTAAATTGTTGGACCTCACATGACTAATTCTTTGGGCCTCACATAGTTTGCTTGTTGGTCTCATAAATGAGTCTTTGAGTTGGTCACATTTTATCTCGTAAATTTCACCTAACGTAAATTACTCATAACCACTTGTTATATTTTATTTAACCAACATGTTAAATTATGAAATGGAATATTTATTAGTATAATAATACAAGTATGAGATATTTATTATAAGTAGTTACTTGTAGTGAGTCGTCTTCTAGATAATGTCTAGTATTGTTCGGTTGTAAGAGTCTTGGTTCTACCGGAATACTAGGGGTGAGCCAGAGGCCCTCTAGTTGCGGTATGAACGTCGGGAGTGATGTTCCCATCCGTACTTATGGTGATGCAGACCATAAGTATGAATGTGACATTTATAATCCCGACCCTGAGTCTTGGTCCTATCGGATACTAGGGGTGAGCCAGAGGCCCTCTAGTTGCGATATGATTCGGCGGGAGTGATGTTCCCATCCGTACTCATGGTGATGCAGACCATAAGTATGAATGTGACGTTAAGCATCTCGTCCCTGAGTCACGGTCCTATCGGATTCTAGGGGTGAGCCATAGGCCCTCTAGTTGCGGTAAGGTCGTCGGGATTGATGTTCCCATCCGTACCTATGGTGAGATGCAAGCCATAAGTATGAGTGTGACATTAATAATCCCGTTCCATGTGCTTGTTTGTTGTGCTTGTTTGTTGTGCTTGTTTGTTGTATTTGGCCATGTTTTAAAGGTAACCGCCGAGCGGATACTTGTTTGTTGTGTCTCGAACATGTTTTAAAGGTAACCTCTGAGTCGGACACTTGTTTGTTGTATTTGGCCATGTTTTAAAGGTAACCGCCTGAGCGGATACTTGTTTGTTGTGTCTCGAACATGTTTTAAAGGTAACCTCTGAGTCGGACACTTGTTTGTTGTGTTTGGCCATGTTTTAAAGGTAACCGCCTGAGCGGATACTTGTTTGTTGTGTCTCGGACATGTTTTAAAGGTAACCCTCGAGTCGGACACTTGTTTGTTGTATTTGGCCATGTTTTAAAGGTAACCGCCTGAGCGATACTTGTTTGTTGTACCTCGGACATGTTTTAAAGGTAACCCTCGAGTCGGGTACTTGTTTGTAGTATTTGGACATGTTTTAAAGGTAATCCGAGCGGATACTTTATGTGTTGTGCTTCGGACATGTTTTAAAGGTAACATCTGAGTCGGGCACTTGTTTGTAGTATTTGGACATGTTTTAAAGGTAACCGCTGAGCCAGATACTTTAGAGGTCGTGCCTTGGACATGTTTTAAAGGTAACCGCTGAGCCAAGGTACTTAAGGATTTGTGTCTCGGACATGCTTTAAAGGTAGCCTCTGAGCCGGATGCTTTGCTTACTATGTGATGTTAGTAGTCCCTTTTCATGTATTGTATGTTGTTTGGTTTTCAAAGTTGGATGTATCATATGCCTTATCTATGATTGACTTAGCCTGTTTTGAATATTAGTCTCATGTCTGAGTGCTTGCATCAAATAGTTTTATTCCTGATGTTCTAATATGTTCTTGTTTATCTGTGTTTCGACATATTGTGGCCGGGAGAACTTGAGTTACTCCCCACTGACCGTATGCGTTCATGTTTACATGAATGACAGGTTGTGAAGACGCTTACTTGGGGAAGACGTGTGGGCTAGCGAGAACTAAACCCTTGGACCTTAGTTTGCTAGTTTAGAAACCCGTTATATGTTTATTCGTGGGATATCTTTTCCCCGTCTTCTTGACTTGGGTTGTAATAACCTAAGTTCGGCTGTTATTGTATTTGTTTCATTTCATTTTTGGCACCCGCGTATTAATCCTTAACTAGTAATAAAAAGTTTTTAAAATTTCACAAATTTCCGCTTTAATTTATTAGTTATATTTTCCGCTTTATCGAGGGGTGTCACACAAGCCCTCAGTTTGTTCATCGTTTCAGGAGACCGCAAGGAGGATTCAACTAAAGACGTCATTCTACAAGCACGGGTGGTAACATATAACTGCTCTGGAATTACACCCGGAACAATTGGCGCCGTCTGTGGGGAAAGATACTAGAAGCTAGTCACATTCATTCCCAAACAAAACAAAAACCCACCCAAAAAGCTAAGAAGATGTCGAAACAACCAGAGAAGGTGTTGGTGGAAAACAAATTCTACCAAGACGACACATTCCACAACTCAGAAATCGGGCAGTCCCCCACCGGCCGTATCACTGATACGACGAACGGGACGCCAAAGGAACAAGATATGCCGCTGCCCGCCGACCAAGTCACCGTCCTGGGACATGTGGTTGACGCAGCAAAGCTGAAGCTACTCCTGGACATAATTGCTAGTACGCCGGCTCACACTGTCACACCGACAAGAGCGGCGGAACCTGTCCAGGAGACCAGGGCCCAAAATGTGACTCCAAGAGACTTGAATGGAGCACTGGAAGAAGCCGGCCCTGTCAAGACGCCGGGGGAGCCCAGAGCGCTAGTGGTAGACCTTAGTCCTTCCCGCACTCACGGGAGGATGGCGTCGCCGCAGCGCCGACGAGGCACCCCCCAGAGGAGTGAAAGAAGCCCGACTCACCAGAGTCGGAGAAGAAGCCCGACTTACCAGAGTCGGAGAAGAAGCCCTTCCCGCCACGGGGAGAGGAGCCGGACTAGGGATGCGAGGAGCCGATCGCCGCGTGGCATTCGACACGTGGTCGACGGCCCCTCGGCGCCACGTCCTAGATACCCCGGTGCCGACTAAGCTGAAGTTGCCACCTATAGCATACAAAGGAGAAGGCGACCCAACCGACCACGTCGAGGCTTACGAGTCTCACATGTCAGTATGGGAGCAACCCGATGAGGTTTGGTGCCGAATCTTCCCAACGACACTGCATGGGATGGCACAAAGTTGGTACAAGGGGCTACCCGACGGGTCGATATCCGTTACGCCGACCGAAGGACACGTTCCTAGCCCAAAGTATTCCCGCAACAAGAGGAAGGCCGTGGAGACCTCGGACCTCCCGACTATCGACAGAAGGAGGCGAATCTCTCCGAAGTTATGTGAAGAGGTTCGACGCCAAGGTTCAGCAGATTCGTGAGCTGAACAGCGAACTGGCAGCCTTCGCGCTGATGAAAGGCCTCCCGAGGGGAGACCTAAAGAATGAGCTCATCAAGTGCGGCGGCCAAAGATTAGACTCCGCCAGGAAAATGGCCGATCAAGCCATTAAGGTGGAGGACTACCAAAAACCGGGCAGCCCCGCCGAGGCCGAGCACTCGTAAAGAAAAAGCCGCCGGGAGGACAACCCGGATGAAAGACGCCGTGACGATAATAGGTCACGGCCTGACAGGTCCACCAGGAAGCAGAACACGGCGGACGCCGGGTGGAGTTCGGGAACGAACTGCCAGAGGCGGTACAATGATCACACCCCCCTGGCCGTGTCTGCCGCTGAGGTTTTCGCCCTGAGCAAGAACGAGGGTCAGAAGTGGGAGAGGCCACCCAGGCCGAGGAGTGACGGTGACACGAGCCGATCGTGAGTACCACGACCACACCGGTCACCTTACGGACAACTGCCGGCATCTGAAAAATGCCATTGAAGAACTGATCCGGAAGGGGAGCCTCGACAAGTATGTCGCCAAAGGCCAAAAGACTGATGCCGGCGGTTCAGATAAGAAGTCCGTCTTCGAACGGATAGGAGTAATCCATGTTGTCATCGGGGGCAACGAGAACGGTGGGTCCGCTCATGGGCACAAACGACACCTGAACGAGCTGTATCAGGCCATCAACTTTGTGCCCAACACAGCGACTCCCGCTTCCAGCATCCCCGATATAACCATTAGGAAGAGGGACTACGAAGGAGTCATCGCCCCTCACAGCGACCCACTCGTAGTCCACTTGGACATAGCCCACCACCTGGTGAAGAGGTGCCTGGTCGACACAGGCGCCTACACAAACATCATGTACATCGAATGCTTTCTCAACCTCGGTCTGAAGGTTGAAGACTTGAGCCCCTGCACCAACCCGTTGTACAGCTTTTCTGGGGCCGGCCTGGTACCCCTAGGGTCAATCAGGCTGCCGGTGAGGTTCGGCGAGGGAAGTGCGGCCAAGAACGTTATGTCCGAGTTCGTGGTCATTGACGGCTCGTCCGCCTACAACGTTCTCATAGGCCGAGTCACCCCGAGCGAGGCCGATGCGGTGATGTCCGTCCGGCTCGACATTGATGTACGTCTCGGACCGGGGGGAAGCGCATAAGCTCGTTTCAAAGAACGAAAAGGACGAAGTGGTCAATGTCCAAGTATCCGCCAAAGGGTGCAACATGCAATCCTTCAAAGTGGCGAAGAAGTCAGAAAGGGGGAAGAACCCGTCCTTGCAACAGGAGGGCGAGCGCATGGATACCACCGTCGGCATGGTCGAAGGAGCGGAGACCGAAGAGGTAGAGATTGACCCAGGCCGCACCGTAACTATCGGTGTTAACCTGGAGCCAAAATTTGAGCCGCACTCCTAGATCTCGCCGAGAAAGAACAAAGACGTCTTCGCCTACTCAGCGACCGAGATGCCAGGCGTGAGCCGGGAGGTAATTGTTCACAAGCTGAACGTACTCCCCACCGCTCGCTCTGTCAAGCAAAGGATGAGGAACTCCTCAGCCGAGAAGGATGAGGCCATCAAAGCCGAGGTAGATAAAATTGTCGGCGCGGGTTTCATCATGCCTTGTACCTATCCTGAGTGGTTAGCTAATGTTGTAATGGTGAGGAAATCATCGGGGGCATGGAGGATGTGCGTAGATTTTACCAATCTTAATAAAGCGTGCCCCAAAGATTGTTATCCCTTGCCTCGAATAGATAGTTTAATCGACGCGACGGCAGGCTACACTATGCTGAGCCTGCTGGACGCCTTCTCGGGGTACCATCAGGTGTTCATGGCCGAGGAAGACATGCCCAAATGCGCATTCATCACTGCTAACGGCACATACATGTACAAAATGATGTCGTTTGGCTTAAAGAACGCCGGTGCAACATACACAAGACTGGTGGACAAAGTGTTCCAAAATCAAAAAGGGCGAAACATTGAGGCTTACGTCGACGATGCTATTGTAAAAAGCAAGTCCGACAGCGAGCACTTAGCCGATTTGCACGAGACATTTTGTTCACTAAGGAAGTACAAGATGAAGCTCAACCCAATGAAATGCAACTTCGGTGTCCGAGCAGGTAAGTTCCTCGGCGTACTTGTCAGCGCCAGGGGAATTGACGCCAATCCGGACAAAGTCCAGCGATCCTAGACCTGCCGGAGCCGAGGAATCGAAAAGAGGTCATGATGTTGACCGGGAGGATGGCGGCTCTAGCCCGTTTCATCTCTCGGTCGGCCGACAAGAGCACCCCATTCTTCAAGGTGTTGAAGGGAAATAAAGACTTGGTGGGGGGAGGAGAGCGCGGACTTTCAAACAATCGAAAGCTCATCTTCGGACTCTCCCAACCCCGTCCGGCCGATCGGGGGAAACACTATATCGTACATAGCGATTCGTCGGCCACGGTCCGGCCGTGATCGTCGAGAAGAGGACAAGCAACAAGACCCAATCTACTTTGTCACCATACATTGTTGCCCGCCGAGAGAAATTACCCGCCGATTGAAAAAAGCCTTTCTTTGTCGTCGTCGCCGCAAGGAAACCGAAACCCTACTTCGACGCACATCCCGTGACGGTCCTAACCGACCACCGTTGGAGAAAGCATTGGAAAAATTTGAGCAATCCGGCGAGCTCATTAAATGGGCGAGAGCTATCCGCCGGCATTCAAGACAAGCCGAGGCCCTCGATAAAGGGACAGCACCGCGCAGATTTCTGGCCGAATGCACATACCAAGAAGAGCAAAACCCCGGAGTATGGGAGGTATACACCGACGGGTCCTCCACGACGAACAGCTCAGGAGCCGGCATACTTATCATCAGCCCAAACGGGGACGAGTTCGAGTACGCCTTGAAATTTACCTTCTCGGCCTCAAACAACGAATCCGAATACGAGGCGGTGATAACCGGAGTCGAGCTAGCTAGGGCCGCAGGGGCGGAGCACATCATTTTGAAAACAGACTCACTTTTGGTGGCTAATCAAATCAGAGGAGAGTACGAGACTCGAGACGACGGAATGGTAAGATACCTGGAAAGGGTAAAAGCTGACACCTCAAAGTTAAAATCTTTTCGATACAATGCATTCCTGTGTCCGAGAACAACCGAGCCGACGCTCTCTCAAAACTCGCCAGCTCAACCATCAAGAATGTCAGCCGAACCGTGCTGGTGGACATCAGGAATGCCAAGAGCATTGCTGAGGCCGTCGGCATGGTGGGTAACATAGAGACCGAGACAACGTGGATGACTCCGATAATGAAATACAAATTGACAAGTGAACTACTGGGGAGAACCGCAGTCTCTCGCGAGAAAATAAAGAGGATCGCAAAGAAGGTACTTGGTGTTTGAAGGGGAATTGACAGAGGTCCGTGACGAGGCCACTCTTAAAATGCGTCGGTCCAGCCGACGCGGAGCTAATCTCGTGAGAGATCCACGAAGGCATCTGCGGCCATCACATGGGGGCAAGAACACTAGCCCACAAAGCTCTCCGAGCCGGCTACTTCTGGCCCACCATGCTTGCGGATTCCAGAGCTAAGACCAAAAAATGCAACAACTGTCAAATGCATGCTCCGGTGATACATGCGCCTTCCCGAGACTCGCAACGGTACTTAATCCCCTTCCTTTCGCACAGTGGGGGATGGATCTACTAGGGCCATTTCCAACGGCATCCGACGGAAGAAAGTTCTTGATTGTCGCCGTTGACTACTTCACCAAATGGGTTGAAGCTGTAGCAGTACCTGCAAAGACGACGGCAGCCGTAAGAAAGGTAATCTGGGAAAATGTCATAACTCGTTTTGGGCTACCCCAAGTCATGGTATTCGACCACGGCCGAGAGTTTTGGAGTGACACAATAATGAGCTGGCTGGAAGAACTTGGTATCAAATTTGCATACTCCTCCGTCTGCCACCCACAGAGCAACGGACAGGCGGAGGCAGCCAATAAAACAATCCTCAATGGTTTGAAGAAGACAGTTGAAGATCTAAAGGGAAGATGGGCCGATGAACTACCCGACGTCCTATGGTCCCTGCGAACCACGGAGAAGGAAGCAACGGGGTACAGTCCGTTCCACTTAGTCTACGGGTCCGGCGTCCCGCGATTGAAGCAACGGTGCCGACATTCAGAACGGCCACCTTTAACCCGGTTGAAAATGAGGAAGGCTTGAGAACCTCCCTAGACCTAGTTGAAGAAAGCCGAGATACAGCACGCCTCAACTTGGCGGTATACCAAAACCGAATGAGAAGAGCTTACAACCGAAGAGTCCACAAAAGGGACTTGAAAGTAGGGGATCTAGTCCTAAGAAAGTCGGCCGCCACCAACAAGGGAAACGTTCATGGTAAACTAACGGCCAACTGGGAAGGTCCCTACAAAGTGGTTGAAGAGATGAGGCCGGGTACATACCGGCTGACCGACATGGAGGGTATGCCTCTGATGAGCCATTGGAACACTGACAATCTCAGGAAATACTTTGTATAGCGGCGGAGGTGTCCATAATAATTGTTGGCACCCCAACGCATGTTTACATCTAATGAAGAATCACCCAATCTTTCCATCAAAGTGTTTACCCCCCCCCCCCCCCCCCCGCGGTCATATCGAGGTAGACGCCCCGGCCCAAGCCGGGCAGTCACCCCAAGAATGCTGTCGCGTCGTAACCCCTAGTCGCCTCGGTCCGCCGAAGGCCTGGCAGGGGACACAACGATCGATACGCCAACTTACGCTGTCGCGTCGTAACCCCTAGTCACCTCGGTCCGCCGAAGGCCTGGCAGGGGACACAACGATCGATACGCCAACTTACGCTGTCGCGTCGTAACCCCTAGTCACCTCGGTCCGCCGAACGCCTGGCAGGGGACACAACGATCGATACGCCAACTTACGCTGTCGCGTCGTAACCCCTAGTCACCTCGGTCCGCCGAAGGCCTGGCAGGGGACACAACGATCGATACGCCAACTTACGCTGTCGCGTCGTAACCCCTAGTCACCTCGGTCCGCCGAAGGCCTGGCAAGGGACACAATGATCGATACGCCAACTTACGCTATCGCGTCGTAACCCCTAGTCACCTCGGTCCGCCGAAGGCCTGGCAGGGGACACAACGATCGATACGCTAACATGTTCACAACGGCGGTTGGAAAGCACAAATCCGACACCTTGGTCAGACCGAGAGTGAAAGAGGAAGCGGCCAACGCGCTAACATGTTCAAAGAGAAAGACGTTAAACGCAGTTGAGATACGCATTCTAGCCGCTCGGCTAGGTCAAGGTAAAAATGAAAAAGCGCTCAATTAATAACACAAGAAGACAAGAAAAGACCTCGGCCAAGCCAGAGGCAAAACAAGCAAACTTTCATTAATGACAACAGGTTACAAACGAGAAGAATGCAGACGACGGCCGTCCCCATAGGGATAAGCCAAAACGCAACCTACCAAAGTCTTACATAAACAAGGAAAAGAAAAGCAAAAGATTACAGACATGATATTTGAAGCGCCAAAAGATGGCAGGGAGGAAAGGCTCAATAGTTGGCCCCCGAACAGCTAAAGCTATCCGAGATGCCGGGTGAGTCTGGTGACGACCGCCCGTCTCCCTACGCCGGATCCGCCCACCATCGACAAAGAAGCAGCTAGCGTCAACTTCGGTGGCCTGCCCAGAGGAAAGCTTGCCATCTCCACATGCCTTCAGCCTTTCAGCCTCCTCTTCGGCCTCCTTCACCTTTGCATCATAGGCCGCCTTGGCCTCGGCTATCTGAGCCGCCTTCGCCGCCTCCTCTTTTTCCGCAACCGCCTTTTCCGCGGCATCGCCATCTCGTCCCAAAGCTGTTCAAATTTCTCCCACCGGAAAGAAGTCTTCAGGAATGAGCCTCTTGATTGCCTCCCTGGTCGCTTCCTCGGCCTGATCCCGGAATTGAGCGCACGGGTCGGGAGGATCTTATCTTGAAGCACCTCAATGTCCTTCTCCCTTTGGGCAAGAAATGCGACCCTAGTGTCCGCGAGAGCCTCCGATCGAGCCTCATACATCCCCTCCATTCTTCCCTTTTGGCAACAACGGCGTCGTAGCCACCCTTATACCTGTCCCGCTCCTCCAAAGAATCGGGCAGAGGTGGCATCGCGGCCTCAACTTTGGCCTTCTCGGCCGAGGTCGCTTCTCAACTTCCTCCGCACGCTTCCGAGCAGCCAGGAGGTCAAGCTTAGCCTTCCCGGCTTCCCCCTTTGCAGCGGAGAGATCAAGCTTGAGCCGTTGGATCAGTGGCCTAGCCTGGGCCATGGCCTGTTCTTGCTCCATAATGTAGGAGCCGGCCGATTGAGTCCACTTCGCCGACCTCTCGGATATTTTTGTACCCTCCGCCACAAGCTCGTTGGGGGAACCTTCCGGAGTGCGGAGTCAACGGTGACATTCCTATCACCCGCCTTCTCAGTCGCTTCTCTAATTGCCGATCGCAAGAACGGCGGCTGCCGACGGCGGATCTACAAAAAATTTACACAGCGCATCCATGTCAACATTCATCGACACATCAGAGAGTCTGTCATCGGGAATGCATAATGAACCAGCTAAGTCTGGACCACAGGTCATGTCCGTACCAGTCTGGACCCTCTTAGTTGGAGGACCGGGTGAATCGGTCTTTTCCCAGCGGCGGCGAAGCCGTGCAATGGCTCTTTTCTCTTCTTGGGAGAAGGAGGGCCCTTCGCAACGGTCACCATCTCCTCGGAGACATCGATGACCTCCACATGCTCCTTCTGGACCGTTGGGGTTGAAGAGGGAGCTGGGATCGACAACGTCGCAGACCTGGACCTTGCCTTTGATGTTCTCTTCGGCACACCCCCGAGGACCCGTGCTTGAGCCGCCGCCTGATCCAGCGCCTTCAGCTGCTTGTCCATAAGTTCGTTGGGAGCCAATCTACGATCACGCGTGTCGGCCTGAGGGTGCTGCTCAACGACGTTCCCGTCCTTATCAAGCCCCAACCTCTTCAAGGTCTCCTCAGACAGATCCTGGCCAAACCGGTCTGCAAGAAACCAGACAAGAGTTACATAAAAGAAGTAAAACAAAGCTCTAAAAACAGGAGCGTAATAGGCAAAGATGGGCCTCACACCGACCCTACTCACCCTGGTTGAGGGCCGGTATGAGGCCGACGCGGCAAAGCAGCTCATCTGAAGAATAATCCGAGTCGGGGCACCCATCCCTTCTCAAAGCATCAAACAACAGATCGCCCGCTCCTCGTCAAAGCACTAAGAGCAACCTGCCGGCATCCATCTTGTGCTTACTCTGGGAGACCCATTTTTCACGCTCCCTTTTACTCTCGCACCGTAAGTTGACTTGGTGCTGGAAGGACCGGGGCAACGGATAGTCATCCGGCACTTTGACATACACCCACCGCCCCTTCCAGTCCTTGCAAGAAGAAAGCTTATCAACGGAGAGGACGCCCGGCTCCATCTCGCACGCCGTACCACCCCACCTTACCGGGGGTCGATGCCCGAAGATGATGAAGCCGGCGGAATAAATTAACTGTAGGTACCTCCCCCTTGAAAAGACAGAGCCACACGAAGCCAACTATCGTCCTAACAGCCAACGGATGCAGCTGAGCCACGGCAACGTTCATAGCTTTGACGATGGCCGCGACGTATTTATTCAAAGGAAACCGGAGGCCATACTCCAGATGCCTGATATATACGCCGATATGCCCCGGAGGAGGGCAACAGCCGCCCGACCCTTCCGGGGATAACAATTTTGTACCCCTCACCGAAGTAGAAATGACCCTCGAATAGAGTTCCACCGGAACAACTGGCGAATTTATTGGTCCAGCACGGTCGGGACGATCGCGCGCACGCCTCGCCGTGGTCCAGGATATGCGGCCTCTCCTCACCAGAAGGAATCCCTTCCTCACAGCCATCATCAACATCATCATCCTCCCCACCATCCGGAGCTTTTGGATCGACTTCAGGAGACGGAGACCTAGGGCCCCCAAACCTTATCGGGATGGCGTTTAGTATCTCCTCCTCATCAAGACGCGACGGGGAACCCCCCGGCGCAGGCTTACTAGGCCCAGCACCAGCAGAAGACATGTTACAACAAAACTTACGAGTTAAAGAGAGAATTTATTTGTTTACTTTGAAGAAAACTGCCACGCCGGAGTAATGATTCTGAAAGCTAGAAAGAGGTTTCGTCACAAGGGCTAGAAAGAAGAAAATTTTTGAGAAAATGAAATTGGTGGCCAATTTCAGGGACTAAGTACCCTATTTATAGAGGAAAGCCCATGAAGAAGGACCAATCAGGGCACAGCCCATGAAACGTCAGCCAATAAACAATCAGACACGTGTCAGACATGCAGCCACGGAATGTCAATCGTTGCAACAGTTGAATGTCAATCAATGCAACAGTGACCAAGCGTCTTCAACACGCCCCTTCATGTCTCTCTGCCTGTTCATCTTCCTCAACAGATCCCTAAGTACCCGTTTCTCCGCCGGCCACATGATCAACCAAGCCAGAAAGCACCGGCCAGGGGGCAATCAGAAACAACCGGCACTCTCCACCCTGGTCTCAGCCAGCGTCATTGCCTTTTCCACATCGGATGTCCATTACACAACCATGTGGAGGGGGGATATGGTACGGCCTAAGCAGAGTCACGCCGAGGTAGAAGAAGCCGGGGCAGAAAATTTTCACTTACGCAGAATATACGCTTAGCATACATCGGAGCCCATACCACGGCATAGACTACGCTGGGGGCAAATTGATGGGGCATATTCTGCACCCGCTGACCAAGTCAACACATTGAGCAAGGTCAAAGATATCCACAAAGAAGTCAACGGCTTAGACAAACCCTAACCGACGAGGCATGTCGGCCTGTCAGATGGGTCCCGGCCGGGGCAACCAGCCAGCCGGGGCACACATCCGCGAACTCATATCCAAGACCCCTCGGCGGTGGGTCAACAGGGCCCGCCGGCCTGCCATAGGTCCCTCGGCCGAGGGGTAGATCAGTCTTTCCACCTGCTAGCCACTTGGCCACTTGGCCACTACGTGACAAAAGGTGAAAGTCTATAAATACTCCTCAACTATCATTGAGGAAAGGATCCACAATTTAACCTAAGAATCACTATTCATCTGGTAATATCTTCCTTATCTCTCTACAATACGTACTTTGCCAAGTAACAACCACTTACCTCTCTAAGTTACTGACTTGAGCGTCGGAGTGAGTTCGCTCGGTCCAAAGCCGAGCCCTCAGTTTGTTCATCGTTTCAGGAGACCGCAAGGAGGATTCAACTAAAGACGTCATTCTACAAGCACGGGTGGTAACATATAACTGCTCTGGAATTACACCCGGAACAATAACAAAAAAATAATTTCCTATAATCAAGAAAATAATACAAAGGAAAAAAAAAGATACCACTCCTTGACAATTATTATTAGAAAAACTCCTGTATTTTTCAAAATGACCGTACTTCTTACACCTGAGCCTTTATAATGTTTCATTTATTAGATTACCTTTAAAGTATAAGGACGGTTCTCTTGAATAACACAAGAATTTTTCTTATTATTACGCATACTATTCTTTCCAACAAGCAGCTCTTATTTCTGAGTTGGACAACTCACATGCTAGTTACCCACTTAACCCAATTCTTATACCATACACCAGGTGTATGGTACTTCCCACTCCCAATATTAAAAAAAAAAAAAAAAAATTAAATAACAAAAGTCTCCCACTACTTAACAGTTATCACTTTCCATAAACTCTTTCTTTCTCCTGTTTCAAACTACGTCTTCCGTTTCTATCAAAAAAAAATCGTCCATAAAATTTAATTTTTCATCCAACACAGTGGTTTTGTAATCTTGATTCGAGTTTTGATTAATTAAATTCTAACTTATCAGGCATGTGTTAAAATTACTTCGTGTTTTGATTAATTAAATTCTAATTTATCGGGTTTGCGTTGAAATTACATAAACCCTAAAAGTTGTATAATACCGTAAATTAAATTGAGTTTTTATGTTTTGTTTCTCATTATTGATGATTAAATTTGTGGTTTCGAGTGTGATATTCATCATATGACACTATCATATTCACTCAGAATTTAGTGAATATGATAATTTAATTTGATGAATATGTCCTATCAAGTGTGATATTCATCATAAGTCACTATTATATTCATTTTGATTTTAGTGAATATGATAATATAATTTGATGAATATGTAGTATTTAGTGTGATATTCACCTTATGATACAATTATATTCACGTTGAGTTAAATGAATATGATAGTGTAATTTGATGAACGTGTGTTATGTAATGTGATATTCATTTTATGACACTGTTATATTCACTTTGAGTTTAGCGAATATCGGTCTAATTTGATGACTATGAACTGTAAATTTGATAAAACTCGAATACAAATAGATGAAAGAAAACTACGAATTTAATAAATTCAATAGGATTTTAAATTTGATAAATTGAGTAATTTAGAAAACAAAAAAAAAAGGTACTATGAGAGAAGTAGTGGGTAGTTTATTTTTTTTTTAATTTTTTTTTGCCCATAACTACTATGGGTGTATCACTAATTGTTGTATGAGGCGGTCTTATGCTATAAGACCATTCTCTTTAAAGCCCAACCCGTATTATGTAACTGTCCAAAGCCTCTACCCATTTTTTAACAACCAAAAGAATATAACCTCCCATATATCCCCTCTCTCCCTTTTTTTTTCAATCTAATCTACCATGTACGTATCTCATATCTTTTGATTTAAAAATTTCTTCATTTGCTTGCTGCTCCTTCATTTTCTTTCGATCTAGTCTACCTCTCATATCCGTACTCTTTAATTTTCTCTCACCATATTATATCATTGGTGTTCAATTACACGAATCGGTCATATCCGTCTCAAGGTGAGGGTACGTATCATACTATCACATGTACGGAGTAATTTATTATTCAACCATGATTGATGATTATCTATGCGTTTGTGTAAAATTATAACTTTCAAGTTTTGCTTGATTTTTTGGGGTTTCACTCAATGATTTTTGACAATTGATATGTCTTTTCAATATGAAAACTTACTCTTTCAAGTCTAGGTTAAGCAATATTAATTAAGCTTTGAGGTTGATTCATATTTGATGCTTTAAGTTTAGATACGAGAGTTGAGTAGTTGTTTTTTTTTTTTTTTTTTTGTGTGTGTGCAGTATGAGAGTTGAATTGTATGGGTTAGTAAAAATAAATTAAAAGTTCTTTTTTTAAAATTATAGTTTTGAGTTTTTAAGTTTTGGTTTAAAATTAAGAACAAGTAGATTTAACTTCAAGACTATTATGTATATTGTTGTTGGTGCTTATGCCTTTATGAGCGAGATTATAAGAATAGGGAGAATTGGAATTTACTATGTGTATATATCAAAAGCCAATTAGCTTAAATGGAAGAGTATGTGCAGCAATGCATATGGTGTGGGTTCGAGTCCCACATTGGCTATGACAAAACTTGTATATTAACCTTTAAAAAACAAGTATGACTCGAAATCGAAAAATGCTTAAGCCGGTTCGACAATAGCGACGATCCAAATAGCCAATATCGCCATTATGTAACATTCTATTCAAAAGATCGTCTCTCTAAAAACTCGATTATTGTAATGGAAACCTAGATGTTTTAGTTTTCTTTCATAATATTTCGATGTCAAACTTAAAACTTTATTTACTTTGCAAACCTCAAATTTTATGTATAAAACTCAATATCTTATCTCTATAACTCCTTGTTTACAGTGAGTACTACTTAATATAAAATGTTGGGTTAAAATTTGAAAACTTATACTTATATGTTAAATACCTCACTGATTAAGTTAAAAGACTAAAAATTTTAAATTCAAGGTAAAGTATCAATATTCCATTTTTGACTACCTAAATTATCATCCAAGTTGAACAACACGTATTTAGGTTAACAAGCTATCACTTACTAGTATAACATAAAAACAAATTCTCGTAAGTTGAAAACGAAGTCTTTTAAACCCACTTTTACATAGAGGTGTTAATTTTTGTAGGTTAAAAACTAGACGTTTTAGCTTAAAAATTGTTAATTTTAGGGCTGTCATCAAATAAGCAATTCATGGACTATACAACCAGATGTATATGTTGTACGGTGTAGAACTTGAGCTTTGTGTCAAAGTATCCGAGCTTTATATTAAAGAATATGAGCTTTATTATAAAGTATTGAGTTCATTCATTTACACATTAAAAACATGAAATTTAAATTAGCTCAGGAAAAATTACAAGTAAGCTCGAATTCTTATACTTGGATGTACTATGCTTATGGTACAACTGGATGTATAATCCTATTTGTGTCAAATAAGGTGAGGCATCGACCATTAATGAAGTCTATTAATGGTGAGGAATAAAAAACGAAAAACGTGCTAATAATGGAATAACTCTTTGCAAAGAAAGCTGATGGACAACTTAGTAATTGATAGCCTTAAGCCCTTAAGCATGTTTTGGAGGTGTAGTTTTTTCTCTCCCACCTTCTCTGGACAGTTATAAATAATTTTGCTAACTACTGCTTTTTTATCTTAACAAAATTGTTTTGGTTTTTTAAACTATTCACTTTTGCATTGGGCTTCTCTCCTTTTTGGGCCCGTCCTATACTATAGGACGATCTTATAGGAAAGTTGCTGAATTTGCCCACTTACCCTGGCTTACATGCAAGTTCATTCCAAATTAAGTGGTCATTATCCGAATCTCTCAACCTAAGATTATTCCCAAATCCCAATTAATGCATCCTGATTTAGGGACATCGTTAAATTGGGGCACAATTTAGGGATATAACGTGCTGGTGATTTAAGAGTAATTACCGGTTCATTTAGCGTAATTAAGGCCGGTTTATTGATGGGTAATTTCTAAATAAAATAATACGAGTTCGGGAAGTACGGAGTGTACGCTCGTATAATTATTTACGGGATTACGAAATAGTTTTCGTTCGAATAACTATGATGGGGGTCTCGCTGCCCGGTCAGCGAGTCTGGGTCCAGGGGCGCCCTGGTTTAGGGGTTTGGGGGCAACGCCCCCGAAACTTTGGCAGTAATTAAATTCCGCGTAATTTAATTAATTGTATCTGAATTTCTAAAGAGTTGCAACACTTCAGAAATACATCACCATGTTTCCCCTTTTTCCCAAATTCTTCCTATATATATAGATGAAGGATGAGAAGAAAAGATATAACAGAAAACCATAATCTTCTATTTACATCAAAGAACGTATAACATCCTACACAAAATATTTCTATATTACGTCTCTGATTTTTGTTTTTGTGCCAAAAATCAGAGAGCACCGTCTTATCTCAGTAGAAAGTTTGATTATACCCAGACACGGTTAAGGGTCGAATTATTCTATTAGAAAAGCGGAGTCGATTCACTGCGGTGTTATTATTGTCAATTCCTGTTTCATACATACTCAATCTCTAACATAACGTGCATTGACCCAACATAGTCCTTAAATCCTCGAGTCAAGGTATAACACGAACGACGACCGGCAAGCAAGAGATGTACGTAAATATAATACAAACATGAATCTAATCATTTAATCAAGGTCCATATTAGTAAAAAAAGCAGTTATTATAAATATATAGTTTGGATATTATGCATAGCTTAGATATTACACTACGATTATGGTATTGCATTATCTTTGTTATACAGTAGTATTTTTTTTTGGTGCTAATGAGGGGCGAATCCCAATAAAATTAACTACGAGCTATTGCACGGGGAATAGCTACTCCAAAGATGTCCTCCAAAGAATAGGACGCAAACCATTAAAAGGAATATTAAGTGCGTAGGAAATCATAGTATAACTTGAGGCATCATTGAAGCTCTTACAATAATTTGAACGAATAAAGCTTTCTAATTTCCGTGATTAATATCTTAATGTTGTGGGTGATAATAGTTTAGCTAGATATAGAATGCTAGAAGCGTAAACTAAATTCCCCAATACAAAAAAAAAAAAAAAAAAAAAACAATAATCGGGACAATAGCCAATAGGCAGTATTTTAATAGCGCGTGACTAAAACATGTAAAGGAGTATTTATGAATAGTTAAATGATCAAAGCTGAAGAAATGTTGATCAAGAGGTCGGCCAACTATAGGAGAATGAATAACATAGATGGGGCACATTTGGGATGTAAACATGCATTGACCTCAAGTCAACCCCCAACAAACACAACTCATAGGCAAGAAAGTCAAGCTGCCTGCTTCCTATAAAGGCCAAATAAGCTTGTCTTTACTTCCAATAATTTCCGTCGTATGTTAGTGTGTGGCCTAGAAGCTAAGTCGTTAGCGAAATGGTGTCACTTAGGATCGGAATTTATAAGAAGGAAGACACGCCACAAGACATGTTTTCGTAAAACAAACTGCAACCAAAATGGTGTGGTTGCATAGAAAAATAAATAAATAATGATTTCAAAATAAAACTGGAAAATGGCTTACAGAGATCCGAACCTGCGCTGCTGCACTGTGCACAGAATGACGGACCAGTGTGGTATCGAACATTAAAAACAATAGAAAAACAAAAGAATTCAAGGTGCTTGTCAACAGTTGATCAAGTCATTAACACAAGTGCTTTACATAAACACTCTTTCCAGAGTAATTACGGCAGTGATGATGTCTATTCTTCCGGAGAAACAGCAAACACGATCTTTTAAGAGTCACTGGACAAAGTAAAAAAAAACTGGTAAATATTAAACAAAATAGGTAATGCTAGATATTTAAGGTGCGGCACCTTAAAGTGCTGACTACTGACCATCTTCCACAATTTTTCGTGTCATTCAGAATAATGTGTTGACGGTCATCTCCTGCAGACGATGCCTGGCAAGAAGCAGTATCACACCTTAACAATTCAATTCTATTCCACATTGTTGAGCGCTGACTCATTTCTCTTTAGCAAAGCAAAATAGAATCTTTCTTCAACCAATAAATTCCACATTGTTGGGCTGTAATGTGCATTCTATTCAATGCTTTTAACTCATAAATAAATTCACCACAAGCAATAATCATGAATTTGTGTTGAGATTGGAAACTAAAGAAAAGACCAAATTACACATAAAACAACACACAAAATGAAACCAATTTCTCTCAAAATACGAGACGATCATTCAAGTTTCGGGCCTTTCCTGTGTAGCAAACCAATCTTTCTTATCATCTTTGTTCTTATGGTTCAAAGTATTACAGTGACTTTAGCACTGAATAGCATTGACTACCCAGGCAACGAGACCGACCACACTGCATTATTGGCCATCAAGAATCGGCTAGTAGATCATCCTAACAAGGTTGTAAGCTCATGGAATGACTCTATTCACCATTGTTCTTGGGAGGGGGTTACTTGTGGGCGTAAACATAACAGAGTGACTGTATTAGATTTGAGTTCTAGAGGTTTAGCAGGAATCATATCTCCATTCATAGGAAACCTGAGCTTCCTTACAGTTATTGACCTTTACAATAATAGTCTATCTGGCAATATCCCCGCACAATTAAGTTATCTGATCAGGCTTCAAGTATTAGACTTACGTAACAACACACTTGTAGGTGAAATTCCACCCAACATATCTAATTGCGTTAATCTCAGGGTTATTGCTCTTGGCAGGAACAAGCTAGAGGGAAAACTTCCAGCAGGATTAAGGGCATTGACGATGCTAACAATATTTATTGTGAATAATAACAATCTTACTGGCCCTCTTTTTGACATCATTCAAAATCTTACATCCTTAGTAAGCATATCGGCTGCTCAGAACTCATTTACAGGAACTATCCCATACAACATTGGTAAAATGCAGAGCCTAACTAATCTTGAAATTGGAGGTAATGAACTCTCTGGCAAACTTCCCACATCCATTTTCAATCTCTCATATATTCAAACTCTTGATTTGGCAATTAATCAACTACACGGAGAGCTTCCCACGAATATGGGCTTCAATATTCCTCGCCTGAAATGGCTAAACCTTGCAGAAAACAACTTTTCAGGAACAATTCCAATCACCATAAGAAACCTTACAAACCTCGAGTTTATTGGACTGTTGCAGAATGGTTTTACAGGAAGCGTTCCTCGGGATTTTAGCCATTTTCATAATCTAGAACTTTTAGATCTTGGAGAAAACTTCCTGGTGGGTGACATTAGCTTTATAACTACCTTAGTTAACTGTAGCCAATTACAATTTCTATCATTGAAAGATAATGATTTTTCTGGAATATTACCCCAATCCATGGCCAACCTCTCTACCACTTTAACATCGCTGATGATCGGAGAGAATTTGATTAGTGGAACACTTCCTGCTGGGATTACCAATCTCATCAATCTTGAGAGTTTATATATAAATGACAACAAATTGACAGCATCCCTCCCTCATGATCTCGGGAAGCTGCAGATGCTACAAGGTCTTGATTTAAGTTCAAACAGACTAACAGGTACAATTCCCATTTCCATTGGAAATTTATCACTTCTAAATCAGCTTTTTTTATACAACAACATCTTGGAAGGGAGCATACCTGAAAGCATTGGGAACTGTCAAAGCTTACAATACTTGATGCTGCAAGGCAATTACTTCTCAGGAAAAATACCAAGTGAGCTCTTTGCAGGAGATGCTAAATTTATTTTTATATCCTTATCAGAAAATCAGTTGGAAGGGTCACTCCCTCTTGAAATCAGTAAGCAAATAAATTTAGTTGACTTGGAAGTGTCTAGCAATAAGTTGTCAGGAGTATTTCCAGATAGTCTAAGTAAGTGTCTTTCTCTTCAATTGTTATATATGGACGGAAATTCATTTCGTGGTTCAATTCCAGCATCACTCACTTCTTTGGAATCCCTTGAAGAAATTGACATTTCTCATAACAATTTGTCGGGTCAAATACCAGTCTACTGGTCCAAATTACCTTTAAAATATTTAAATTTATCTTACAACAATTTTGAAGGAAGTGTTCCAACAGTAGGAGTTTTTGCAAATGCAACTGGCATCTTTCTTGCTGGTAACAACAGGCTTTGTGGAGGAATACAGGAGCTACATTTGCCCAAATGTGTCAAAAATGAGATAGCTAAGAAAAGACGTTCGTGTAATACCCTTAAGAAGGTGGTAATTATAACTGTGTGCACACTGGTTGGGATGTTGGCCATCTTATTAGCCTTGTATCTGATCAGTAGAAGGAATAAAAGGCAACCCAATGTATCAACTTCAATGATTGGCAAAACATTCACAAAAGTGTCTCACCACATGCTACTCAACGTCACATCTGGGTTTTCTACAGACAACTTGCTTGGCACGGGATCTTTTGGATCAGTATTTAAGGGCGTTTTAGATGGAAAATTTGTTGCTGTCAAAGTTCTAGACATGCAACATCTAGGCGCATCTAAGAGCTTCATTGCAGAGTGTAACGCATTGAGGAATGTCCGTCACCGTAATCTTGTTGGTATTGTAACAGCTTGCTCTAGTATTGATTTTCAGAGAAATGATTTTAAAGCACTAGTGTACGAGTTCATGTCCAATGGAAGTCTAGATAGATGGTTACATGGAGTATATGGAAGTATGAGCCTTGCTCAAAGGGTGGATGTAGCGATTGATGTGGCCCATGCACTCGGCTATCTCCACCATGAGTGTGAAACTCCAATAGTGCATTGTGACTTGAAGCCGAGCAACATATTGCTCGATAATGACATGGTCGCTCATGTTGGGGATTTTGGATTAGCAAGGTTTCTCACTCAACCTTGACATCCGAATCAAAGTAGTACAATTGGAATCAAGGGAACTATAGGCTTTGCTGCTCCAGGTAATAATAGCCTGATTCCTAATTATAATCTGTCTGACAAGCACCATGAAGTACTATTGCCAATATATCTACTACTCGCTAAATATGTAAAGTCAGTGAGATTGCCCAACTTATACATATAGTAAACGAGTGTTTTCAGGCTTTGTCTATTTTTATTAACTACTGAACAATTTTGTGGCTAAGCATTGTAATGGGGTTCACATGGCAGAGTATGGGGTCGGAAGTGAGCCATCCACAGAAGGTGATGTCTACAGCTATGGCATATTACTACTTGAGCTAATGACAGGAAAGAGTCCAACAGACAACATGTTCAAAGAAGGCTACAGCCTTCATCTGCATGCAAGAGGAGCATTACCTGACCAAGTCTTACAAATTGTAGACGCATCACTCGAAGAAGATAATCTCACTGAAGAGGCCAGTGACACGAGGGCAATCCAAGATGAGCTTCAACGAAGACTGGAATGCATTACTACTGTTATCAGTGTTGGGGTGTCGTGTTCCAATCATTTGCCACAAGAGCGAATGAAAATAGTCGACGCAAGAATCAGGCTTCAATCAGCAAAAGACAACCTTCTGAATGCTAGAAACAGGCGTAATCTTCCTGCAAGAGGTATAACATTAGACATATAATGAGTTTACGGTTAACGAATTATTTGTGAAGTTTCAATTTGATTAGAAGTTATGCTAACATAACATTATTTCTTCTTGTAGGGCTGATGGTTACAGGGGATTGACCGCCTAAGGCTGATTTTAATCAGGAATACAAGCATTCGTCAAATGAAGTCTCAGGAATACAAGCATTCGTAGAATGTAAAATGCTACTCCGTATTAAGTTTCAGTCAGTTTACTGTAATTGTATTGTGTTCACAAAATAATACTTCCTCCATTCCGTTCATTTATTTAGCTTCGATAAAATACGCCTCACAAAGATAAGAATAAGAAAAGGTAAACAAATGAATTAGACGGAGGGGGTACTACAGGTCTACAAGTGCTCTGAGAAACTATAACCTCAATTTGTGGTGGTTTCTTGTGTTGAGCATAATAACATCCACATTTTTATTGCTAATTATTCAAATTGCAAATGTAAACCCCAGGAACTTAAAAAAAAAATTGCAGAATTTTTAGTCTTCAAATAAAATTAATATAAAAAGGGAAAAAAAACGCACCTTCAATAATCTTCAATTTCAAACTTCAACGTTGGGTTTGTTTACATATGGTGACACTTGATTCCAATTCCGAGGTTAATCTTGCAATCTTCCATGGTGTTCTTTCTTTCTTTGTTTGTGATCGAGCTTGGATATGTTGGAGATTGGTTCCAAAAATGAACATTTATGATGGGCTTTTCTACCACCTGGCAAACCAAGTTAATGGGTCGGGTTTAGTTCGGGTTGTGTCATTTTTGGGTTTAATATAAATCCGATCGGGTCAGGTCATTTCAGGTTGGGATTATTTCGGGTAGGTTACTAGTTATAACTTATAACCAAGTTATTTAGGGATAACTAGTGAAGATCCCGTGCTAAAGCACGGTATTTTTTAGGTTATTTATTTATATAAATCATTCATCAATCAGAGATGATTTTGTAGTATATAATTTTGTAGTATATTATAGGATATACTTGTTTTTTTTATAGGATATATCGCAATAAAAATATACCAGTATACTTCCTCCATTCAACTCCACTCTACCACTTTCTTTTTTCACGTTTGCCAACGCGTGTTTTACGCGCTAAATATCGTTAGCTACGTATTTGCAAAAATTATAAAAGTTAGATATTTTTAATGTACTCGTAAAGACGAATCAAACAAGACCCTACATGAATATATTGCCACTTACGTATCGAGAGAAAATCGAAATTGAATACACAATCGTGAATAGTGCACAAAAATAAAATAGGTAGAGTGGAGTTGAATGGAGGAAGTATAATTTTGTAACGTAATTTATTTTCGCAGTACACTTTTTACTCATTACAGTACTTTTTATCCTAAATTTTCCATTTGTTTACCCTTGCTAAAAAAACATCAAACCTAATCCTCTAATGTCTTCTCTCTATTGTTGAACAACCTCTTTTAAACTCCTTCAAATTCTTTAATTATGAATGATTATTCGAGTATAGAGAAGTATTAATTCCATTATTACTAATTAATTTGACTTTTTGTTATAATTTTGTACTCCGTATCTTTTAGTTAGGGTTTATGTTAAAATTAATTTATGGTTAATTGGTATGTGATGATGATTGCGAAATCAAAACTGATAACAGAGAAATAAGTAAGAATTCTTTACAATCTTTAGTGATCAATTTGTAATTTGCCTAGAATTAATATGCATACAAATCTTAATTTCGGCAAAATTTAGTAACTGGAACAATCAAGATTGAAAATCCCTTTTATGCTTTTCCAACATGTCCTCTAGTGCTCCCTTCTTCCAAAAAAAAAAAACATGTCCTCTAGTAATGTAGTACAAAAGCACACAGTGAAACCTAGTATTATTAATTTCAACCAATAGTGCGACCATCCCCTTGACTCACCGACTCTACTCCCTGATCCACCAGTTCAACCCACTGCCAGCGACCCACCACTGGCGACATAGTCGTCTACTCGTCTGGCAAACCCCCTCTCTCAATGTCGACTATATAGGGTGACGTGAAATTAGATGAGAATGAGTGGGTAAAATTAGAGAGAAATAAGAGAGAGAAAATGGGAAGGGGGAAATGAGAGGGGTATAATTGTCAACGCTGTACTGCGATAAGTATAATGTGTACTGCGAAAATCAGCACCCTTTTGTAATATATAATCCTTTTTTTTTCTATTTTAAAATATGAAACTATAAGATATTATTGTAAAATAATTTAGGGAGATGCTTAATCTTTTTAACATATCAATCACTATGTTAACTTTTTGATTTTATTTAGTATGACCCACTTTGTGTAAATCAATTGTGTGTGAAAGATTTTATTCACCATTTGACGGAATTGTGTGAATCAATTAAAAGGGGCTACTTTTTTTTATCAATCAACTGAGCGGGAAAAAATTGAGCAATCCTTAATCTTTTAGTTTATTGGGGATGAACTGTGTTGAACAATACCATTCGAGTCAGGTCAAGCTCGGGTCCTTAGTTCGGGTTTTAGGTCAGGTTATTTGAGTCGAGTCATTTTTGTTAAGTATAGGCTTGTATAGAAGCTTGTAGAGCCTAAAAGATTAAAGATGAGATATGACTTCGTAAATATATAGCCCGTGTCAAGAATCTGCAAGGGGCGAGGCCACTATGACCGCTACACCGAAAGCGAAAAATTCGGTTAGAATTTCGTGATTTGCTACACCAATTTTTAACGATTTCACACTAATTATCTATACACTTTACCTTGAGTATATATTTTACTACACCGAAATCAAAATCTTGGACTCGCCTCTGAGAATCTGTGTGTGTAAAAAGCAATATGATGTGCTTCCAATGCCATATGTGCTTCCAATGCCATTGTGGAAGACATTATTGAATTAGGAGGTTGTTTTCATTGTATTAATCTTTGTTATATCTCTAGGAATGGTAATTATGTAGCTCATAAACTAGAGAGAAAGAGGCCTCTTGTATGTCGTATCCTCCAGTCCAATTGTCGAAAAAAAAAAAAAAAAAAAAAAAGTAAATTCGACTAAAAATCACAGTTATTGCTCCATGTTGCAACGCCATTCTTTTAACCGAGTTCTACCGCTTTCGCTTTTGTAATTTCAGGAGACTACTCTTGATTAAACTACTGAACTACTGTTAGTACTGTATTATAACCCGCGCATCCTTCCTCGTCTGTATAACCACCCTGAAACCACCACTCATCCCGCTAAGGGTAGCTACATCCACATTAACCTTCCATTTCCCTGACAGGAGGCTAGCATTTATTGGGGAGATGATTTCGTTGGCAGTAGGACTCTCGAGAATGCTATTAGCCTCACTCGCTGCATGCTTGCCCCTAGCCCCCTGCGCAACACATCAATTCATTCGGTAAACTTGAATTACCACCACCTGTAAAGCTTATTATAATACCCTCACCCATTTCCAGAGCATTATTTCATTGGCATAGCTTAGCCCGAACCACGCTATACCAGTCCTTCACAGTATCAACATTTGCCCATTGATAATAATTACCATAATACAGATGAACCTTATTTAAAAAAAAAAAAAAAAAAAAAATTGCTGCCTTAAACAATCAATCCGACTCAAGTTCGGACTAAAATGGATGGTGTAATTTAAAAGTATATTGTGATTGTCCTGATATTGGTGGGATAAGCGACTCTATTACTGAGACGAGAGTTCACATCACGACTGTCGAAGAAATGCATGATATCGCAAATGCAAGATACGCTGGCAAATCTAAACTCTAAAAGACAGTGAAATAAGTGATGGGTTGATTATCTACAGACATGTAGATATCAAAATTCAGTACGTAAACTTTCACCCAAAGTCGAGGAGAGAATAAATTCCTATGTTATTTCGACCTTTCAGTTGACAACGTCACATGATGTGTTAACAGGATACAACACTGCAACACCAATTTAGGCCACAAGGAGGGAATATATATTCACAATACACACAGGATACATACAACACTGCAACACCATTCCATTGAGTAAAAGGCATCATTGACAATTTGAAGCTCTTAATATAAGTCGAACTAATAAAGCTTTCTAATTTCCGTGATTAATGTCGTGCGTAATATCTATATCATATTGATTTAATATATCCACTAGGATAATATCTACAAAATTGAAGAATTATAATAACCATAACAACAAAAAGATAATAATTCCAATAATAATCAAGATTATTCTGCATACTCTTCTTTCCAACAAGCACCTCTTATTTCTGAGGTAGACAACTCACATACTAGTAGTACCCTGGCTTGCATGCAATTGAACCCATTCCAAAACAGCAAAACCTGTGGTTATTACATATATATAACCAAATTAAGTGGTCATTATCTCTGAACCAACCGAAGATTATTCCAACTTGGGATGTAACGTGCATTGACCCAAGCCCAAGGTAGTCCTTAAATCCTCAAGTCAAGTGATAACAAGAATGACTGGCAGACATAACTTATCCTAAAGACAAGCTCACGGCAGTATAACCTCATACTCCTAAGACGGTTTTACATAAATATATTATAAACATGGATCTAACCATTTAATCAAGGTCCATATTAGTGAAAAAGTAGTTATTATAAATATAGAGTTTGGATATTATTATGCATAGTTCTTACAATACGAATATACGATTATGGTATTGCACTATCATTGTTATATTTTAGCTAGAAGCGTAAACTAAATTCCCCATACAATAAAGGAACAATCAAAGAAACACAATTGATCGGGACTAAAGGAGAACGACTCAAACATGTAAGAAGTATTTATGAAAAGTTGAATGATCAAAGCTGAAGAGATTTTAATCAAGAGGTCGGCTAACGATAGGAGAACGACATAGATGGGGCACATTTGGGATGTAAACATGCATTGACCTCTAAGAGACAGAGACCAGTTAATAAAACATGATGATGTAAGTGCCTATATAAATCAAAGAGTGAACAAGATCAAGAGCATCTCACACAAAAAAACTGCTGACAACTACACACAACTAACAATGAAACCAATCCACCACCAGACCCAAAATGAAAGTCCAAGTAATATTCCTCTACTTTGTCGCAAACCGGCCTTTCTTCTCGTCTTTGTTTTTGTTATGCAAAATATTACAGTAACTTTTTCACTGCGTAGCATTGACTACCCAGGCAACGAGACCGACCACACTGCGTTGCTGGCCATCAAGAGCAAACTACTGGATGCTTCCAACCGGGTTTTAAGCTCATGGAACGATTCTATTCACCACTGTTCTTGGGAGGGGGTTAATTGTGGACGTAAACATAAAAGAGTGACTATATTAGATCTGAGTTCTAGAGGATTGGCAGGAACCATATCTCCTTTCATAGGAAATCTGAGCTTCCTTAAGATCCTTGACCTTTACAATAATAGCCTATATGGCGAAATCCCTAGACAATTAGGTCATCTAGTAAGACTTCACATACTACAGCTATATAACAACACACTTGTAGGTGAAATTCCAAAAAACATATCAGGTTGTGTTAACCTCAGAGTACTTTTCTTAGCCAACAACAAGCTAGAGGGAAAACTCCCAACAGGATTAGGATTATTGTCGAAGCTAAAAGACATTCGTGTACAAACTAACCATCTTATGGGGGCTCTTTTTGACAACATACAAAACCTTACTTCTTTAGTATTTATAGCGGCTACTTACAACTCATTTACAGGAACTATCCCAAACAACATTGGTAAGATGCAAAATCTAACCTTCCTTGGGGTTGGAGAAAATCAACTCTCGGGTACACTTCCCACATCCCTTTTTAATATCTCCTCCCTTCAAATTCTTGATTTTGCTCACAACAAACTACGTGGAGAACTTCCAGCAGATGTTGGCGTCAATGTTCCTCGTCTGACATGGCTAAGCCTCATGGAAAACAACTTTACAAGATTAATTCCAATCACAGTCCAAAACCTCACAGCTCTTGAACTTATTGCAATCGGTTATAATAATTTTATAGGAAATGTTCCTTTTTATTTTGGGAATTTTCATAAGCTAAATTTTTTATTTCTTGGAGGGAATTTCCTAGAGGGTAACATAAATTTTATAGATACACTGGTTAACTGCAGCCAATTACAAATCCTCATTTTGGGACCGAATCATTTTTCAGGAATATTACCCAAATATGTTGCCAATCTCTCCACCTCTTTGCAAATACTCGATATACGAAATACTCTAATAGGTGGAAAAATTCCAGAAGGTATTACCAATTTCAACAATCTTGAGGAGTTGGAGATGAACAACTGTAAATTAACGGGATCTATCCCTCAAGATTTCGGGAAGCTCTACAAATTGGAAAAACTTTATCTGCACTCCAACAATTTAAAAGGTAAAATTCCCAATTCCATGGCCAATTTATCATACTTGAGTTGGCTTTATTTACATGACAACATATTGGAAGGGAGTATACCTCCAAACCTCGGGAATTGCCAAAGCTTGTTGTACCTGCATTTATCAAACAATGAACTTAATGGAACATTGATCCGAGCTATTTGAAGGATCCGCTTCATTTATTGAATTACATTTGTCTCACAATCATTTGGAAGGCACCCTTCCTTTGGAAATGAGTAAACAAAGCAACCTACAAATCTTAGAACTAGCTAACAATAAGTTTTCGGGTTTCATTCCACATAGTCTTGGTGAATGTTCTGACCTTCAATACCTCTTCATGGATGGAAATTCTTTCCAGGGAAATATTCCATCATCTTTTGCTTCTTTGACTAGCTTCAAACATATTGACTTTTCTCGAAACAATTTATCTGGCCCAATTCCAACATTCTTTTCTAAATTTCCTACATTATATTACCTTAACTTATCTTATAACGACTTTGAGGGAAGGGTTCCAACGAACTCAAAGATTTGCAAATGCTAGTGCGGTCTTTTTGTCGGCAATAACAGACTCGTGGAGGAATTAAATGACTTCATTTACCTAAGTGCATTGAGAAGATCAAAAGCCCGGAAAGACGAAAAGAATAATGTCTCATGCCCTTAAATTGATAGTCCCAATTGTTGGCGCACTAATTGGGATGGTGGCCATAGCATCAGGGCTGTATCTGGCATGTATCAAAAAGAAAAAGACACCTCTTTCATCAGGTTCAATGATGGGGATTGTAACCATGAAAGTGTCTTACGACATGTTACTCAAAGCAACGGTGGTTTTTCTTCGAGAGAATCTACTTGGGATGGGATCATTTGGATCCGTGTTTAAGGGGATTTTGGATGGAAATACGGTTGCAGTGAAAGTTCTCAACTTGCAACACCGTTTTGCATCTAAGAGTTTCATGGCAGAGTGCAACACGTTAAGGAATGTCCGTCACCGGAATCTAATAGGCATCATAACAGCTTGTTCTAGTATTGACTTTCAGAGAAATGATTTTAGAGCCCTAGTATACGAGTTCATGCCCAATGGAAGCCTAGACAGATGGTTACATGGAGTCGACAGAAACATGAGCCTTGCACAAAGGGTGGATGTAGCGATTGATGTGGCCCATGCACTCATCTATCTCCACCATGAGTGTGAAACTCCAATTGTGCATTGCGACTTGAAACCAAGCAACATATTGCTTGACAATGACATGGTTGCTCATGTTGGAGATTTTGGATTAGCAAGGTTTCTTACTCAACCTCGACATCCGAATCAAAGTAGTACAATTGGAATTAAGGGAACTATAGGCTATGCTGCTCCAGGTAATAATCGTGTATTCGTGTTATTCCTATTTATATTTAGTCTGACAAAAATCATATAACTATATTATCATCGAAAGACTTAGATGCACAAACTCAAAGAATCTTTGGACTTATTATCTATTTACGACCCATTTATGTGTCTAAGCCTTGTCCTTGGGTTCACATGTCAGAGTATGGGCTCGGAAGTGAGCCATCTACGGAGGGTGATGTTTACTGACTATGGCATATTGCTACTCGAGCTAATGACAGGAAAGAGTCCAACAGACAACATGTTCAAGGAAGGCTACAACCTTCATATGCATGCAGAAGCAGCATTACCTCACCAAGTCTTGGAAATTGTGAAACCATCGCTTGAAGAAGATAACCTCACTGAAGAAGCCGAAGACCCAAGGGCAGTCCAAGGTGAGCTTCAAAGAAGAGTGGAATGCATTACTACTGTGATCACTGTAGGAGTGTCGTGCTCAAATCATTTGCCACAACAGCGAATGAAAATAGTCGACGCGAGAAGCAGGCTTCAATCAGCAAGAGACAACCTTCTTGGTGCTAGAAACAGGCGTAATCTTCCTGCAAGAGGTATATCATTAGACATATTATGACTTTACAGTTAATGAATCATTCGTGAAGTTTCAATTTGATTAGAAGTTATGCTAACATAACATTATTTCTTCTTGTAGCGCTGATGGTTAAAGGGGCCTGACCGCCTAAGGCTGATTTTAATCAGGAATACAAGCATTCGTCAAATGAAGTCTCAGAATAGAATTATTAAGACTACGAATATACCATATTGTTGAATGTAAAATGCTACTCCGTATTAAGTTTCAGACAGTCTGTTGTATACATGACTAATAAATTATTAAATTGTTAAGTATTGTTCGGGTCCGTTGTAATCATGTACTGTAATTGTGTATTGTTCTCCCTCAATGCTAGCTGGTTTCGTGTATTAAGCTGAACATCCTTCACAAAATAATACTCTCTCAGTTCCATTCATTTATTTAGCTTCGATATAAAAAAAAAAAAAAAAACCTCACGAAGATAAGAATAAGAAAAGGTAAACAAATGAATGAGACGGAGGGTCTACCCGCGGGCCCGAGTTTCAGCCACTTTAGTAACAAGATTAATAGTTATGGGGTCTATAATATTAAAAAAAAAATTCATACTACTTTAACATTATGAGTTTATTAATCTGCCGTTAATGGTGGTTGTCGGTCGCCGCCTATTAGAGAGGTGGTTGCCACTCGCGTATAAGTGTTGTGGTGGTGGTTTTCTTGTGTCAGTGGTGGAGTGGTGGTATTGTCAGAAGGGTTTGGTTGAGTTTTATCACTTTTATGGGATGAGGGAAAAGAAAGAGACTTTAGTTGGATTTCTACAGTCTGCCAGTATGAATTCAGAAAAGTTGTGATTTTGATTTTTTTTTTTCTTTAATAAAGGGTCTAAGGGTCGGGTATGGGTCTCATAACTTAGACCCGGACCCGAAATATTTTCTTAAGATCCATACCCGACCCATACCCATTGGGTCTGAAAAAATGAGACCCATACCCGACCCATTAGGGTCCGACCCTCAGGGTCTGGGTCGGGTCCCCGACCCACTGCCATCCCTACCTACGAGTGCTCTGAGAAGCTATAACCTCAATTTTAGGAGGTTTCTTGTGTTGAGCATAATAACAAAATAACACACTTGTAGGTGAATTTCCACCAAACATATCTAATTGTGTTCACCTCAAAGTTACATCGTTAAACCACAACAGACTCGAGGAAAACCTCTCAAAGGGGTTATAAGAGCATTGTCAAATTAACATTACCTATCTGTGAAACATAACAATATTAGGGGTCCTTCTGTTAATAGATCATGATTACTATCAAAACACTGAGTAAGTGTCACGGTCCGCTACTTTTGCCGGACCGTGGCGCGCACCCTTGCCCGTCTCAAGGCAAGATGCAAGCGACAAGGATCTTCGTACTAGTGAGGGATCGCCCACTAGCACGATACTCGGGTCTCGGGTCGGTGTGTGTCGGGAATCCTAGTCACGATTATCAAGTCCGACACACGAAAGCAATAAAAGTAAGCAATACGATTATTGAAAGCAAGCAACAAGCAACAACAAGCTTTTGGATGAGAAGCGGTTTTTCATTGACTAGCACCTCTCATAGAGGCAAATTTGATTATTTGGTCCTGGTAGCAGGATACATTGAATTTACAAGTTTAGTTCAGAATAGCGATATACCTATTTATGGAAACCTATTCTAAAACTACTAAGAAAATACTTACTACAAATGTACAATGGAAATGAAAATACATAAGCATAAATAAATCTAAGGGCTCAAGTGTGCGGATCGTCACACTCTCCCCCACCTAATCTGTTGCCGCCCTCGGCAACACAAAAATCTTGAATGGTGCTTCAGTGAGACATCCTCGGTGAGCTCTGACTGTCCATGCAGTGTTGGGGATGGTCTTGTACAACTCGGCTTGAATCTGCGCTTCGTCCCAAACAATGACTGGCATCTTCGTCCCTTCAAGGATAGGCTGGAGGTCCTTGACATAGAAGTTGCCGAACATCATGTTCTTCAAGTCCACCTCGTGCTCCTTGCCTCTCGGGAAAGTCCACTTTGCCGCTGCTTGGAAAGACCTCTCTCCGGCTTCCTGCAAGTACTGGCCCCAACGGACTTTCATCTTGTCTCTCGTCACTTCAGCACCTGCATTCAAGGGAACGTGAGATCTCCAGGACGCCGAATCAGCATTTCGGCGCGGCCCCCTGATGGTACGAGGCCTTATCTCTTGGGTCGACCGACCCGAAACCACCAGACGTCGATTCAAGCACATCGACGCGGCCCCCGATGGTATGAGGCCTACTTCTTTGGGCATCTCGGCCCTCATTGTCTACTCCTCGGTGAGGGGGTAGACTCTTCTTTCGTCCCCCAGGCCACTTAGCATCGTAGTTAGCCTGGGTCTTGTTCGCCCTCGGCTCCACCGAACCTTTAGGCATTCTCCAAGGTTGCATCCCTTGTTTCGGCGTCGGTATCACCCTCATAGCCGAAATTCGATGCTGCCCCTTGTATTCGTCGCCGTCTACCGTATTCACTACGATAGACCCCATTAGTAGCATCGATCCGTCACTTGGTTTCAATACTACCAATGCTTTTTCGAAAGAACCGCATCCCGAGTACTAACTTGAAGTCATCCAATGAACGGTGGTGAAGTCGAGCTCCCCTGCCCACTCACCCACTTGGACCGCGACCTTCTTAGCCACTCCTTGGACGCGTCTCATTTTCCCATTGACCGGCTTCAGGCAGCTGTTAGCATCCCGCAGAACTAGCCCCAACCGATCCGCTTCCTCTTTCGTAACAAAGTTATGGGAGGCGCCCGAGTCGATCAAGGCCCGTGCTTGCTTCCCATTCACCATCAAGTCCACGTACATGAGCCCGTTGGATTTCTTGGCGGAGGAATCTTCGTATTTCCCCATCGCGCTGATCCGTTGGAGTGAGCCCATCCGTGGTTGGTCTTCACCATCACTCGAGTCTTCGTTACACTCTTGGTGATAGTCGGCCAACGCCCCATCAAGACGTTCTTGAGCCCCTTTCGGCATCTCCTTGAACATGGCATTGAACTCCGCTTTGTTCGGACAATCGGCCATCTTGTGAGGACCCTTGCACACAAAACACGCGAACGGTCTCTTCGTTGTGGAAGCAAAGAGAGTTTCCCGCCTTAGAAGACGAGCTTGAGGGCGAGTTTGTAGTGCTCGCCGATTGGGCTTGACTTCCTTGTGAGCGGAACCGACTGTTCCCAATCGAAATGCGCTGTTTTGTGGCCTTTGTCCATTGTACCCACTTTGTGATGCACCCATATTCCCCGTTGGTGCCACAACTCTTGGTGCCTCTCGCTCTCCGTGAAAGTCGAGTAGGCGCTCCGCAGCCGATATGGCCGAAGACAGAGTTTTGGGATTCTGCCTCATGACCTCTTGTTGTGCCCACCTCTTCAACCCGTCAATGAACTCGAATGTCCTATCCGTCTCGGACATTTCGCTAATCTCGAGCATGCACGCTGAGAATTCCCTCACATATTCCCGGATTGATTTGGTGTGCTTGATTTCCTTCAACTTCTTCCGAGCAACAAACTCCGTGTTCTCGGGGTAGAAGTGATCCTTCAAGATCCTCTTGAAGTCGGCCCACGATGTCACCGTAATCGTGCCCGCATCAATTTCCTTGTACCTAGCCCTCCACCACATCTTGGCATCGTCGACTAGATACATGCTTGCCGTGACAACTTCCGCGTCTTCGTCGAGCCCACTTACTCGGAAGTATTGCTCCATATCGAAGATAAAGTTATCGACCGCTTTCGAATCCCTCGCCCCATCGTAGGCACGAGGTGGGGGTGCCTTCACCTTATGGCTCCCCATAGATTTCCCGTCATTGCCCACCGCTTTCACGAGCGTGGCACAAGTGTTCTCTAACATCTCGACCTTTCGGTGCAGATGATTGATCTCTTCCTCCCGATCGTCGGGGATCGCACCACTGATCGCTTGGATGCGAATGTCCATCCCGTCTACCTTCGTCTCAAGGTCACAAACCGTCTTTTGCAACTCCTCGAGGCTCGCGGCCATCCGCATCACGATGTCCTCGAGTTTGGGAAGCTTAACGTCGATTGTGTCCTCTAAGGCATCCACTCGGTCCTCGATTGTTTCGCCCATTTTCTCGATCACGATGAACAAATGCGGCTTGCAGACGCCCGTCCGAAGACCGGGCTCTGATACCAAATGTCACGGTCCGCTACTTTTGCCGGACCGTGGCGCGCACCCTCGCCCGTCTCAAGGCAAGATGCAAGCGACAAGGATCTTCGTACTAGTGAGGGATCGCCCACTAGCACGATACTCGGGTCTCGGGTCGGTGTGTGTCGGGAATCCTAGTCACGATTATCAAGTCCGACACACGAAAGCAATAAAAGTAAGCAATACGATTATTGAAAGCAAGCAACAAGCAACAACAAGCTTTTGGATGAGAAGCGGTTTTTCATTGACTAGCACCTCTCATAGAGGCAAATTTGATTATTTGGTCCTGGTAGCAGGATACATTGAATTTACAAGTTTAGTTCAGAATAGCGATATACCTATTTATGGAAACCTATTCTAAAACTACTAAGAAAATACTTACTACAAATGTACAATGGAAATGAAAATACATAAGCATAAATAAATCTAAGGGCTCAAGTGTGCGGATCGTCACAGTAAGCTTCTCGACTTAATGCTAACTTGGTTCCCTATATTTTAATCAACTGATATGTAGATCATTAATGGTCAGTGAGCTTCTCTATCTATCATAATCTCTGATTCTCTGATTTGAAAAGAAATCAAAATGGGAAAAATGAGTATTTAATTAAGAGAATATGACTATATGAAATACTTCGTATTCTACAGATTTTTTTTTTTTTTTTTTCAATCTTATATACTCCCTTCGACCCAGACGAAAGGTAACATGGTGAAAAATGAGTTATTTAAGAAAAGGGGTAAAAAGGAGGGGCAAAGAGTGAAAGATCATAAGAAGGCCGAACCTAATCCTTAATTTGAGACGCCTTTGTTATATCGAATCTCTACGACTTTTGACTAATATATGCTTCCTAATCTTCTAATAATATCTAAGAAGATATAAGCAGGTAAACTTAGGACGCGCCTATCTTTACCACGAGCACCATGCCTAGGCAAAACAAGTTGCCATTGTTATTCACTAAAGAGTACGTAGCAATCATGGATTTAAAGTTATCATAGAAAAAACAGTGTCATTACATTATTGACTGGAAACTTCTGATGTGACGAGTTTCCCGTGAGAGATGGTGTAGACGTGTAGTTTTGGTTGAATTACCTGCATATGGAAATCAGAGAACAAGGCATCATTGAAGCTCTTAATATACAAGTACAATGGATAAAGCTTTCTAATTTCGTGATTAGTGTCCGAATGTCATGGGTGATAACAGATTAGCTAAAAATTGAAGTGTAAACTAAATTCCGTCACAATAAAGCATAAAACAAAGAAAAATAATTGATCGGGACAAAGACATTAGACAGTATATTAATAGTGTAACATGCATAATAATTTTATTGAATCAAGATAGTCCATGAATCGTGAAATTTGGGGCACGTTGACCGTAAGTCAAGCTCTAACAAGCACGGCTGACGCGCAAGAGTGCAAGACTCAAGAGTCATTTAGGATGTAACTTCTTGTCCTAAAGGCAAGCTGCCTGCTTAAGGCAAAATAAGCTTGTCTTTACTTCAACAACTTCTGTAGTGTGTCACTGTGTGGCCCAGAAACCTACTTTTTTTTAAAAAAAAAATACGGACCAAAAATTTAGCGAAATAGTGTCTCTTAGAATCGGAAATATATGAGAAGGAAGACACATTATTATTCCCATTCCCGGATTAAACCAAACAACTTTAAACATGTATGGGGTTCTAACTCCATACCTCCTTGGAGTTAGAATCCATTCTATTCTATACCTAATGTTTGAACCTAACGCCCCCTAAATAGTAGTCTTATCATTTCGACAATTCGTCATCATTTTAACAATACCTCATGTCATATGCATGCTTTAGTCAGTCAGCAAGATGCAACCTTGTCAATGCTATATTTGTGGACTTAACCTTCCTTCCGCGAGGTATCCGTTTTTGCTTTCAAATACTGCCCAAACATAAAAAGTTAACGACACATATACGAGGTACATTACTTGCCTCATTAGATCGTAGAGAAAAACGTGTCCAAGTACCATACTCATTTTTAAAAAGCGTATGCAACATAATACGAAGAATCTACCCACCTTGAAAAAACATAAAAAAGAATTATGTTCTTTATCAGTTACAGTGCTACTCCGAACATCGGAACATTCATACTTAAATGAAAACATAAAGAGCATCCAGTCCCACACATAAATATATGTATACTACAACAGCATATACAATAAAAATTCACATGTAGGCTTTAATTATTTTGTAGTTCAAAGGATCTTATTATTCTCACCTATAGCGAGGCATAATATCGAGGTACTTGTCTATGTGCGATTGGTCCGACTCGTCTCTCTTAACAAATAATACCGATGTTTTAAGTCAAAAGATGAGGTTTTCAAGGATACACGATAAGATATGAAAAAACCTATATGGCAAAACATAAAAAGACGACTATTATGTTCCTATGCTTCAAGAATTCCACAAAGCTGGGAAGTAGAGCGCATTCCATTAATAAACCAGTTCATAGAAAATTAGCAGTACAATTCATATGTTAGTACGGTCTCAGTAGTAAAGCATCTACAGATGTCGATGTTTACATTTATGACATATTGGCACTCAAGCGCATGACAGGAAAACACCAAAAGACAACATTTTCAAGGAAGACTATAACCTTCATATACATGCAAAAGTAGGAGTACCTGATCAAATAACCGACGTCACAAGCAGGCTTCAATCAGCAAGAAAGGACCTTCTAAATGCTAGAAAAAATCACAATCTTCCTGCAAGAGGCATATCACTAGACATATCAAATGTTTCCAAGTACAAAATTAATGACAGTTCTAATTTGATAAGAATTTTATGCTGACAGTACAGTATTTACGCTTGTGACATTATCGAATCTGCCAAAGTTTGATGTAAAATCTTTCAAGTTCTGTAAATTCAGGAAACACTTGACTAATACCCCATACATACCAATCATTTGTCTACCTTTGATTAAAATAGCCCTCATAAATAATAAAAAGGTAAACCAAGAATGATTAAAATTGTTCTCTACTTTACTTGCTAGTTGCTACCGAATAATATTCCGCTGCTCTGATTTCTACTAACTTTTTAAGGTTCACTGAATGTTGTATCATTCTCCAGAAGTCTACAAGACCAGAGAATAAATTATGGTTTAATTCACCATAAAGCCAAACAATCTATAAAGCTCGTCTGATTGCTGAAAAAGTTATTCATTGTTTAAATGCCTACAAAAATGAAAGAGGGGTAAAGTTCAAGAGCATCTCACAAAAAAAAAAAAAAAAATACAATATGAAACCCATCCACCTAATCATCTTTGTTTTTGTAATACTCAATATTACAGTAACCATAGCATTGCGTAGTATTGACTACTCAGGCAACGAGACCGACCACACTGCGTTGTTGGCCATCAAAAGCCAACTATTGGTTCCTTCCAACAGCATTTTAAGCTCATGGAACGAATCAATTCACCATTGTTCTTGGGAGGGGGTTACTTGTGGGCGTAAACATAGCAGAGTGACTGCACTAGATTTAAATTCTAGAGGTTTGGCAGGAACCATATCTCCTTTTATAGGAAATCTAAGCTTCCTCAAGTTCATTAGCCTTAGCAATAATAGCCTATAAGGAGAAATCCCCAGTCAATTAGGTCATCTATTTAGGCTTCATGTACTAGGGCTAGAAAACAACACACTTGTAGGTGAAATTCCAGCCAACATATCTCGCTGTGTTAACCTCAGACAGTTTTTCTTATCCAACAACAAGCTAGAGGGAAAAATCCCAACAGGACTAGGAGCACTGTCAAAACTTAAAGACTTTCATGTAGAAAGTAACCATCTTCAAGGGGCTTTTTTTGAGAGCATACAAAACCTTACGTCTTTGGAATCAATAAATGCTAATTTCAACTCCTTTATAGGAACTATCCCAAACAGCATTGGTAGGATGCAAAATCTAATCTTCCTTGAAGTGGTACAAAATGAACTCACAGGAGTACTTCCCATGTCACTTTTTAATATCTCCTCCCTTCAAATTCTTGATTTGGATTCCAACCAATTACACGGAGAACTTCCTGCAGATGTTGGTGTCAATATTCCTCGTCTGAGATCGTTCATCCTCCGCAAAAACAACTTCACAGGACTGATACCAATCACGATCCAAAATCTCACAGCTCTTGAATTTTTTGGACTCAGTTCTAACAATTTTATAGGAAATGTTCCTTCTTATTTTGGGAATTTTCATAACCTATATTATTTATCTCTTGGAGGGAACTTCCTAGAGGGTGACATTAATTTTATAGATACACTTGTTAACTGCAGCCAATTACGTTTCCTCATTTTAGGACCGAATCATTTTTCTGGAATATTACCCAAATCTGTTGCCAATCTCTCCACCTCTTTGATATGTCTTGGTATGGAAGATATTCTGATAAGTGGAAAAATTCCAGAAGGTATTACCAATCTCAACAATCTTGAGCTGTTATGGATGGACAACTGCAAATTAACAGGATCTATCCCTCAAGATTTCGGCAAGCTCCAAAAATTAGAACACCTTGTTTTGAGCTCCAACAGATTAGAAGGTAGAATTCCCAGTTCCTTAGGCAATATATCACACTTAAGTAGGCTTTATTTAGATGACAACGTGTTGAAAGGGAGTATACCACCACATTTGGGGAATTGCGAAAGCTTGTTGTACCTCCGTTTGTCAAACAATGAACTCAATGGAACCTTGGTCAATGAGCTATTTGAAGGGTCTGCTACATTTATTGAACTATATCTGTCTCATAATCATTTGGAAGGTTCCCTACCTTCGACAATGAGTAAACAAGGCAACTTAGTAATCTTAGAAGTGTCTAACAATAAGTTTTCAGGTGTCATTCCCGATAGTTTACGGCTCTGTTCTGACCTTCAACACTTGTACATGGATGGAAATTCCTTCCATGGAGATATTCCTTCATCTTTCGCTTCTTTGTCTAGCCTCCAAGAAATTGACTTTTCTCGAAACAATTTATCTGGCCCGTTTCCATCCTTCTTCTCTGAATTAACAAAATTATATTACCTTAACTTATCTTACAACGATTTTGAGGGAAGGGTTCCAACAAATTCAGTATTTGCAAATGCAACTGCGATATTTGTTGCTGGCAATAGCATGCTTTGTGGCGGAATTAAACAGCTGCATTTACCTAGATGCATTGAAAAACAAAGCATGAAAAGGAGTAAGGTGATCATTCCGATCATCAGTGCACTTGTTGGGGTGATCGCCATAGCGGTAGGGGCCGTAGGGCTGTACCTGGCATGTATCAAAAAGAAAAAAACACCTCTTTTATTAAATTCAGTGATGGGGAAAGCAACTATGAAAGTGTCTTATGACATGCTACTCAAAGCAACGGCTGGTTTTTCTTTGGAGAATCTACTTGGGACGGGTTCCTTTGGATCCGTGTTTAAGGGGATTTTAGATGGAAATTTGGTTGCAGTTAAAGTTCTCAACTTGGAACATCGCAGTGCATCTAAGAGCTTCATGGTAGAGTGTAACACGTTGAGGAATGTCCGTCATCGGAATCTAGTAGGCGTTATAACAGCTTGTTCCAGCATTGACTTTCAGAGAAATGATTTTAAAGCACTAGTATATGAGTTCATGCCCAATGGAAGTCTAGACACATGGTTATATGTCGATGGAAACCTGAGCCTTTCGCAAAGGGTGGATGTAGCGATTGATGTTGCCCATGCACTCATCTATCTCCACCATGAGTGTGAAACTCCAATAGTGCATTGCGACTTGAAACCAAGCAACATATTGCTCGATAATGACATGGTCGCTCATGTTGGGGATTTTGGATTAGCAAGGTTTCTTACTCAACCTCGCCATCCAAATCAAAGTAGTACAATTGGAATCAACGGCACTATAGGGTATGCTGCTCCAGGTAATAATAGCCTGATTCCTATTTATAATTAGTCTGACAAAAATCATTTATATGCGGAGGGTCTGACAACTATATTATCATCAAAAGACTAAGATGCAAAAACTCAGCAATCTGGTGGACTTAATGCATGTAGTAGCTGTAATATTAATTCACCTAAAATAGACCTCTTCATACATGCACAGTTAGTGACTTTACCTAACTAACATATATTATTATATTAATAGTAAATGAAGGTTGTAAGGCTGCCTATCCATCTATCTACTACCTATTTTATGTGTCTAAGCCTTGTCCTTGGGTTCACATGTCAGAGTACGGCCTCGGGAGTGAGCCATCTACAGAGGGCGATGTTTACAGCTATGGCATATTGTTACTTGAGCTAATGACAGGAAAGAGTCCAACAAACAGCATGTTCAAGGAAGGCTACAGCCTTCATCTGCATGCAAGAGGAGCATTACCTGACCAAGTCTTGCAAATTGTGGATCCATCGCTTGAAGAAGATAATCTCACTGAAGAAGCCAAAGACCCAAGGGTAATCCAAGATGAACTTCAACGAAGAGTGGAATGCATTACTGCTGTGATCAGCATTGGAATGTCGTGCTCAAATCATTTGCCGCAACAGCGAATGAAAATAGACGACGCGAGAAGCAGGCTTCAATCAGCAAGAGACAACCTTCTCGGTGCTAGAAACAGGCGTAATCTTCCTGCAAGAGGTATATCATTAAATATATCATGAGTTTACTGTTAACTAATTACTCGTGAAGTTTTAATTTTCTTAGAAGCTAAGTTCTGCTAACATAACATTATTTCAACTTGTAGCGCTGATGATTACAAAGGCTTGACCGCCTAAGGTTGATTAGAAAAACAAGCGTCCGAGAGAATTAATAAGACTACAAACGTACCATAGTTGAATGTAAAATGCTTTTAAGTTCCTGTCATTTTGCTGTAACCTACTACTACTCATGTTTATCCTGTAACAATAGTTGTTTTTCAAGGTAGCTGGTTTCTTTTGTTAAGCATCTTTGTGACCAAATTTTGCATCTGGTACCAATATCAATACTAAGATTATCAACAACATATGGCTTGGTTTTTTCAGTCGAATTATATTCATGATAAAGTTAAATCAAATTTGAACTGCAGGAATTAAAAATAAAAATAAAAGTAAAATTACACCTTTCTAAAATCGTCAATTTATTTTGACCCTCGAAATATTTGCAGCTTTCTTAGTCTTTAACTTTCATTCTTCTTCGTCTTTCTTCTTTGTTTCATTATTAGCACCAGTGCTAGTGATTAGTCAAGGCCTATTAAATGATGAGTTAAGCTAGTACGATTAATTTACCAAAATGTTATCTAGAGCGTATTCCATTAAATAAACCAGTTCATAGAAAATTAACAGTACGATTAATTTACCAAAATGTTATCTAGGCCAAAGAAACAGATCGACAGAATATGCCTTGCTCAATTATAACCACTACGGGTGTGAAACTCTAATTGTTCACTGTGTTCTGAAACCGAGCAACATATTACTCGATAATGACATGATTGTCTTATTATGCTGGAGGATTTTGGATTAACAAATGTCAAAGAATTCACATATTAAGAGTACGGTCTAGGAAGTGAAGCATCTACTGATGTCCACATTTAAAGTTATGACATACTGTTACTCAAAGCTCATGACGGAAAAAGATCCAAACGACAACATTTTCAAGGAACACTATATTTGCAAAAGGAGTACCTGATCACAGCTTACAAATTGTAGACCCATAGCTTGAATAAGATATCTTCAGTGAAGAAGTCCACGACAGGTTGTCAATCAGACGAGCTTCAACGAAGACTGGAATAATGTATTATTTCTGTGATTAGTGTTGGACAGTAAGTCAGTAATGCACTATCTTATTTAATAAAATAATTCACAGAAAATTCAATTCAATCATCAAAAAGTTTTCTATGCTAATTATAACTACTCATATGCCTCGAAAAGTCCTTATTTGAGCTTACCGTGCTAGACGGAGTATTTTTAGGGTGACTAGTGATTGATGGGTTGGGCAACGGCCTTTAGACCTTAAGCATCAATCTTACTCCAAAAAATAATTAAAGGCTAATAGTGACATCGAATATAGAATGCTAAAATACGTTTCTGTCTATGACAAATTTTAACACTGTCAATCTCCCCACTATCCATTCGATCTTTTGGTCGAAAGTCTTGGGAGCACCTTCACACACAAGATGGTGATATATTGTGAAATCGAGTCATCGCCAACGCGCCGCGTAAGTTATACGGTTGGAGAACAATTACCATTCACCAGAACTGAAATAGTCTTTGCACGCGTAAACTAACAGTCAAAAAGCAACCAAAATGACATTTCTAACCTACTTGTTATTCTTCTCTTTGTCAAGTACAATAGCATTGGCTAACAATACTTCTAGACTTGTAAAGTTCACCAACAATTCCCCTTTGGTGGCCGTAGTAGTGTAGTACTCACCCTATTCAATAAAGTAACACAGATTCTTATTAAAAACGGATATATCCGTTTTAAGATTAAGACGGGTCAAGTAGTGTGAATAACACAAAAGCAGAATGCATAGGAAAAAACAATGGATTGGTCTTTTATGCACAAGTGGGATGATGCTTGACCCGTTTTATTGTTAAGACGATGTATCCGTCAACAGATAAAGTAATCATAGACAATACAATTAATTAACTGACCGAATCGTATTACTGGCCATCAATTGCTCATGCTGAAGGAGATTAAGCTGATCACATGAGTGATATATATATATATATCTCTGCATCTTCATTCCTAGATGACCATAAAAACAATGAGATTTGCAATATTGATGGTTATGATTTTTGCCGTTATTGACTAGATCAACGAACCAAAGAGAATTTAAAATACTTGAAACTATATGATGCTCATAAATATAACAAGCTGTGTTTAATCTTTCCAATGGCTAAGTTTACAGCTACCAGATTCTCCTCTATCCAATAGTAGCGCATGTTATTACAACCCGTGCATTTTTTTTGCACGGGTTTAAAACTAATTTCATTAAAACTTGTTTATAAAAGTTCAATTGATAAAACTCTTTAATTTATGTATAAGTTTCGAAATGTCGTCCTCCAAGCATTAACTATAATACATATGCATGCTTTAGTCAGCAAGATGCAACATTGACTTAATTTTCCTGCAAGGTTTCAGTTTTTGCTTTCAAATACTGCACGAAAATAAAGACACGTTATATATGAGGTACGCTGCACGCCTCATTAGAACTTGGAGAAACTCGTGTCCAAGTACCGTACTCGTTTTTAATAAGCGTATGCAACATAATACGAAGAATCTAGTCACTTAGGAAAAACATAAAAAAAAATTCTTATCAATTACATTAGTACTGACTATAATACAATGTTTCTAGAAATAAAAAAATGGAAATCTTTCTTTAACCACAAATTCTTGTTTAAGACGATAATATCCATTTTACCGGTAAAACGGATCCAAATAGGTATCATGTAATAGGAGTAGTTCTATAGTTTTGTCCAAGTAATAGCAACAAATATGTCTTAATTACATCACGTGATAGTATTTGAATCTGTTTTACCATTAAAATGTAGTATATTGTCGTTTTAAGCAAGATTAGTTATTTTTTAACAAGCGTACAGACTAATCTCTTTTCTCTTTTGCAAATTTACAATCATCACATTGATAGTGCGAGGAAGCCACTTAATCACCAGCAACACAAGACTCTTAATTAAAGTGCTACCAAAAATTCCACATTGTTGGCCAAAAGTATCAACTTTGCATTCTATTCAATCAAGTACTCCATAATTCATATTTTATAGCAAACATAATTAAGTTCACCCAAAAAGGTTTCGATGCCAATGAAAACTTGTAAATGTGCCTAGAAAAATCTTCAGAGATTGCCATTTTTTGTAAAGCAGGGAGTAAGTCATGATTTAATTCACTATTCTGATCTGAAACCGAGCAACATACTGCTTGATGATGACATGATTGCCTATCAAAGTTTCATAGTTAATGAATTCACCAACATACAACATATTCAAGGAAGACAATAACCTTCATATATTTATGCAAAAGTAGGAGTACCTGATCACGGCTTACAAGTTGTATTTTTGTCCTCAGTAAAGAAGTCCGTGATAGAAGGGCAATCAAGCTTCAACGACGACTGGAATGTATTTTTGTGAATAGTGTTCAGAGTGTCATGCTCCAACCCATTGCCACATGATCAAATGAATATATCCGACGCCACAAGCAGGCTTCAATCAGCAAGATAGGCCTTCTAAATGCTAGAAAAAAGCGTAATCTTCCTGCAAGAGGCACATCACTAGACATATCAAATGTTCCTTAGTAACAAAATTAATGACGGTTTTAATTTGATTAGAAATTTATGCTGACAGTACACTAATTCTGCTTGTGACATTAACGAATCTGTCAAAGTTTGATGTAAAATCTTTCAAGTTCTGTAAATTCACGAAAAACTTGATTAACAGTTTAATACTCCCTACGACACAATCATTTGTCTACCTTTGAATAATATACTTGTTATCTACTTAGCTGCGCTGATTTTTACTAACTATCTAAGGTTCACTAAGTCAAGACCCTCTCCATTTCCTAAAAGAAATAGTTGGTCCATTCCAAATTGTATTCTGGCGTCATCCAACGGCTCTAAGTTTATGCATGAAAATAAAGAAATAATGACTATAGAATAGAAACCATTATTATACGATTCTTAGAGAGGAAATGGAGAGGATCCTTTTATTCATTGCGGTTTCCATGTTGGACTATGATAAGCCAAAGACCAAATCTACAATACAACAACAACATCAGAGCCTTAATCCCAAAATGATTTGGGGTCAGCTGAAAATACTAGAGAATAAATTATGTTTCTAAACATGGAAGTCTTTCTGAGGGCACTGACCTCATTTCTCTAAGAAAAATCAGTACACTGCAAAGAAGCCACTTAATCAATCAGGTAGTAATTCATGTAGAATTTCAGAGAGGAGGAATTTCATAAAGACAATTGTATTTTATTGATAGTTCGATGTCTACGATTACAATAAGAGACACATTATATAGTGTCTAAAACCTAGACCTAAAATCGTCTAGAAGATATTCTTCATATCATAATTATATTATTATGATTATGGTATAATACCGTAATATTCTTGAACATCCCCCCCTCAAACCCATGATAATTTGTCGAAATTGCCATGGGTTTGCACAACATTAATAAGAAAAACAGAGATAGAAAATAATGAAACTTATTCGGTCTTCGGTGGATCGGAACGTCGTAACTTTTCGAACCCGTCAAAATTAAATTCAAACGATCAATATTTTTGAATTCGTTGAAATTTCATGGTCAAGAACGCAGCAATTTTTCGAACTTACTTTATTATTCATACAAAACTGCATAAGTATGCATTTTGTTGCATCTAAGTATTTCATATTTTATAGTAAACACAATTAATTAACAACATCAACAACAACAACAGAGCCTTAATCCCAAAATGATTTGGAATCGGCTCTTTAAAACTGTCCAAGGGTGATCGCACAACTCAAAATGCGAAAACATAGAAAAAGAAAAGTGAAAAGCAAATGGGAGTGAAACATCATACAAAAAGAAATTCATATAATAACATTAAACTCTTATAGAGGAATAGAATAAATTGTAGTTTAACTGCCTATATAAATGAAAGAGTGATCAAGTTCAAGAGCATCTCACATACAAACCAAACTACTGACAACTACACAATATGAAACCAATCCACCTCCAAACGCAAATTGAAAGTCCAGCCTTTCTAATCATCTTTGTTTTTGTAATACTCAATATTACAGGAACTTCAGCACTGCATAGTATTGACTACACAGGCAACGTGACTGACCACATCGCGTTGTTGGCCATCAAAAGCCAACTATTGGTTCCTTCCAACCGGGTTTTAAGCTCGTGGAATGACTCTATTCACCACTGTTATTGGGAGGGGGTTACTTGTGGGCGTAAACATAAAAGAGTGACTGTACTAGATTTGAGTTCTAGAGGTTTGGCAGGAACCATATCTCCTTTCATTGGAAACCTGAGCTTCCTTGAGATCATTAGCCTTTCCAATAATAGCCTATATGGAGAAATCCCCAGTCAACTAGGTCATCTTTTTAGGCTATATGAACTACTGCTGTATAACAACATACTTGTAGGTGAAATTCCAGCCAACATATCTCGTTGTGTTAACCTTAGAGTGTTTTACGTAGCCAGCAACAACCTAGAGGGAAAACTCCCAACAGGACTAGGAGCATTGTCAATGCTAACAGACTTTCGTGTACATACGAACCATCTTAATGGGGCTCTTTTTGACATCATACAAAATCTTACTTCTTTAGAAACAATAGTTGCTCCTTACAACTCATTTACAGGAACTATCCCAAACAGCATTGGTAGGATGCAAAATCTAATCATCCTTGAAGTCGGAAAAAATCAACTCTCAGGCACACTCCCCACGTCACTTTTTAATCACTCCTCCCTTCAATTTCTTGATTTTTCTGAGAACCAACTACATGGCGAACTTCTATCAGACGTTAATATTCCTCGTCTGACATGGTTCAGCCTCGAGGGAAACAACTTCACAGGACAAATACCAATCACGATCCAAAACCACACAGCTCTTGAAGTTATTGGACTCGGTTATAATAATTTTAGAGGAAATGTACCTTTTTATTTTGGGAATTTTCATAAGCTAAATTATTTACTTCTTGGAGGAAACTTCCTAGAGGGTGACATTAACTTGATAGATACACTTGTTAACTGCAGCCAATTACTTGTCCTCACTTTGGGACCGAATCATTTTTCAGGAATATTACCCAAATCTGTTGCCAATCTCTCCACCTCTTTGGAAGTGCTCGCTATTTCAAATACTTTGATAAGTGGAACAATTCCAGAAGGTATTACAAATCTCAACAATCTTGAACATTTATGGATGGACAACTGCAAATTAACGGGATCTATCCCTCAGGATTTGGGGAAGCTCTACAGATTGGAACTAGTTTATCTGGACTCCAACAATTTAAAAGGTAAAATTCCCAATTCCATGGCCAATTTATCATACTTGAGTTTGCTTTATTTATATGACAACATATTGGAAGGGAGTATACCTCCAAACCTTGGAACTTGCCAAAGCTTATTGTACTTGGATGTATCAAACAATGAACTCAATGGAACCTTGGGTGATGAGCTATTTGAAGGATCTGCTACATTTATTGAACTATTTTTGGATCATAACCATTTGGAAGGCTCTCTACCTTTGGAAATGAGTAAACAAAGTAAGCTACAAATCTTAGCACTAGAAACCAACAAGTTTTCGGGTATCATTCCAGATAGTCTTGGTGAGTGTTCTGACCTTCAATACCTCTACATGGATGGAAATTCTTTCCAGGGAAATATTCCGTCATCTTTCGCTTCTTTGACAGGCCTCCAAAAAATTGACTTTTCTCGAAACTATTTATCTGGCCCAATTCCAGCATTCTTTTCTAAACTTCCTACATTATATTACCTTAACTTATCCTATAACGACTTTGAGGGAAGGGTTCCAACGAACTCAGTATTTGCAAATGCAAGTGGGGTCTTTCTTGCTGGCAATAACAGACTCTGTGGAGGAATTAAACAGCTTCATTTACCTAAGTGCATTGAGAAGATCAAAAGATCGGGAAAGAAGAAAAGTTTAATGTCTCATGCCCTTAAATTGATAATCCCAATTATCGGTTCACTTGTTGGGGTGGTGGCCATAGCGGCTGGGTTGTATCTGGCATGTATCAAAAAGAAAAAGACACCTCTTATATCAGGTACACTGATCGGGAATGTAACCATGAAAGTGTCTTACGATATGTTACTCAAAGCAACGGCTGGTTTTTCTTCAGAGAATCTACTTGGGATGGGATCTTTTGGATCCGTGTTTAAGGGGATTTTGGATGGAAATACGGTAGCTGTGAAAGTCCTCAACTTGCAACGCCATGGTGCATCTAAGAGCTTCATGGTAGAGTGCAATGCGTTGAGGAATGTCCGTCACCGGAATCTGATAGGCATCATAACAGCTTGTTCAAGTATTGACTTTCAGAGAAATGATTTTAGAGCACTGGTATACGAGTTCATGCCTAATGGAAGCCTAGACAAATGGTTACATGGAGGCGACAGAAACATGAGCCTTGCTCAAAGGGTGGATGTAGCGATTGATGTGGCCCATGCAATCAGTTATCTCCACCATGAGTGTGAAAGTCCAATAGTGCATTGTGACTTGAAACCTAGCAACATATTGCTTGACGATGACATGGTCGCTCATGTTGGAGATTTTGGATTAGCAAGGTTTCTTACTCAACCTCGACATCCGAATCAAAGTAGTACAATTGGAATCAAGGGCACTGTAGGCTATGCTGCTCCAGGTAAGAATACTGTGATTCCTATTTATAATTAGTCTGACAAAAATCATATAACTATATTATCATCAAAAGACTAAGATGCACAAACTCAGTAATCTGCTGGACTTGTTATCTATTTACTTCCCATTTATGCGTCTAAGCTTTTGCATTTGGTTCACATGTCAGAGTATGGGCTCGGAAGTGAGCCATCTACAGAGGGTGATGTTTACAGCTATGGCATATTGCTACTTGAGCTAATGACAGGGAAGAGTCCAACAGACAACATGTTCAAGGAAGGCTACAGCCTTCATATACATGCAGAAGCAGCATTACCTGTCTTGCAAATTGTGGACCCATCGCTTGAAGAAGATAATCTCACTGAAGAAGCTGAAGACCCAAGGGCAATCCAAGGTGAGCTGCAAAGAAGAGTGGAATGCATTACTACTGTGTTCAGTGTCGGAGTATCGTGCTCAAATCATTTTCCACAAGAACGAATGAAAATAGTCGATGCTAGAAGCAGGCTTCAATCGGCAAAAGACGGCCTTCTCAGCACTAGAAACAGGCGTAATCTTCCTGCAAGAGGTATATCATTAGACATATATATCATGAGTTTACAGTTAACAAATGATTCTGAGAGTTTCAATTTGCTTAGAAATTCCGCTAACATAACATTATTTCTACTTGTAGCGCTGATGGTTACAGAGGCCTGACCGCCTAAGGTTGATTACAATCAGAAAAACGAGAGTCCGCCAAATGAAGCTCCAAATGTACCATAATTGAATGTTGAACTTTTAAGTTCCTGTCAGTTTGCTGTGAACATGAGTAATAAATTGTTATGTATGTACCCTACTACTTATCATCAAGTAATTACGTTTGTGTTTTCTCAAAGCTAGCCGGTTTGTTCAGATTGTGACTATTCAATTCCGTGGTTAATATTCCATACTTCATCTTTATTCATTGTTCGTGTCAGCTAGTATGAGCTTAATGATTAGTTAAGGCCTAAACGTGATGAGTTAAGCTTCATCTTTATTCATTGTTCGTGTGGTTGAGCTTTGATATGTTCAAGATTGATTTCTACTTATAGCGCTGATGGTTACAGGGGCCTGACCGACTCGACTGAGGTTGATTTAAATCAGGAATACAATCGTCCGAAAATGAAGGATCAAAATAGAATTAAATCAGGAATACAATCATCCGCAGGTTTCTTGTCTTAACCATAACATCCACATAGTTATGGACTATGGTTAATGCACGCTGATCTCCACAAAAAATACTTCCTCCGTCTCAATCATTTGTTTACCTTTGATTAAAATTCCCCTCACAGAATAAAACTGTAAACAAATGAATGGAACGGAGGGAGTATTACGATTTACGAGTGCTCTAAGAGGCTAACGGTCAATTTGTCAAATTGGTGGCTTAATTACGATTTACGAATTATTAGTAAAATTATATGAACAATAGCATTAACCAAATTTGAATTAAAAAAGATTGAACAAAAGATTGTACCTTTCTAAATCTTCAACTCCAAACTTGAAAAGATTAGGGTTTGCTACATTCCATTAACACTTGAATGATTCAATTCCGTGTTTAAGTTTACATAAAATGTTGAAGCTTTTCTTTTCCTCGATGTTTTAGCTTCCATGGTGTTGGTTCAATTGTTGATCCGACTTGGGAACGCGAAATAAACCCGAGACGAAATTAACGAGTTCGGGCTAGTGGTTAAGACTTAAGACATTGCAATTAAACCTGGCAAACGGGTTATTCAGTTTGGTTGCTATTGGTTCGATTTAAATAGGGTAACTTCAGTTTTAGTTTCAGTTTGATTTCGATCGGGTTTATTTCGGTTAACCACTTTAATTGATTTGTGTTATTTCGAGTCGGGTGCAGTTTGACTCGGGTAAATATCAGTTCAGTTGAGTTTTAGGTCATGATTTTCTCGAGTTAAAGGTATAAAAATGAGTTTAAGGTTGAAAAGGTTGTGTTGGGTTATAGAAATTTTAAATGGATACGTTTATGGTTGAGACTCATTTATGTAAATGGGCCGAATTTAGATTGAAAGATAAAAATCCATTTAACTTAGACACGAACTCGACACGACATATTATTTGTTTATCAGGTCTAGTTGTCTCGGTTGTGTGCGCTTAGTGGGTTTAATGCATGAAGGTAGGGCAGAGCACGGATCGGGTATCCGATCCAAAGTGTTAGTTCGGATCGGATATCCATATTAGAAATCCTGAAGTTAGATATCCAATATCCAAACCAAATATTTCGGATATCCAATGTTCGGGTATCCAAAATAATCGGATCGGATGCGGATATCCATACTTTTGAATTTACTTTATTAAGTTTGAAACACGATTATATTCATAGTCTTCCATGATGATTTTCTTTATTATTCTTACTCTAATGTTCTCGACATAAAATTTAAGTACCACTTAGATATTTCTCTAACAGCTAGTCTCCTATAGGACCGTCCTATAACATAGGACGGGCCCAATAAGAGATATTAGCCCAAAACTAACCTTTTGATAACAATTACTCCGTAGATTAGGTAGACCATATACACATTGAATACAAAACCGTATACACTTTGAAGACAAAAGCAGTTTTCTTCATTTCTTTTTAGCAATAATCGTGGGAGAGGGATGGAGAAACAATTTTCTTCAAAATTTGTGTTTTTCATCATCTTCTTGCAGCAAACGACTTATTCAATAATCAAATTTCTAGATCAGAAGCTTATAAAAGGAAGAGTAATCATATTTGTGGAAACAACAAATTGGGAAAAAAGAAAATTGATTAATCAATGGCCATGAAGAATGATGAAAGGCAAGCTGGAGTTGAAGCATGCGGCACACAATCCAAAGGGGAAGGTAACAATTATCTTTGTGATCCATGTTGTTTAATTGCTTGATTATTGGTAACATTGAAGTGAAAACACCCTGTTTTATTTTAGAAACTTGACATTATTCTTAGGCCCCGTTCTTTTGGACTGAAACTTATAGGATCTCGAATCGAATCGAACTTATAAGATCCGAATCGAATCGAACTTATAGGATCCGAACTTAATCGAACTTATAGGATCCGAACTTAATCGAACTTATAGGATCCGAACTTAATCGAACTTATAGGATCGAACTTAACTTATAGGATCGAATCGAATCGAATCGAACTTATAGGATCTCGAATCGAACTTAAATTAAGTGACGTATAGGATCCGAATCGAACTTATAGGATCTCGAATCGAATCGAATCGAACTTATAGGATCTCGAATCGAACTTATAGGATCTGAATCGAATCGAAATTATAGGATCTCGAATCGAATCGAACTTATAGGATCTCGAATCGAATCGAACTTATAGGATCTGAACTGAACTTATAGGATCTGATCTGAACTGAACTTATAGGATCTGAAGTTAACTTAAATTAAGTGACTTTAAGTCCAAAAGAACATGACCTTAGTTTCCTAATTGTTGGGTGAATTTAGAACCATTAAAGTTGAGAACTTGTATTTTTGTTTACTGTTATTTTTTACTGTCAGATCTTAAAACTTAGTTGTTTATGTTGAAAACTTGTCAATTGTTAATTTTAGTACTTTCTAATTTTGTGTGAGAAGCTAATGTTTTAGGGTTGAAACTAATGTAATATCTTAAATCAACTTTACAGTAGGTGGAACAATTTTATTGTAAAAACTCTAACTTTTACTTTAGAAACTTAATATTTTTATATTAGTCTCCTAACATAGCTAAGCAAGTGCTAGTGTTATGATATTTTTATGGTCAAAACTAATGTAAATAAATTTACATTGAAAACCTATATTTGTAGTTTAAAAACTCGATGTTGCAGCTAACATAAGTTAAGATTGACTAATTTTATGTACAAAACTTACCTTTTTTACTTATATAAAGTCCATGTCAATTTACATATCTATACTATTAACTATATGGTGAACGCAGAACATTTAAATTTGAGAACATGGCCACTTTTTTAGACTAGTTTTAAAATTTTGAGTGCTATAAACCTAGAGTTTTACAATTGTAGTGTAAAAACTTCAACTTTTACTTAAGAAACTTAATGTTGTAAAATTGGCCCCATCTAAGTAATTGATAGTTTTATGTACAAAACTAATGGTTTTAAGTTCTAAACTTAACAATATAACACTCCGTATGTCATTTGGGAATACTTTTATTTTGAGACCCTATACTTATACGTTAAAAACATGACTTGTTAGTCATTATCTTTGTAATACTCCGTATTTATATGTCTTGGGGTACTCTATCGAGTAGCCCTTACTCTGTCGAGTAAGGGTATGTTGCGAAGTTAAATAGTTTCTGACCTGTTGGGCACTCGATCGAGTAGCTGGGGCACTCGATCGAGTAGGGGGGTACTCGATCGAGTACCTTGGGTACTCGATCGAGTGTCCGGTTTTACGGGGGAGTTTTCTCGGGTTTTGTTAATTACGCGATTAAGGTATTTAAACATATTCGTCATTGTTCTAAATCACTTTTTACAAAACCTAAAACCTGTTTAAGAGAGAAAGCAACTGGTTCTTCTTCCTAATCGCGTTCTTGACAATTCCCGGAGTTCAGACGGTCAGTTCGTATCGTAGTTCGTGTCGTTGGATTCCTTGCGTCGAGGGTAAGCTTTTAACATAAGTTTTATAATGTTTTGTTAAGATTGGTGAAACCCTAATTTAGGAATTGGGGGTTTTTATGAGTAGTATTTGAATGGTAGCATCTATGTGTTGTATGATAGGAGGAGAATTCGTAGAGGAGCCGTTTTGATACAAATTTGTAGATACCGTCTGCGTGTTGTGCTTTCCGGGTAGGATTTTCTACTCGCATTATTAGTCCCATAATGGGATATTGGTGATGTCTTGTAGTTAGTTGTTTGATATGATGATTGTGATTGTGATTGTGATTGTGATTGATTGTCTATGGCTCTCGAGATGCGTTCTCGGCTGAGTGGGGTCACTTGCGGGAGTGACTTCACGCCCTAGTTTCGCCCTTCGTGGAACCCGCCACGGAAGGGGATGTGCACATTAATGGACAGGGTTATCGCTCGTACGATGAGCGGGGCTTAGGTGGGAACGGCTGCGGTCCCCCATGGCGGGCGGGTCCGGTGGACGGTCAAGTATTGAGATGATGGGAGTTGGTGGTGTGTGTGTGTGTGTGTGTGGTTCAAATTGTCTGTTTGTCTTATCATTGTTATCTATATTGATTGTGTGATTAGTGCGACCCGGTGTTGTTTTGTAAACTGCGGTGATCCATTCGGGGATGTGAGCGAGATATTGAGCGGTATTGAGATGTGTACTGGAATAGCTGGGATGCCACGACATGATGATAGGAGTCTTCCGCTGTAGCCTTTAGTTTATTTACATTTCAGTTGATAATAGATAGTTTGGAATAATGTATCGTACTTTGGTTTGGTTTGAGGATTGTATTTATTCATTAAACTATTTATATTAAACGTTGTTTCTGTTTTGTCTATTTGATTATCATACCTCGGGCGACCGAGATGGTAATGTCTTCATACCTGAGTGGTCCTGGTAAGGCACTTGGAGTATGGGGGTGTTACAAATGGTATCAGAGCGACGATCCTGAAACCTGTAACCAATGAATCTAATGAATCTAGGGAGTCAATTAAAATGAACCCGGGGTAAAGGTTGTAGGAGCTAATGCAAAGACTTGGGAGACGTCCTAAAGTCGCGAACTCGCCCTACAATTTTGAACCGGTCACCATGGGATATGTGTCGGGATCGTTATGTGCTTATTGTGTGCTGTGTGTATCTATGTAGTAGTATGTTGTATGAATTGATGGATGTATGTATGTGGAGAATGGGGAATGTGTAGAAAAGATAATGATAATGTGATTTCGTATGTTGTTGATTGAAAGCATGTTGCATGATAGTTGGTTTACAATGTTGGTTGGAATTGTTAGAAAAGTATATGAGAATGATGAGTAATGTGTTGGAAATGGATGAATTGATTGGAAAAGATGGAGTAGCAATTGCATGAGAATATGAATTTTGTGATTGTGAATATGTTTAGGTGACGAAGTGTATTTGTATTGTTGTTGTATTAGTAACATGGAAATAGGATTTGTAATGTATGAGAATGTTGTGTTACGAAAAGTTATAAAATTTAAAGTATGCGGTTAGTACATGACTAATGAGTTAGATAAATTATGTGCATGATTAATGTTGTTGCTTGGCTTTTGAAAATAGTAACATATGATTATGAATACTGGTTTCATGAGTTTTGGACTGGTTTTGTTTGCTTGGTTGTTGTTTAAGTCGTTTGGAAGTAAAATCAAGTAGTTGTGTTTTTCGATTATAAAGAGGTTGTCTTTAAACTGTTATAACTTGAGATGCATAAATGATTTTGATGTGATTCCAATTGGAGGTGATAGCTTGTCCTTTTACGATTCTAACGATAGGTCACACGTCCAAAGCGACCAAGAAATGAGTGAGTTATGACTGTTTTACGAAAACTGGACAGTGCTGAGAATTGGGGTACTCGATCGAGTATCCTTGGTACTCGATCGAGTAGGGGGGCACTCGATCGAGTACCTCAGTTACTCGATCGAGTAGCCCTGGTGATTTATTTTACGTGCGTCTGATCTTCACCTACTCGATCGAGTAAGTCCCTTACTCGATCGAGTGGCCTGTACTCGATCTAGTGACCCCTATTTTGGGTCATATGCTTATCTTTTGACTTCGTTGCATATTATGTTTAATTCAAAGGCGTTATTTTGCTTCTTTATGCATTGTTTTACATGTAAGTTGGTCTTGATACGTAAGTTACCCAATCTTATGGGGTGGTGAGTGGCACCTTATGGTGAGTATGAGTTTGGTGGGAGGAGATGAGCTATATGTGGTTGTGCTGAGAAGTGGAAAAAGAAAAAGGATATTGATGAACTTAATTGAGGCATAGAGCATGTTGTGTGAGACGAGATGAGAGACATGATTGTATGTTGAGTAATGAAAATGTAAGTGAATGTGGGCAAGGCGTGATGTAAGTTTAAGGAACGTGAGAATGAAAAGATTGAAAGAAAGGATGTGGATAGTAGCAACCTGAGAGGTATAATAAATTATGGAGGGAGATGGTTAGGAATGGTGTTGATTAAGAATATATAATGAAAGGTTGTTTTAGAGGGATTGAGAAGAGTGGTATATAGCGAACTTAATGGGACTTGTCGCGACGTGGATTTGCAGATAGTGACTGAGTTTGGAAATTTGTGTTATCGAGAGACGAAACTAATGTGTGATTTCCTTGGGCAATTAACGGTATAAAAGAATGTTGATTTCTAGAGATGTAAAAAGGTAGATGTAATTGTTTGAACTTTAAACGTTGGTTTTTATGGACAAATTAGTGACAAGTGTGAGTGAGTGGAGTGATGAGAGAGGACCCATGGTAAGGAAGAGTGAGATAATATCGATAAGAGATAATGGGATTGGAATTTTGGAGCAATAAGAAGGTGATCGGAGCACTAAAGAGTTAGGAAGAAGTAATAAGGAGTTGAATGGTTAATTGTTTTAGTCGAGTGTAAAAAGAAAAGAATGAGGGGAATAAAACTAAGAAAATGTTGACCGGAGTTATGTGATATAAAAGTAAGGAATCGTCAAGATGCATGATACTATCATGAGGAATTGAATTAATGGTTATATAGGAGTTTCAGGACAACATGATTGATAATGAGTTTCGAGGAATTAAGGGAGCAAGAAGTTGGTGGAGTATTGGCACGATACGAGATATTTGGAGGAGAGTTGGATGACAATACAAATAAGATAGTATTGGGAATAATGTTGAGGTAATTTTGTTGATGGGTTTGATGTTCGTTGTTTGGGATGTTAACCAAAGATAGGAAAGAAATCGTGATGTTTAGAGATGAGTGAAGAGGTTTGATGTCCGGACAGTGGTAGTGTTATGGTTTTTGACTAGTGGTTAAGAGTGACGGTATGTTAGAGAGATGGTAATTCTAAAGAGGTTGATGTTGTAAAGACTGAATTGATAATTATGGTTGTAAGGAAGTATAAGACATAGTCTTGGGAGGCGGTTTCTCATAATGAGTGTTAGCTATATGGTTATGTATGGCAGAAGGTGTTGGGTATGCGAATGGAAGAATGTGATGAGGGGCATGCGAGTTAAGCTCGGGTGACAGGTAACCTTTGTTGAGTGGTAACTTACGTGATCAGGATTGATTGGTTGGATGTGATTATGGGTCTATGTTATATATAAATGTATGTGTGAGGTTGTGACCTCACAAGAAATGGTATGGTGTGATAATTGTAAGTTGTTATCTGAATTTTATGTAATACATGTTGGATACGAGAACGTAATGGAAGGATGTTTAAAAAGGTAATAATTTGACTGTTTTGGCATGACTAGTTATGCCTGTCTATATTCATGGTACATATCAATCTGTGATATGGTAAGGGGATGATATTCACGAGGTTATTATCTGTTTAATTCATAAAATATGTGGTGTTATGATTTGGTAAAGTGGATTTGAGTAAGTTTTTCTTGTCTGAGAAATCATTCTGAGTCAGTATTTATGGGGGTTGTATGCAGTCGTGATGACTATCGATGTGGTTGTGGTACCTCGGGTGGTGATCCGGGCACGATATTTAGTGTTGTGATGCGGGTATTTTCGCACTGCGGTGTGGCTGTGGGTGGCGGTGTTGTGATGCCGTCACCGGTTGTGGTGGAGTAAGCGGGATGATTATGATTCGAGTTTCGAAAGTACATAGCAGTTATACATAGATTGTTGTTTTGTTTGATATTGTTCCCTGCGAGTTTCAGTTTGTGCAGATAGACAGTTGTCTTGTTTATTGATGTTTTCTTTACCAGGTTAAGTTGGGAATGAGGGTGGAGTATGATATACATAGAGTTGTATATGTTTTCGTTGTTGTCATAGTATAGTGATATTCTGTTGATGGGACACGGTTGTGAGAGGTTGTTACAGTAATTTTGATCTTGTTCTAAATAAGGCTTTAGTGGACATGATAATGGCAAGTGATTCGTAGAACATGTGTGGTAATGATCTGATATATGCAGGTGGTTCATAATCTTTTGTTGGGACAGTGAGTGTAGGGTGTTGGGGGAATTAGTGTCATATTAGCTTATGTATGAGTCTGGCGGTAATGAATGAAAGAACTTGAGGATCTAGTGTGAGTGTACGTAACGAGTGGGGATCGTGAGTTATGCGTTTGGGAGGTAGGTGCTTTACATAGAGAGGTATGTTGTTTTGCAGTAATAATGGAGAGTTAGTATGGTGATTTTGCTACGAGTTTATGGTATAGGTTAGGTGCTATGCCGAATGAGTTGAGGAATGAAAAATGTTTATGTATGGGAGCCTTGAATATAAGAATGGTGAGTGTTTGGTTTATAAACGGTTATCTTGCACATGTGATGGTAAAGAGGGTAATGAGATATATCTAGGATTTAGTATTAGTGAGTTACGAGGACGTAACATTTATCTTAAGAGGAGTAGGATGTGATAAAAGAGATTTTGATGGGTGTGCATATGGTAATATATTTGGAAGTTTGAGTCTTGATGTCGAATAAAAGGTTGATTCGTGTTGTGGTTAATTTTGTTAAAGGTCATGACCGTACTGGTAGTAGTTCGATGTTTAGGAGTGTGAGAATATTTGGATAGTGTTGACAGTTGGATGATGATGGTTATGAGTTCGATAGTCTTAGCAGTTGGATGAGGATGTTTATGAGTGTGAGTAAACTTCGAGGACGAAGTTCCTTTTAAGGGTGGTAGAATGTAACATTCCGTTTGATGTCTAGGAGTGTCTTGATATGGGATTTGGTAGTGGATGATATATTATGGAGCTAGCAGTGTTAGTGGATGGTGGTTGGTTATGTACGAAGTTGGTGTCGTGAGAGATATATATGTGGTGGATACGATATCGTGAGTCATGTTAAGGAAGTAAACATAGTTGGTGGAGTGGGTGTTAAGAGTTCATGTTTTATGTTTGGTCGAGTTTTTGAGTTCTTAGTTATGTTGTTGTGTCTTGATCGAGTTAGTATGTTTGTTTCCATGTATGGGTTGAACTTCGGGGACGAAGTTCTTTTTAAGGAGGGAAGACTGTAATACTCCGTATTTATATGTCTTGGGGTACTCTATCGAGTAGCCCTTACTCTGTCGAGTAAGGGTATGTTGCGAAGTTAAATAGTTTCTGACCTGTTGGGCACTCGATCGAGTAGCTGGGGCACTCGATCGAGTAGGGGGGTACTCGATCGAGTACCTTGGGTACTCGATCGAGTGTCCGGTTTTACGGGGGAGTTTTCTCGGGTTTTGTTAATTACGCGATTAAGGTATTTAAACATATTCGTCATTGTTCTAAATCACTTTTTACAAAACCTAAAACCTGTTTAAGAGAGAAAGCAACTGGTTCTTCTTCCTAATCGCGTTCTTGACAATTCCCGGAGTTCAGACGGTCAGTTCGTATCGTAGTTCGTGTCGTTGGATTCCTTGCGTCGAGGGTAAGCTTTTAACATAAGTTTTATAATGTTTTGTTAAGATTGGTGAAACCCTAATTTAGGAATTGGGGGTTTTTATGAGTAGTATTTGAATGGTAGCATCTATGTGTTGTATGATAGGAGGAGAATTCGTAGAGGAGCCGTTTTGATACAGCTGTAGATACCGTCTGCGTGTTGTGCTTTCCAGGTAGGATTTCCTACTCAGTATTAGTCCCATAATGGGATATTGGTGATGTGCTGTAGTTAGTTGTTTGATATGATGATTGTGATTGTGATTGTGATTGTGATTGATTGTCTATGGCTCTCGAGATGCGTTCTCGGCTGAGTGGGGTCACTTGCGGGAGTGACTTCACGCCCTAGTTTCGCCCTTCGTGGAACCCGCCACGGAAGGGGATGTGCACATTAATGGACATGGTTATCGCTCGTACGATGAGCGGGGCTTAGGTGGGAACGGGCTGCGGTCCCCATCGGCGTGGTGGTCCAGTGGACGATCAAGTATTGAGATGATGGGAGTTGGTGGTGTGTGTGTGTGTGTGTGTGAGTTCAAATTTGTCTGTTTGTCTTATCATTGTTATCTATATTGATTGTGTGATTAGTACTGACCCCGGTGTTGTTTTGTAAACCTGCGGTGATCCATTCGGGGATGGTGAGCAGATATTGAGCAGGTATTGAGATGTGTACTGGAATAGCTGGGATGCCACGACATGATGATAGGAGTCTTCCGCTGTAGCCTTTAGTTTATTTACATTTCAGTTGATAATAGATAGTTTGGAATAATGTATCGTACTTTGGTTTGGTTTGAGGATTGTATTTATTCATTAAACTATTTATATTAAACGTTGTTTCTGTTTTGTCTATTTGATTATCATACCTCGGGCGACCGAGATGGTAATGTCTTCATACCTGAGTGGTCCTGGTAAGGCACTTGGAGTATGGGGGTGTTACAATCTTAATTTGATATTTGCAAGCTAACATAACTTAAAATTGTCTAGTTTTATCTACAAAACTAACTTTTTAAAGGTCCGATGTCCAATTCAAAGTACATGTTTTGATACCCTTAATTATAGGGTGAATACAGAACAATTAAAGTTGAGATCATGGGCAATTTTTTAGCCTAGTTTTAAAATATTGACTGCTATAAATCTAGCGCTTCTCATTTTGAGTGTAAAAACTTCAACTTTTACTTGAGTAACTTAATGTTGTAATATTGGTCTGCTTGTTTGGTTACCCCTTAAAATTCATGGGAGTTGAAAAATCCCATGAATTAGAAAAGAGGGACTTGTTTGGTTGCCCACTTTTTGGCAAAATGTGGGAATTTAATTTTCCAAGGAGTTGGAAACTCCTCCACAATGGAGGAGTTCAATTACCTAGCTCCCCCTAGGTAATTGCAAACTCCTGTGGAATTAAATTCCCGTATAGGCAACCAAACGGAATTGCTAAAATCACATGAATTTCATGTGGGAACTTAATTCCCATGATTTCTATATTCCTGTGGAGTTAGATTCCAACGGGCAACCAAACGAGCACTACGTAATTGATAGTTTTATGTATGGTTTTGTGTTTTAAACTGGTCAATAATTTTACTTTGATAACCTAGTGTTTTATGTAAAAAACATGGTAAGGAACGTAAATTTTGAATTTTCTAGTTTTATGTGAAAAAAGAACCTTTTAGGTATAAAACTCAACGTTATATAATAAATAAATTTTTCATTATGGTAAAATACTTTTACTAATAAGACTTAAAAGCACATTTACATGTTATGCAAGTCTTTATTATAAGCTCTCTTTATTATAAGCTGAATACACAACAAATAAAGGTGAGAACTTGTAAGTTTATTTGATTGATTACCGACACCAATAAAACTTGTTTATTACTAATTGTAAACCTCACTATTTTAGTTGGGAACATGCAATAAACTGTCACTGCTATTGACAATTACAGATTTTATAATGGGTATACATATTTAGCAATTGGGGATAATATTATTAAATGAGTTTGTGAGAGGAAATGGAGAGAAAAGAAATGGGGAGGATCCTAATTGCTATATTAAACAACCACCCAAATGTTTTAATTTTACAGCAACTCTCCTATAGGACCGTCCTATAGCATAAGACGAGCCCAATAGAAGAGAATGGCCCAATAGAACACAAAATAAGAGAGAAAAATGAAAACCCCTTGTTTCCTCTATACACTTCCTGTTATACATATACTCTCCGTCAGTCTCCCACAACTGTCAACTACAACCCACGTCCATATGCCGCCAAGCCGCCAACTCGTCCACCACATCTACAACCCACGTTCTAACCATGGCCGCCTACTCTACCTCCTCTATAATTTGCTCCTCCACGTTCGCAATTGTTGTTTCATCACTATTTTTCGACCTTTCTCTCATTCCTCCATTTTTTAAGACTAAAGTTGAAGAATGGTGTCTATGCCAACTACCTAGATTTGGAACTTGATTTTGTAAATCTCAGGTTTGAAACTAAAAGTCAATATCTTCAATTTTAAATTAAAAACTTTCAATTTTAAGTTAAAACACTCATGTTTTTAGATTTTGACTAATTGTTTTTAAAGTTAAATACTTGTGCTTTTAGATTGAAAAATTTGAATTTTAAGTTGAAAATTATGGGTTTAACACAAAATCTTGGATCCTAAAATCTTTACATAGTTAACTCTCAATTTTAACTTACTCATATGCAGAGTTAAACTTCTAATAAATTTAGTTTCAAATTCACAATCTTATCTTGAAAACTTCATGTTTAGAATATTGCTTACAACAACTCTCTTATAGGACCGTCCTATAGCATAGGACGGGCCCAATAGAAGAAATTAAGCCGATAAACAACTAGAATAAAATACTCCGTAGAATGTTTGAGGACTATCTCCATAGTCCAATGAATAAAAGCGTCGTCCATGTCTTCTACTCTGGTCCTGGCCACAAAACCGACGATCCTCATCCCTAGTCGCCACCACCTCCGTTGTCCTCGCCTCACCACCAAGCCTACCATTAACTACTAAAGTTAATCAACCCAAAAAGAAGAACGTCGAAAACTATGGCCGAAATCAACAAAAAAGTTTGGATTTCTATTTTACAAATACTAGATTTCAAGATGAAAATTTAATTTTTTAATTTTTGATAACTACTTGTTTTAACTTGAGTATTTTGGTTTTTGTATTGAAAACTTTTAGTTTTAGAAATTATTAGCTTTAAATATTCATGTTTTATTTGCTAGTTATAACTTCAAAGCTTTGCAATTTTAATTTGAAAATTCCATATTTTGTGATAAAAACTAAGCCTTAATTGTTTCGCTACAATCTTTGAGTTGTCCTATATTTTCTTTTAGCTTTAAACATTCATGTTTTATTTACCAATAAATTTAGTTTGATAATTTAGTGTTTTAAGAGTTAGCATATTTAGTTTGATTACTTGGTATTTTAAGTTAAAAACACATTACTTTCAGAAGAATATCTAGGGGAAAGAACTGTGAGGAATGCGATCAACATTCATGGCGAAGCGGCGAGTCAGGCGGTCGGCAATGAATGATTTTGGGGTGTTGTTCTGACTTTGGGGTGGGGGTGTTCCAATTTGGATCCTCTCCATTTCTTTCTCTCCATTTCCTCTCTTAAACTCATTTAATAATTTTTTTCCTACAAAACCTCATTATCCCTTTATTTTTACCCATAAATTTTGAGCCGTTCGATGATGCCAAAATTCGATCTGGACCACCGAAAGGAAATGGCCTCTCCATTTCTTTTTAGGAAATGGAGAGAAACTCTCCTCGGGGTGTTCCAAGGCTTGGGTGATTCTATGGAAGTAGCAAAAGCCAAAGGGAGCAAACCGTGGGAAGGGTGAGAGACGTGGGTGGATGCAGTTTGGTTTTAATTGGGCCTAATTTTAGTTAATAAACTGGTCTTATGGTAAGAGACTGTCTCATACAACAATTTGTGTATTGCTTATTATTTACAATAAGGTTAGTTTTTACTTTTTACATTAATGACTACTAATTTCAGATTAAAAACCAAGTGTTTTATTTACAAGATCATGGGCGTTTGATAAAATTTTGATATGAATGATAAATATTTATGAAATTGGAATAGAGGTTGCCATTTATAACAGACATCAATGGCTGAGAGAGATGAATAGGTGCGCTGAAGGTCATGGGATGGAGTTGCCAGTTGGTTTCTCTAATTTTTTTGGTACTGTGGTGTTTTTTTTTTATTTTTTGCTTATTTAATTATTGGGCTTGTTTATTAATGGACCGGTCTCATACTAAAAGACCGTCCTATTAAACAATTAGTGTTAATTTTAATATCCATATCCAAACCAAACCCAAAGATTTCGGATCAGATATCCAAATCAAACTTAACTTTCGGATCAAATATCCAAAATTTCAGATCGAATTCGAATCGGATATCGAATCGGTTTGGATAATCGGATTTTTTGCTCAGCCTGATAGGCTATCGCACACTTATACAAAAATAAATACCCTAGACACAAATGAATGTAGTACGTATGGGTCGAATCCACAGAGAGACGGGAGTTGTTATTTAATTGTTATGGATTGAATTTTACCTTGGTAGATTATCGATTGATTGATTGGGTTGAAGCGATAAAACAATAATAAATAAAATATCTAGGGAGGTCGGGTCAGACATGCTAATTATGTAAATGCTCATGTCAAGTTAGGAAGTTGCTTTTACGATAAATGTTTAGGCTTAAAGACACCCACTTTACGATATTAGTGTCAACCATAGACCGAGTCCTAGAGAAACTCTCGTTTATGCCTAGGTCGTCCTACTACACATGCTTAGTCTAATCCGATTCCGTGCCTCTCGACTTATAGAATGAATTAACACAAGTAATCTACGATTACGGCCAATAACCAAAGATTAAACGTTGTGGCGCAAACATGTGATAGAAACAATATTAACTTATCCTCATTTTGACATTAACATATTACTTAAACATGCATGGCTCCCATTTATCCTTAAACAAATGCAACTACTCTAACATGGTGGAAATGTAAATTAAACTAATGATAAATGAAAAAGGCAAACATAATGAAAATATGGATAAGAAATTACCTTGCAATTGGAAATGGAAATGGAAGAACAATACTTGTAATATAAATAACTTGTAAATGTAAATTGGAAATGTAAATAACATAAAGTAAATCTAAACTAAACTAAACTAAGAGCTAACCTAAACTAACTACAAAATTTAGAGAGAATTTCTATGTAAAAGTGTGTAGAAAGATGGTGTGTAATGCTTGTGTCGAGGTTCCTTTATATAGGAGTAGGGTGTGTAACGTAAACAAGCGAGAAACACACGTCTCCGATCGGGGACACCCAACCCCGATCGGGATTACCATTGCCCGGGTATTTTCTTTTCAATTCTTGGTTTAATGCTCAAAGAATCCTATGGTCATGTTTTAATGCTCCTTTAATCACCCGGTTGAATGCAATGTTTGACATCTTAGAAATGATCTCTCGAGACTTTAGCATCCTAGGCATTTGTTTTTTTTTTTTGGCAACAAGAAAGAAAGGTTCCTTACATAGCACCTACCCGACTCTCCGAGTCGGACTTTATTATTACTCCCTCCTATTCAGGGTTTTCTTCCCTATTTCCATATTCGGTTATTCGGGTTTTCTTCCCTATTTCCTTTTTTGGGTTGATTTGTGTGGTCCAAATTCAATGGCATGTGGGGTAGTGTGTTTTGTGTGGTGCAAATTGATTTCCTTATTTTTTGGGTAAAAAGTAAAGGGGAAGAATATAGTGAATAGGAGGGAGTACATTATTTGAACATGCAATTAAACTAATCATGGGGTTGGCAAATAGAAAAGGCTTCTTGAGGGGACGATCTGAGTTTGCCAAATGAGTGAAAACTTCTTTTCTCTTCTTTGTCAATTAGGCTTCGTAGGAGTACCTGCAACAAGACACACTTACGCCTCGAGGACGTAGAAATTTACGGAAGAAAGACCTACTTGTAGAACAAGTAGATACATTGTGTCTCGCAGATTCATCCCCTTGGCTATGATTCTTCTTGGAGTTAGTAATACTCTTTTTCCCACTCACTTGACAAATAGAAGGCGACCTGCAAAACCTACGTGGAGTCGAGGCACGTGACAGTTTACCAAAAGAAGAAACCTTACACTTCTTAGGACCAGCAGAAAAGAGAAATGGCTAGTGTTCATTTGAATTTGAATCATTTTGAGGTTGGAAATTTGAAGAATTACAAATGCAAAGTCAAGCCCATAATTCACAAGTCAACAAAGATGCCATTTGTTGACTTGTGAATTATGGGCTTGACTTTGCATTTGTAATTCTTCAAATTAATCCATCATTTTATCCATGCAAGTCCATGTACATCTTCCATATTGGTCCATTATCTCTTCTTTAGCTTAACTCATGCTTTTAATATTTGTACTTGAGTAGAATTGGGCTCATTTTAGCTCATTTTCCTACAAAACATGAGAAAACATACAAATGGAACTAAAAAGCAAATATTAGCTCATAAACACTAAAGGCAGTGCATAATACATATAAAATGAAGCTAATCTAAGGGGTAAAAGTATGTAAATTATGCACTTATCACAGCCCTATCTAAAGGTGATGATTTAAGCTAGCTTACAAGCAATTAGGAGCCAAATGAGCCCAATTGTGATCGAGCTTGGATATGCTAGAGATCAGTTTGTAAATTGGAGTTTTGCGTTGGGCTTGTCTAGAAGCTTGTTGAGCTTAGATTTTACAATTAGTCTTACTATAGACGGATATATCCGTATAAAGTGAAAGACGGGTTAAATATGCTTAAAATGGTGACATTTTTGGGCCCCAGCATGCAACTTGTTGCTTGTCTTATGCTTAAAGTGGGTGGATATTTGGTCCGTCTATAACTGTAGACGAATATCTCCCGTCTATAATGAGAATTTGTGTAGATTTTATCGGCTCTGAAAACATATACTCTCTCCTAGTCAGTGTTTTGTTCCCTCTTATTTATTTCATGTTAGTCGGGTTTTGTTCCCTCTTTCCTTATTTGGAAACCTTTATGTGTCCAAATTCAATTTCATGTGGGTAGAGTGTTTTAATTTGTGTGGTCCAAATTTATTTCCTTAATTCTTGTGTGAAAAAGAAGGGGAACAAAACAGCTACTAGGAGGAACTCTTGTTGAGATAATTCATTTTTTTAATCGATGGGTGTCGGTGAAGAAGGTGTTGGTGATTGAGTAATAAGGAAAGATAATTGCATTGGAGAAAGAAGGAATGGATTTGGGTAGTTCATGGAAATTTGATGAGAAAATGTATGATATTAATAAGTAAAATGTGTATTTGAAAAGCTAATTACGTAAACTAATAAAATGTTCTGAACTCGGAACTTTAGAGCTTAGAAGTCTATCATCATTGGGTGTCACTCAGATCCCTAACTACTACTTTTGTTTTTCATATTATCCGTCCTAAGCAAGACTAATTGTTTTTGTTTTGCAAAGCGGAGTAATAGATAAAACTCTTTAATTTATGTATTTTTCAAGGTTTTAGTTAGACCTGGCAAAAGTATACCGAACCCGAAAAACCGATCGAAAATACCTGAATCGACACCTGACCGTACACCCGAAAGGTATAACTGAACTTCACCCCGAAACCTGAATCGACCTGAATTGATTCGAAATCGAACCGAATTTGTAATATCCGAAATAGACCCAAAATCGAATGAACCTGAACTGTTTCAACCTGAATTGTTTTAATCCGAACCGATATACACCTGAACCGATTTTAACCCGTACATTGATGATAGAAACCCAACATTGAAACCCGAAATGACCCGAATATACACCCGAATATACCTAGGCGTCACATCTAGGGTGTCTTTTTGTACATGAGTGTCACCCATTTGACGTCAATGAATTAATATTATATCGTAGTTATACAAAAAAAATTATTTGTTACTTTTTTAAAAAAAATTATTCGTATTATATCCAATGTTTTGAATAAAAACCTAATTCCTTGGCATCCGATCCGATTATGACCTGACTCGATTCTCATCTGCTCTGATATTAACCCGACTCGAACTTTATTTGCACCGATATTGACCCAACTCGAACCTGAACCGATCCGAAATATCTAAAACCGATTAAAAGTGAAAATTGAATCCAACCTGAGTTGAACCGAACTGAAATCGAAAAAAAAGATAAACCGAAAGAACCCGATCCGAAAGAACCCGAACCGAAACTGATCCGATTGACCCGTTTACCACCTCTAGTTTTAGTGATTACTACTTCACCATCTCACTATTTGGATCATAGTTTACTTTCTGAACCTCACGATCGTTTATAAGAGTGTATAAAAATTCAATGGATAAAGTCATAAAACTCTTTAATTTATGCGGTAAGTCTCCAAATGCCGTGTTCAAAAATCAAAAGTACCTCATGTCATATGCACCCTTGTGACGCTTCAATCAGCAAAGATGCAACATCCTCAATACTATACATCGACTTAATCCTCTGGCAAGGTTTCAATTTTTACTTCCAAATATTTTTTTTTTTTTTTTTTTTTTTTTTGGTGACGAGGGAACCCGCAGCCGCTACCTTTGGTGCGCACTGGGTAAACCCTCGGGTGTACGTGATAGCCTGCAAACCACGTATACCAGGTAAGCCACCCGGGGGTGACAGGCTCGAAGTCTATTAGGCATGGACTCAGGCCAAGAATGCTCCACAAGATTTTGCTCTTGGGGAGGCTTGAACCTGGGTCTCCTGGGAACTTCCAAATATTGCACGAACATAAACACACATTGTAGAATGTTTCTAGAATTCGGAAATAGAAGTATTTCGTTAACAAGCGTAAGCAAGGATCTCTTTTCTCTTTTGCAAATATAATCATCACATTGATGTGTTCAATTGCCTTCAGTACCTCGAACGATATTGCCCCAGCTGTCGGTAGGGGATACTCCTGGTCAATAACAAAAACATTGATTTGTTGGTGGAAGCCACTTTATCACCCGCAACACAAAACTCTTAATTAAAGTGCTACCAAAAATTCCACATTGTTTGCATATTTTAATAGAAAACACAATTAAATTCAAGCAAAAAGCTTTCGACACCAATGAAAACATCTAAATGTGCTTAAGAAAAATCTTCAGAGATTGCCAGTTTTTGTAAAGCAGGGAGTAAGTCATGATTTAATTCACTATTCTGCTGAATAAATGAAAACATAAAGAGCATCCAATCCCGCACATACAAGTATACTACAACCGCATATATAATGAAAATTCACGCGTAGGCTTTAATTATCTCGTAGCTCTAAGGATCTCACCTATTGCGAGGCATAATATCGAGGTACTCGTCTACGTGTGATTGGTCGGACTACTTGTGTTTGAGGTTAAAACATCAAGTTCTCAAGGATACACGATAAGATATGAAAACCCTATTTTGCGAACAAAAAAAGACTACTATTATGTTCCTTCGCTTCCAGAATAGCACAGAATTGGGAAGCCGAGCGCATTCCATTCAATAAACCAGTTCATAGAAAATTAGCAGTACAATTAATTAATTTACCGAAATGTTATCTACACCAAAGAAACAGATCAATGAATATGCATGCCTTGTTCAATTATCTCCACTACGAGTGTGAAACTCTAATTATTCATTGAGAGATGAAACCGAGCAAACATATTGGTCGACACTCGACAATGACATGATTTGCCTATGTTCGGGATTTTGGATTAATTGTTGTCATTGAATTTATATGTTAGTACGGTCTAGGAAGTGAAGCATCTACAAACATAAACGATACATTAATACATTATAAAGTGTCTAAAAGTACCATACTCGTATATAACAAGCGTATGCAGCCACATTGAAAAAACATAAAAAGAATTCTGTACTGACTTATAATACACAAAATCTCATTGAAGACGGGCGATATCCGTCACAAGCTTGTGACGGATACTGTTTCCTCTCACAAAATACTCATTAAGAGGTGAGTGGGAAGCACATGGGGGTGCCCCACCTTGTCCTCTCTCCCTTTTTGTGAGAGGTCTTCAGCTTGTGACGAGATTAGTCCGTCACAAGCAAGACGCTTTGCTTATAATAATAGAATGTTTCTAGAAATCAGAAATGGAAGTCTTTCTTTAACAAACGTACGCACTGATCTCTTTTCTCTTTTGCAAATTTACAATCATCACATCAACACAAGATTCTTAATTAAAGTGCTACCAAACATTCCACATTGTTAAGCAGAAGTATGCATTTTATTCAATCAAGTAATTTATATTTTATAGTAAACACAATTAATTAACCAAAAAAGTTTTCGACACCAATAAAAACATCTAGACGTGCCTAGAAAAATCTTCAGAGATTGCAGTTTTTTGGTGACTAGCTTAAAGATGTAAACGAGATAGAAAGTCATGGTTTAACTCACTATTCTGATGAATTAGATGAAAATATAAAAAGCATCCCATGCATACATTGATACAAGTATACTACAACAGCAATATATAATGAAAATTCACGCGTTGGCTTTAATTATCTTATAGCTCAAAGGATCTTATAATTGTGAGGCACAATCTCGAGGAACTCGTCTAAGTGTGATTTGTCCTACTCGACTATCTTACAAATAATACATTTTAAGCTAAGAAATTAAGATTTTAAGTGTCAAGGATACACGATAAAATATGAAAAATCCTACAGTATTTGATAAAAAGACTAGTATTATGTTCCTAGGGAATTCCACAATATTGGGAAGTAGTACGCATTTCATACCATGGTAACTAATAACATAAATTTCATATGTAAGAGAAATGATGGCTAAGCTTACCATGGTAAATAATGCAATTACCCTTATTAACTAAGAGACGTACACCATAGAATAAAATATGATTTAAATGCCTATATAAATGAAAGAGTGATCAAGCTGACAACATACAAAATGAAACACATCCACCTCCAAACCCAAAATGAAAGTCCAAGTAAAATTTCTCTTATCATCTTTGTTTTTGTAATACTCAATATTACAGTAACTTCAGCACTCCATAGTATTGATTACTCAGGCAATGAGACCGACCACATCGCGTTGTTGGCCATCAAAAGCCAACTATTGGTTCCTTCCAACTGGGTTTTAAACTCTTGGAATGACTCTATTTACCACTGTTATTGGGAGGGGGTCAGATGTGGGCGTAAACATAGAAGAGTGACTGTACTAGATTTGAGTTCTAGAGGTTTGGCAGGAACCATATCTCCTTTCATAGGAAACCTCAGCTTCCTTAAGATCCTTGACCTTTACAATAATAGTCTATATGGAGAAATCCCTAATCAATTAGGTCATCTAATTAGGCTTCATGTACTACAACTATATAACAACACACTTGTAGGTGAAATTCCTGCCAACATATCTCGTTGTGTTAACCTCAGACACTTTTGCTTAGACAAGAACAAGCTAGAGGGAAAACTCCCAACAGGACTAGGAGCATTGTCAAAGCTAACGGAATTTAATGTGGAAAATAACCATCTTACCGGCCCCCTTTTTGACATCATACAAAATCTTACTTCTTTAGTAACACTATATGCTGGTTACAACACATTTACAGGAACTGTCCCAAAAAGCATTGGTAGGATGCACTTTCTAGCCTTCCTTGCACTTGGGTCAAATGAACTCTCAGGCACACTTCCCACATCCCTTTTTAATATCTCCTCCCTTCAAATTCTTGATTTTTCTTTCAACCAACTACATGGAGAACTTCCACCAGATGTTGGCATCAATATTCCCCGTCTGACATGGTTCAACCTAGAGGATAACGACTTCACAGGATTAATTCCAATCACGATCCAAAACCACACAGCTATTGAACTTATTGAACTCGGTTTTAATAATTTTATAGGAAATTTTCCTTCTTATTTTGTGAATTTTCATAAACTAAATTATTTATCCCTTGTGGAGAACCACCTACACGGTGATATTAATTTTATAGATAGACTAGTTAACTGCAGCCAATTAAATACCCTAGATTTGGGATCAAATTATTATTCTGGAATATTACCCAAATCTATTGCCAATCTCTCCACCTCTTTGGAGTACCTCAGTATTGAAGATACTCTGATAAGTGGAAAAATTCCAGAAGGTATTACCAATCTCAACAATCTTGATCATTTAGAGATGGACAACTGCAAATTAACGGGATCTATCCCTCAAGATCTCGGGAAGCTCTACAAATTGGAAGTAATTTATCTGGACTCCAACAATTTAAATGGTAAAATTCCCGATTCCTTGAGCAATTTATCATACTTGAGTGTGCTTTATTTAACTAACAACATATTGGAAGGGAGTATACCTCCAAACCTTGGGACTTGCCAAAGCTTGTTGTACCTGAATTTATCATACAATGAACTCAATGGAACCTTGAGTAATGAGCTATTTGACGGATCTGCTAGATTTGTCAGTGTAGATTTGTCCCATAATCATTTGGAAGGCTCCCTACCTTTGGAAATGAGTAAACAAGCTAACCTAAAAGAATTAGGATTGTCTAACAATAAGTTTTTAGGTGTCATTCCAAATGGTTTAGGCGATTGTTCTGAACTTCAATACCTGGTTTTGGACGGAAACTCCTTCCATGGAAATATTCCTCCATCCCTGGCTTCTTTGGCTAGCCTCCAAGAAATTGACTTTTCTCGAAACAATTTGTCTGGCCTAATTCCATCCTTCTTCACTAAATTTTACCAATTGTATTACCTTAACTTATCTTACAATGATTTTGAGGGAAGGGTTCCAACGAATTCAGTATTTGCAAATGCAAGTGCGGTCTTTGTTGCTGGCAATAGCAGACTTTGTGGAGGAATTAAACAGCTGCAATTACCTAAATGCATTGAGAATCAGCGCACGAAAAGGAGTAAGTTGATCATTCCAATCATCAGTGCACTTGTTGGGGTGGTCGCCATGGTGGTAGGGGCTGTAGGGCTGTACCTGGCATGTTTCAAAAAGAAAAAAACACCTCTTTTATTAGATTCAATGATGGGGAAAGCAACTATGAAAGTGTCTTATGACATGCTACTCAAAGCAACGGCTGGTTTTTCTTTAGAGAATCTACTTGGGACGGGTTCTTTTGGATCCGTGTTTAAGGGCATTTTGGATGGAAAATTGGTTGCAGTTAAAGTTCTCAACTTGGAACACCGCAGTGCATCTAAGAGCTTCATGGCAGAGTGTAATACATTGAGGAATGTCCGTCATCGGAATCTGGTAGGCGTTATAACAGCTTGTTCCAGCATTGACTTTCAGAGAAACGACTTTAAAGCACTAGTATACGAGTTCATGCCAAATGGGAGTCTAGACAGATGGTTACATGGAGTCGAACGAAACATGAGCGTTGCACAAAGGGTGGAGGTAGCGATTGATGTGGCCCATGCACTCGGCTATCTCCACCATGAATGTGAAACTTCAATAATGCATTGCGACTTGAAACCAAGCAATATATTGCTTGACAATGACATGGTTGCTCATGTTGGAGATTTTGGATTAGCAAGGTTTCTTACTCAACCCCGACATCCGAATCAAAGTAGCACTATTGGGATCAAGGGCACTGTAGGGTATGCTGCTCCAGGTAATTTATAATTAGTTTTACAAAGATTATATAACTATATTATCATCAAAAGACTAAGATGAACAAACTCGGTAATCCGCTGGACTTAATGCTAAAATAGTAGGCTCTAATTTATTTTAACAAAAATAGACCCCTTCATACATGTACAGTTAGTGAGCTTACCTAGCTAACATAATTCATAATAAGTGAATGTTATAAGACTTGCCTAACTATTTACTACCCATTTATGTGTCTAAGCCTTTGCACTGGATTCCCATGTCAGAGTACGGGCTTGGAAGTGAGACATCTACAGAGGGGGATGTTTACAGCTATGGCATATTGCTAATTGAGCTGATGACAGGAAAGAGTCCAACCGATAGCATGTTCAAGGAAGGCTACAGCCTTCATAACCATGCAAAAGCAGCATTACCTGACCAAGTCCTACAAATTGTAGACGCATCACTCGAAGAAGATAATCTCACTGAAGAGGCCGATGACACAAGGGCAATCCAAGATGAGCTTCAACGAAGACTGGAATGCATTACTACTGTCATCAGTGTCGGAGTGTCGTGCTCGAATCATTTGCCACAAGAACGAATGAAAATAGTCGATGCTAGAAGCAGGCTTCAAGCAGCAAGAGACAACCTTCTCAGTGCTAGAAACAGGCGTAATCTTCCTGCAAGAGGTACATCATTAGACATACCATGAGGTTTACAACTTAATAGTAACTAATTCTACAGAATGTTTACTTTAATTAGAGGTTATGCTGATATATCATTTCTACTTGTACCGTTGATGGTTACAGGGGGCCCGAGAGGTTGATCTTACTCAAGAATACAAGTATCCGTAATTGAAGGCTCAAGATAGATCAGAATGATTGAAAACTATAAATCTAGTAAAATGCTTTTAAGTTTCCGTCAGTCTGCTGTGCACAATGACTGATAAATTGTTATATAATCAATCGACTAGTTATCATGTGTTAAGGCTAGCTGGTTTCTTGTGTTAAGCGCAACATCCACATTGAATGTAAATTGCAATTGATGGTTAAACTTCAGCAAACAGGTGCTTTGAGAGGCTCAACTCAATTTTGCAAATTGATGGCTTATTTTTTTCGGTCGAATTTATGGCTGATGATCAAATTATATGCATGATAACAAAAAAAATAAAAAATTGTACCTTTCTAAATCTTCAATTTATTTGACCCTCACTAAGAGTCATGCAGTCATGCTCCGACCATTTGGCAAATTATCGAATGAAAATAATCAAAATCGCCACTATCTCCCTGCAAGAGAAAGTATATCACTATACATATCATATGTTTCTCAGTCACGATTTTTTTTAACACGGACAAGTTGATTACAAGTGACGCTGACATGCCTGACAATACTCTTATTCTGCTTATCAGATTATTGATTGCAGGGGCCTAAGGTATAAACAATTGAATCTCAGTTATAATTAAGAAGACTCCAAAATCCAAATATAGCATAGTTGAATGTAAAATGGTTTTAAGTTACTGTCTATTTATTTGCTGTAAACTGTGTCGTACTTCTATAGATTTTTTCTGGGAACTAATATTCGGTTGTCTTCATATACGCTCTTTTTATAGGGGCTAACGCATTAGTTTTGCTCCGAAAAATAATCGAAGGTAAACCTAAATACTTAATAGGCTATGCAACTATGGTGACATCCAATATAGATGCTGAAATACGGTTCTATCCTGTGATACTTAATAGGCATTTTGATAGGAGTCCAGCACTCAGGAAACAGCCCTGCTTTTTTTTTCCATTACTATAACAAATGATTCTACGAATGCTGAGGGGATCTATGACAAATTTTGACACCGTCAGTCAATCTCCACATTATCTGCTCCATCTTTTTTGTCAAAAGTCTTTAGAGCACCTTTGTTAGAACACACTTGGTTGATGATGCCAAGTTTCATTGTTATTTAATTGTTTGCTTCTTAGTTATAAGGTTTAGCATTTGAAGCACTCAATGAATTTCCAAAGATGGTTCAAGAATGATCAAGATGAAGTTATGACAAGAAATCCCTTAGCCTTAGTCAAATGTTGTAAACGATTACAAATGCTTAGTGATTGAAGCAATCAAATGGACTCTCAAAGACCGCTTAACATGATCATCAAGATGAAGTCAACAAGAAGTCAAGACAATGATATGATCCTAGCATTAGTCGAAAAATGTAAGAGTAAGTGTAACATTCTCATTTACGTCAAGTGGCTGCAAAACCATGCAACAGTGCACTGCACTGTGGTTTCTGATACTACCATATGGAGGAACTTTTATTCGAAAAGTTTAAGTGTGAAAATCTTTACAACTTTCAGATTTTTAAAGCTTTAACATTTGAATCATCATAGTTTGAAAACAAATCTGAAATTTTAAGGCACTAATCTCTATTGATAAAACCTCTAGATTTGTGCATTTGCTTTTTACCAAAATGGTAAGTTGAACCTGTCAAACTTTTAAAACTAGAAAAGTTTTTTGCCAATTTGGTAAAGTGTCACATGTTCAGTGTTTTGGAAAGAGTTTTCTGATTTTGATCAATGACTTGTGCTCCAAGCCTATAGCCTAACATTTACCATCACTCAAAGGCTATCTATTTAATATTTGATTTAATTAACCTAAGTTGTACTACTTAGATGATCAAATCCACTATAAATAGGGTGCCTTTGCTTCATTTATTTCTCAAGACTTTTCTGAGCATTAATTGTTAAAACACTTTGCAAAACATCAGCTCTTGTTCTTCAACTTATTTGCAAAACTGTTTTCTATTTTAAAAGTCTTCAATCGTTTTTCAAAAGAGCTGTAAATCTCCATGTATCAGTTCGTTGCACTATGACATCTGAGTTTGTTCCATGATTCTCGTGTTTAGGTCTTAATTGTGATCTTCATGTTCATTAAGTGAACGATTGAGATTCAAAGACTCTGTAAACCTGTAAGATGAAACTTAAGCAAGTGCAACCGGAGTAGGTTGACGAGTTATTTTCATTGTAAGGGGTTTAGTTGTTTGAGTAAATTTCTAAACAAGCAATAAACTAACGGTTGGACGTAGGCCTCGGAGTAGAGGCTGAACCAATTTTTTAAACATCGTCTTGTTTGTTCATTTACTTTTACGTTTGTTCTCATTATTTATATATTGTTTATCTCGCAATCTGTTTGTGTCACAGTGTTCAATACTGTGTCTCAGACCTGCTGATTGATTCAATCTTGTGAACTTAAAACGATTAAGTATCTTTTAAGTTTTCAACTTAAAAGGGATTCACTTATTGCTAAGAGTATTCAACTTAAAAAGTATTCACTTTATATCTTCATTGGTAAGTTGAAGAAAAATACTCTTTCATTCATACTTTTCTGATCTGTGCAACAATCGACTTTACTGTGACATATACTAAGCTGAATTCGTGTGTATATACTTCTAACTCAAATAGTTCTAAGTATAAACACCTTTACCATTCAAAGTAGTGTCCATATCAGTTTAGTCTATTGTCCTAGATTTCAAAGAAGCTTAATTCAAGCTTAAAAATTTTAATTGGACACCTAATTCACCCCCTCCCCCTCTTAGGTGTTCTCGTCCTTGACTCTTGAACCTTCACACACAAGATATAATGTGAAATCGAGTCACCGCCAAAGAGCGGCCTAAATAATACAGCTGGAGAACAAAAACCATTCACCAAATTTGAAATTTCGTCTTTGCACGCGTAAACCAACGGTAAAAAAGCAACCAAAATGACATTTCTAAACTGTGGCCCTAGGTTGCACCAAAACGGACACGGACACGACACGGACACGTGACACGACATCCCATGAAATTTAGGACACGGGACACGGCATTTAAATTTAATAAAATATATATTCTATAGTTATATATGTGTGATTTTATTTTTGAAAAAGTATTGAATATTAAATTTAAATAAGTGAAAGTAAAACTTACGTTAATTATAACTCATTCTCATTTCCAAAACCAAAACCAACTTATAATCAATCTATTTCGACATCTCATTACTAGTCTAAATAACATCATTTGTCTCCAATTTAACTTATTTCCCCACCAAATTTAACCATATAACAATTCTCGCCATTTAACTTAAATTCAACTTGATTCCGTTTGGAGGCCAGGTATGTCCAAATACGATGGACACGGCTCAAAATACCATGGACACGTGTCGGACACGTGCCGAAATAAAAGATGAAAGTTAGACATGGCTTTACAAGTGTCCGACACGTTTTGACGTGTGTCCGATGAGTGTCGTGTCCGACACGGGTGTCCGACACGGGAACGCCGATTAGGAGGAGTGTCCGTGCAACCTAGCTGTGGCCTACTTGGGATTCTTCTCTTTGTAAAGTACAATAGCATCGGCTAATAATACTTCTAGACTTAAAAAGGTTTACCAACAATTCCCTTTTGATGGCCGTAGTACTCATTCTATTCAATAAAGTAAACATAGAAAATACAATTAATTAACTGACCGAATCGTATTACTGGCCATCAATTGCTCATGCTGGAGGAGATCAAGCTGATCACATGAGTGATTAAGTAATAAACTTAAGTCTCTGCATCTTCATTCCTAGATGACCATAAAAACAATGAGGTTTGTCATGTGAACTGGATGGTTATAATCTGTGCCACTATTGATTAGATCGACGACCCAAAGAGAATTTAAAATACTTGAAAAAGTAGAAACTATATGATGATAAATATAACAATCTGTGTTTAACTATTCCAATGGCTAAGTTCCAGCTACAAGACTTTGTAGAGAGAACAATGTGAAGGACCATATTATTTTGGTTCATATAAACAAATGGGACCTTATATAAAAATATGTTATACTCCCATCCGTCTTCAAGTATCTGACACAACACAGTGTTGGGTATCTGACGTATCAAATACGGCTACTTTGTGTGAAGTTTTCAATTTTTGGTCTAAAAATGTACGGTTGAAGTGGCGTGTCATACCGGAAATGATACAAATGCCTTCAACATAACTCAAGTATGATAGGATGAAGGTATATGGCTGTTTAGCCACAACATGTAATCCTACAAGGTAAAGATAAGATTCAGCTGTGTTCCATGGAGATCCTCAAGGTCAGAAGGGCCATAAACTCTCCAGCTTGACCACTAGAAATGTTTTGTATCCACAGATGTAAGAATTCATGAATCAGTGTATATCAACAATTCACCGTCGAAGGAAATTCAGAATCTGTTACACTACCGATGCTCATCACAGATGCACGTGACAAGAAACAAGTTCCAGTTGACATCTCTGAATGTAGTCCAGCAACTTCAGAACCTGTTATAGGGGACACTTATACTTCTACATGTCAGGACTATAAGGATGCACTTAAATCTACATATTGATCACAGAATCAAAGTCGACTAGTTAGAGAACGAAAAGCACAAGCATGGAGCAAAGGCTACACTGTCTAAAATTGAGTTACGCCCGCTAATTTTGAGGCCCTACATAATCGTACGGCCTACATAATACTCCCTCCATAGCGGCCATTTCTTTACTTATTTCATTTTTGGGTTTTTCAGTCATTTATACGTCATTTTATTTAAAAATGCTTTTAGTGTTTAACATGAGCATTCACTTAAGTACAATCTACCCCACTTGTCACAGAAAAACTATAATCTAAAGAATGTGTGTCAAAAGTAAATGTAAACAAATGTCGGTAACAGAGGAAGTGTCGTCTTAGTAAATAATATTTAATACTAAAACCTTGAATGGATCACTGACATCATTTCTCTTTAGCCAAGGAAATCATTACATCGCATGCGCACTGAAACCACAAAATCAACAGCAAACCACACTCTTTCTCCTACCAATTATACCACATTGTTAATTACCTTAATAAGTACTTGCCTGTCTATATTTATGAAGAGATTGGATTTTAAAGAGCATCTAACACATAAAACAGCAACACACAAAATAAAACAAATTTACCTCAAAATCCATTACGATCTCGTTTAAGAGTAATGTCTTCCTTGTGTAGCAAACCAGTCTTTCCTATCATCTTTCTTATCATCGTTATAATTGCTATTCAAAAAGTCACAGCAACTGAGTCTCTGCATAGTGTTAAATTACCAGGAAATGAAACTGACCGAGTCGCATTGTTGGCTATCAAAAACCAACTGGTGAAATATCCCGACTGGGTTTTAAGCTCATGGAATAACACTATGCACCATTGTAGCTGGCAGGGGGTTACTTGTGGGCGCAAACATAACAGAGTGACTGTACTAGATTTGAGTTCAAGGGGATTGGCAGGAACCATATCTCCTTTCATAGGAAACCTGAGCTTCCTTCAAAGCATTAGGCTTTATAATAATAGCATCTATGGTGAAATCCCCAAGCAATTAGGTCGCCTATTTAGGCTATATGAACTAGGGCTACAAAATAACACACTTGCAGGTTCAATTCCAAATAATATATCACATTGTATTAACCTTGGATTTCTTAGTTTAGGCAACAACAAGCTAGAGGGAAAACTACCAGCAGGATTACGAGCATTGATTAAGCTAGAATACCTTAGCATTTCCCAAAACTATTTTACAGGCTCTCTTTTTGACATCATACCAAACCTTACCTCCTTAGTAACAATATCTGCTGCTTATAATTCGTTTACAGGAACTATCCCAATCAACATTGGTAAGGTGCAAAACCTAACTAACCTTGAAGTTGGAGAAAATTTACTCTCAGGCACACTTCCCACATCCATTTTCAATCTCTCCTATCTTCACTTTCTTGATTTGCCTGTCAATCAACTACATGGAGAGCTTCCCGCAAATATGGGCTTCACTATTCCTCGTCTGAAATGGCTAAACCTATTTGAAAATAACTTTTCAGGATCAATTCCAATCACCATAAGAAACCTTACGAGCCTCGAGTTTATTGGATTGTCGCTGAATAGTTTTACAGGAAGTGTTCCTCAGGATTTCAGCCATTTTCATAATCTAGTTCATTTAGATCTTGAAGAAAACTTCCTGATGGGTGACATTAGCTTTATAAATACATTAGTTAACTGTAGCCAATTACAATTCCTATCATTGGGAGATAATGATTTTTCAGGAATATTACCCCAATCCATGGCTAATCTCTCCACCACTTTAACATGGCTGACTTTCGGAGATAGTTTGATTAGTGGAACAATTCCTGCTGGGATTACCAATCTCATCAATCTTGAGGTTTTAAGTTTATACAATATCAATTTGACAGCATCCCTTCCTCATGATCTCGGGAAGCTGCAGAAGTTACAAGGTCTTGATTTAAATTCAAACAGACTAACAGGTACAATTCCCATTTCCATTGGAAATTTATCACTTCTAAATCAGCTTTTTTTATACAACAACATCTTGGAAGGGAGCATACCTGCAAGCATTGGGAACTGTCAAAACTTACAACAGTTGGACCTGAGTAACAATTTCTTCTCTGGAAACATATCGAGTGAGCTCTTTCAAGGAGAGGCCAAATTTATTTTATTAAACTTATCAGGAAATCAGTTTGAAGGGCCACTCCCTCTTGAAATCGGTAAGCAAATAAATTTAGTTGACTTGGAAGTGTCTAACAATAAGTTGTCAGGAGAATTTCCAGATAGTCTGAGTGAGTGCCTTTTTCTTCAATTCTTATATATGCACGGAAATTCATTCAGTGGTTCAATTCCACCATCACTCACTTCTTTGAAATCCCTTGTAAAAATAGACATTTCTCAAAACCATTTGTCGGGTCCAATACCAGTCTACTGGTCCAAATTACCCTTGATATATCTAAATTTATCTTACAACAATTTTGAGGGAAGGGTTCCAACAGTAGGAGTTTTTGCAAATGCAACTGGATTCTTTCTTGCTGGTAACAGCAGGCTTTGTGGAGGAATACAGAAGCTACATTTGCCCAAATGTATCGAAAATGAAATACCTAGAAAGAAAAAACGTTTGTCTAACACCCTCAAGAAGGTGGTAATTTCAACGATGTGCACACTGGGGGTGATGGCCATGTTACTAGCCTTGTATTTCATCTATCGAAGGAATAAAAGGCAACCCATCTTGTCAACTTCAATGACTGGCAAAACACTAACGAAAATGTCTTACCACACGCTACTCAAAATCACATCTGGGTTTTCTTCAGACAACCTGCTTGGCACAGGCTCTTTTGGATCAGTATTTAAAGGGGTTTTAGATGGTCAAGTGTTCGCTGTCAAAGTTCTTAACCTGGAACATCTAGGTGCATCTAAGAGCTTCATTGTAGAGTGTAAGGCTTTGAGAAATGTCCGTCACCGTAACCTGGTTGGTATTGTAACAGCTTGCTCTAGTATTGATTTTCAGAGAAATGATTTTAGAGCCCTAGTATACGAGTTCATGCCCAATGGAAGTCTAGACAGATGGTTACATGGAGTAGATGGAAACATGAGCCTTTCTCAAAGGGTGGATGTAACGATTGATGTGGCCCATGCACTCATCTATCTCCACCATGAGTGTGAAACTCCAATAGTGCATTGCGACTTGAAACCGAGCAACATATTGCTCGATAATGACATGGTCGCTCATGTTGGGGATTTTGGATTAGCAAGGTTTCTTACTCAACCTCGACATCCGAATCAAACTAGTACAATCGGAATCAAGGGAACTGTAGGCTATGCTGCTCCAGGTAATAATCGTGTTATTCCTATTTATATTTAGTCTGACAAAAATAATATAACTATGTTATCATCAAAAGACTTAGATGCACAAACTCAGCAATCTACTGGACTTCTTATCTATTTACAACCCATTTATGCGTCTAAGCGTTTGCATTGGGTTCACATGTCAGAGTATGGGCTCGGAAATGAGCCATCTACTGAGGGTGATGTTTGACTATGGCATATTGCTACTCGAGCTAATGACAGGAAAGAGTCCAACAGACAACATGTTCAAGGAAGGCTACAGCCTTCATATGCATGCAGAAGCAGTATTACCTGACCAAGTCCTACAAATTGTAGACCCATCACTCGAAGAAGATAATCTCACTGAAGAGGCCGATGACACAAGGGCAATCCAAGATGAGCTTCAACGAAGACTGGAATGCATTACTACTGTTATCAGTGTCGGGGTGTCGTGCTCCAATCATTTGCCACAAGAGCGAATGAAAATAGTCGATGCCAGAAGCAGGCTTCAATCAGCAAAAGACAACCTTCTGAATGCTAGAAACAGGCGTAATATTCCTGCAAGAGGTATATCATGAGACATACTATAGGTTTACACCTCGATCCACGAATTATGCTCAAAGTTTCAATTTAATTAGAAGTTTCGCTAACATAACATTATTTTCTACTTGCTTACGCTGATGGCTACAGAGGAATGACCGACTGAGGTTGATTTCAATCAGGAATACAATAATCCGCAAATGAAGGCTCAAGATAGGATATTAAGACTATGAATCTACCTTAGTTGAATGTAAACTGCTTTCAAGTTCTTGTTACTTCGCTGTAAACTTGACTAATAAATTGTTATGTAATCTATTATGTAAAATACTCAGTAGTGTTTTTTCATGGGTAGCTGGTTTCTTGTCATAAGCATAACATCCACATAGTTACGGTTAATCCGACGTTGACCTCTACAAAGTATACTCCGTCCGTCCTAATCATTTGATTATATAAACGATAAAATTTAGGCTAAAGATAAAGCTCTCAATTTCATTAAGCTTGTTTAAAAGTTGAATGAATAAAACTTTTTAAATTTATGCAACCATCGTTTAAAACTTCCTCACGCCATAAATAATCCATATGCATGCTTTAGTCAGCAAGATGCAATGTCGCTACGCCAATTTAATCTTCGAGACAGGTTATATATGAGGTACGCTGCAAGCCTCATTAGAACTTCGAGAAAATCGTGTCCAAGTACCATACTCGTTTTCAATAAGCAAATGCAACACAGTACGAAGAATCTAGTCACTTTGGAAAAACATAAAAAAGAATTCTTATCAATAACATAATATTTCTAGAAATTAGAAATGGAAATCTTTCTTTAACCACAAATCCTTGAAGACGACAATATTAAGTTTACTGGTAAAACGGATCCAAATAGGTATCATATGATAAGACTTAAGAGTAGTTGTCTAAGTTATAGCAAAAAGTTTGTCTTATTATCATCACGTATTCACGTGGTAATATTTGAATCTGTTTTACCATTAAAATGGATCTTGCCGTCTTAAGCAACAATAGTTGTTCTTCAACAAGCGCACGCACTAATCTCTGTTCTCTTTTGCAAATTTACAATCATCACATTGATAGTGCGAGGATGCCACTTAATCACCAGCAATACAAAACTCTTAATTAAAGTGCTACCAAAAATTCCACATTGTTGGCCAGAAGTATCAACTTTGCACTCTATTCAATCAAGTAATTTTATTATATTCTATAGCAAACACAATTAAATTCAATCAAAAAAGTTTTCGACACCAATAAAAACATCTAAATGTGCTTTAGTCATGATTTTAATTCACTATTCTGATGAATAAATGAAAACATAAAGAGCATCCAATCCCGCTCATACAAGTATACTACAACAGCATATATAATGAAAATTCACGGGTAGGCTTTAATTATCTCGTAGCTCAAAGGATCTCTATTGCGAGGCATAATATCGAGGTATTCGTCTATGTGTGATTACGTCGGACTCAACTATCTTACACTTAATACTTCTGTTTTGAGTTAAAACATGAAGTTCACAAGGATACACGATAAGATATGAAAAACCTACACGGCCGACATAAAAAGATTACTATTATGTTCCTATGGTTCAAAGAATTTCACAAATTTAAATTTGGGAAGTAGAGCGTATACCAATTCAATAAACCAGTTCATAGAAAATTAACAGTACAATTAATTTACCAAAATGTTATCGAGGCCAAAGAAACAGATCAATAGAATATGCCTTGCTCAATTATAACCACTACGCGTGTGAAATTCTAATTGTTCACTATGTTCTGAAACCGAACAACATATTGCTCAATAATGACATGATTGCCTTATTCGCCTATGCTGGGGATTTTGGATCAACCGATGTCCATATTTACAGTTATGACATACTGTTACTCAAAGCTCATGACCGGAAAAGATCCAAACGACAACATTTTTAAGGAACACTATATTTGCAAAAGGAGTACCTGATCACAGCTTACAAATTGTAGACCCATAGCTTGAATAAGATATCCTCAGTGAAGAAGTCCACGACAGGTTGTCAATCAGACGAGCTTCAACGAAGACTGGAATAATGTATTATTTCTGTGATTAGTGTTGGACAGTAAGTCAGTAATGCACTATCTTATTTAATAAAATAATTCACAGAAAATTCAATTCAATCATCAAAAAGTTTTCTATGCTAATTATTACTACTCATATGCCTCGAAAAATCCTTATTTGAGCTTACCGTGTTAGACGGAGTATTTATAGGTTGACTATTATAATTATTCCTATTACAGTTCACTTCTTATCATCTAAAAAGAACAGGTCAGCAAGATGCAACCTTCTCAATGCCATACATCGACTTAATCTTCCTGCAAGGTTTCAATTTTTGCTTTCAAATACTACACGAACATAAAGTCATATTATATACGAGGTACTTTATTCGACTCATTAGAACTTAGAAAATAATGTGTCCAAGTACCATACTCGTTTTTAATAAGCATTCACAACATAATACGAATAATCTAGGCACCTTGAAAAAAACATAAAAAGAATTCTGTTGTTTATCAATTAGACAATTATATTAGTACTGACTGTAAAAATAGAACGTTTCTAGATCGGAAATGGAAGTCTTTCTTTAATTTAACAAGCGTACAGAACTACACACTGATCTCTTTTCTGTTTTGCAAAACTACAATCATCACACTGATAGTGCGAGGAAGGCACTTAGTCACCAGCAACACAAGACTCTTGATTAAAGTGCTACCAAAAATTCCACATTGTTGGCAAAAAGTATCAACTTTGCATTCTATTCAATCAAGTAATTTTATATTATATAGTAAACACAATTAAATTCACTCAAAAAAGTTTTCGGCACCAATGAAAACATCTAAATGTGCCTCAGAAAAATCTTCAGAGATTGCCATTTTATGTAAAGCAGGGAGCAAGTCATGATTTAATTCACTATTCGTCTATTCCTGACAAATCGATGAAAATATAAAGAGCATCCAATCCCACACATACAAGTATACTACAACAACATTATATAATGAAAATTCACGCGTAATATCTCAAAGGATCTCACCTATTGCGAGCCATAAAATCGAGGTACTCGTCTATGTGTGATTGGTCGGACTCGGCTATCTTACAATTAATACTTCTATTTTAAGTTAAAACATGAAGTTCTCAAGGATACGCGATAAGATATGAAAAACCTATTTCATCAGCATAAAAAGGCTACTATTATGTTCCTATGCTTCAAGAATTCCACAGAATTGGGAAGCCGAGCGCATTCCATTCAATAAACCAGTTCATAGAAAATTAGCAGTACAATTAATTTACAGAAATGTTATCTACTCCAAAGAAACAGATCAATGAATATGCCTTGTTCAATTATCTCCACTACAAGTGTGAAACTCTAATTATTCATTGTGAGATGAAACCGAGCAAACATATTGGTCGACAATGAACATGATTGCCTATGTTCGGGATTTTGGATGAATTGTTGTCAATGAATTCATATGTTAGTACGGTCTAGGAAGTGAAGCGTCTACAAATGTCGATATTTACAGTTATGATATATTGGTACTCTAGCTCACAACATGAAAAAGTCCAAAAGACAGCATTTTCAAGAAAGATTATAACCTTCATATACATGCAAAAGTACGAGTACCTGATCACGTTCGTGGCTTACAAATTGTAGACCGATAACTTGAATAAGATAACCTCAGTGAAGAAGTCCAGGACAGAAGGACAATCGGACAAGCTTCAACAAAGACTGGAATGTGTTATTTCTGCTCCAACCATTTGCCACATGATCGAATGAAAATAACCGATGCCACAAGTTATTCCTGCAAGAGGCATATCATTAGACATATCAAATGTTCCTTAGTAACAAAATTAATGACAGAATTTTTTATTAGAATTTTATGCTGACAGTACACTAATTCTGCTTTTGACATTAACGAATCTGCCAAAGTTCGATGTAAAATCTTTCAAGTTCTGTAAATTCACGAGAAACTTGACTAATACTCCCTACGTCGCAATCATTTGTCCACCTTTGAATAATGTACTTGTTATCTACTCCGCTCCGCTGATTTTTTACTAACTTTCTAAGGTTCACTGAATACCGTATGATTTAATTCACCATAAAGTTAAACACAACTTCTAGCGTGCCTGAAAAAGTTATTCATTGCGCTTTCCATGTTCGACTATTATAAGCCAAAGACCACAATCTACAATACCAGAGAATAAATTATGGTTTCAATGCCTATATATAAATGAAAGAGTGTTAAAGTTAAAGAGCATCTCATACACACCAAAAAAAAAAAAAATTTTTGACAATTACACAATAAGAAACCAATCTACCTCCAAACCCGAAATGAAAGTCCAGCCTTTCTACTCATCTTTGTTTTCGTGATACTTAATGTTACAGTAACTTTAGCATTGCGTAGTATTGACTACTCAGGCAACGAGACAGATCACCACTGTTATTGGGAGGGGGTTACTTGTGGGCGTAAACATAATAGAGTGACTGTACTACAATTGAGTTCTAGAGGTTTGGCAGGTACCATATCTCCATTCATAGGAAACCTGAGCTTCCTTAAGATCCTCTACCTTTACAATAATAGTCTATATGGAGAAATCCCCAATCAATTAAGTCATATATTTAGGTTACGTGAACTGCATCTCTCTATAAATACACTTGTAGGTGAAATTCCATCCAACATATCAAATTGCATTTACCTCAGGCATATTTCCCTTGGCTACAACAAGCTAGAGGGAAAACTTCCAACAGGATTAAGGGCATTGTCAATGCTAACAACATTTATTGTGGACAATAACAATCTTACGGGCCCGTTTTTTGACATCATACAAAACCTTACATCCTTGGTAACCATATCTGCTCTTGGGAACTCATTTACAGGAACTATCCCAAACAACATTGGTAAGATGCAAAACCTAACTAATCTTGAAGTTGGACTTAATGAACTCTCTGGCACACTTCCCACATCCATTTTCAATCTCTCATATATTCAAATTGTTGATTTGGCAATTAATCAACTACATGGAGAGCTTCCCGCGAATATGGGCGTCGGTTTGTCTCGTCTGGAATGGCTAAACCTTCAATGGAACAAATTTTCAGGATCAATTCCAATCACCATAAGAAACCTTACAAACCTCGAGTTTATTGGACTGGTCCATAATGGTTTTACAGGAAGTGTTCCTCGGGATTTTAGCCATTTTCATAATCTACAACATTTAGATATTGGAGAAAACTTCCTAGTAGGTGACATTAGCTTTATAACTACCTTAGTTAACTGTAGCCAATTACAAGTTCTATCATTGGGAGATAATGATTTTTCTGGAATACTACCCCAATCCATGGCTAATCTCTCCACCACTTTAACATGGCTGACTTTCGGAGATAGTTTGATTAGTGGAACAATTCCTGCTGGGATTACCAATCTCATCAATCTTGAGGTTTTAAGTTTATACAATATCAAATTGACAGCATCCCTTCCTCATGATCTCGGGAAGCTGCAGAAGTTACAAGGTCTTGATTTAAAAGAGAGGCCAAATTTATTTTTTTAAACTTATCAGGAAATCAGTTTGAAGGGTCACTCCCTCTTGAAATCAGTAAGCAAATAAATTTAGTTGACTTGGAAGTGTCTAACAATAAGTTGTCAGGAGAATTTCCAGATAGTCTGAGTGAGTGCCTTTTTCTTCAATTCTTATATATGCACGGAAATTCATTCAGTGGTTCAATTCCACCATCACTCACTTCTTTGAAATCCCTTGTAAAAATTGACATTTCTCAAAACCATTTGTCGGGTCCAATACCAGTCTACTGGTCCAAATTACCCTTAGAATATCTAAATTTATCTTACAACAATTTTGAGGGAAGAGTTCCAACAGTAGGAGTTTTTGCAAATGCAATCTGGATTCTTTCTTCTTTGGTAACAAAGAGGCTTTGTGGAGGAATACGAAGCTACATTTGCCCAAATGTATCGAAAATGAAATACCTAGAAAGAAAAAACGTTTGTCTAATACCCTCAAGAAGGTGGTAATTTCAATGGTGTGCACACTGGTTGGGGTGATGGCCATGTTACTAGCCTTGTATTTCATCTATCGAAGGAATAAAAGGCAACCCATCTTGTCAACTTCAATGACTGGCAAAACACTAACGAAAATGTCTTACCACATGCTACTCAAAATCACATCCGGGTTTTCTTCTTGACAACTGCTTGGAGCGAGCTCTTTTGGATCGTATTTAAGGGGGTTTTAGATGGCCAAGTGTTTCTTTGTCAAAGTTCTTAACCTGGAACATCTAGATGCATCTAAGAGTTTCATTGCAGAGTGTAAGGCTTTGAGAAATGTCCGTCACCGTAACCTGGTTGGTATTGTAATGTGACTTGCTCTAGTATTGATTTTCGAGAGAAATGATTTTAGAGCCCTAGTATACGAGTTCATGCCCAATGGAAGTCTAGACAGATGGTTACATGGAGTAGATGGAAACATGAGCCTTTCTCAAAGGGTGGATGTAGCGATTGATGTGGCCCATGCACTCATCTATCTCCACCGTGAGTGTGAAACTCCAATAGTGCATTGCGACTTGAAACCGAGCAACATATTGCTCGATAATGACATGGTCGCTCATGTTGGGGATTTTGGATTAGCAAGGTTTCTTACTCAACCTCGACATCCGAATCAAACTAGTACAATCGGAATCAAGGGAACTGTAGGCTATGCTGCTCCAGGTAATAATCGTGTTATTCCTATTTATATTTAGTCTGACAAAAATAATATAACTATGTACCTTATGACATTTTGGCTTTAGCTGAGAAGGATGTGAATGAAATAGTATAAACCCTTTTTGGGTTTTTTAAAAAAAAAAAAAAAAAAAAAAAAAAAAAAAAAAAAAAAAAAAAAAAAAAAAAAAGACTTAGATGCACAAACTCAGCAATCTGCTGGACTTATTATCTATTTACAACCCATTTATGCGTCTAAGCCTTTGCATTGGGTTCACATGTCAGAGTATGGGCTCGGAAATGAGCCATCTACTGAGGGTGATGTTTACAGCTATGGCATATTGCTACTCGAGCTAATGACAGGAAAGAGTCCAACAGACAACATGTTCAAGGAAGGCTACAGCCTTCGTATGCATGCAGAAGCAGTATTACCTGACCAAGTCGTACAAATTGTAGACCCATCACTCGAAGAAGATAATCTCACTGAAGAGGCCGATGACACAAGGGCAATCCAAGATGAGCTTCAACGAAGACTGGAATGCATTACTACTGTTATCAGTGTCGGGGTGTCGTGCTCCAATCATTTGCCACAAGAGCGAATGAAAATAGTCGATGCCAGAAGCAGGCTTCAATCAGCAAAAGACAACCTTCTGAATGCTAGAAACAGGCGTAATATTCCTGCAATAGGTATATCATGAGACATACTATAGGTTTACACCTTAGTCACGAATTATGCTCAAAGTTTCAATTTAATTAGAAGTTCTGCTAACATAACATTATTTTCTACTTGCAGCGCTGATGGCTACAGAGGCATGACCGACTGAGGTTGATTTCAATCAGGAATACAATAATCCGCAAATGAAGGCTCAAGATAGGATAAAATTTAGGCTAAAGATAAAGCTCTCAATTTCATTAAGCTTGTTTAAAAGTTGAATGAATAAAACTTTTTAAATTTATGCAACCATCGTTTAAAACTTCCTCACGCCATAAATAATCCATATGCATGCTTTAGTCAGCAAGATGCAACGCCGCTACGCCAATTTAATCTTCGAGACAGGTTATATATGAGGTACGCTGCAAGCCTCATTAGAACTTCGAGAAATCGTGTCCAAGTACCATACTCGTTTTCAATAAATGTATGCAACACAGTACGAAGAATCTAGTCACTTTGGAAAAACATAAAAAAGAATTCTTATCAATTTACATAATGTTTCTAGAAATTAGAAATGGAAATCTTTCTTTAACCACAAATCCTTGAAGACGACAATATTAAGTTTACTTGTAAAACGGATCCAAATAGGTATCATATGATAACACTTGAGTAGTTGTCTAAGTTATAGCAAAAAGTTTGTCTTATTATCATCACGTGGTAATATTTGAATCCGTTTTACCATTAAAATGGACCTTGCCGTCTTAAGCATCTCTTTTCTCTTTTGCAAATTTACAATCATCACATTGATAGTGCGAGGAAGCCACTTAATCACCAGCAATACAAAACTATTAATTAAAGTGCTACCAAAAATTCCACATTGTTGGCCAGAAGTATCAACTTTGCACTCTATTCAATCAAGTAATTTTATTATATTCTATAGCAAACACAATTAAATTCAATCAAAAAAGTTTTCAACGCCAATGAAAACATCTAAATGTGCTTAAGAAAAATCTTCAGAGATTGCCATTTTTTGTAAAGCAGGGAGTAAGTCATGATTTTAATTCACTATTCTGATGAATAAATGAAAACATAAAGAGCATCCGATCCCGCTCATACAAGTATACTACAACAGCATATATAATGAAAATTCACAGGTAGGCTTCAATTATCTCGTAGCTCAAAGGATCTCACCTATTGCGAGGTATTCGTCTATGTGTGATTGAGTCGGACTCGCTATCTTACAGTTAATACTTCTGTTTGAGTTAAAACATGAAGTTCACAAGGATACACGATAAGATATGAAGAACCTACACGATCGACATAAAAAGATTACTATTATGTTCCTATGGTTCAAAGAATTTCACAAATTTAAATTTCGGTAGTAGAGCGTATACCAATTCAATAAATCAGTTCATAGAAAATTAACAGTACGATTAATTTACCAAAATGTTATCTAGGCCAAAGAAACAGATCAATAGAATATGCCTTGCTCAATTATAACCACTACGCGTGTGAAACTCTAATTGTTCACTGTGTTCTGAAACCGATTAACATATTGCTCGATAATGACATGATTGCCTTATTCGCCTATGCTGGGGATTTTGGATCAACCGATGTACATATTTACCGTTATGACATACTGTTACTCAAAGCTCATGACCGGAAAAGATCCAAACGACAACATTTTCAAGGAACACTATATTTGCAAAAGGAGTACCTGATCACAGCTTACAAATTGTAAACCCATAGCTTGAAAAAGATATCCTCGGTAAAGAAGTCCACGACAGGTAGTCAATCAGACGAGCTTCAACGAAGACTGGAATGTATTTTTGTGAATTCACATGTTAAGAGTACGGTTCAACATACAACATATTTAAGGAAGACAATAACCTTCATATATATATATGCAAAAGTAGGAGTACCTGATCACGGCTTACAAGTTGTATTTTTGTCCTCAGTAAAGAAGTCCGTGATAGAAGGGCAATCAAGCTTCAACGACGACTGGAATGTATTTTTGTGAATAGTGTTCAGAGTGTCATGCTCCAACCCATTGCCACATGATCAAATGAATATATCCGACGCCACAAGCAGGCTTCAATCAGCAAGATAGGCCTTCTAAATGCTAGAAAAAAGCGTAATCTTCCTGCAAGAGGCACATCACTAGACATATCAAATGTTCCTTAGTAACAAAATTAATGACAGTTTTAATTTGATTAGAAATTTATGCTGACAGTACACTAATTCTGCTTGACATTAACGAATCTGCCAAAGTTTGATGTAAAATCTTTCAAGTTCTGTAAATTCACGAAAAACATTATTAACAGTTTAATACTCCCTACGACACAATCATTTGTCTACCTTTGAATAATATACTTGTTATCTACTTAGCTGCGCTGATTTTTACTAACTATCTAAGGTTCACTAAGTCAAGACCCTCTCCATTTCCTAAAAGAAATAGTTGGTCCATTTCAAATTGTATTCTGGCGTCATCCAACGACTCTAAGTTTATGCATGAAAATAAACAAATAATGACTATAGAATAGAAACCATTATTATACGATTCTTAGAGAGGAAATGGAGAGGATCCTTTTATTCATTGCGGTTTCCATGTTGGACCAAATCTACAATACAACAACAACAACAACAACAACAACAACAACATCAGAGCCTTAATCCCAAAATGATTTGGGGTCGGCTGAAAATACTAGAGAATAAATTATGTTTCTAAACATGGAAGTCTTTCTGAGGGCACTGACCTCATTTCTCTAAGAAAAATCAGTACACTGCAAAGAAGCCACTTAATCAATCACGTAGTAATTCATGTAGAATTTCAGAGAGGAGGAATTTCATAAAGACAATTGTATTTTATTGATAGTTCGATGTCTACGATTACAATAAGAGACACATTATCAAGTGTCTAAAACCTAGACCTAGAATCGTCTAGAAGATATTATTCATATCATAATTATATTATTATGATTACGGTATAATACCGTAATATTCTCGAACATCCCCCTCAAACCCATGATAATTTGTCGAAATTGCCATGGGTTTGCACAACATTAATAAGAAGGAAAACAGAGATAGAAAAAAATGAAACTTATTCGGTCTTCAGTGGATGGGAACGTCGTAACTTTTCGGACCCGTCAAAATTAAATTCAAACGATCAATATTTTCGAATTCGTTGAAATTTCATGGTCAAGAACGCAGCGATTTTTCGAACTTACTTTATTATTCATACAGAACTGCACAAGTATGCATTTTGTTGCATCTAAGTATTTCATATTTTATAGTAAACACAATTAATTAACAACATCAACAACAACAACAGAGCCTTAATCCCAAAATGATTTGGAATCGGCTCTTTAAAACTGTCCAAGGGTGATCGCACAACTCAAAATGCGAAAACATAGAAAAAGAAAAGTTAAAAGCAAATGGGAGTGAAACATCATACAAAAAGAAATTCATATAATAACATTAAACTCTTATAGTGGAATAGAATAAATTGTGGTTTAACTGCCTATATAAATGAAAGAGTGATCAAATTCAAGAGCATCTCACATACAAACCAAACTACTGACAACTACACAATATGAAACCAATCCACCTCCAAACCCAAATTGAAAGTCCAGCCTTTCTAATCATCTTTGTTTTTGTAATACTCAATATTACAGGAACTTCAGCACTGCATAGTATTGACTACACAGGCAACGTGACTGACCACATCGCGTTGTTGGCCATCAGAAGCCAACTATTGGTTCCTTCCAACCGGGTTTTAAGCTCGTGGAATGACTCTATTCACCATTGTTATTGGGAGGGGGTTACTTGTGGGCGTAAACATAAAAGAGTGACTGTACTAGATTTGAGTTCTAGAGGTTTGGCAGGAACCATATCTCCTTTCATTGGAAACCTCAGCTTCCTTCAGCGAAATTAGCCTTTCCAATAATAGCTTATATGGAGAAATCCCCAGTCAACTAGGTCATCTTTTTAGGCTATATGAACTACTGCTGTATAACAACATACTTGTAGGTGAAATTCCAGCCAACATATCTCGTTGTGTTAACCTTAGAGTGTTTTACGTAGCCAACAACAACCTAGAGGGAAAACTCCCAACAGGACTAGGAGCACTGTCAAAGCTAACAGACTTTCGTGTACATACGAACCATCTTAATGGGGCTCTTTTTGACACCATACAAAATCTTACTTCTTTAGTAACAATAGTTGCTCCTTACAACTCATTTACAGGAACTATCCCAAACAGCATTGGTAGGATGCAAAATCTAACCATCCTTGAAGTTGGAAAAAATCAACTCTCAGGCACACTCCCCACGTCACTTTTTAATCACTCCTCCCTTCAACTTCTTGATTTTGCTGAGAACCAACTACATGGCGAACTTCTATCAGACGTTAATATTCCTCGTCTGACATGGTTCGACCTCCAGGGAAACAACTTCACAGGACAAATACCAATCACGATCCAAAACCACACAGCTCTTGAACTTATTGGACTCGGTTATAATAATTTTATAGGAAATGTACCTTTTTATTTTGGGAATTTTCATAAGCTAAATTATTTATTTCTTGGAGGAAACTTCCTAGAGGGTGACATTAACTTTATAGATACACTTGTTAACAGCAGCCAATTACGTGTCCTCACTTTGGGACCGAATCATTTTTCAGGAATATTACCCAAATCTGTTGCCAATCTCTCCACCTCTTTGGAAGTGCTCGGTATTTCAAATACTTTGATAAGTGGAACAATTCCAGAAGGTATTACAAATCTCAACAATCTTGAACATTTATGGATGGACAACTGCAAATTAACGGGATCTATCCCTCAAGATTTGGGGAAGCTCTACAGATTGGAACTAGTTTATCTAGACTCCAACAATTTAAAAGGTAAAATTCCCAATTCCATGGCCAATTTATCATACTTGAGTTTGCTTTATTTATATGACAACATATTGGAAGGGAGTATACCTCCAAACCTTGGAACTTGCCAAAGCTTATTGTACTTGGATGTATCAAACAATGAACTCAATGGAACCTTGGGTGATGAGCTATTTGAAGGATCTGCTACATTTATTGAACTATTTTTGGATCATAACCATTTGGAAGGCTCTCTACCTTTGGAAATGAGTAAACAGAGTAAGCTACAAATCTTAGCACTAGAAACCAACAAGTTTTCGGGTATCATTCCAGATAGTCTTGGTGAGTGTTATGACCTTCAATACCTCTACATGGATGGAAATTCTTTCCAGGGAAATATTCCGTCATCTTTCGCTTCTTTGACAGGCCTCCAACAAATTGACTTTTCTCGAAACCATTTATCTGGCCCAATTCCAGCATTCTTTTCTAAACTTCCTACATTATATTACCTTAACTTATCCTATAACGACTTTGAGGGAAGGGTTCCAACGAACTCAGTATTTGCAAATGCAAGTGGGGTCTTTGTTGCTGGCAATAACAGACTCTGTGGAGGAATTAAACAGCTTCATTTACCTAAGTGCATTGAGAAGATCAAAAGATCGGGAAAGAAGAAAAGTTTAATGTCTCATGCCCTTAAATTGATAATCCCAATTATCGGTTCACTTGTTGGGGTGGTGGCCATAGCGGCGGGGTTGTATCTGGCATGTATCAAAAAGAAAAAGACACCTCTTATATCAGGTACACTGATCGGGAATGTAACCATGAAAGTGTCTTACGATATGTTACTCAAAGCAACGGCTAGTTTTTCTTCAGAGAATCTACTTGGGATGGGATCTTTTGGATCCGTGTTTAAGGGGATTTTGGATGGAAATACGGTAGCTGTGAAAGTCCTCAACTTGCAACGCCATGGTGCATCTAAGAGCTTCATGGTAGAGTGCAATGCGTTGAGGAATGTCCGTCACCGGAATCTGATAGGCATCATAACAGCTTGTTCAAGTATTGACTTTCAGAGAAATGATTTTAGAGCACTAGTATACGAGTTCATGCCTAATGGAAGCCTAGACAAATGGTTACATGGAGGCGACAGAAACATGAGCCTTGCTCAAAGGGTGGATGTAGCGATTGATGTGGCCCATGCACTCAGCTATCTCCACCATGAGTGTGAAACTCCAATAGTGCATTGCGACTTGAAACCAAGCAACATTTTGCTCGATAATGACATGGTTGCTCATGTTGGGGATTTTGGATTAGCAAGGTTTCTTACTCAACCCCGGCATCCAAATCAAAGTAGTACAATTGGAATCAAGGGTACGGTAGGCTATGCTGCTCCAGGTAAGAATAGTGTTATTCCTATTTATAATTAGTCTGACAAAAATCATATAACTATATTATCATCAAAAGACTAAGATGCACAAACTCAGTAATCTGCTGGACTTGTTATCTATTTACTTCCCATTTATGCGTCTAAGCTTTTGCATTTGGTTCACATGTCAGAGTATGGGCTCGGAAGTGAGCCATCTACAGAGGGTGATGTTTATAGCTATGGCATATTGCTACTTGAGCTAATGACAGGGAAGAGTCCAACAGACAACATGTTCAAGGAAGGCTACAGCCTTCATATGCATGCAGAAGCAGCATTACCTGACCAAGTCTTGCAAATTGTGGACCCATCGCTTGAAGAAGATAATCTCACTGAAGAAGCTGAAGACCCAAGGGCAATCCAAGGTGAGCTTCAAAGAAGAGTGGAATGCATTACTACTGTGATCAGTGTCGGAGTATCGTGCTCAAATCATTTTCCACAAGAACGAATGAAAATAGTCGATGCTAGAAGCAGGCTTCAATCGGCAAAAGACGGCCTTCTCAGCACTAGAAACAGGCGTAATCTTCCTGCAAGAGGTATATCATGAGTTTACAGTTAACAAATGATTCTGAGAGTTTCAATTTGCTTAGAAATTCCGCTAACATAACATTATTTCTCTACTTATAGCGCTGATGGTTACAGAGGCCTGACCGCCTAAGGTTGATTACAATCAGAAAAACGAGAGTCCGCCAAATGAAGCTCCAAATGTACCATAATTGAATGTTGAACTTTTAAGTTTCTGTCAGTTTGCTGTGAACATGAGTAATAAATTGTTATGTATGTACCCTACTACTTATCATCAAGTAATTACGTTTGTGTTTTCTCAAAGCTAGTATGAGCTTAATGATTAGTTAAGGCCTAAACGTGATGAGTTAAGCTTCATCTTTATTCATTGTTCGTGTGGTTGAGCTTGGATATGTTCAAGATTGATTGATGGTTACAGGGGCCTGACCTACTCGACTGAGGTTGATTTAAAATAGAATTAAATCAGGAATACAATCATCCGCAGGTTTCTTGTCTTAACCATAACATCCACATAGTTATGGACTATGGTTAATGCACGCTGACCTCCACAAAAAAATACCTCCTCCGTCTCAATCACTTGTTTACCTTTGATTAAAATTCCCCTCACACAATAAAACTGTAAACAAATGAATGGAACGGAGGGAGTATTACGATTTACGAGTGCTCTAAGAAGCTAACGGTCAATTTGTCAAATTGATGGCTTAATTACGATTTACGAATTATTAGTAAAATTATATGAACAATAGCATTAACCAAATTTGAATTAAAAAAGATTGTACCTTTCTAAATCTTCAACTCCAAACTTTAAGGGGGCGTTTGGTTCACATGAAGGTATCGGTATGGAATCAGGAATCAAACCAGGGTGGTATGGGTTTGGAACTCCATTCCTGATACCTTGTGTTTGGTTCAACCCCGGAATGAGGAATGAACTTTTTTTTTTGTATGTCTATATTATTGATTGTACCATTTACTTATGTATTTTTCACCTTTAAATTTTCATATATTAATTAGTTAAAAACTTGAATATAGTTTTTTTTTTTTACATATTTTAATTTTTTTTAATATCTTATTATTTCTATTCTTAAATATTATTAAAAATGTTCAAGAAAAATCATCGTTTGTATTTTTCACGGAAAAGAAAGAATTCGGGAAAAAAATAATTATGTATATATTTAGTTTTGTGAGGAAAAAATAATTTTTTTTTAATGCTAATTTTTTTCCAATACTCATCTTTGATATGATACCCAAGGTATCATTCTCATACCCACCTCCTCCCTTGGGTATGAGAAACCCATACCTCATGGGTTTGAGGTATGGGTATCAAATTACAAAAACAGTGAACCAAACACAAGGTATGGGTTTAGCTCATTCCAAACCCATACCTTATACCTACAATGCTTGAACCAAACACCCCATAAAAGATTAGGGTTTGCTACATTCCATTAACACTTGATTGATTCAATTCCGTGGTTAAGTTTACATAAAATGTTGAAGCTTTTCTTTTCCTCGATGTTTTAGCTTCCATGGTGTTGCTTCACCTTTCTCCTTTGATAGGTTCAATTGTTGATCCGATTTGGCAACGCCAAATAAACCCGAGACGAAATTAACGAGTTCGGGCTAGGGGTTAAGACATTGCAGTTAAACCTGACAAATGGGTTATTCAGTTTGGTTGTTATTGGTTCGATTTAAATCGGGTAACTTCAGTTTTCGTTTTAGTTTGATTTCGATCGAGTTTATTTCGGTTAACCACTTTGATTGATTTGTGTTATTTCGAGTCGGGTGCAGTTTGACTCAGGTAAATATCAGTTCAATTGAGTTTCAGGTCATGATTTCCTCGAGTTAAAGGTAAAAAAAACGAGTTTAATTGTATCCTATACTTTTCATTTTGAATATAATAATAATAATAATAATAATAATAATAATAATAATAATAATAATAATAATAATAATAATAATAATAATAATAATAATAATAATAATAATAATAATAATAATAATAATTCATAATATTATTAATAAATAATGAATTAATGAAAAAACATCTAAATATGTTATCATGAGAAAATAAATATTTTTAATTTTAGCTTATCGGTTCAGTTCTTATTGGGTTGGATATATTCAGGTTCGGATATCATCCAGTTATTATTGAATTCGGTTCAGTTTAGGTTCGATTCAGATTGAGTCGGGTTTCAGGTACCATTCATGTTACTCATATCGGGTGTTTGATCGGTTAACAATTCAAATATTTTCGATCGGTTTTTCGGGTCAGGTTATTTTGCTAGGTCTAGTTGTAACATATCTAAGTGATTGACTCGACATAAAAATAACACAAAACTTATTCGGGTCTACTAAGGGTTGAGATCTTCTGACACAAACTCAAAACGAGTATCCCACTTATCTAAATAGATTATAACTAGGTTAGATCTCGTGCTACAATACGGCATTTTATAGATTTTATTATATAGAGCCGTTCTAAATTAAATTATTTACATAAATTAACAACAGTTTTAATTTAATGTTATAATCTGCTAAATTTAAAATATGTATATAGTATTAAGAGGTCAAAAAAAGGATGTTTACTACCATTAGTTGATACTTAAATTATCTTTGTCTTAACCTCTATTATATTTTTATTATTAAAAATAATAATCTCATTACATGTAACTACAAATTATCAATATTGCTAAAAGTAGTAGTCATTGTACCAAAAATAAAAATAAAAATAAAAGAATTACTCACACTACACACTCCAATACACTGACAACCATTGCAAATCACCACCCCATATTAAGTACATAACCCATCACCAAATTTTTTAATAATAAAAACACAATTAAATGATCCTCAATTCAATTCCGACCAAAACACCAACAAACCCAACTAAAATCATCTATTATTGCCTTACTGCCATCAAACCTAAATTTCTTCAATCTCTTTGTTTACTATAGGAGATAAGTTGCAGAATAATATATGCAAAATATCGAGATTTCGAGATTTAGAATATATGAACCTCCCAACTAAATTTTCCAACTTTACATGTTTATTAGTCAAGTTAATTTTGGCAGTGAATTTTCTATAATTTTGTTTAATATATGGAGAAAAGTTGTAGACATACGATTTGCAAAATATTGAGATTTTGAGATTTGGAATATATATATGAAACCATATAAGATCACTGAAAGGTGGTCTTATGAGATTTAGTAAATTTGAAGATATTAATGGGAATGTTTATTATTCAAGTTAGTTTTGGCAATGATTGAGGAATTAATCCTTGTTAATATATTATGAATTAATGAGATAATTTAATTATAGCGATGATTGATGATTGTTCCGGTTTAGTACGTTACTAGTTTTAAACCCGTGCAAATTTGCACGGGTATGCTAGTTTAAAATTTGTTATCATAAAAATGTAAATAATTAAGGTGAAGTTTGATTGATTAATTACTTCAGCTAAAAATTGATATTCAAGCTTTTAGATCTTATTTATAAATTTCATTAGTACTTAGCGTAAGTGAACGCCAGGGTCAACTTGTCTAGTAATAATTATTGTGATACAATATATCCATTTTTAGCTAAAATTAAGTTTCTACTTTGTTTTTACTTGGGTGACTTACAAAAATTCGATTTACATAAGATAAAACAAAATTATTAAGATGAAAATTAATACAAAATTTAGTCAAATTGCATGGGTACGAATAGTTCAGACTTACAAATTGTTAAACCCGTTTTTCATTTAGTTAAACTTGTGTCTGTTTAAAATGAAAATTTTGGCCCATTTTTCCATGTTTGAAATGAAATTTTGACTTATTTTTCATTTAATGCTTATTATTAATTAGTGAAACAATATAAATGAAACTTTCAACCCGTGCCCGTTTAGAACAATTTGATCAAATTGTTTAATATTCAGACACATTAAATAATTATATAAATATATAATAATTGACACGAAATAATACTACCTAAATGCCAAATAATACTACCAATTTGTATCTTCAAGTAGCCCATCTAAAATAATTAAGGACAAAAACCCAATCATGTTGAGTAAGCCTATAATGTAATTGGTTAATAAACCCAAGTTAAATATATACTTGGAGGAAATTAAATTGGAAGAGAAAAGAAGTCTTCCATTGCAAAATAAACAAAAACTCCGGAGAGACGGTCTCTCAATATTGTTATTGAGAGACCTCTCACATGATGGTGTGGGGGACTCACTGAATTTCTTTTTTCCCTATTATGTCTCCCACTAAATTAGTGAGAATATTACCCTAATAACTTCACCTAGTCACCTTAGTGTCTCACCGGCCACCGCCCCTCTCATTCTCCCTCTCCATTTTTTTTTTCATTTTGTAGTTATTCAAAATTTGTCTTTTACTGATATTTCAATCTCTAAGTTAAATCTCTATATATTGTGAAATGATTCCAAGACCTTTTACACAAAATATCCGATTTGATGATGTTACTTATTTTATTTTTTTTTGTTGTGTTTGATAAACTCGTCAATAAGGTGAGTATATGCATTTATGCGAACTTATAAGATTTATTGAGCTTAATTATTTTTATGTCGGAATTACCGTTTTTGAGTAAATTTTCACTTCTTTTAAATTATTTGTGAAGTTATCCCTAATTTTTTTTTCCAAACAAATATTCTTATTTTAAATTAATTTATGTTCTTCAAGTATTTTTCATTCTTTATTGCATTTTTAATATTCAGATTTTTTATATTGATGAGTTATTTTTAGTAAATTTTCAGTTTAAATATATAGGCTGAATTAATCTATATTATAAATGTATATATATTATACTCTGTAGATTTATTAAATACTGTTAAAATTGAAAATATACTAATCAATATATTAACAAATTAATGTATAAACACGTAAAGCACAAAGAAATTAATTACTTTTTTTGTACTTGTAAAAGGGCCCACCACTACTTCTTTTTTGGAAAATAGAAAATTTAAAAATAAACTTGTTTGTCATGACGTGGATGCACAAAATTGCTTGGAATGTTCTTGTATTTATATAGATAAGATTAGTATTGCTCCTTATTGTTATAGTGTAATGAGACGATGATTGAATGAAATGTTCTTCTATTTTACCTTAAAATTTTGAGTTAATACTTAAGTTTCAAGGATGCCTCTTATTTATATTTATAGAATTACCTTACCGTATGCTATTATTTCAATGTGAGATACATAATTTAATTATTTAGACGTATTATGTTCATCATGCCTACATTATTTTTCAATGTGAAAGATATAACATACCAAGAAATACATGTCTCTTCTTAAAAAAACCATTATTGTATACATATTATTGTAAAACCACTTAATCTCGATCATTAGATAGAAATCTCTACATCGTACATATAACGACTCATTAACGCTCTATTACTGCATTCAGAAGACAACCATTAGTAAAATTTTTAGTTTTATTTTTTATATCATATCGTAGATAATGATAGAAAATCTTAAGAGTTCTTTAAAACAATATTTATGAGACTCAAAAAATTTTGGGTTGATACATAAGTTCCAAATATGCCTCCTATTTATAATCATAGCACTACTACAAATTTAGGCAACTACAACGCCCCTTTAACAACGATTATTCACGAAAATCACAATAGACGTTGTAGAATGTATGGCGCGAATTTTACTAAAATCAATTACAACGGGTATAGTTATAAAAACCGTTGTTATTATTTTTAACAACGGGTCACACATGCGGAACCGTTGTTAATAATTTGGCGCAAAATTGGCGCAAAGTTAGTGAAAAGTAATCACAACGGTTACTTTTTAAACCCGTTGTTAAAACTTATTTAACAACGGGTGTTTTGTACAACCGTTGTTAAAACATATTTCACAACGGTTGTTGTTTAATAACCGTTGTCAATACCTTCCATACTATAAACCACACAAACAAGTCTGCTGCGAGCCCACAAAACACAACCCTTAATACACAAACACAAACACAGCAGACAAACAAACACAAAACACATACACACTCTCTTTCTCTATTTCTCTCTTTCTCATCGTCGCTTTATCTTCTCGCCGTCATTGTGATTTCATCGTCTATTACGTTCTGTATTTATCAGGTAAATCTCGCCAAATCTTTGTCATCGTCATTATTTTCTTTTTCTATTTATTTCTTTTGCATATATGTGTTTTTATCGACCATTATGTTATTTGTTTAAGTATTGTTCGCATAATTAGTTACTAAAACAATGAAGAAGCAAGATGAAGAAGTAAGATAAACATAATTAATATATATATATATATATTTATAAATACATAAATTAAAAAAAAAAATTACATATGTAAAAATGCAATTCTTATATTTTCATGGAGGATCTTATTGTGCTCTATCGTATCCATCCTCTCCTCCTTGGCTATTTGGAGGTTCCGTTCAGCAGTTGCTATATCGTCATATAGCCGCAATCTCGCCGCTTTCCGTCAAGCCATCTTCTTTGGCGTGCTTGATGCGGATCGAGCTTCCGCAAGGTAGCTCTGAAACTTTCCTCAATATGGAGGAACAGGCGGATGAAGTTGTTGTTGTTCTCGATCATGGTAAGAGTCTTTAGGATGAAATCATTCATTTTCTTAGAGTTTTTTGAGTTTGATTTGAAAGATTAAGTAGAGTTTGTTTTAAGAGTTAGAGTTTGGAGATGAATATATGAGATAATGGAAATGTTAGTTGAGATATGCAATGTATTTATACTAAGCAATGTGTGGGTTGAGTTAATTGCTTTTTAATTAATATATATGTTAGGAAGTTGTGCCATAATCATCATCATCTCTCTCAATAATGCTGCTTCAAATCCTATTACTAACCCTTCTCATTCCATATTATCCGTTCATATGTACGGTGAATGTCGGTAATAATGCATGCATTGGAATTCTAACAGCCGTAATTATGCATGCATCTAGTAATATTTAATTTTTTTTTTTTTATTTTTTAAGAACAAACAACAACGGTTATTTTAAAACAACCCGTTGTCTTTAGTTATAACAACGGTTTTGTATATTACAACCCGTTGTTATAACTTTCCCCCCAAAATTGAGTCACACTTTCCACAACGGGTTTTTATACATAAAACCGTGGTTAATATTTTTAACAACGGTTTCCTTAAGTAAACCAACCGTTGTTAAAACCTTCTACAACGGACGCTTTAACAACGTCCGCTTTTTTATATAACAACGGTTTTTGACCGTTGTTATAGCCTGTATCTGTAGTAGTGTAGGATCACATCAACTTATACTAATCTTTTGATGTGGGACAATTCTACTATTTATATGTAGTATATTCACCACACCTACGTTATTTTTCAATGTGGGACAAAACATACTAAAAAGTACACAATTTTACTTATTAAGAAGTACACAATCTTTAATATGTGCAAATAATATGAAATTTATACTCTAATAATAGCATTTTTTACCACAAAGCTAATTATATTATTTTCATAATTTTTTTAACGATATTTTTTTGTCAAATGAAATCTAAAAGTTTGATATAAAAATTGGAAATATCACTTGAATATAATTTAGGAAATATACATATTATAATAATTAAAAGATTTTCCACTTTATTTTTTACATCAAAAATTATACTTTCCTAAAAATTGGAAATATCACTTGAATATAATTTAGGAAATATACATATTATAATAATTAAAAGATTTTCCACTTTATTTTTTACATCAAAAATTATACTTTCCTAAATTGATTTTTGATGATGTGGACGCTCTCAGATCGCTCGAAAAACTCTCTTTTATATATATATAGATAGATTATACTTATTTTTTATGTTATATTATTTAAGCTTGCAGATTTGGCCCATGGTATGTTTAGTAGAATGCAAAATTAAAGACCCAATTAGAAGTTAATATAATTAGGAGGGAGAAAACGTACAATCACCTATTCATTTAGTAAATAGGGAATTATGATGCATTGACATTTGACATAGAAATCTAACTAACATCTTTAAGAAATAGAGCATAATATTTGTCATTTTTGGTTGGTGGGATAAATATGTTAGTTGGTTTACGGGTGTAGATGGGTTATACATGTTAAGTTGGTTTGAAAATAATCTACTTAAAAAATAAAAATGAATAGGTTGAAAAGGTTGTGTTGGGTTATAGAAATTTTAAATGGATACGTTTAAGGTTGAGACTCATTTATGTAAATGGGCTGAGTTTAGATTAAAATATAAAAATCCATTTAACTTAGACACGAACTCGACACGACATATTTGTTTATCAGGTCTAGTTGTCTCGGTTGTGTGCGCTTAGTGGTTTTAATGCCTGAAGGTGATGATTTAAGCTAGCTTACAAGCAATTAGGAGCCAAATGAGCCCAATTCTGATCGAGCTTGGATATGTTAGAGATCAGTTTGTAAATTGGAGTTTTGCGTTGGGCTTGTCTAGAAGCTTGTTGAGCTTAGATTTTACAATTAGTCTCACTATAGACGAATATATCCGTATAAAGTGAAAGACGGGTTAAATATGCTTAAATGGGTGACATTTTTGAACCCACCATGCAACTTGTTACTTGTCTTATGCTTAAAGTGGGTGGATATTTGGCCTGACTATAACTATAGACGGATATCTCCCGTCTATAATGAGAATTTATGTAGATTTTATCGGCTTTGAAAACATGTACTTTCTCCTAGTCTGTGTTTTGTTCCCTCTTATTTATTTCATGTTAGTCGGGTTTTGTTCCCTCTTTCCTTTATGTGTCCAAATTCAATTTCATGTTAGTAGGATGTTTTAATTTGTGTGGTCCAAATTCATTTCCTTAATTCTTGTGTGAAAAAGAAAGGGGAACAAAACAGCGACTAGTAGGGAGTAACTCTTGTTGAGATAATTCAATTTTTTAATCGACGGGTGTCGGTGAATAAGGTGTTGATGATCGAGTAAAAAGGAAAGATAATTGCATTGGAGAAAGAAGGAATGGATTTGGGTAGTTCATGGAAATTTGATGAAAAAATGTATGTTATTAATAAGTAAAATGCGTATTTGAAAAGCTAATTACGTAAATTAATAAAATGTTCTGAAATCGGAACTTTAGAATTTAGAAGTCTATCATTGGGTGTCACTCAGATCCCTAACTACTACTTTTGTTTTTCATATTATCCGTCCTAAGCAAGACTAATTACTTTTGTTTTGCAAAGGGAATCATTATAAGAAGTAGCAAAGTAATAGATAAAACTCTTTAATTTATGTATTTTTCAAGGTTTTAGTGATTACTGCTTCACCATCTCACTCTTTGGATCATAGTTACTTTCTGAACCTCACGATAGTTTATAAGGGCATTAGCAATAGATGAACCTCTAAGAGATCTGTTCTCATACCACATAAGCTAATATATAAACTCATTTATTTACAAAACTCATTCCAATAATAGATAACCCTTTCGAGGTTTATAACATGGCCCACACTATTATTCCTTCTCTCACACACTCTCTTTCTACAAACAATCTATTAACCCTTCTTAACTACAAACCTCAACATCTATATCTAGCAATAAAAGATTTATAGACAAACCTCAAAAATAGAGGACATGTCATCTTACAAACGCTTGACAAACCACATATATCCCACCGTCGTTCAAAAATCAAAAGTACCCCATGTGATATGCACCCTTGTGACGCTTCAATTAGCAAAGAAGCAACATCCTCAATACTATATATCGACTTAATCCTCTTGCAAGGTTTCAATTTTTACTTGCAAATATTGCACGAACATAAACACACATTGTAGGCGAGGTATGTTACTCGCCTAATTGGATTACAAAAGAAATTACACTGAGACTCGAAAATAAAGTGTCAGTACCATACTCATATTTACCAAGCGTATGCAATATAATACGCAGAATCTAGCCACATTGAGAAAAAAACATGAATAGAATTATGTTATTTATCAACTACCGAGTATGTTAGTACTGACTATAATAATAGAATGTTTCTAGAATTCGGAAATAGAAGTATTTCGTTAACAAGGATCTCTAATCATCACATTGATTTGTTAAATTGCCTTCAGTGCCTCGAAGGATATTGCCCCAGCTATCGGTAGAGAATACTCCTGGTCAATACCAAAAACATTGATTTGTTCGTGGAAGCCACTTTATCACCAGCAACACAAAACTCTTAATTAAAGTGCTACCAAATATTCCACATTGTTTGCATATTTTAATAGAAAACACAATTAAATTCAAGCAAAAAGCTTTCGACACCAATGAAAACATCTAAATGTGCCTAAGAAAAATCTTCAGAGATTGCCATTTTACGTTAAGCAGGGAGCAAGTCATGATTCAATTCACTATTCACGACGAATCGATGAAAATACAAAAAGCATCCAATCCCTCACATACAAGTATACTACAACAGCAAGTATAATGAAAATTCACGCGTAGGCTTTAATTATCTCATAGCTCTAAGGATCTCACCTATTGCGAGGCATAATATCGAGGTACTCGTCTATGTGTGATTGGTCGGACTACTTGTGTTTGAGGCTAAAACATTAAGTTCTCAAGGATACACAATAAGATATGAAAACCCTATTTTGCCAGCAAAAAAAGACTACTATTATGTTCCTTCGCTTCAAGAATACCACAGAATTGGGAAGCCCAGCTGCCCAGCGCATTCCATTCAATAAACCAGTACATAGAAAATTAGCAGTACAACTAATTTACCGAAATGTTATGTACATAATTAAGTTCACCCAAAAAGGTTTCGATGCCAATGAAAACTTGTAAATGTGCCTAGAAAAATCTTCAGAGATTGCCATTTTTTGTAAAGCAGGGAGTAAGTCATGATTTAATTCACTATTCTGATCTGAAACCGAGCAACATACTGCTTGATGATGACATGATTGCCTATCAAAGTTTCATAGTTAATGAATTCACCAACATACAACATATTCAAGGAAGACAATAACCTTCATATATATTTATGCAAAAGTAGGAGTACCTGATCACGGCTTACAAGTTGTATTTTTGTCCTCAGTAAACAAGTCCGTGATAGAAGGGCAATCAAGCTTCAACGACGACTGGAATGTATTTTTGTGAATAGTGTTCAGAGTGTCATGCTCCAACCCATTGCCACATGATCAAATGAATATATCCGACGCCACAAGCAGGCTTCAATCAGCAAGATAAATAGGCCTTCTAAATGCTAGAAAAAAGCGTAATCTTCCTGCAAGAGGCACATGATCACTAGACATATCAAATGTTCCTTAGTAACAAAATTAATGACGGTTTTAATTTGATTAGAAATTTATGCTGACAGTACACTAATTCTGCTTGTGACATTAACGAATCTGCCAAAGTTTGATGTAAAATCTTTCAAGTTCGTAAATTCACGAAAAACATTATTAACGAGTTTAATACTCCCTACGACACAATCATTTGTCTACCTTTGAATAATATACTTGTTATCTACTTAGCTGCGCTGATTTTTACTAACTATCTAAGGTTCACTAAGTCAAGACCCTCTCCATTTCCTAAAAGAAATAGTTGGTCCATTCCAAATTGTATTCTGGCGTCATCCAACGGCTCTAAGTTTATGCATGAAAATAAACAAATAATGACTATAGAATAGGATCCTTTTATTCATTGCGGTTTCCATGTTGGACTATGATAAGCCAAAGACAACAGAGCCTTAATTCCAAAATGATTTGGGGTAAATTTGAAAATACTAGAGAATAAATTATGTTTCTAAACATGGAAGTCTTTCTGAGGGCACTGACCTCATTTCTCGAAGAAAAATCAGTACACTGCAAAGAAGCCACTTAATCAATCAGGTAGTAATTCATGTAGAATTTCAGAGGGAGGAATTTCATAAAGACAATTGTATTTTATTGATAGTTCGATGTCTACGATTACAATAAGAGACACATTATATAGAGTCTAAAACCTAGACCTAGAATCGTCAAGAAGATATTATTACTATAACAAATGTTTCTACGCATCTTTGAGGGGATCTATGACAAATTTTGACACTTTGTCAATCTCCGCATTATCCACTCCATCTTTTTGTCAAAAGTCTTGAGAGCACCTTCACACACAAGATGAAGATATAATGTGAAATCGAGTCACCGCCAAAGAGCGGCCTAAGTAATCTGATTAGAAAACAAATACCATTCACAGATTTGAAATTTTGTCTTTGCACGCGTAAACCAACGGTCAAAAAGCAACCAAAATGACATTTCTAAACTGTGGCCTACTTGGGATTCTTCTCTTTGTAAAGTACAATAGCATCGGCTAATAATAATTCTAGACTTAAAAAGGTTTACCAACAATTCCCTTTTGATGGCCGTAGTACTCAATTACTCATTCTATTCAATAAAGTAAACATAGAAAATACAATTAATTAACTGACCGAATCGTATTACTGGCCATCAATTGCTCATGCTGAAGGAGATCAAGCTGATCACATGAGTGATATATGTCTCTGCATCTTCATTCCTAGATGACCGTACAAACAATGATGTTTGCCATGTGAACTGGATGGTTATAATCTGTGCCACTATTGATTAGATCTACACATTGGTCACAGAATCAAAGTCGACTAGTTAGAGAACGAAAAGCACAAGGATGGAGCAAAGGCTACCTTTGTCTAAAATTGAGTTACGCCCGCTAATTTTGAGGCCCTACATAATCGCACGGCCTACATAATACTCCCTCCGTAGCGGCCATTTCTTTACTTATTTCATTTTTGGGTTTTTCAGTCATGTGTGTCAAAAGTAAATGTAAACAAATGTCGGAAACAGAGGAAGTATCATCTTAGTAAATAATATTTTTTACTAGAATAATTTTCCTTGAGTGGATCACTGACATCATTTCTCTTTAGCAAAGGAAATCATTACATCGCATGTGCAGTGAAACCACAAAATCAACAACAGAAACCACTCTTTCTCCTACCAATTATACAACATTGTTAATTACCTTAATAAGTACTCCCTCCGGCTTGTTGTTTTCTTCCCATTTCATTATAATACTCCTCACATATATTAGAGAATCGGGAAGAAAAATAAAAGCCAGAGGGAGTACTTGACTGTCTATATTTATGAAGAGAGTGGATTTTAAAGAGCATCTAACACATAAAACAGCAACACACAAAATAAAACAAATTTACCTCAAAATCCATCACGATCGTTAAGTGTAATGTCTTCCTGGTGTAGCAAACCAGTCTTTCCTATCATCTTTCTTATCATCGTTATAATTGCTATTAAAAAAGTCACAGCAAGAATCGAGTCTCTGCACAGTGTTAAATTACCAGAAATGAAACCGACCGAGTGGCATTGTTGGCTATCAAAAACCAATGGTGAAATATCCCGACCGGGTTTTAAGCTCATGGAATAACACTATGCACCATTGTAGTGGCGGGGGTTACTTGTGGGCGCAAACATAACAGAGTGACTGTACTAGATTTGAGTTCAAGGGGATTGGCAGGAACCATATCTCCCTTCATAGGAAATCTGAGCTTCCTTCAAAGCATTAGGCTTTATAATAATAGCCTGTATGGTGAAATCCCCAAGCAATTAGGTCGCCTATTTAGGCTACGTGAACTAGGGCTACAAAATAACACACTTGCAGGTTCAATTCCAAAGAATATATCACATTGTATTAACCTTGGATTTCTTAGTTTAGGCAACAACAAGCTAGAGGGAAAACTACCAGCAGGATTACGAGCATTGATTAAGCTAGAATACCTTAGCATTTCCCAAAACTATTTTACAGGCTCTCTTTTTGACATCATACCAAACCTTACCTCCTTAGTAACAATATCTCTTGCTTATAATTCCTTTACGGGAACTATCCCAATCAACATTGGTAAGGTGCAAAACCTAACTAACCTTGAAGTTGGAGAAAATTTACTCTCAGGCACACTTCCCACATCCATTTTCAATCTCTCCTATCTTCACTTTCTTGATTTGCCTGCCAATCAGCTACATGGAGAGCTTCCCGCAAATATGGGCTTCACTATTCCTCGTCTGAAATGGCTAAACCTATTTGAAAATAACTTTTCAGGATCAATTCCAATCACCATAAGAAACCTTACGAGCCTCGAGTTTATTGGATTGTCGCTGAATGGTTTTACAGGAAGTGTTCCTCAGGATTTCAGCCATTTTCATAATCTAGTTCATTTAGATCTTGAAAAAAACTTTCTGGTGGGGGACATTAGCTTTATAGCTACCTTAGTTAACTGTAGTCAATTACAATTCCTCTCATTGACATATAATGATTTTTCTGGAATATTACCCCAATCCATAGCCAATCTCTCCACCACTTTAAAATGGCTGACAATCGGAAACAGTTTGATTAGTGGAACACTTCCTGCTGGGATTACCAATCTCATCAACCTTGAGAAGTTAGCCATGTTCGAAAGCATATTGTCAGCATCCCTTCCTCATGATCTTGGGAAGCTGCAGAAGTTACAAGCTCTTGCTTTAAACTCAAACAGACTAACAGGTACAATTCCCATTTCCATTGGAAATTTATCACGTCTCAGTGAGCTTTTTTTATCAGACAACATACTGGAAGGGAGCATACCTGAAAGCCTTGGGAACTGTCAAAATTTACTATACATGGACCTGCATAACAATTACTTCTCTGGAAACATATCGAGTGAGCTCTTTCAAGCAGGTGCTAAGTTTATTTTCATATCCTTATCAGAAAATCAGTTGGAAGGGTCACTGCCTCCGGAAATCAGTAAGCAAATAAATATAATTGACTTAGAAATGTCTAACAATAAGTTGTCAGGAGTGCTTCCAGATAGTTTGAGTGAGTGCCTTTCTCTTCAATTTATATATGTGGACGGAAATTCATTCTGTGGAGCAATTCCAACATCATTTACTTCTTTGGCATCCCTTCTGGAAATTGACATTTCTCGAAACCATTTGTCAGGTCAAATACCAATATACTTGTCCAAATTACCCTTAAAATATCTAAATTTATCTTACAACAATTTTGAGGGAACGGTTCCAACAATAGGAATTTTTGCAAATGCAACTGGATTCTTTCTTGCTGGTAACAGCAGGGTTTGTGGAGGAATACAGGAGCTACATTTGCCCAAATGTATCGAAAATGAAATACCTAGAAAGAAAAAACGTTTGTCTAATACCCTCAAGAAGGTGGTAATTTCAACGATGTGCACACTGGGGGTGATGGCCATGTTACTAGCCTTGTATTTCATCTATCGAAGGAATAAAAGGCAACCCATCTTGTCAACTTCAATGACTGGCAAAACACTAACGAAAATGTCTTACCACACGCTACTCAAAATCACATCTGGGTTTTCTTCAGACAACCTGCTTGGCACAGGCTCTTTTGGATCAGTATTTAAAGGGGTTTTAGATGGTCAAGTGTTCGCTGTCAAAGTTCTTAACCTGGAACATCTAGGTGCATCTAAGAGCTTCATTGTAGAGTGTAAGGCTTTGAGAAATGTCCGTCACCGTAACCTGGTTGGTATTGTAACAGCTTGCTCTAGTATTGATTTTCAGAGAAATGATTTTAGAGCCCTAGTATACGAGTTCATGCCCAATGGAAGTCTAGACAGATGGTTACATGGAGTAGATGGAAACATGAGCCTTTCTCAAAGGGTGGATGTAACGATTGATGTGGCCCATGCACTCATCTATCTCCACCATGAGTGTGAAACTCCAATAGTGCATTGCGACTTGAAACCGAGCAACATATTGCTCGATAATGACATGGTCGCTCATGTTGGGGATTTTGGATTAGCAAGGTTTCTTACTCAACCTCGACATCCGAATCAAACTAGTACAATCGGAATCAAGGGAACTGTAGGCTATGCTGCTCCAGGTAATAATCGTGTTATTCCTATTTATATTTAGTCTGACAAAAATAATATAACTATGTTATCATCAAAAGACTTAGATGCACAAACTCAGCAATCTACTGGACTTATTATCTATTTACAACCCATTTATGCGTCTAAGCCTTTGCATTGGGTTCACATGTCAGAGTATGGGCTCGGAAATGAGCCATCTACTGAGGGTGATGTTTACAGCTATGGCATATTGCTACTCGAGCTAATGACAGGAAAGAGTCCAACAGACAACATGTTCAAGGAAGGCTACAGCCTTCATATGCATGCAGAAGCAGTATTACCTGACCAAGTCCTACAAATTGTAGACCCATCACTCGAAGAAGATAATCTCACTGAAGAGGCCGATGACACAAGGGCAATCCAAGATGAGCTTCAACGAAGACTGGAATGCATTACTACTGTTATCAGTGTCGGGGTGTCGTGCTCCAATCATTTGCCACAAGAGCGAATGAAAATAGTCGATGCCAGAAGCAGGCTTCAATCAGCAAAAGACAACCTTCTGAATGCTAGAAACAGGCGTAATATTCCTGCAAGAGGTATATCATGAGACATACTATAGGTTTACACCTCAGTCACGAATTATGCTCAAAGTTTCAATTTAATTAGAAGTTCTGCTAACATAACATTATTTTCTACTTGCAGCGCTGATGGCTACAGAGGCATGACCGACTGAGGTTGATTTCAATCAGGAATACAATAATCCGCAAATGAAGGCTCAAGATAGGATATTAAGACTATGAATCTACCTTAGTTGAATGTAAACTGCTTTCAAGTTCTTGTTACTTCGCTGTAAACTTGACTAATAAATTGTTATGTAATCTATTATGTAAAATACTCAGTAGTGTTTTTTCATGGGTAGCTGGTTTCTTGTCATAAGCATAACATCCACATAGTTACGGTTAATCCGACGTTGACCTCTACAAAGTATACTCCGTCCGTCCTAATCATTTGATTATATAAACGATAAAATTTAGGCTAAAGATAAAGCTCTCAATTTCATTAAGCTTGTTTAAAAGTTGAATGAATAAAACTTTTTAAATTTATGCAACCATCGTTTAAAACTTCCTCACGCCATAAATAATCCATATGCATGCTTTAGTCAGCAAGATGCAACGTCGCTACGCCAATTTAATCTTCGAGAGACGGGTTATATATGAGGTACGCGCAAGCCTCATTAGAACTTCGAGAAAATCGTGTCCAAGTACCATACTCGTTTTCAATAAGCAAATGCAACACAAGACGAAGAATCTAGTCACTTTGGAAAAACATAAAAAAGAATTCTTATCAATAACATAATATTTCTAGAAATTAGAAATGGAAATCTTTCTTTAACCACAAATCCTTGAAGACGACAATATTAAGTTTACTGGTAAAACGGATCCAAATAGGTATCATATGATAAGACTTAAGAGTAGTTGTCTAAGTTATAGCAAAAAGTTTGTCTTATTATCATCACGTATTCACGTGGTAATATTTGAATCTGTTTTACCATTAAAATGGATCTTGCCGTCTTAAGCAACAATAGTTGTTCTTCAACAAGCGCACGCACTAATCTCTGTTCTCTTTTGCAAATTTACAATCATCACATTGATAGTGCGAGGAAGCCACTTAATCACCAGCAATACAAAACTCTTAATTAAAGTGCTACCAAAAATTCCACATTGTTGGCCAGAAGTATCAACTTTGCACTCTATTCAATCAAGTAATTTTATTATATTCTATAGCAAACACAATTAAATTCAATCAAAAAAGTTTTCGACACCAATAAAAACATCTAAATGTGCTTTAGTCATGATTTTAATTCACTATTCTGATGAATAAATGAAAACATAAAGAGCATCCAATCCCGCTCATACAAGTATACTACAACAGCATATATAATGAAAATTCACGGGTAGGCTTTAATTATCTCGTAGCTCAAAGGATCTCTATTGCGAGGCATAATATCGAGGTATTCGTCTATGTGTGATTACGTCGGACTCAACTATCTTACACTTAATACTTCTGTTTTGAGTTAAAACATGAAGTTCACAAGGATACACGATAAGATATGAAAAACCTACACGGCCGACATAAAAAGATTACTATTATGTTCCTATGGTTCAAAGAATTTCACAAATTTAAATTTGGGAAGTAGAGCGTATACCAATTCAATAAACCAGTTCATAGAAAATTAAAAAGTACAATTAATTTACCAAAATGTTATCGAGGCCAAAAAACAGATCAATAGAATATGCCTTGCTCAATTATAACCACTACGCGTGTGAAATTCTAATTGTTCACTATGTTTCAAACCGAACAACATATTGCTCAATAATGACATGATTGCCTTATTCGCCTATCTTTGGGGATTTTGGATCAACCGATGTCCATATTTCTGATTATGACATCTTTGTTACTCAAAGCTCATGACCGGAAAAGATCCAAACGACAACATTTTTAAGGAACACTATATTTGCAAAAGGAGTACCGATCACGACTTACAAATTGTAGACCCATAGCTTGAATAAGATATCCTCAGTGAAGAAGTCCACGACAGGTTGTCAATCAGACGAGCTTCAACGAAGACTGGAATAATGTATTATTTCTGTGATTAGTGTTGACGAGAAGTCAAGTAATGCACTATCTTATTTAATAAAATAATTCACAGAAAATTCAATTCAATCATCAAAAAGTTTTCTATGCTAATTATTACTACTCATATGCCTCGAAAAATCCTTATTTGAGCTTACCGTGTTAGACGGAGTATTTATAGGTTGACTATTATAATTATTCCTATTACAGTTCACTTCTTATCTGTTGTAGGATCAGGAAGTTTATTATAAGAATCAGTTGTAGAGTTTGTTAAGTCGGTTAGAAGTCTGTTAGTTATCAATGAGCTGGCAGTTAGTTGTCATTAGTTGGCAATTTGTTATAAAATACCAGAAAAGCTGTAACAAACTATTCATTCAATCAATACATCATTTGTTTTTACAGTTTCATTTCTTCTTATTTCTCTCTCTACTTCTTCCTAACAACAATCACAAGTTGAGCAAGGCTCCTTGACGCCATTGTTGTAGTTGCAGGAAGCTTAACTCTACCATTGTTAAGCATACTGTAACATTGGTATCAGCTGTTTACGATCCTGGCGCCAAAAACAAGGACAAAGAAGACCGCCATGGAGGACCAAATTAAGGGTTTACAATCACAGTTAGCTGCACAATCGCAACATACTCAGAAATTGGAGGCGCAAATTGGGCAAATGATGACATTGATGCAGGGTATTCAAGCCAATTTGGGGGAGGCGAATTCCTACTCGGAAAGACAACCAAATGCAGAAAATCCAACTCCACGGCAGTTAGGGTATATTCCTAAACTCGAATTCCCTGTTTTTGATGGTAGTAATTCATCAATCTGGGTTAAGAAATGTGTTCGATATTTTTCCTTGTGTCGTATAATTGATGAACAAAAGGTTGATTTGGCTGCATTAAACATGATTGGTAAAGCTGAAACTTGGGTTATGAGTTATCTTGTGGTTCATAAAGGAGTATTGTGGGATGAATTTGTTGTGGATTTGCTTGCACGATTTAGGGATGAATCTTCTCATAATGTCACTGAAAAGTTTAATAGATTGCATCAATTAGGAGCAATTGACTCATATATTGATGATTTTGAGGCATTAAAAGGTTTAATGATGCAACGAAACCCAGGTTTAAGTGATGATTATTTCTTGGACTGTTTTGTTGGAGGTTTGAAAGCTTCTTTGAAATCCTTTGTCAAAGCTTTTAAGCCCAAGACAATGGCTGAGGCCATCGAGTATGCTCGATTGCAGGAGGAGAACCTTGCTGCAACTGTTAAACCTTCGCCACATTACCCCAAAACAAGTGTTGCATCCTCTTTTGTCTCAAATATTCCATTAAAAACACCTATGTCTACTGAGGGTACCAAGTATAATCCAAGAACCTATATTCCTGCCTCTGTTAGAGCTGAAAAACGTGCAAAAGGAGAATGCTACTACTGTAACAAACCTTATGATAAAAACCATAACTGTCAGTTCAAGAAAACTCAGTTGTTTACAGTAGAGATTCTTGGGGAGGATTGTTTAGAGGATGAGTTGGTACATTTAGAAGATGAGGAGGAAACAGTGGATGAGCAGTCCTTGCTTGAACCATGTATTTCAATGAATGCTTTGTCTGGCAGCCAAAGCTATCAGACTATGAGAGTGGTGGGAACCTATGGTAGAAAACCATTACATATTCTAATAGATTCTGGTAGTACTCACAACTTTATGGATTTAGACCTAGCTCAAAAGTTGGGTTGTCAGCTGGAAAAAATACCACCTCAGGCTGTGGCAGTGGCTGATGGGAATCATTTAGCCTGTCAATACATTTGTAAAAATTTCTCTTGGGATCTGCAGGGTCAAAAATTCATCACTGATGTTTTGTTGATTCCCTTGGGAAGTTGTGATATGGTGTTGGGTGTACAGTGGTTGAGCATCTTAGGACCTGTCCAATGGGATTTCAAAAGACTGGTTATGGAGTTTAAGTGGAAGGGCAACTCAGTTCGCCTGCAAGGAGTGCCAGCCAGTCAGTTTAAGGTCCATAAGGGAGAAATCACTCACAAGCTAATGTCTCAGGCATCTCAGCTGTGTCTCCTGCAACTGGTAACACCTGCAACCAGTCCAAGAATGGAGTTCAGTCACCTGTCTATGGCAGCAGGAAAGCAATCAACTTCACATCCTGAACTGCAGACTCTTTTGGGAAAGTATGAAGACATTTTCAACGAACCCAAGAGTCTACCCCCTTCTAGAGACTTATTTGATCACAAGATACCACTAGAACCAGGGGCAGGCCCAGTAAGCATCAGACCTTATAGGTATCCATTGAAGCAAAGGGATATAATTGAGAAACTGGTTGAAGAGATGCTAAGCCATGGAATTATTCAAAATAGCAGTAGCCCATTTGCATCACCAGTGGTATTAGTTGGGAAGAAGGATGGGACATGGAGACTTTGCATTGATTATAGAGACCTCAATAAGAAGACTGTAAAAGATAAGTTCCCAATCCCAGTGATTGATGAGCTCATTGATGAGTTGTCAGGAGCAAATATCTTCAGTAAGTTGGATTTAAGAGCAGGATACCACCAACTTAGGATGCATAAGGATGATGTCTATAAAACTGCTTTTAAGACTCATGAGGGCCATTATGAATTCTTAGTAATGCCCTTTGGATTGACAAATGCACCAGCTTCCTTTCAGGCTTGGATGAATTCGGTCTTTAAAAGATTATTAAGGAAGTGCGTATTAGTCTTCTTTGATGATATACTTGTGTACAGCAATTCTCCAGATGAGCATTGGAAGCATTTAGAAGAAGTATTTCAGATAATGCAGCACCACCAGATGTCAGCTAAGGCATCCAAATGCTCTTTTGCAATGGAAAAGGTGGAATATTTAGGGCATTTTATCTCTGGAAGAGGAGTTGAAACTGACCCAAGGAAGATTGAAGCTGTTGCAAATTGGCCTACACCCAAGTCAGTTAAAGAGTTGAGAAGTTTTTTGGGCTTGGCAGGGTATTATAGGAAATTTGTTAAGAATTATGCAGTGCTCAGCAGGCCACTTACTGACTTGTTAAGGAAAGGGGCATTTAATTGGACTAATGAAGCTACTGTTGCTCTTGACAAATTAAAAGGAGCCTTGACAACTGCACCAGTCCTAGCTTTACCAGATTTTTCTAAGCAATTTCTTGTTGAAACAGATGCTTCAAATGAAGGGATAGGGGCAGTATTGATGCAGGATAGCCACCCCTTAGCCTATATCAGCAGGACATTGGGACCTAAATGGCAAAAACTGTCTGTGTATGAGAAGGAGTTATTGGCAATTGTGTTTGCAGTTCAGAAATGGGAACAATACTTATCCGGGCAGCATTTTGTCATAAAGACAGACCAAAGAAGCCTTAAGTGGTTACTTCAACAGAAAATTTCCACTCCATTCCAGCAGTTTTGGTTATCTAAACTCATGGGGTTTAGCTATGAAATCCAATACAGGAGTGGCAAAGAAAATCTTGCAGCTGATGCCTTATCTAGAGTTCAGGGGTCAGAAATTTTGGCTATATCCGTAGTTTCTTCTGACTTACAGCAGCAAATTAAGGACAGCTATATTTCAGACCAGTATTTGTCTGATACAATCCAGAAACTTACTCTGCAAAACCATATCACTCACTACTCGTTAAGGGATGGTTTGTTAAGGAGGAAAGGAAAGATTGTGGTGGGACATACTGAAGAATTAAGGAAGCAAATTCTGAGTTGGCTTCATTCTTCAGGAGCAGCTGGTCATTCTGGAAGAGACATTACCTTAAAAAGGGTAAAAGCTATTTTCTATTGGAAAGGCTTAACAAAGGATGTAGCAAGGTGGGTTAGGAACTGTGTGACTTGTCAGGCGACCAAAGGCGATTGTGCAAAGATACCAGGGCTACTGCAACCCTTACCTATACCCGAGGAAGTGTGGGTGGACATTTCAATGGACTTCATTACTGGTTTACCCAAGTCCAATGGGAAAGAAGTGATTTTTGTGGTAGTTGACAGGCTAAGCAAGGGAGCCCATTTTATGGCCTTGAGTCACCCATTTACAGCTGTCCAAGTGGCTCAGGCTTACATGGATAACGTTTTTAAACTCCATGGATGGCCTAGAAGTATTGTGAGTGACAGGGATTCAGTATTCCTTAGTCAATTCTGGCAAGGCTTATTCACTGTTGCTGGTACTGAATTCAAGCTTTCTTCAGCCTATCATCCCCAAACCGATGGCCAAACTGAAGTGGTGAATAGATGTTTGGAAGCATACTTAAGGTGTGTGTGTGGAGATTCACCTAAGGAATGGAGTATGTGGCTGCCACTGGCTGAATGGTGGTTTAACACTCACTACTGCACTGCAACAGGGAAGACCCCTTATGAGGTGATATATAATCAACCTCCCCCTCTACACCTTCCTTACCTTCCAGGAGAGTCTGATGTTGAGGCTGTGGATAGGTCATTACAAAAGAGAGAACAAATGATCTCAATGTTGAAAGAAAAGCTGTTGAGGACACAGAATAGAATGAGGCAGATGGCTAATAGACATAGATCTGAAAGAGAGTTTCAGATGGGGGATTGGGTTTGGCTTAAACTTCATCCTTATAGACAAATATCTGTACAGGAGAGGAGTAATCAGAAATTGGCTCATAAATATTTTGGCCCTTTCCAGGTTGAAGCTAAAATTGGTATTGTGGCTTATAAGTTGAAAGTACCAAGTGAGGCCAGAATACACAATGTCTTTCATGTGTCACAATTGAAGAAATTCGTGGGTGTCTTACCTATAGCTATACACATTCCTACTTGGCTGCAAGGACAGAGGTCAGATGAAGTGTTACAGCCAGCGGCAATTATTGAGAGAAGAACTGTCAAATTTCAGAATGGAGCTCAAGTCCAATACTTGGTCCAGTGGCAGGACTTTGCAGATCATGAAGCTACTTGGGAGCCTGCTTTGGCATTTGAGGAGAAGTATCCTAACTTTGCAATTCCAGGAGTTAATGCTTGACTTGAGGACAAGTCAATTTTTGATGGGGGAAAGTATGTTGTAGGATCAGGAAGTTTATTATAAGAATCAGTTGTAGAGTTTGTTAAGTCGGTTAGAAGTCTGTTAGTTATCAATGAGCTGGCAGTTAGTTGTCATTAGTTGGCAATTTGTTATAAAATACCAGAAAAGCTGTAACAAACTATTCATTCAATCAATACATCATTTGTTTTTACAGTTTCATTTCTTCTTATTTCTCTCTCTACTTCTTCCTAACAACAATCACAAGTTGAGCAAGGCTCCTTGACGCCATTGTTGTAGTTGCAGGAAGCTTAACTCTACCATTGTTAAGCATACTGTAACATTATCATCTAAAAAGAACAGGTCAGCAAGATGCAACCTTCTCAATGCCATACATCGACTTAATCTTCCTGCAAGGTTTCAATTTTTGCTTTCAAATACTACACGAACATAAAGTCATATTATATACGAGGTACTTTATTCGACTCATTAGAACTTAGAAAATAATGTGTCCAAGTACCATACTCGTTTTTAATAAGCATTCACAACATAATACGAATAATCTAGGCACCTTGAAAAAAACATAAAAAGAATTCTGTTGTTTATCAATTAGACAATTATATTAGTACTGACTGTAAAAATAGAACGTTTCTAGATCGGAAATGGAAGTCTTTCTTTAATTTAACAAGCGTACAGAACTACACACTGATCTCTTTTCTGTTTTGCAAAACTACAATCATCACACTGATAGTGCGAGGAAGGCACTTAGTCACCAGCAACACAAGACTCTTGATTAAAGTGCTACCAAAAATTCCACATTGTTGGCAAAAAGTATCAACTTTGCATTCTATTCAATCAAGTAATTTTATATTATATAGTAAACACAATTAAATTCACTCAAAAAAGTTTTCGGCACCAATGAAAACATCTAAATGTGCCTCAGAAAAATCTTCAGAGATTGCCATTTTATGTAAAGCAGGGAGCAAGTCATGATTTAATTCACTATTCGTCTATTCCTGACAAATCGATGAAAATATAAAGAGCATCCAATCCCACACATACAAGTATACTACAACAACATTATATAATGAAAATTCACGCGTAATATCTCAAAGGATCTCACCTATTGCGAGCCATAAAATCGAGGTACTCGTCTATGTGTGATTGGTCGGACTCGGCTATCTTACAATTAATACTTCTGTTTTAAGTTAAAACATGAAGTTCTCAAGGATACGCGATAAGATATGAAAAACCTATTTCATCAGCATAAAAAGGCTACTATTATGTTCCTATGCTTCAAGAATTCCACAGAATTGGGAAGCCGAGCGCATTCCATTCAATAAACCAGTTCATAGAAAATTAGCAGTACAATTAATTTACAGAAATGTTATCTACTCCAAAGAAACAGATCAATGAATATGCCTTGTTCAATTATCTCCACTACAAGTGTGAAACTCTAATTATTCATTGTGAGATGAAACCGAGCAAACATATTGGTCGACAATGAACATGATTGCCTATGTTCGGGATTTTGGATGAATTGTTGTCAATGAATTCATATGTTAGTACGGTCTAGGAAGTGAAGCGTCTACAAATGTCGATATTTACAGTTATGATATATTGGTACTCTAGCTCACAACATGAAAAAGTCCAAAAGACAGCATTTTCAAGAAAGATTATAACCTTCATATACATGCAAAAGTACGAGTACCTGATCACGTTCGTGGCTTACAAATTGTAGACCGATAACTTGAATAAGATAACCTCAGTGAAGAAGTCCAGGACAGAAGGACAATCGGACAAGCTTCAACAAAGACTGGAATGTGTTATTTCTGCTCCAACCATTTGCCACATGATCGAATGAAAATAACCGATGCCACAAGTTATTCCTGCAAGAGGCATATCATTAGACATATCAAATGTTCCTTAGTAACAAAATTAATGACAGAATTTTTTATTAGAATTTTATGCTGACAGTACACTAATTCTGCTTTTGACATTAACGAATCTGCCAAAGTTCTATGTAAAATCTTTCAAGTTCTGTAAATTCACGAGAAACTTGACTAATACTCCCTACGTCGCAATCATTTGTCCACCTTTGAATAATGTACTTGTTATCTACTCCGCTCCGCTGATTTTTTACTAACTTTCTAAGGTTCACTGAATACCGTATGATTTAATTCACAATAAAGTTAAACACAACTTCTAGCGTGCCTGAAAAAGTTATTCATTGCGCTTTCCATGTTCGACTATTATAAGCCAAAGACCACAATCTACAATACCAGAGAATAAATTATGGTTTCAATGCCTATATATAAATGAAAGAGTGATAAAGTTAAAGAGCATCTCATACACACCAAAAAAAAAAAAAAAATTACTGACAACTACACAATATGAAACCAATCTACCTCCAAACCCGAAATGAAAGTCCAGCCTTTCTACTCATCTTTGTTTTCGTGATACTTAATATTACAGTAACTTTAGCATTGCGTAGTATTGACTACTCAGGCAACGAGACAGATCACACCGCGCTGTTGGCCATCAAAAGCCAACTATTGGTTCCTTCCAACCGGGTTTTAAGCTCGTGGAATGAGACTATTCACCACTGTTATTGGGAGGGGGTTACTTGTGGGCGTAAACATAATAGAGTGACTGTACTACAATTGAGTTCTAGAGGTTTGGCAGGTACCATATCTCCATTCATAGGAAACCTGAGCTTCCTTAAGATCCTTTACCTTTACAATAATAGTCTATATGGAGAAATCCCCAATCAATTAAGTCATATATTTAGGTTACGTGAACTGCATCTCTCTAGAAATACACTTGTAGGTGAAATTCCATCCAACATATCAAATTGCATTTACCTCAGGCATATTTCCCTTGGCTACAACAAGCTAGAGGGAAAACTTCCAACAGGATTAAGGGCATTGTCAATGCTAACAACATTTATTGTGGACAATAACAATCTTACGGGCCCGTTTTTTGACATCATACAAAACCTTACATCCTTAGTAACCATATCTGCTATTGGGAACTCATTTACAGGAACTGTCCCAAACAACATTGGTAAGATGCAAAACCTAACTAATCTTGAAGTTGGACTTAATGAACTCTCTGGCACACTTCCCACATCCATTTTCAATCTCTCATATATTCAAATTGTTGATTTGGCAATTAATCAACTACATGGAGAGCTTCCCACGAATATGGGCGTCGGTTTGTCTCGTCTGGAATGGCTAAACCTTCAATGGAACAAATTTTCAGGATCAATTCCCATCACCATAAGAAACCTTACAAACCTCGAGTTTATTGGACTGGTCCATAATGGTTTTACAGGAAGTGTTCCTCGGGATTTTAGCCATTTTCATAATCTACAACATTTAGATATTGGAGAAAACTTCCTAGTAGGTGACATTAGCTTTATAACTACCTTAGTTAACTGTAGCCAATTACAACTTCTATCATTGGGAGATAATGATTTTTCAGGAATATTACCCCAATCCATGGCTAATCTCTCCACATCTTTAACATGGCTGACTTTCGGAGATAGTTTGATTAGTGGAACAATTCCTGCTGGGATTACCAATCTCATCAATCTTGAGGTTTTCAGTTTATACAATATCAAATTGACAGCATCCCTTCCTCATGATCTCGGGAAGCTGCAGAAGTTACAAGGTCTTGATTTAAATTCAAACAGACTAACAGGTACAATTCCCATTTCCATTGGAAATTTATCACTTCTAAATCAGCTTTTTTTATACAACAACATCTTGGAAGGGAGCATACCTGAAAGCATTGGGAACTGTCAAAACTTACAACAGTTGGACCTGAGTAACAATTTCTTCTCTGGAAACATATCGAGTGAGCTCTTTCAAGGAGAGGCCAAATTTATTTTTTAAAACTTATCAGGAAATCAGTTTGAAGGGCCACTCCCTCTTGAAATCGGTAAGCAAATAAATTTAGTTGACTTGAAAGTGTCTAACAATAAGTTGTCAGGAGAATTTCCAGATAGTCTGAGTGAGTGCCTTTTTCTTCAATTCTTATATATGCACGGAAATTCATTCAGTGGTTCAATTCCACCATCACTCACTTCTTTGAAATCCCTTGTAAAAATTGACATTTCTCAAAACCATTTACATAATGTTTCTAGAAATTAGAAATGGAAATCTTTCTTTAACCACAAATCCTTGAAGACGACAATATTAAGTTTACTTGTAAAACGGATCCAAATAGGTATCATATGATAACACTTAAGAGTAGTTGTCCAAGTTATAGCAAAACGTTTGTCTTATTATCATCACGTGGTAATATTTGAATCCGTTTTACCATTAAAATGGACCTTGCCGTCTTAAGCATCTCTTTTCTCTTTTGCAAATTTACAATCATCACATTGATAGTGCGAGGAAGCCACTTAATCACCAGCAATACAAAACTATTAATTAAAGTGCTACCAAAAATTCCACATTGTTGGCCAGAAGTATCAACTTTGCACTCTATTCAATCAAGTAATTTTATTATATTCTATAGCAAACACAATTAAATTCAATCAAAAAAGTTTTCGACACCAATAAAAACATCTAAATGTGCTTAAGAAAAATCTTCAGAGATTGCCATTTTTTGTAAAGCAGGGAGTAAGTCATGATTTTAATTCACTATTCTGATGAATAAATGAAAACATAAAGAGCATCCAATCCCGCTCATACAAGTATACTACAACAGCATATATAATGAAAATTCACGGGTAGGCTTTAATTATCTCGTAGCTCAAAGGATCTCACCTATTGCGAGGCATAAAATCGAGGTATTCGTCTATGTGTCATTGGTCGGACTCAACTATCTTACAGTTAATACTTCTGTTTTGAGTTAAAACATGAAGTTCACAAGGATACGCGATAAGATATGAAAACCCTACACGACCAATATAAAAAGACTACTATCATGTTCCTATGGTTCAAGAATTTCACAAATTTGGGAAGTAGAGCGTATACCAATTCAATAAACCAGTTTATAGAAAATTAACAGTACGATTACTTTACCAAAATCTTATCTAGGCCAAAGAAACAGATCAATAGAATATGCCTTGCTCAATTATAACCACTACGCGTGTGAAACTCTAATTGTTCACTATGTTCTGAAACCGAACAACATATTGCTCAATAATGACATGATTGCCTTATTCGCCTATGTAGCGAATCAGAGTGTATTTTATACGGAAGCGTAATGAAAAATATTATGTGAAAAGAGTAAGACGATAATAATAAATTGCACTCTTACAATAATTTTATTATCACTCAAATAAATTGGAAATATACCAATTATAAATAAACACTCACACTCTTAACTCACTAATATTTCTACAACTCACAAACTCTTACAAACTCTCTTATTGTTTGTTTTGTTTTTGTGTGTACATTACTCACACAAATGCTAGCTATTTATACTACACAACACACTATTGAAATAATGGCTTGATTTGCTTCTACACACAAAGTCTTACACACATGTGTAAAATGAGTAAGGTAGGTGAATGCTATTCACTTCTTTGACTTACCTACCACACTTTGATGCTACTTTGATTTCATACTTGCCATGGTTGGTGGAATAGGTAAGCTAGTGAGTAGGAGTTGGTGAATTTTAACACTCCCCCTCAACGACTACTCTCTCATATCAGAGTTAGTCTAGAAGTCATACCAAGTTGCATTCGGAACTTCTCAAACTTTGGTCCACTCAGACCCTTGGTAAAGATATCTGCCACTTGATCATCGGTCTTGACATAGTCCAGATGAATCTCACCCCTTAGAACCTTTTCTCGTACAAAATGGTAATGTACTTCAACATGTTTTGTTCTAGCATGAAAACTGGATTTTTCGCTAATCTCATTCATTTGACATGTTGTCACAATAAACCTTCACTCCAGAATCAATCTGGTTGATATAGATCCTTCAAGAGTTGTGTTAGCCACACACACTCTTGTCTGCCATCATTCTTTGCCCTATACTCTGCCTCTGTACTCGACAATGATACAGTAGGTTGCCTCTTACTACACCACGAAACAGCACCGGAACCAAGACTAAATGCATACCCGGTAGTTGATCGACGTGTGTCATGATCACCGGCATAATCAGCATCACAATACCCGTGAATTTCAGATAATTCACCACTTGGGTACAATATTCCATAGTCAATTGTTCCTTTAATGTACCTCAATATACGTCGTATTGCTTCCAAATGAGACTTCTTTGGATTTTGCATGAAACGACTAACCACGCTTACCGCGTAAGCGATATCCGGTCGAGTCAATGTGAGATATATAAGACTTCCCACGAGTTGTCTATACATCGTCACATCCTCTAAATCTTTTCCCTCTGTAGAACATAGTCTAACATTAATCTCGGTTGGAGTCGACACTGGTTTGCAATCGAGCATCCCGTACTTCTCCAAAATATCCTGGGCGTATTTCTGTTGACAAAGAAATATCCCACCTTTGGTTCTGTCTATCTCTAGACCAAGAAAATGCTTTAACTCTCCAAGCTCTTTCATATGAAACCTTATCGAGAGATTTGATCTTATTTGATGAATCTCTCTTTCATCATCTCCAGTGATGATAAGATCATCCACATAAACAAGGACCACTGATAACTTTCCATCTCGAACTTTCAGAAACAAGCTCGAATCTGCAGGAGCAACTGAATAACCACTTTGTAGTAAGAATTCAGCTATCTTACCATACCATGCTCGTGGCGCCTGCTTCAATCCATAAAGAGCTTTCTTCAACTTACATACATAATGTTGATCAGAACTCTCAAACCCTTTTGGTTGATCCATGTATATGTCTCTATCAAGCTCGCCATGAAGAAATGCGTTCTTCACGTCCATCTGCCACAATTTCCATGAGTTACTAGCTGCAAGTGCTAGTAAAACACGTACAGTCGTAATCTTTGCAACCGGACTAAATGTTTCATCATAATCTAGCCCATATTGTTGAGAGAATCCTCGAGCTACTAGTCGTGCCTTGTACCTTTCAATAGATTCATCTGGCTTGGTCTTCACTTTATACACCCACTTGCATGAAATGGGTTTAACCTCACTTGGCTTTTGCACTAACTCCCAAGTTTCATTTTGATGAAGTGCTTGGATTTCCTCTTCCATAGCCTTCATCCAATCTTTGCTACGGGCAGCCTCATCGTAACTACTTGGCTCTTTCACGGTGTTCTCCACCACTGCTGCATTTGCATATTTAGGATTTGGCTTGTGTGGCCGGCTAGTTCTCCTTACTTGTTGCTGACTATCCTTATCTTGGATAATGACATCTTCAACCTGACTCGGTCTTAATTCCTCAGGAGTCCTGTGGTGTACCCCTGTTGTCCAAGGACTTTTCTCTTTTGATGGTGAAGAGTGAGATTCTTCACTTTCTGATTCACCATCACTCTCGCTTAACTGATCATCTATCTTATCCTTGAGTTTTTCCTCAATCTCCTTTGAGTCTGGCAGTAACACGGGTTGTGGTGACCACCAAGATGATGCTTCATCAAACACCACATTTCTTGACACATGATACTTGTCAGTAGTTGGATCACAACATTTCCATCCTTTTCTTTGATCATCGTACCCAAGAAAGATACAACGAATTGCCTTCTTGTCAAATTTGGTACGAAGATGATCTGGAACGAAGACATAACATACACACCCGAAAACTCGGAAATGACTCACAGCAGGTTTTAGCTTCCACAACTTCTGAAATGGAGAGACATATTCTAGTCTCGCTTGTGGTAGCCTATTTATCACATGTGTGTTGTCTTCATGCATTCATTTTAAAGAACGTGGAGTACACGGTTTTGGCATGTACCATACTTCGGCATGTTTCAGCGAGATGTCGATTCTTCCTCTCTGCCACTCCATTCTGTTGTGGAGTGTTTGGACACGTCAACTGACGTTTGATCTTACAATCTTGTAGATATCGTGTGAATTCTGTGGATGTGAACTCTCCCCCATTGTCTGTACGTAGACATTGAATCTTGCTGCCAACTTCTTTTTCCACTTTTTCTTTGAAAGTTTTGAACTTGTCAAAAGCTTCTGATTTTTCCTTCAAAAAATCAACCCACACATATCTTGAGAAATCATCAATGAAAGTGATCATGTAACGATAACCACTAACTGATGGTTGTTTCACCGGACCAAATAGGTCAGAGTGAATTAACTCCAGAGGTGTCTCCGCCTTGAACTTTGACTCCTCATATGGTAGCTGATGTGCTTTGCCAAATTGACACCCAAAGACAAACTACATCTTCTTTCACATCAAGTTGAGGAAGGCCATTGAGCATTGATTTACTCATCATGACTTTCAGTTTGGTGTAGCTTACATGCCCTGGGCGTGCATGCCACAAATCAGCCCGTCTCATTTTTTTCTAGCTTTGTCTACATATGCCGTTTGAGCGGACATTACGTAGACAGATTCCAAACGTCGCCCTTCCATGATAGGAGATGAATTTCCCTCCAAACTTGGATACACTTTCACATCATTAGGCCCAAAAATCACATGGTTTCCGAAGTCGCTAGTTGTGACACCGATATTAGATTTTTCGTCATACACGATACATGATAAACATTATCAAGATGAACTTGCTTGTTACTATATCTTGGGATAACCATGGCCTTGCCAATATGAGTGATTGGCAACTCCGAGTTATTTGCGATCCACAACAACTCGTCCACGCTTGTACTCGACATGCTTAGAAACTTCTCTTTGTCTCCGTCATGTGATTCGAACAACCTGAATCAATTATCCAATCATCTTTATAATTGATTAAGTTATCACTTTCCGCGACTAATGCCATTGCTTCGTGCACTGTCGACTTCTTGCTTGAACCTTCTTGTTCAACTGAATATGAAGCTTGAACATCCCATTCAACTTCATCATTTTTGTGCTCGTTTGATGTTGCGACATTTCCTTCTGCCGATTTTGACCAACAATTTCGAGCATAATGTCCCTTTTTACTACACTTGTAGCAAACAACATCTGGGCGCACCTGACCTCCTTGATGGTCTGGTTGTCGATCTTGACGAGTTCCCCCTTGTTGGAAGCCTCTTCTTCCTTGGCCTTTTTCGAATCCTCCGGCTTTCTATTTGAACCGCCTTGAGAACTCGACTCGAGAATTTCTCTTGTCACCTCCTTGGTATGACTTTTTATTACCAAAGAGAGCCTTTTCTTCTTCCTTGATGGATGCTCCAGACATTTGCTTATCTAGAGCTTCTTGGTTGGCTAACATATTTTCAAACTCAATAAGAGTTGGTTGTGTAGCCCAACCTCGAATTGCCGCAACAAGAATCTTGAAACCTGGCCTTAAACCGAAGATAATAATTCTTCGCATCCTGGTATCCGTGATTGGATTTTCAGGATCCAACTTTGTGATTTGCTCACACAAAGTTTTGACTTTGGTAAACCACTCGTTTACCGACATGGTATTCTGTCGAACCGACATTAGCTCATTCTCGAGCAAGCGGAGTTGAGAATCATTCTTTTTGAGAACAACTCTTTTAAAATGTCCCATGCCTCCTTTGGTGTTTCTGCATCTTTGATGCGGCATAAAGATATCGTCCCCGACGGTTGCCGCTAACACGTACATAGCCTTTCCGGCTTTGACCTTCCACTTCTTAAGCTCTTCTTCTTTAGCTGGTTTGGCGGTTTCACCACCGCCAACAATGCTCCAAAGATCTTGTCCCAACAGATAGAATTGCATACGTGTGCTCCACGTACTGTAATTTCCATTGTTTAACTTCTCAATACCACTAGTTGAAAAGTTGATATCTCCCATGGTGACTTGATGACGCCCGGCTCAATCAAGTAAGCTTGATCCCCGACCAATTTGCTTCACGGTCCCGGGTTTGTGCACACTAAGATAATATTGATCCCGGATCAATATTTGGACAAGATAAATAACACTCCGCCTTCATCGGCTCGATGCCAAATGTAGCGAATCGAGTGTATTTTATACGGAAGCGTAATGAAAAATATTATGTGAAAAGAGTAAGACGATAATAATAAATTGCACTCTTACAATAATTTTATTATCACTCAAATAAATTGGAAATATACCAATTATAAATAAACACTCACACTCTTAACTCACTAATATTTCTACAACTCACAAACTCTTACAAACTCTCTTATTGTTTGTTTTGTTTTTGTGTGTACATTACTCACACAAATGCTAGCTATTTATACTACACAACACACTATTGAAATAATGGCTTGATTTGCTTCTACACACAAAGTCTTACACACATGTGTAAAATGAGTAAGGTAGGTGAATGCTATTCACTTCTTTGACTTACCTACCACACTTTGATGCTACTTTGATTTCATACTTGCCATGGTTGGTGGAATAGGTAAGCTAGTGAGTAGGAGTTGGTGAATTTTAACAATGCTGGGGATTTTGGATCAACCGATGTCCATATTTACAGTTATGACATACTGTTACTCAAAGCTCATGACGGGAAAAGATCCAAACGACATTTTCAAGGAACACTATATTTGCAAAAGGAGTACCTGATCACAGCTTACAAATTGTAGACCCATAGCTTGAATAAGATATCCTCAGTGAAGAAGTCCACGACAGGTTGTCAATCAGACGAGCTTCAACGAAGACTGGAATAATGTATTATTTCTGTGATTAGTGTTGGACAGTAAGTCAGTAATGCACTATCTTATTTAATAAAATACAACAACAACAACATCAGAGCCTTAATCCCAAAATGATTTGGGGTCGGCTGACATGAATCATCCTTTCGAACCGTCCATGGGTGCACGCACGCCTCAAAATGCAATTCAATCATCAAAAAGTTTTCTATGCTAATTATAACTACTCATATGCCTCGAAAAGTCCTTATTTGAGCTTACCCTGCTAGACGGAGTATTTTTAGGTTGACTAGTGATCGATGGGTTGGGCAACGGCCTTCCGACCTTAAGCATCAATCTTACTCCAAAAAATAATTAAAGGCTAATAGTGACATCGAATATAGAATGCTAAAATACGTTTCTGTCTATGACAAATACTATCCATTCGATCTTTTGGTCGAAAGTCTTGGGAGCACCTTCACACACAAGATGGTGATATATTGTGAAATCGAGTCACCGCTAAAGCGCCGCGTAAGTTATACGGTTGGAGAACAATTACCATTCACCAGAACTGAAATTTTGTCTTTGCACGCGTAAACTAACAGTCAAAAAGCAACCAAAATGACATTTCTAACCTACTTGTTATTCTTCTCTTTGTAAAGTACAATAGCATTGGCTAACAATACTTCTAGACTTGTAAAGTTCACCAACAATTCCCCTTTGGTGGCCGTAGTAGTGTAGTACTCACCCTATTCAATAAAGTAACACAGATTTTTATTAAAAACGGATATATCCGTTTTAAGATTAAGACGGGTCAAGTAGTGTGAATAACACAAAAGCAGAATGCATAGGAAAAAACAATGGATTGGTCTTTTATGCACAAGTGGGATGATGCTTGACCCGTTTTATTGTTAAGACGGATGTATCCGTCAACAGATAAAGTAATCATAGACAATACAATTAATTAACTGACCGAATTGTATTACTGGCCATCAATTGCTCATGCTTAAGGAGATTAAGCTGATCACATGAGTGATATATATATATATATATCTGCATCTTCATTCCTAGATGACCATAAAAACAATGAGATTTGCAATATTGATGGTTATGAGATGCTCATAAATATAACAAGCTGTGTTTAATCTTTCCAATGGCTAAGTTTACAGCTACCCGATTCTCCTCTATCCAATAGTAGCGCATGTTATTACAACCCGTGCATTTTTTTGCACGGGTTTAAAACTAATTTCATTAAAACTTGTTTATAAAAGTTCAATTGATAAAAAAAAATCTTATCAATTACATTAGTACTGACTATAATACTCCCTCCATTCAACTCTACATGGCCACTATACCATTTTGATCCATTCAACTCCACATGACCACTTTCCTTTATTGGCAAATTACTTCCCTATTCTATCCTAATACAAACTATACTAAAAAAATGGAAATCTTTCTTTAACCACAAATTCTTGTTTAAGACGATAATATCCATTTTATCGGTAAAACGGATCCAAATAGGTATCATGTAATAGGAGTAGTTCTATAGTTTTGTCCAAGTAATAGCAACAAATATGTCTTAATTACATCACGTGATAGTATTTGAATCTGTTTTACCATTAAAATGTAGTATATTGTCGTTTTAAGCAAGATTAGTTATTTTTTAACAAGCGTACACACTAATCTCTTTTCTCTTTTGCAAATTTACAATCATCACACTGATAGTGCGAGGAAGCCACTTAATCACCATCAACACAAGACTCTTAATTAAAGTGCTACCAAAAATTCCACATTGTTGGCCAAAAGTATCAACTTTGCATTCTATTCAATCAAGTACTCCATAATTCATATTTTATAGCAAACATAATTAAGTTCACCCAAAAAGGTTTCGATGCCAATGAAAACTTGTAAATGTGCCTAGAAAAATCTTCAGAGATTGCCATTTTTTGTAAAGCAGGGAGTAAGTCATGATTTAATTCACTATTCTGATCTGAAACCGAGCAACATACTGCTTGATGATGACATGATTGCCTATCAAAGTTTCATAGTTAATGAATTCACCAACATACAACATATTCAAGGAAGACAATAACCTTCATATATTTATGCAAAAGTAGGAGTACCTGATCACGGCTTACAAGTTGTATTTTTGTCCTCAGTAAACAAGTCCGTGATAGAAGGGCAATCAAGCTTCAACGACGACTGGAATGTATTTTTGTGAATAGTGTTCAGAGTGTCATGCTCCAACCCATTGCCACATGATCAAATGAATATATCCGACGCCACAAGCAGGCTTCAATCAGCAAGATAAATAGGCCTTCTAAATGCTAGAAAAAAGCGTAATCTTCCTGCAAGAGGCACATGATCACTAGACATATCAAATGTTCCTTAGTAACAAAATTAATGACGGTTTTAATTTGATTAGAAATTTATGCTGACAGTACACTAATTCTGCTTGTGACATTAACGAATCTGCCAAAGTTTGATGTAAAATCTTTCAAGTTCTGTAAATTCACGAAAAACATTATTAACAGTTTAATACTCCCTACGACACAATCATTTGTCTACCTTTGAATAATATACTTGTTATCTACTTAGCTGCGCTGATTTTTACTAACTATCTAAGGTTCACTAAGTCAAGACCCTCTCCATTTCCTAAAAGAAATAGTTGGTCCATTCCAAATTGTATTCCGGCGTCATCCAACGGCTCTAAGTTTATGCATGAAAATAAACAAATAATGACTATAGAATAGGATCCTTTTATTCATTGCGGTTTCCATGTTGGACTATGATAAGCCAAAGACAACAGAGCCTTAATTCCAAAATGATTTGGGGTCGGCTGAAAATACTAGAGAATAAATTATGTTTCTAAACATGGAAGTCTTTCTGAGGGCACTGACCTCATTTCTCGAAGAAAAATCAGTACACTGCAAAGAAGCCACTTAATCAATCAGGTAGTAATTCATGTAGAATTTCAGAGGGAGGAATTTCATAAAGACAATTGTATTTTATTGATAGTTCGATGTCTACGATTACAATAAGAGACACATTATATAGAGTCTAAAACCTAGACCTAGAATCGTCAAGAAGATATTATTACTATAACAAATGTTTCTACGCATGCTGAGGGGATCTATGACAAATTTTGACACTGTCAATCTCCGCATTATCCACTCCATCTTTTTGTCAAAAGTCTTGAGAGCACCTTCACACACAAGATGAAGATATAATGTGAAATCGAGTCACCGCCAAAGAGCGGCCTAAGTAATACAGTTAGAAAACAAATACCATTCACCAGATTTGAAATTTTGTCTTTGCACGCGTAAACCAACGGTCAAAAAGCAACCAAAATGACATTTCTAAACTGTGGCCTACTTGGGATTCTTCTCTTTGTAAAGTACAATAGCATCGGCTAATAATAATTCTAGACTTAAAAAGGTTTACCAACAATTCCCTTTTGATGGCCGTAGTACTCAATTACTCATTCTATTCAATAAAGTAAACATAGAAAATACAATTAATTAACTGACCGAATCGTATTACTGGCCATCAATTGCTCATGCTGAAGGAGATCAAGCTGATCACATGAGTGATATATGTCTCTGCATCTTCATTCCTAGATGACCGTACAAACAATGATGTTTGCCATGTGAACTGGATGGTTATAATCTGTGCCACTATTGATTAGATCTACACATTGGTCACAGAATCAAAGTCGACTAGTTAGAGAACGAAAAGCACAAGGATGGAGCAAAGGCTACCTTTGTCTAAAATTGAGTTACGCCCGCTAATTTTGAGGCCCTACATAATCGCACGGCCTACATAATACTCCCTCCGTAGCGGCCATTTCTTTACTTATTTCATTTTTGGGTTTTTCAGTCATGTGTGTCAAAAGTAAATGTAAACAAATGTCGGAAACAGAGGAAGTATCATCTTAGTAAATAATATTTTTTACTAGAATAATTTTCCTTGAGTGGATCAACGACATCATTTCTCTTTAGCAAAGGAAATCATTACATCGCATGTGCAGTGAAACCACAAAATCAACGACAAACCACTCTTTCTCCTACCAATTATACAACATTGTTAATTACCTTAATAAGTACTCCCTCCGGCTTGTTGTTTTCTTCCCATTTCATTATAATACTCCTCACATATATTAGAGAATCGGGAAGAAAAATAAAAGCCAGAGGGAGTACTTGACTGTCTATATTTATGAAGAGAGTGGATTTTAAAGAGCATCTAACACATAAAACAGCAACACACAAAATAAAACAAATTTACCTCAAAATCCATTACGATCTCGTTTAAGAGTAATGTCTTCCTTGTGTAGCAAACCAGTCTTTCCTATCATCTTTCTTATCATCGTTATAATTGCTATTCAAAAAGTCACAGCAACTGAGTCTCTGCATAGTGTTAAATTACCAGGAAATGAAACTGACCGAGTGGCATTGTTGGCTATCAAAAACCAACTGGTGAAATATCCCGACTGGGTTTTAAGCTCATGGAATAACACTATGCACCATTGTAGCTGGCAGGGGGTTACTTGCGGGCGCAAACATAACAGAGTGACTGTACTAGATTTGAGTTCAAGGGGATTGGCAGGAACCATATCTCCCTTCATAGGAAACCTGAGCTTCCTTCAAAGCATTAGGCTTTATAATAATAGCCTGTATGGTGAAATCCCCAAGCAATTAGGTCGCCTATTTAGGCTACGTGAACTAGGGCTACAAAATAACACACTTGCAGGTTCAATTCCAAAGAATATATCACATTGTATTAACCTTGGATTTCTTAGTTTAGGCAACAACAAGCTAGAGGGAAAACTACCAGCAGGATTACGAGCATTGATTAAGCTAGAATACCTTAGCATTTCCCAAAACTATTTTACAGGCTCTCTTTTTGACATCATACCAAACCTTACCTCCTTAGTAACAATATCTGCTGCTTATAATTCCTTTACAGGAACTATCCCAATCAACATTGGTAAGGTGCAAAACCTAACTAACCTTGAAGTTGGAGAAAATTTACTCTCAGGCACACTTCCCACATCCATTTTCAATCTCTCCTATCTTCACTTTCTTGATTTGCCTGCCAATCAGCTACATGGAGAGCTTCCCGCAAATATGGGCTTCACTATTCCTCGTCTGAAATGGCTAAACCTATTTGAAAATAACTTTTCAGGATCAATTCCAATCACCATAAGAAACCTTACGAGCCTCGAGTTTATTGGATTGTCGCTGAATGGTTTTACAGGAAGTGTTCCTCAGGATTTCAGCCATTTTCATAATCTAGTTCATTTAGATCTTGAAAAAAACTTTCTGGTGGGGGACATTAGCTTTATAGCTACCTTAGTTAACTGTAGTCAATTACAATTCCTCTCATTGACATATAATGATTTTTCTGGAATATTACCCCAATCCATAGCCAATCTCTCCACCACTTTAAAATGGCTGACAATCGGAAACAGTTTGATTAGTGGAACACTTCCTGCTGGGATTACCAATCTCATCAACCTTGAGAAGTTAGCCATGTTCGAAAGCATATTGTCAGCATCCCTTCCTCATGATCTTGGGAAGCTGCAGAAGTTACAAGCTCTTGCTTTAAACTCAAACAGACTAACAGGTACAATTCCCATTTCCATTGGAAATTTATCACGTCTCAGTGAGCTTTTTTTATCAGACAACATACTGGAAGGGAGCATACCTGAAAGCCTTGGGAACTGTCAAAATTTACTATACATGGACCTGCATAACAATTACTTCTCTGGAAACATATCGAGTGAGCTCTTTCAAGGAGGTGCTAAGTTTATTTTCATATCCTTATCAGAAAATCAGTTGGAAGGGTCACTGCCTCCGGAAATCAGTAAGCAAATAAATATAATTGACTTAGAAATGTCTAACAATAAGTTGTCAGGAGTGCTTCCAGATAGTTTGAGTGAGTGCCTTTCTCTTCAATTTATATATGTGGACGGAAATTCATTCTGTGGAGCAATTCCAACATCATTTACTTCTTTGGCATCCCTTCTGGAAATTGACATTTCTCGAAACCATTTGTCAGGTCAAATACCAATATACTTGTCCAAATTACCCTTAAAATATCTAAATTTATCTTACAACAATTTTGAGGGAACGGTTCCAACAATAGGAATTTTTGCAAATGCAACTGGATTCTTTCTTGCTGGTAACAGCAGGGTTTGTGGAGGAATACAGGAGCTACATTTGCCCAAATGTATCGAAAATGAAATACCTAGAAAGAAAAAACGTTTGTCTAATACCCTCAAGAAGGTGGTAATTTCAACGGTGTGCACACTGGTTGGGGTGATGGCCATGTTACTACCCTTGTATTTCATCTATCGAAGGAATAAAAGGCAACCCATCTTGTCAACTTCAATGACCGGCAAAACACTAACGAAAATGTCTTACCACATGCTACTCAAAATCACATCTGGGTTTTCTTCAGACAACCTGCTTGGAGCAGGCTCTTTTGGATCAGTATTTAAGGGGGTTTTAGATGGCCAAGTGTTTGCTGTCAAAGTTCTTAACCTGGAACATCTAGATGCATCTAAGAGTTTCATTGCAGAGTGTAAGGCTTTGAGAAATGTCCGTCACCGTAACCTGGTTGGTATTGTAACAGCTTGCTCTAGTATTGATTTTCAGAGAAATGATTTTAGAGCCCTAGTATACGAGTTCATGCCCAATGGAAGTCTAGACAGATGGTTACATGGAGTAGATGGAAACATGAGCCTTTCTCAAAGGGTGGATGTAGCGATTGATGTGGCCCATGCACTCATCTATCTCCACCATGAGTGTGAAACTCCAATAGTGCATTGCGACTTGAAACCGAGCAACATATTGCTCGATAATGACATGGTCGCTCATGTTGGGGATTTTGGATTAGCTAGGTTTCTTACTCAACCTCGACATCCGAATCAAACTAGTACAATCGGAATCAAGGGCACTATAGGCTATTCTGCACCAGGTAATAATAGTGTGATTCCTAATCTTAATTAGTCGGAAAAACACCACGAAATAAATTTATCATCAAAAGACAAAAATGCATAAATTCGGCAAATCCCAGGACCTTGATGCTAAAATAAGCCACTTCATACATGTACCCATTAGTAAGATTAGCTAGCTAATAAATTATTAAAGTAAATGAATATTCTAAGGCTTGCCTATTTATCTATCTATCTACTCCTCATTTATGTGTCTAAGTTCTGTCATTGTTTCACATGTTAGAGTACGGGCTTGGAAGTCAGCCATCTACAGAGGGCGATGTTTACAGCTATGGCATACTCCTACTTGAGCTACTGACAGGAAAGAGTCCAACAGATAGCATGTTCAAGGAAGGCTACAGCCTTCATCTGCATGCAAGAGGAGCATTACCTGACCAAGTGCTACAAATTGTAGACCCATCACTCGAAGAAGATAATCTCACTGAAGAGGCCGATGACACAAGAGCAATCCAAGATGAGCTTCAACGAAGACTGGAATGCATTACTACTGTTATCAGTGTCGGGGTGTCGTGCTCGAATCATTTGCCACAAGAGCGAATGAAAATAGTCGATGCCAGAAGCAGGCTTCAATCAGCAAAAGACAACCTTCTGAATGCCAGAAACAGGCGTAATATTCCTGCAAGAGGTATATCATGAGACATACCATAGTTGTACACCATACTAGTCGCGAATTATGCTAAAAGTTTGAATTTAATTAGAAGTTCTGCTAAGATAACATTATTTTCTACCTGTAGCACTGCTGGTTACAGAGGCCTGACCGACTGAGGTTGATTTCAATCAGGGATACAATAATCCGCAAATGAGGGCTGAAGATAGATTATTAAGAGTTAAGACTACGAATCTACCATAGTTGAATGTAAAATGCTTTCAAGTTCTTGTTACTTTGTTGTAAGCTTGAATAAGATTCACATAGCATGTACAATAAATTTGATGTAATCTATTACGGAATACTTATTATGTAAAATACTCGGAAGTGTTTTTTTCATAGGTAGCTGGTTTCTTGTCATAAGCATAACATCCACTACTTGTCATGTAATTATGCATTGTGTGTTTTTAAGGCTAGCTGGTTTATTGTGTTAAGCAACAAAACATTCACATAGCATGTACAATTAATTCGACACCCGACACCGTCACCGACTTACACACACAGGTGCGCTCTAACTCTCTGAGAGGCTAACTTCAATTTTTCAAATTGTATCTGGCTTTGTATTTTCAGTCAGATTTATGGCTGATCAGTTCAATCATATATGCATGATAACATTTACCAAATATGAACTGCAGGAACTAAAAACAAATTAAAAATTATACCTTTCAAAATCTTCAATTTATTTGATCGTCACGAACGACGAGTGAAATGCATAATTCCGGTGATCACTGAAAATGAAAATAAGCGACGCCATAAGCAAGAGAGAACCTTCTGAATGCGAGAAAAATGGCGTAATCTTCCTGCACAAGGAGTACTTGATATCAGTAGACATATCAATATTTACTGAATTTATATTTCATTACTACTCCCACCGTCCCAACCATTTGCTTATCTTTGATTAAAATACACCTCCTCATAATGAATGTAAAAGGTAAACAAATAATTGAGACGGAAAGAATATCAGTTAATCCGGGAACTCAACTTCACTGAACAACTGAGTTTTGCAGATTAGGGTTTTACGAATTATTGGGCTTGATTAGAAGTAACTCTAATTAGATGCAATCATAATATAACAGGTACTTTGAGACGGTAATCTCAATTATTACTCCCTCCGATTCTTTAGAATCAGAGAATTGCATCATTTGTTCGTAATTTCCTTGACAAGTTTTGAGAAATGAATTACTCGTAATTTCAAATAATCGAATCGGAGGATAATAATTCAAAAAAAAAAGTTCGATTAAAAACCTTGAATTAGATAAACTATTAATCGAGAGACTTACATTTTGCCCATGTACTCTCCGGTCTCCACTTTCTCATGATTAGGAATGACAATGGATAGGGTCCGCCTAGATCCGGATTTGGACCCGAGATTTTTCCTTTGGATCCGTACCCGACCCAGACCCGCAAGGGTCTAAAATTTGAGGACCCATACCCGGATCCTATGGGTAAGGGTAGGATCTGGATCTACCCGCGGGTCCGAGTTTCAGCCACTTTAGTAACATGATTAACAGAAGCAGAAACTTTTCAAGCGATATTAGAGAGTCCAACTTTTTAAGAATTCCTAATGAGTGTAGATCTAGCTTTTTCCTCTTAATAATTTATTAGAAAATTCTCCTAATCAAAGTAGATCTAATACATCAATCATCAATATCAATCAATCAATCAATACTATATATTAAATCCAGAAACCAAGGGACTTCAATGTAATTAAAGAAAGTTATACAAATTAATTATACTATATAGTTTTAAATCAATAGCACCGTGTGATGGACCCGATTAAGGGATCTCAATGCAAATATTATATAGTTTGGGTTAAAATTAAATTATATAGAAATTTGGTAATTTTCCTAAATATTTGTAAGAGACTAAAACATGGTCAATTTCATTAAAATAAAATAATTAATTAAGATGGTCAATTTCCTTAAATCAAAATAAGTATAAACATGCACACTTATGGTATTAATTATTATCATCATAAAATTATATATTAAATTTAAAATCTATGCAATTTTATTAAACTTTATAGTTTATTAGATGTATAGAGATATTAATTATTTAGCATACAAAAATAATTCAAGTTAGATTCCATAATATATAATATTCCATAATTCTTTCGATTTGATTTAATGCATATATGTAATATATTTATATAAATATATAATCCTCTTAAAATTGCATGCCTAAGTAGTAAACGTAATTTCGTCAGTAATGAAAACAATCGTAGTAACATTGGATATAGTTAGAGTTAGAAGACCGAGTCAGGTATGAGATTTAATCACTCATTTGAATAGTAAAAGTAACAATATTATGAGCGAGATTAGTGAAAGTGGTAGAAACAACAACGGGAGTAGTGAAATAATCAATATTAATACGGCAATAGTGAAAGTAACAATAATTACGACGGGAGTAGTAAAATTATCAATATTAATGCGGCATTTGTAACACCCCCATACTCCAAGTGCCTTACCAGGACCACTCAGGTATAAGGATGCTACCATCTCGGTTACCCGAGGCATGATAATCATAAGACAATGAAGAAACATACTTTATTAAACAAGTTAAGTGATTACATAACAAAACCAACTGTAAGCAAAATACAACTGCTCTCAAACTATAAACCAACTGAAAGGAACTGTCCTAACAAACACAGCGGAAGACTAAAGACTCTGATATGTGATGACTTCATCCCCAGCTAGATCCCACGCGTATCCAAGATATACCGCTAAGCACCGCTCACCACCCCGAATGGATCACCACGAGTTTTTAAAACATTTAAACGGGGTCGTACTAATCACACAATTCACCATATATATATATACAATAAGATAAATGACGACTTAACTTAACCGTCACACATACACAACCAACCAACTCCAATCATCTCAATCACCGATTGTCCACTAGACCAGACCACCGCCCGGTGGGGGACCGCAGCCGTACCCACCAAATCCCCGCTCCACATAGTGAGCGATAACCCTGTCCATTAATGTGCACACCCCCTTCCGTGGCGGGTTCCACGAAGGACGAAACTAGGGCGTGAAGTCACTCCCGCAAGTGACCCCACTCAGCCGAGAACGCATCTCGAGAACCATCAACAGCAATCACAACCACAAACACAGTACAACCATAATATCAAACAACCAAATACAACACATCACCAATATCCCATTATGGGACTAATACTGAGTAGGAAATCCTACCTGGAAAGCAACACAATCATCAGACGATCTAGCAGCTGTCTCAAAACCTCTCCTTTACAAATCCTTCTCCTATCACATAATCACATAATCGCAATCTAACCTTAACAAATCATAAAAACCCCCCAATCCCAAAATTAGGGTTTAACGAAACTTGACGAAATACTATAAAATTGGTATGCAGATCTTACCCTCGACGCAAGGATCACAAAGGTATAAAGAACGATGGAATCCGACCTCTCAAACTCCGGGATTTGTCAACAATGCGATTAGGATTAAGAACGTACTTGCCTTCTCTCTTAAACAGTAAATTAGGTTTTGCAAAAGTGATTTAGAAACAATGACGGAAGGTTATATATCTTAATCGCATAATTAACAAAACCCGAGAAAAACTCCCCGTAAACCGGCTACTCGATCGAGTACCCAAGGCTACTCGATCGAGTACCCCCTTACTCGATCGAGTACCCTAGTTACTCGATCGAGTACCCAACAGGTCAGAAACTATTTTATTTCGCAAAACTCCCTTACTCGACAGAGTAAGGCCTACTCGATAGAGTACCCCAAGACTCATAAATACGGAGTATTACAGTCTTCCCTCCTTAAAAAGAACTTCGTCCCCGAAGTTCAACCCATACATAAAAACAAACATACTAACTCGATCAAGACACAACAACGTGACTAAGAACTCAAAACAAAACTCCAACCCAAACATGAACTCGTAACACCAACTCCACTAACTATTCCTACCTCCACAACATGGCTCACGATATCGTATCAACTCCATTATATCTCTCTCAACACTAACTCCATACCCTACCAAAATACTCATAACATCAAACGGAATGTTACAGCATTAGTGACAGTAACAATAATTACGACGGGAGTAGTGTAAAGTTGCATAACCCATAAATTTATCATTAATATAGTTTTCTATGTCATATCCACAAATTACGATAAAATAAATTTTGAGACAAATTCATTACTCCCGCTATTAATATTTAAGTAATTTATTTAATAAAAAAAATTAATGGTAAGTAGAGGTAGCCCGGGCGAAGCCGGACACCAATACTAGTATATATACTTAAAAGAGGAACTTTTGGAGCGATATTATTGGCTATTGTTTTAGAGTGATTTCATTGGTTATTGCTTTTATTGAATAAATTATATGTATAAATAAAATTTGTACATTATTTAGTTATAAAATTTTAAAATAAGATAAATATATTAGTACTTAATAATTGTAAATTATTAAAAAGTTATCTACATAAATCGGGAAAAAAAAACACAAATTCTCATTATAGACGGACACTATCCGTCTATACGTATAGACGGATACCATTTCCCCTCACAAAATATCCATTTGACATAAAGTGGGAAACACATGGGGGTGCCCCACCTTGTCCCCCCTACCCATTTTATTAGAGGTCTTTACCCGTTTGTTCGCCCCACCCGTCTATACCAAGACCTATTGAAAAAAAAATAATCTAAAGAACTTTTCGAGCGATTACAGTTTACAGAGAATAGGAGTCGTCTAAGAGAATGAGAATTATATCTACTTGAATTAAGACTAGAATCATACGTATGATGATTATAAGCGCAAATTCTTATTTGCGACGGAGGTATCCGTCGCAAATAAGAGACGGGTACCATATTCACTCACATAATACCCATAAAGGTGAGAGACAAAGCACATGGGGTGGGTGTCCACCTTGTCCCCTCTACCCATTTCCACTCACATAATACCCGTCGCAAGATCCGACCCGTCACAAGCAAGACTTATTGGATTATAAGAGTCCTATCACACATTATAGTGATTCTCTACTCCCAGCTATATATTGTGATATTGTGGTGCCCCTAACTCCAGAAACTATTACTCTTTCTGTTGATTAGTACTGTATTATTTTTAATTTCAATTGCAATTATTAACAATGCTATTTATTCTTTGAATTATAATTATGTTATTTAAGTTATAGTTTTTGTATACCTATGTTTAATTTGATTTTTTTTTTTGTTTTTTTGTTGTAGGTGGAGAGGATATTACGGGAAAATGAGTACATACACCTATATATTAAGTTGTCGGACAATAGGTCATCATCCGAATAGGCCACCTTTAATCCTTTAGTGTCATAGTTGGTGTTCGATCTTTAAAAAGTAAGACGGTTATTGTACATGTGAGTACTGAGTATGATGGCTGTAGGAGAAGAAATGTTTAAACAAAAAGTCATCTTGTGATAAATTGTTAATGTTGTTGTGGGATGATGAATCTAAAAATATATCTATAGACATAGATGTTTTTGTTGTTGTAGATGGTCTTATTGTCTTAATGACATTATCGAGGTCTTAAAATATAAATATTATTTTTGAGAAATTCTTAAGTACATTTAATTGTCATTTATCAATTTCTATGAATAAATAAATACGGAGTAAAAACTAAGCTATGTCAAGGAGATTAACAAGGATTCTTCAGTACATTTATCAATTTCTATGAATAAATAAACAAAAACTTAGTATTAGCTCTATGAGTGAACATTTACCATGATCCTTCGGCGTTCGCCATGTTTAGCTAAGCCCTTTCTTCATCTGTGTATCTTAGCTCTCTAAATAGAGCACTTATTAGATTATTCTACAAAGTAGTTAATTTAAACAAACTGCAAAAGTCGAATTACTTAAGAAGTTAAGTGGACCTAAACTTTGATTCACAACTTGATAGTTAACTAGGGCAAGAATTTGATCAACAATAGAACAAGTTATATTATCTATTTGAGTAGTATACAAAGTCTATTTGTATATATAAACATTTTTTGTATTATGACCACGATAGATTTCCCTTTCCTCAATATTGGTTTGTTATTATACTGTTACTATATATTTTACAAGATGTTGAATATAATGTCATTATATTTTTGACCCGAATCATTGTGTAAGAAATCTGCACCCAAAACATTATGCAAAATAGTCTACCCAAAACAGCAATCAATAGTACCATATTCATTATTGTAACACCCCCATACTCCAAGTGCCTTACCAGGACCACTCAGGTATAAGGATACTACCATCTCGGTTGCCCGAGGTACTGAATATCATAAGACAATAAAGAAACGTACTTTTAAAGTAATTATAGATTAAGCGATTACATGTTATAACCAAAACTAATAAAAGGAATTACAAGCTTCTCATACGGACTACAGCTAAACTATCAAAGCTACTAGACTTCGTCGACACAATGGAAGACTTCTAAGCGCCACGTGATGACTCATCCCGGCTATCCCATACGCGTCATATATCACACCGCTCAATAATCGCTCACCACCCCGAATGGATCACCACAGTTTTTAAAACATTTAAACGGGTCAGTACTAATCACACAATTCAATACATATATCAACAACAAGGTAAACAGACAGGTGAATTTTAATCGTCATCACACACACACACACACACACACCACCAACTCCCATCGTCTCAATCTCGATCGTCCTTTGGACCATTACGCCCGATGGGGGACGCGCCGTTCCCACCTAAGCCCCGCTCATCGTACGAGCGATAACCCCGTCCCATTAATGTGCACATCCCCTTTCGTGGCGGGTTCCACGAGAAGGCGAAACTAGGGCGTGAGATCACTCCCGCAAGTGACCCCACTCAGCCGAGAACGCATCTCGAGAGCCATCAACGAACACAACCACAATCACAATCACAATTACAATTATCATATCAATCAGCTAATTACAGCACATCACCAATATCCCATTATGGGACTAATACTGAGTAGGAAATCCTACCTGGAAAGCACAACACGCAGACGGTATCTACAGCTGTATCAAAACGGCTCCTCTACGAATTCTCCTCCTATCATACAGCACATAAAGACTACACATCACAAACTACACACCAAAACCCCCAATCCCTAAATTAGGGTTTCACCAATCTTAACAAAACATTATAAAAATTATGTTAAAAGCTTACCCTCGACGCAAGGAATCCAACGACACGAACTACGATACGAACTGACCGTCTGAACTCCGGGAATTGTCAAGAACGCGATTAGGAAGAAGAACTAGTTGCTTCCTCTCTTAAACAGGTTTTAGGTTTTTGTAAAAAGTGATTTAAAACAATGACGAATATGTTTAAATACCTTAATCGCGTAATTAACAAAACCCGAGAAAACTCCCCCGTAAAACCGGACACTCGATCGAGTACCCAAGGTACTCGATCGAGTACCCCCTTACTCGATCGAGTACCCCAGCTACTCGATCGAGTACCCAACAGGTCAGAAACTATTTTATTTCGCAACTTGCCCTTACTCGACAGAGTAAGGGCTACTCGATAGAGTACCCCAAGACTTATAAATACGGAGTATTACAGTCTTCCCTCCTTAAAAAGAACTTCGTCCCCGAAGTTCAACCCATACATAAAAACAACCATACAGACTCGACCAAGACACAACAACTTAGCTGAGGACTCAAGAACTCGACCGAACATAGAACATGAACGCTTAACACCCACTCCACCAACTATGTTTACTTCCACAACATGACTCACTATATCGTATCTACCACATATATATCTCTCACGATACCAACTCCATACATAACCAACTACCATCCTCTAATGCTGCTAGCTCCATAATATCATCAACTATCAAATCCAATACCAAGACACTCATAGACATCAAACGGGATGTTACATTCTACCACCCTTAAAAGGAACTTCGTCCTCGAAGTTTACTCACACTCGTAACCTCATCATCCAACTGTCAACACTAGCGAAATATTCTCACACTCCTAAACATCACGCTACTACAAGCACGGTCATGACCTTTAATAAAATCACCCACAACACGAATCGATCTTTTATTCTACATCAAGACTCAACTTCCGAATATATTACCATATGTACAACCATCAAAATCTGTTTTATCGCATCCTACTCCTCTTAAGACAAACGTTACGTCCTCGTAACTCACTAATACCAAACCATATCTATATCTCATTACCCTCTGTACCACCACATGTCTAAGATAACCGTCTATAACCCAAACACTCACCATTCTTATATCCAAGGCTCCCATACATAAACATTTCCCATTCCTCAACTCATTCGCAAAAGCAAGCACCTAACCTATACCATAAACTCGTAGCAAATCACCATACCCACTCTTCATTATTACTGCCAAACAACATACCTCTCTACGTAAGGCACTTATCTCCCAGAAGCATAACTCACGATCCGCACTCGTTACGTACACGCACACTAGATCCTCAAATTCTTTCTTTCATTACCGCAAAATTCATACACAACTTAACATGACACTAATTTCCCCAACACCCTACACTCACTGTCTCAACAAAAGATTATGAACTACCTGCCGCTTTCAGATCATTACCACACATGTTCCACGAATTATTTTCCATTACCATGTCTACCGATGTCTCATCTGAAAACAAGATCAAAATTACCGTAACAACCTCTCACAACCGTGTCCCATCAACAGATTATTACTATCCCATGACAACAACGAAATATATACAACTCTATTTCAATCATACTCTACCTCATTCCCAACTTAACCTGGTAAAGAAAACATGAATAAGCAAGACAACTGTCTATCAGCACAAACTGACACTCGCAGAGAGCAACATCAAACAAAACAACAATCTATGTATAACTGGTATGTACTTTCGAAACTCGAATCATAATCATCCCGCCTACTCCACCACAACCGGTGACGGCATCACAACACCGCCACCAACAGCCACACCGTAGTGCGAAAATACCCGCATCACAAAGACTATGTACCGTGCCGGATCACCACCCGAGGCACCACAACCACACCGATAGACATCACAACTGCATACAATTCCCATAAATACTGACTCAGCATATAACTTCTCAGACAAGAAAAACTTACTCAAATCCACCTTATTAAATCACCACGCAACATATTATATGGATAAACAGTAAAACAGATAACATCTTATGAACATCATCTCTATCATTTCCCGGAATACACATGTGTTATCAATACACATAAAATTATAACTAGCCATGTCAAATCAATCAAATTATTACCTTTTTGGATATCATTCAATTAAATTACCGTGTCCAACATATATATTACAGAACATTCATAAAACAACTTTATAATTATCACACCATACCACTTCTTGTGAGGTCAGAACCTCACACAAACATTTACACATATAATAGACCCGTAATCACAACCAACTAGTCAATCCTGACCACGTAAGTCACCACTCGAAAAAAATTACCTGCCGCCCGAGTTTAACTCATATGCCCCTCATAACATATTCCCCCATTCGTACAACCATTACTTTCTGCCAAATATAATCACACCTTCACTATTCAACTAATAGCGTCCGCCTCATCTAACCACATCTTATACCCTCTCACAATCATACACAACAATCAGGTCACTACCAAATCAACCTCTTTAGAATTGCTACCTTTCTAATATTCCATCACTCTTAGCCATTAGTGATAACACCACAACGTCACCGCTGCTCGTATATCAAATATCTTACACTCATATCAAAATAACATGGTTTTTCTACCATTTTTGGTTAACATTGCAAATAACGAACATCAAACCCATCCACAAAATTACCTCAACATTATTCCCAATGCTATCTTATTTGTATTGTCATCCACTCTCCACCAAATATCTCGTATCGTGCCAATACTCCACCAACTTCTTACCCCCTTAATTCCTCGAAACTCCTTACCAATCATGTTGCCCTGAAACTCCTATATAACCTTTAGCTAACATCCTCGTGATACCATCACATATTTCGATGATTTCTTATCTTTATATCACATAGCTCCGGTGAACATTTTCCTCAGCTTACTTTTATCCTTCTTTTCTCTTTACACTCAATAATACCAATTAATAGTTCAACTCCTTATTCCTTCTAGCTAACTCTTTAGAAATCTGGTTACCTCTTCGTTGCTTCAAAACTCAGTTCCATTATTTTCTACCGACATCATCTCACTCTTTCTTCCCATGGATCTTCTCTTATTATGCTATCACTCATACTTGCCACTAATCTATCCATAGAACCAACGTTTAATGTTCAAACAATTGCATCCCCCTTTTTACATCTCTAGAAATCAGAATTCATTTAATACCGTTAATTACCCAAGGAAATCACACAGTAGTTTCATCTTTTAATAAACCAAACCTCCCAAACTCACTCACTGTCTACAAATACATCTCGCGACATGTCTCCACAAAGTTCACTATATATTACTCTTCTCAACCCCTTTAAACGAACTTTCACTACATAAATCCATAACCCACACGACTCCTAACCATTTCCCTCCATAACTCTTTACACATCTCAAGCTGCCACTATCCACATTCTTACTTTCAATATTTTCATTCTCACGTTCATTATACTCACATCATCCCTTGCCTATATTCACTTATTTTTACATTACTCAACACACAATCATATCACTCATCCCGTCTCGCAAAACGTGCGCCATGCCTCAATAAACTATACTAATCTTCCTTTTCTTTTTCCACCATCTATCATAATCACATATAACTCATGTCCTCCTCACCGAACTCATACTCATCATAGTGCCACTCTTTACATCATAAGATTGGGTAACTTACGCTTCAGGACCAACACATACGTAAAACAATGCATACAGAAGTAATACAACACCTTTGAATTAGACATAATATGCAACAATTGTCAAAAGATAAACATATGACCCGAAACACGCATATGACCTGCACAGACCCCACTCGATCGAGTACCAGAACCTACTCGATCGAGTGCCCAACATGCTCGATCGAGTGCCCCGACTCTTAACCCAAACGGACCTTCGATCTCGACTTACTCGACCGAGTAGCGGCTACTCGATCGAGTGACCCCATACTCGATCGAGTGCCCGAGGTACTCGATCGAGTGCCCAAAAACACGATTCTGGTCAAAATAACGACAAGTACCCACTCGATCGAATCAAACCCACTCGATCGAGTCATGCAGACTCGTGAATACTACCCGCATGTTATCTCACATACCCCAACGTACTATGCATTCATTATTATTTCAACATTATGATTACAACTACGCATTCAAATCTGCGCGACTCCTCATACAATTAACAAAATAATCTACTTCGTGTTATTAAGTGCCACGTTATAAACAACCATCATGCTTTTCATCCAATTCGTTATATAAAACACATATCATTGAACCTCTATTCTTCATGTTACTACTCACCAAAAGCCAAACATTACCATCTATCATGCTCATATAACATTCAACTTTCTATTACCCGCATGTTTTAAATTTTCATAACTTTTCATAACACAAACCACACCCATACACTACAAATCCTATTCCCATGTTGCTAATACAACAACATTACAAATCCACTAAATCACACATCATCATATACGAACTACTTTCTTTTTCTACCATATCATTCATCATTCTCATATACTTTTCCAACGATTCCAACCAACATGTCAACCAACTATCATGCAACATGCTTTCAACAAACCATACACAGCACAATTAACATACACGTCGCACATATACACACGGACTCCACGTTCCCATACCATGTGACTGGCTTAAGTATCATGGGGCCAAGATTTTGAAGTGAGGGCGCCTACTCACCCAAAACCTAGCATCAGCCGGGGCTCCCATTACACATACACCAGGTTCATTTTATTAGACTCCCTATGTTCATTATGTTCATTTGTTGAGTTCCAAAATCGTCGCTACGATACCATTTGTAACACCCCATACTCCAAGTGCCTTACCAGGACCACTCGGGTATAAGGATACTACCATCTCGGTTGCCGAGTGTGAATATCATAAGACAATAAAGAAACGTACTTTTAAAGTAATTATAGATTAAGCGATTACATGTTATAACCAAAACTAATAAAAGGAATTACAAGCTTCTCATACGGACTACAGCTAAACTATCAAAGCTACTAGACTTCGTCTGACACAGCGGAAGACTTCTAACTGCCACGTGATGACTCATCCCAGCTATCCCATACGCGTCATATCACACCTGCTCAATAACTGCTCACCACCCCGAATGGATCACCACCAGTTTTTAAAACATTTAAACGGGTCGTACTAATCACACAATTCAATACATATATCAACAACAAGGTAAACAGACAATTTGAACTGTCACACACACACACACACACACACACACCACCAACTCCCATCGTCTCAATCCGATCCCTTTGGACCGGACCAGCCCGCGATGGGGGACCGCAGCCGTTCCCACCTAAGCCCCGCTCATCGTACGAGCGATAACCCTGTCCCATTAATGTGCACATCCCTTCTGTGGCGGGTTCCACAGAAGGCGAAACTAGGGCGTGAGATCACTCCCGCAAGTGACCCCACTCAGCCGAGAACGCATCTCGAGAGCCATCAACGAACACAACCACAATCACAATCACAATTACAATTATCATATCAATCAGCTAATTACAAAGACATCACCAATATCCCATTATGGGACTAATGCGAGTAGGAAATCCCCGGAAAGCACAACACGCAGACGGTATATCTAATTTGTATCAAAACGGCTCCTCTACGAATTCTCCTCCTATCATACAGCACATAAAGACTACACATCACAAACTACACACCAAAACCCCCAATCCCTAAATTAGGGTTTCACCAATCTTAACAAAACATTATAAAAATTATGTTAAAAGCTTACCCTCGACGCAAGGAATCCAACGACACGAACTACGATACGAACTGACCGTCGAACTCGGAATTGTCAAGAACGCGATTAGGAAGAAGAACTAGTTGCTTCCTCTCTTAAACAGGTTTTAGGTTTTTGTAAAAAGTGATTTAAAACAATGACGAATATGTTTAAATACCTTAATCGCGTAATTAACAAAACCCGAGAAAACTCCCCCGTAAAACCGGACACTCGATCGAGTACCCAAGGTACTCGATCGAGTACCCCCTTACTCGATCGAGTACCCTGACTACTCGATCGAGTACCAACAGTCGAAACTATTTTATTTCGCAACTTGCCCTTACTCGACAGAGTAAGGGCTACTCGATAGAGTACCCCAAGACTTATAAATACGGAGTATTACAATTATAATTAAAATGCTTCCAAAGCAACAATATCGATCAAGGTAAATATTCAGAAATTATTTCTTGATATTGGCCGGGCATGAAATCTAGTATATACTATTTTAACATTATGAGTTTATTAATCTCTATTGTACACTACCAAATCTAATATACATACCAAAGAGATTAAGAAAGACAAAGAAGACCTAAATTAATTTTACATCCAAATACATGTGAAAAAATCAAACTCGTAACCCAAAAATCAATACCATACTTGATAGCCGTCTCCATCTGACCGTCGCTGGCTGCCGTTAATGGTGGTTGTCGGTCGCCGCCTATTAGAGAGGTGGTTGCCAGTCGCGTATCAGTGCTGCGGTGGTGATTTTCTTGTGTCAGTGGTGGAGTGGTGATATTGTCAGAAGAGTTTGGTTGGGTTTTATTGCTTTATGAGATGAGGAAAGAGAAAGAGATCAGAAAAGTTGTAATTTTGAATTTGAATTTTTTTTTTTAATAAAGGGTCTAAGGGTCGGGTATGGGTCTCATAACTTAGACCCGGACCCGAAATATTTTCTTAAAACCCATACCCGACCCATATCCATTAGGTCTAAAAAAATGAGACCCATACCCGACCCATTAGGGTCCGACCCCCAGAATCTGGGTCGAGTCCCCGACCCACTGCCATCCCTACTCATGATAGACTTAGAAGGGACAGTGGGACGCTTTCACTACTCAAGTTTAGACCTAGTGGGTTAACAAGGCCGATTTCCGTTCGGGTTAATTTCGGATTTGTAAGAGGTTAAGTCACCTTGGCTCATTTTTGGGTCAATTATTATCAAGTTTTTTATGGATAATAATTGATGTGCAACATTAACCATTCAGGTGGAGTTAATTCGAGTACAGGCAGGGGCGGAGCCAGGAATTCAATTTACCTAGGGCTAAATAGTACAATATTGCAAAGTGATATCGATTAAAAAAAAGATATTCTTTTAACGTTTAAAATATAAGGTAAGTATAAAAAATGGTAAGATGTTAGTTTATAAAAGGTTTTGTGGATATATAATATTTTACACTCCTGTTTGAGCCAAATATAAAAATATTAAGCACAAGCCACTAATTTTTATTCATATTATACTACTATGTATTTATTTATGTATGTTGAATATAACTAATTTTTAATTGTTCTAACAATTTTTTAGTGACAAATTATTTATTGTACTCCTAAAAGATTTTAGTAGAATTCTTTTAAATTGATGTAGTGATACTCCAATCTAAAAACCAAAATATTTAAATTAGGACGGAATCTTTGAAAAAAAATGTATTAACATCATTGTAACAGAAGAGTTTTTTTCATACCATAATGAGTAGATCTCCTGAGAGACGGTCTCTCAATAAGTTTATTGAGAGATTATTTTACAATTTTAAGAAAAAAGTGGTACTAAAGGTAATAGAATAGGTACAAATCATGATTAAAGATAAAATGGTTACATTAATTATTTAAATAGGTACGAAATTACTATCACGATCAACAACAAAAGGGTTACGAAATACAAATAAAAGGGTACGGAAGACTGGTCTCTCAATAACTTATTCATTGAGAGACCGTCTCTCCTAAGTTTTAGTGTTGTAACAATTGGATATGGAAATAGGAAGAACCATACTAAAGAAGGCACAATTAAAGTAATGAAAATTTCCACCATAAATTAAGGAAGACATAATCAATAAAACGAAAATATTCACCACAGCAATAGCAAAAACTTCCACTAAAGAAAATATTTAACGCAAATTAAGGAAGGAACAATAAATGTAAAGAAAATCTTTAACTATAATTAATAGCAAAAAGCCAAAAATTGCTTTCATTTATAGGATTCGAACCCAGGTCTCTTGTGTGAAAAGCATGTACACAACCACCACACCACAAAGATATAAGTGACATTCTAGTAATGGATATAATATTTATCTTTTTTCTAGAAAACTACTCGGGCTTAAGCCTGAGTAGCCTAGCCCTAAATCCGCCCCTGAGTACAGGTCAAGCTCGTGTCTTGAGTTTGGGTGCCGGGTTGAGTCCGAGTAGAGACATTCGGCCCGGGTCAGCTTTGTCGGGTTTATAGTCAAGTTATCATAAATATTTGTGTAAATCCGTTCTACAATAAGCTTTTGAGAAATACTTGCGTAAGACGATCTTTCGCAAGTTTATTGTAAAACGGGTTATCATCCCCTATCTACTAAAAGAATAGGTGATCTCGAAAGTTTTCCCGCCAAAATACACATTTCTCAAATAAGGAAACTAATGATAATTAAGTGCATTTACAAAATAAGGAAACTAATGATTACAATTTATTTCATTTAATTATTATCATTTCGTTAAAATTAATCTTTTCATCAAATTATATTATTTTCACTAAATTCTAAAATATAATATTTTAATTAAAATAAAATAAAATTGATATAAAACTATAAATTACAAATTTTTTTGTTGATGGTATTGTTAGATAACTATTATAGACCCCGTGCAATGTATTCACGGTATTTATAGAGTTTTAATTTTCAATGTATTATTTGTGAAATTTAAATTAACAATTTACCTATTTTTCATGTTTCTCATCATTATATTTTGATTTGAGAAATAAAAAATTAAATCGTAAGAATTCATGAAATGAGTGTCTTTTTGAATTTTTTTTACCGAGAAATTAATGACGTTACTTTATAAATATTTACTAATAACATTTTTTTAGCGACAACTTTTTATCATAAATAATCAATGAATTTTAATCATAAAACTCTTAAGAAAAAAAATAAATAATTTCTTTATCAGAGAAAGACCGGAGATAAATTTATGCAAAATGTGAAATATTGAACGTTATAAATATTCAAATCTAAAAGATTATGCCCATTTATAACCTATCATGTAAATACCTATAGTATATGCTAAAAATAAAGAGAAATGCTAAATCCCGCACACACTTTTACTAAATCACGCACATTTTTACGTCTTATTCCGAACATACCCCTCTCACTTCTCCCCTCAAGAGAGAAATCAAAAACCCCAAAAGATAAATTTCCCCAATAGTACGGGACCATCAGATTGCATTTTTTTTACAATAGATTGCAAATTTTGTCGATGGAAAACTGGAATACAACACTGACTTGTTTTGGGAGTGGCTCTCAATAACGATGACGATTAAGTGTACATGGATCATTTAGATTGTAACTACAAAAATTCAAAGGCTGAATTGTGTTATTCTTGTAATTGGTGGGGATGCATCTTTAAATTGTACGTCGTGGACCACTGTAACAGCCGCCACCGTACATCGACAACCGCTTACTACTCCGGCCAAACACCGACGACCGTCGAACCATACTCTGGCCATCTCTACGACAGCCAATATATCGAACCCCTTCAACAACAACAAAAATCAAAACCCTAACTATAAATTTCCTTTTCTTTAAATAAACATTCATCATATCGAAGAAACGTCGTGTTTTAATGAAATTGTTGATAGAAGGGCAAAATTACTTCTAATATGTTGAATTAAGATCCATGATTGACAAACTATTATTGAATTGGTTTATTTTTGAGAGGGAGAGAAGAGAGAAAACGTTTTTTAATTATTTTTAGGTGGAGGGTAAAATGGGAATGTTCGAGGCAAAATGTGTAGGATTAAGTAAAATCTTATGCGGGATTTAGCAAATACGAAAATAAAAAACCCTATTCTAGGAAACATGTTTTAGGCGAGATTTGGAGTTTCGCCTATTCATTTAATAAATAGGGGATGACTTAACCCATATTCCGTATAAAAACGAAATTGTAAATCATTGTTCTTAGTTTCATGACAAAAAGATTTTAGAAAAATTTATAAATTGAAATCATTAGCTTTGTTGTATAAAAATATTTTCATTAAAATACATTTCGGTTCATTACTCAATTCTCTTGATTATTTTTCAGTTCCAACTTTTTTTGTCAAAACAAAACAAAATGTGAACAATTATGAGCTACATATTTTATATGAAATTTTATAAATATAGAAAACTCTATATACCGTGCATATATTGCACGGGGTCTAAACTAGTTATACTATCATATTGTAGAACCGTTTTTATATAAGACTAAATGATTCGGGTTATCTACTGAGAGTCCGAGATCTCATTTTCTTTATTTAGTTACCAAATGACCATCCAAGTAAATAATTTCTGAAACATCCGTAAATATTTTCAACTATTCAAATAAGGTTAAATTACATTTAAGACATCCCCTATTGACTAAAAGAATAGGCAAAGCTACAAGTTTTCCCGCCTAAACTACATTTCCTATTTTGATTATATCTTTTATTTACTTTCTTATTTTGATGTAATTTATTATTTAAAATTTGTCCCTAAGATTTTTGTGATAAAAAATTCATTCTTTGTATGCTAAATCGTAAGTAAACGATATGCTAGTAAAAAAAATTATAAAAAATTTCATTAATTTTGTTTATAAATATATACATTTCATGACATTACTCAATTTTTTTATTAGTTTTATAATTTTTTTTTTCTAAAAATAAAAACTCTACAAATACCGCGCATTTATTGCGCGAGATCTAAACTAGTTTTACATCAAATGTTCTAAAGAAACTCAGCTCTGTAAAAAAAACTCAAACCATTCTTTTTAGTTTTTCGTCCATAAGATAAGTTATTGAATTAAATTTCTATTTTACCCTTCTAATTCACTACCTATTTTTAAAAGATGATAAAATCTCTCTTTTCCTTGATTACTTGATTTTTTTTTTATTTTTTTTGACAATTAGTTACTTGAATTTTTACGTATTCTGAAGTAAATGATATTTGATTGAACTTTCGAATTTTTGGTAAAGAATCTTTGAAATCTAAGTTTTATAAATATAGTGTGGATATTATGCTTAGGTTAGATATAGAAACATCGCACCGATGATAATGCGTTATGTTTGGTCCAGACTCCAGACCAACAAATACCCATCTGTGAAATAAGTGATGGACTGATTAGGTGATCTTCAGAGATATTGAAATTCAGTAAGTAAACACCTAAAGTACAAGAAGCTTAGAGTGGAAGGAGAGAATAACTTTCAATGTTATATCGACATTTCACTTTGACAACATGTCAAATGATGTCTTAGCACGATATAACACTTGAACAAAAGAACGGAATATCTTCACAATACGGACATGTCTCAGACTTGAAAAAATGATTAGCTTGAATTTAGCTTTGGAGTCTGCATTACATTCCCGCTTTCAACAGAATTGAAATTTGCCCGAAAAGCAACCTTATACGCAGGCGTGCGTAGCAATAGGCAAAGTCGCAAAGACGATGAAGGATTACACAATAACAATGAATTATGAATGTAGCACAGAACCTCTAGTTCTACTGCTAGATGTAGAATTATTACAAAAAGACAGGAAGAGTCGAGTCTTTGTAAAGTACAATACGACGAACACACAGTTAGCTAGAGTGGCAGTGAACCCTCTCTTTTTCTCAAACAGTCATTACATTATTGACTGTACAGGAAAGCCACTGAAATTCCACATTATTGCTCAACTATTCTTATTCAATAAAGTTATCATAGAAAGCACAAATATACACCAAAAATTCATCTACGTCAATGAAAACTTCTGATGTGACTGACGAGTTTGCCGTGATAGATGGTGCAGACGTGTAGTTTTGGTCGAATTACCTGCACATGGAAATCAGAGAACAAGGCATCATTGAATGTCTTAATATAAGTCCCAACATATAAAGCTTTCTAATTTCCGTGATTAGAGTACAAATGTCATTAGCTAAAAATTGAATGCCAGAAGTGTAAACTAAATTCCTTCACAATATAGCATAACAACAACATCAGAGCCTTAATCCCAAAATGATTTGGGGTCGGCTGACATGAATCATCCTTTCGAACCGTCCATGGGTGAACGCACGCCTTAAAACAAACTAAATTCCTTCACAATATAGCATAAAACAAAGAAAAACAATTGATCGGGACATAGACATTAGACAGTATATTAATAGCACGTAACTCAAACATATACGGAGTATTTATGAGAAGTTAAATGATCAAAGCTCAAAAAATATTGATCAAGAGGCCAAAGATAGTCCTTGAATCGTGAAATTAGGGGCACATTGACCTCAAGTCAAGCTCTAACAAGCACGGCTGAGTGCTGACAGGCAAGAGTCATTTCGGATGTAACTTCTTGTCTTAAAGGGAAGCTGCCTGCTTCCTGTAAGGCAAAATAAGCTTGTCTTTACTTCAACAACTTCTGTAGTGTGTCAGTGAGTGGCCCACATGACATGTCAGGTTCATAGAACAGACAGCAATCAAAATGGCAAGGTGTGGCGTGTCTTCCATTTTCCAGCTCCTTGAACTCCGATCATACATGGACCGTATATTGTAAAATACTTTCGAGTTGACACCATTTCACTGATTTTTTATTTTTTAAACATTATATATCTTGAGAAAAGGATCGGCAATGAGACCCGAGAATAAATCATGTAACAGTAATAATGGTTAAGTGTTTACCTTAGTAGATGGTGCAAATACCCTTGGCTAACTATGAGACATGGACCACAGAATAAATCCTCATTTAAATGCCTATATAAATGAAAGAGTGATCAAGTTCAAGAGCATCACACAACTATACAAAATGAAACCAATCCACCTCCAAACAAAAAATGAAAGTCCAAGTTTTATTTCAACCCTATGTAACAATGCAACCTTTTTTCTCATCTTTGTTTTTGTAATGCAAAGTATTACTGTAACTTTATCATTCCGTAGTGTTGGCTACCCAGGCAACGAAACCGACCACACTGCATTGCTGGCCATCAAGAACCAACTATTGGTTCCTTCCAAACAGGTTTTAAGCTCTTGGAATGACTCTATTCACCACTGTTCTTGGGAAGGGGTTACTTGTGGGCGTAAACATAATAGAGTGACTGTACTAGATTTGAGTTCCAGGGGTTTGGCAGGAACCATATCCCCTTTCATAGGAAACCTAAGCTTCCTTAAGATCATTAATCTTTACAATAATAGCCTATATGGAGAAATCCCCAATCAATTAGGTCATCTAGTCAGGCTTCAAGAACTACGGCTATATAACAACACAATTGTAGGTGAAATTCCAGGTAACATATCTGGTTGTGTTAACCTTAGAGTGTTTTTCATAGCCAACAACAAACTAGAGGGAAAGCTCCCAACAGGATTAGGAGCATTGTCAAAGCTAATAGACTTTCGTGTGCAAACTAACCATCTTAAGGGGTCTCTTTTTGACATCATACAAAATCTTACTTCTTTAGTAATAATAGTTGCTACTTACAACTCATTTACAGGAACTATCCCAAACAGCATTGGTAGGATGCAAAATCTAACCTACCTTGGAGTTGGAGCAAATGAACTCTCAGGCGCACTTCCCACATCCCTTTTAAATATCTCCTCCCTTCAAATTCTTGATTTTGGCGACAACCAACTACATGGAGAACTTTCAGCAGATGTTGGGCTCAATATTCCTCGTCTGAAATGGTTCAGCCTTGATGGAAACAACTTCACGGGATTAGTTCCAATCACAATCCAAAACCTCACAGCTCTTGAATTTATTGGACTCGGTGATAATAATTTTATCGGAAATGTTCCTTCTTGTTTTGGGAATTTTCATAACCTAAATGTTTTATATCTTGGAGGGAACTTCCTAGAGGGTGACATTAATTTTATAGATACACTTGTTAACTGCAGCCAATTACGTTTCCTCAATTTGGGATACAATCATTTTTCAGGAATATTACCCAAATCTGTTGTCAATCTCTCCACCTCTATGGAATGGCTTATTATATCAAATACTTCGATAAGTGGAAAAATTCCAGAAGGTATTACCAATCTCAACAATCTTGAGAAATTTTCTATGAAGAACTGCGAGATAACAAGATCTCTTCCTCAAGATCTCGGAAAGCTCTACAAATTGGAACAACTTTATCTGAACTCCAACAATTTAAAAGGTAAAATTCCCAATTCCATGGCCAATTTATCGCACTTGAGTGAGCTTCATTTAGAAAACAACATATTGGAAGGGAGTATACCTCCAAACCTTGGGAATTGCCAAAGCTTGTTGTACTTGAATTTATCACACAATGAACTCAATGGAACCTTGGGAGATGAGCTATTTGAAGGATCTGCTACATTTGTCAGTGTAGATTTGTCTCATAATCATTTGGAAGGCTCCCTACCTTTGGAAATGAGTAAACAAAGTAACCTACAAGTCTTAGGACTAGAGAACAATAAGTTTTCAGGTTTCATTCCAGATAGTCTTGGTGACTGTACTGACCTTTAATACCTTGACATGCATGGAAATTCCTTCCATGGAAATATTCCCTCATCCTTCGCTTCTTTGGCTAGCCTACTAGAAATTGACTTATCTCAAAACAATTTATCAGGCCCAATTCCAGCATTCTTCTCTGAATTTCACTTATTATATTACCTTAATTTATCTTACAACAATTTTGAGGGAAGGGTTCCAACGAATTCAGTATTTGCAAATGCAAGTGCGGTCTTTGTTGCTGGCAACAACAGGCTTTGTGGAGTAATTAAAGAGCTTCACTTACCCAAGTGCATTGAGAAGAAAAGCTCGGGAAAGAAGAAAAGAATAATGTCTCGTGCCCTTAAATTGATAATCCCAATTGTTGGCGCACTAATTGGGATGGTAGCCATAGCATCAGGGCTGTATCTGGCATGTATCAAAAAGAAAAAGACACCTCTTTCATCAGGTTCAATGATGGGGATTGTAACCATGAAAGTGTCTTACGACATGTTACTAAAAGCAACGGCTGGTTTTTCTTCAGAAAATCTACTTGGAATGGGATCTTTTGGATCCGTGTTTAAGGGAATTTTGGATGGAAAGACGGTGGCAGTGAAAATCCTCAACTTGGAACAGCAGGTTGCATGTAAGAGTTTCATGGCAGAGTGCAATGCGTTGAGGAATGTCCGGCACCGAAATCTGGTAGGCGTCATAACAGCTTGTTCTAGTATTGACTTTCAGAGAAACGATTTTAGAGCTCTAGTATACGAGTACATGCCAAATGGAAGCCTAGACAGATGGTTACATGGACGGGACAGAAACATGATCAGCCTTGCTCAAAGGGTGGATGTTGCGATTGATGTGGCCCATGCAATCAGTTATCTCCACCATGAGTGTGAAACTCCAATAGTGCATTGTGACTTGAAACCAAGCAACATATTGCTAGACAATGACATGGTCGCTCATGTTGGAGATTTTGGATTAGCAAGGTTTCTTACTCAACCTCGACATCCAAATCAAAGTAGTACTATTGGAATTAAGGGAACTATCGGCTATGCTGCTCCAGGTAATAATATCGTGATTCCTAATTATAATTTGTGTGACAAACACCATGAAGTACTATTGCCAATATATCTACTACTTGCTAAATATGTATAGTCACTGAGTAATTTTAATGCTTTGTCTACTTTTATTAACTACTCAACAATTTTGTGGCTAAGCATTGTCATTGGGTTCACTTGTCAGAGTATGGGATCGGAAGTGAGCCATCTACAGAGGGTGATGTTTATAGCTATGGGATATTGCTACTTGAGCTAATGACAGGAAAAAGTCCAACAGACAACATGTTCAATGAAGGCTACAGCCTTCATAAGCATGCGGAAGCAGCATTACCTGACCAAGTCTTACAAATTGTAGATCCATCACTTGAAGAAGATAATCTCACTGAACAAGCCGATGACAGACGGGCAATTCAAGATGAGCTTCAACGAAGAGAGGAATGCATTACTACTGTGATCAGTGTAGGAGTGTTGTGCTCAAATCATTTGCCACAAGAACGAATGAAAATAGTCGATGCTAGAAGCAGGCTCCAATCAGCAAGAGACAAACTTCTGAATGCTAGAAACAGGCGTAATCTTCCTGCAAGAGGTATATCATTAGACATATCATGAGTTTATTATTAACGAATTATTTGTGAACTTTCAATTTGATTAGAAGTTATGTTAACATAACATTATTTCCACTTGTAGCGCTGATGGTTACAGGGGCCTGACCGCCAAAGGTTGATTTCAATCAGGAATACGATATTGCTGAATGTAATTTCTGCTACGGAGTATTAAGTTTCAGTCAGTTTGCTGTATGCATGACTAATAAATTGTTAAAAGTATTGTACTACTTATAATCATGTACTGTAATTTTGTATTGCTCTTTCTCAAAGCTAACTGGTTTCTTGCGTTTTGCTGAACATCCACATAGTTACCGTTAATTCAACACTCACAATATAATACTCCCTCAGTTCCGTTCAATTATTTTGCTTGGATAAATACTGCTCATAAAGAATAAAAGAAAAGTTAAACAAATAAATGAGACGGAGGGAGTACTACAAGTGCTGTGAGAGTTTAACCTCAATTTCTATGTTCTTATCAAGTAATTATTATATGCATTATTGTAGACTCTGTCCCGGTTATTTATTGTCCTTTCTATTTTAAGAATGAATTTGATGAGTAACTTGATCATTCACACTCAATTTATTCCACTTGTCATTTAGTAATTGACTCCTTCTCCTTTTCTTGGTCTTTGTGCTAAAATCAAAGGATAACAAATGACCGAGACGAAGGGAGTAACATTTTTAGTCTTCAAATAAAAAGAATTGGAAGAAAAAAGAAAGCGCACCTTCAATAATCTTCAATTTCAAACATAATTTGCTTACTTTGCTGCATACCGGTAAATTCCGTGGTTAATCTTCACTTTCCGGTCAAATTTTCAGGGAAGAACTAGAATCTTCTTTTTTGGGGGTTTTTTCTCAATCATAAATTCTGGTTTCAAATGGACTATTTTCGAGCATGTTTGGCCTGAATTCTCAAAAATGAGTTTTTGGTAAAAAAAAAATGGATTTTTAGTTTTTGCAAATTTTTTTTTAACTTTTAAAAAATGGTATGTTTGGCCAAAAAGTATTTTTAAATCCAAAAACACATTTACAAGTTAGGCCAAACACGAAACACACCCTTCGTCTTCCCACAAACATGAAAATTTTGGAGTTTTTTTCAAAAATAAACATTTTTCACAAATTAATTGTCAAAATGGGCCGACTTTCAAATTTATTATCTAAAATGGGTCCACGTAGGATCGGATTTATCAAACCTAGGCCGAGGAGGCAAATCGCCACCCCGCTTGACGACTTGTTTCGTTGTATAATCAGAAATCCCATCCCCCTTTCCCACATCAATGCATTCCCAATCAAAAAAAAAAAAATTGCAAAATCGCCAGCCCAGTTGACGTTTTCGAGTGCGGATCAAATTTTGCAAAGCTTTGGCAATATAATTCCTCGCCCAGACGCCTAGGTGCTTGGCGACTTCAGTCTTGATCGCCAGTTCGGGTGGCGACTTGCTCTAAGAGGCAAACATCAAGTTTGGTTGTCTATTAAGTGAAACTTTGGCTATAGTCGCTGACGGACTTGGCGACTTGAATCCGAGCTTAACTTCGGTGATGACGTGGACCCATTTTGGGTAATAAATTTGAAAGTCGACCCATTTTGATAATTAATTTGTAGAAATTGCCTATTTTTGAAAAAAAAACTCGAAATTTTGAGACCATTCTATAATTAAATATAACCAAAATGCTTAAAGTTAACTTGTTTTCCAAAAGATCATACTTGTGTGTAAAATGATTGGGATATTTTTGTGTCCACTTTTTCATTTTCTAAGATGTATCCTTCTTTTCTTGCAAAAATGTTTTGACTATTAATTTTTGGTTACAAGTTTAGAATACGATAAACCCGTTTTTTCAAATTGACCATCTTAAGAGGTCTTCAGTTTGAAAAAAATCACTGACGTCTCAACTCGTAGTCGGGAATTATGGTCAGTCAAAGTTTATTCGTTACAAAAGGTTTGACCAACAAACTACCGACTACGAGTACAAAAAGCTATTTTTTTTTCCAATTTCAACGCCTTCGGCGCCTTGACTGTAATTGGTTTGAAAAAAAATTTGTCGTTTTCTGAACTTGTAACAGTGAATTATTGTCAGTCAAAGTTTTTTTCGAAAATCGAGAGGTGCACTTTAGAAAACGAAAAAGTTAAGGGTACACGAGAGAATATCCCAAAATGATTTCAAAATCTTGTCCTTTGAAAAAGTTTGGGATATTCTCTCGTATACCCCTCAACTTTTTCATTTTCTAAGATAAGATGTAACCCTCTTTTCTTGTAAAAAACTTTGACCGTTAATAACTTTTGCCTACACGTTCAAAATACGATACATTTCTTTCAAATTGACGGTTTTTAAAAGGTCTTCAGTTTGAAAAAGAATTCACACGACGTTTCAACTCGTAGTCGGAGATTATGGTCGGTCAAAGTTTATTCGTTAAAAAAAGTTTGACCAACCATAACTATCGGCTACGAGTTCAAAAAGCGGTGAATTTTTTTCCAAATTCAAGGCCTTGACGAGAGATAAGTGGTTTGAAAAAAAAAATTTACCGTTTTCTAAACTCGTAACAGAGAATTATTGTCGGTCAAAGTTTTTTTTTGAAAAATAAAAGGTACACCTTAGAAAACGAAAAAGTTTAGAGATACACGAGAGAATATCCCAAAACATTTAGAATGACAAGTTTTAAGAGAAACTATTGTTTCTCATTTTTCCATTTATTCTTTGCTTATTCTACTACTCCGTCTTCCACCACCTCCCCTTTTCTTTGTTTGGGTAAGAGATCATAATTTTGTTTCGATGACTTAGGTTTTTAATTCGGATAAGAGATGGACATATTAAGGTGATGAATTAAAAAAAATTAGATTAAACATGAAAATGACGAGTTACAATTGAAAAGTCGGCTTTTTTTCGTCGAACATGGATTTTGGACGGTTTTTTAGGAAAAGAAGAAATAAAAGGTACTGAAAAGCCCAAAAAAAAAAGTACTTGTTCACGAATAACCCCTAAATAAAAGGTAATTTTTGACAGAAAAAATCCAAATTAAAATAAAAATTTTAAATAGTTCAAATAAGAGCATATACTAAAAATCCACATTTATCATTTTCCTCCATTGTGCCATTTTCATTACCATACACTTCTATCCCAAAAATACACATGATCCCACATTAAAATGATTTTGAACTACAAAAAGTTGTCAAAAAAAGAAAAGAGCGAACAATAAGGAAAATAAATGAAAAGTGAAAAAGGAATAATAAATAAAATTGGAGGGTGTATATAATTATGGCGCCAATAAATGTCAATAATTTCAAAAATAAAAGTAATATAGAACCGCATTCGAACTCTGAAAGACCAGAAATAATAGTGGTACATTAACGAAACAAAATCACAGAAACAACGTAATAGGCCTACTAGTCACCCGATTCAGTATTACCCGACCCAAATATTTATTGTTGCAAAATAATTATTATCCACAAATCATTCGATAATAGCTGACCCGGAAATGACGCAGCCGACCCAACCCGAAGTCTACAAACCCGAAATGACCCGACTTGAAATTGACATGTCAACGATCGATTGGCTGCAAGCAAAATGGGCGGTTGCGAGTGGGAGGCGGTTGAGACATGTCGACGATCAACTGCCTGGGGATGTGCAAGGGTGTTGGTAAAGGGTGGTTGTAGACTTGTAGCTTGTAGGAGTTGGTGGCATCGAATATTATAATGTTAAAATTGAACTGTGAAAAAGAGAGAGAAGATAAGATAATTCACGGAGAGGGATGATATTGGAAAGGTGCACTGTAAATCTGTAATGAGTAAAAACTTACCGCAAAAATAACACCCATTTTGAATATATCCACATGTACTTTCTCAGTTTCATAAAAGAAGTTTACGTTTGCCGTATATAGATATATTAATGCTCGTTTTCTTTTGTTTACATCCTTAGTTGCATATAACTAAAAATTAAAAGTTTAAATATTCATAATGCACCCGGTAAGACAATTTAAACTATCTTTTATGTTATATTAGAAGTTGTATTAAACATCCTCCCCACTTCTGATCGCAAACAGTAAACGTAAACAATTTTATGCAACGGAATAAATATTTAACAAAGCAGATGATCAATGCCTGAACATTTTTGATAGACTCAATAATGTAGGCTAACAAAAAGACGATAGTATAAATGCAAGGCAAGATATGTCTTGCGCAAATTTTCTTTTGCAACTATTGACCGACGACGAAGTGACAATTTTTTGCCAAAAGCACGAAAAAGACGTCGTACCTTGAATTACAGGTTTTCAATCCTGAATTAGACAAGTCATTAGTATTTGGTAAGCAGGAGTTGATTAGTCGTCATTACTCATTAGTATGAATGTAACTAGAAGTGGGAACAAACACAGAGACGGTGAACTCTCCTTTTAGAGGCAGCACCGCAGCAGTTGCCAAAGAAGGCCATTAGCACCCATGCTAAACACATGCTCATATTTCGATGACATTCCGGTCAATCATGTCTCAAAGACTCCCAACATTTCCAGCTGCTCCTTTGATATTGGCACCAACTTCAAAAATGAAGGTTTTAAATTCATGAAGATGTAAGTGCCTATATAAATCAAAGAGTGATCAAGATCAAGAACATCGCACACAAAACAGCTCCTGACAACTACACACAAATACACAATGAAACCAATCAACTTCCAAACCCAAAATGAAGTTCCATGTAATATTTCTCTACTATGTAGCAAACCAGCCTTTCTTTTCGTCTTCATTTTTGTTATGCAAAATACTACAGTAACTTCGGCATTGCATAATATTGACTACCCAGGCAACAAGACCGACTACATCTCATTGTTGGCCATCAAGAGCCAACTATCGGTTCCTTCAAACCGCGTTTTAAGCTCGTGGAATGAATCAATTCACCACTGTTCTTGGGAGGGGGTTACTTGTGGGCGTAAACATAAAAGAGTGACTGTACTAGATTTGCGTTCTAGGGGTTTGGCAGGAACCATATCTCCTTTCATAGGAAACCTGAGCTTCCTTAAGATCATTAACCTTTACAATAATAGTCTATATGGAGAAATCCCCAATCAATTAGGTCATCTATTCAGGCTTCATGAACTATGGCTATATAACAACACACTTGTAGGTGAAATTCCAGGAAATATATCTGGCTGTGTTAACCTCAGAGTGATTTTCATAGCAAACAACAAGATAGAGGGAAAACTCCCAATAGGATTAGGAGCATTGTCGAAGCTAACAAACTTTCGAGTGCATATGAACCATCTTACGGGCCCTCTTTTTAAAAACATACAAAACCTTACTTCTTTAGAAGCAATAGATGTTAATTACAACTCATTTACGGGAACTATCCCTAACGGCGTTGGTAGGATGCGAAATCTAAAGGTCTTTGCAATTTCAGAAAATATACTTACAGGCACGCTTCCCACGTCCCTTTTTAATCTGTCCTCCCTTAAAACTCTTGATTTTGTTGGCAACCAACTACATGGAGAACTTCCAGCAAATGTTGACTTCAATATACCTCGTCTGAAATGGTTCAACCTCAACGGAAACAACTTCACAGGATTAATTCCAATCACGATTCAAAACCTCACAGCTCTTGATGTTATTGATTTCGGTGATAATAATTTTGTAGGAAAGGTTCCTTCTTATTTTGGGATTTTTCATAATCTAACCATTTTATGTCTTTCAGGGAACCACCTACATGGTGATATTAATTTTATAGATACACTAGTTAACTGCAGCCTATTACGTGTCCTAGATTTGGGTAGTACTCACTTTTCTGGTGCACTACCCAATTCTATTGCCAATCTCTCCACCTCTCTGGAATTTCTCGCTATAGAAAATATTCCGAGAAGTGGAAAAATTCCAGAAGGTATTACGAATCTCAACAATCTTGAGATTCTAATTCTGCGAAACTGCACATTAACGGAATCTATTCCTCAAGATTTCGGGAAGCTCTACAAATTGGAACTACTTCACTTGGACATCAACAATTTAAAAGGTAGTATTCCAAGTTCCTTGGGCAATTTATCACACTTGAGTAAGCTTACTTTACATAAAAACATATTGGAAGGGAGTATACCTCCACATCTCGGGAATTGTCGAAGCTTGTTGTTCCTGAATTTATCATACAATGAGCTCAATGGAACCTTGAACAATGAGCTATTTGAAGGATCTGCTTCGTTTGTAAGCGTAGATTTGACTCAAAATCATTTGGAAGGCTCCCTACCTTTGGAAATGAGTAAACAAGTTAACCTACAAGTCTTAGGACTCTCTAACAACATGTTTTCAGGTATCATTCCAAACGGTTTAGGGGATTGTTCTGACCTTCAAGTCCTGTTACTGGACGGAAACTCGTTCTATGGAAATATTCCTTCATCCATGGCTTCTTTGGCTAGCCTCCAAGAAATTGACTTTTCTCGAAACAATTTATCTGGCCCTATTCCATCCTTCTTCTCTAAATTTCCACAACTATATTACCTTAACTTATCTTACAACGATTTTGCGGGAAGGGTTCCAACGACTCCAATATTTGCAAATGCAAGTGCGTTCTTTATTGACGGCAACAGCAGGCTTTGTGGAGGAATTAAACAGCTGCAATTACCTAAATGCTTTGAGAAACGGAGTAAGGTGATCATTCCAATCATCAGTGCACTTGTTGGAGTGGTCGCCATGGCGGTAGGGGCCGCAGGGCTGTACCTGGCATGTATCAAAAAGAAAAACACACCTCTTTTATTAGATTCAATGATGGGAAATGCAACTGTGAAAGTGTCTTATGACATGTTACTCAAAGCAACGGCTGGTTTTTCTTTAGAGAATCTACTTGGGATGGGTTCTTTTGGATCCGTGTTTAAGGGGATTTTGGATGGAAAATTGGTTGCAGTGAAAGTCCTCAACTTGCAACACCGTTGTGCATCTAAGAGTTTCATGGCAGAGTGTAACACGCTGAGGAATGTCCGTCATCGGAATCTGGTAGGCGTTATAACAGTTTGTTCCAGCATTGACTTTCAGAGAGACGATTTTAAAGCACTGGTATATGAGTTCATGCCCAATGGAAGTCTAGACAGATGGTTACATGGAGTAGATCGAAACATGAGCGTTGCACAAAGGGTGGAGGTAGCGATTGATGTGGCCCATGCACTCAACTATCTCCACCATGAATGTGAAACTCCAATAGTGCATTGCGACTTGAAACCAAGCAATATATTGCTCGATAATGACATGGTTGCTAATGTTGGCGATTTTGGATTAGCAAGGTTTCTTACTCAACCCCGACATCCGAATCAAAGTAGCACTATTGGGATCAGGGGCACTATAGGGTATGCAGCTCCAGGTAATATTAGTGTGATACCTATTTATAATTAGTTTGACAAACATTATATAACTATATTATCATCAAAAGACTAAGATGAACAAACTCGGTATCCGCTAGACGTAATCTAAAATATTAGCTCTAATTTTTTTTTTTATAAAATAGACCCTTTCATACATGCAAATTAGAGAGCTTACCTTGCTAACATGATTCTTAATAAGTGAATGTTATAAGACTTGCTTATCTATTTAATACCGATTTACGAGTCTAAGCCTTTGCACTGGGTTCCCATGTCAGAGTACGGGCTTGGAAGTGAGCCATCTACAGAGGGTGATGTTTACAGCTTTGGCATATTGCTACTTGAGCTCATGACAGGAAAGAGTCCAACAGACAACATGTTCAAAGAAGGCTACAACCTTCATAGGCATGCGGAAGCAGCATTACCTGACCAAGTTTTACAAATTGTCGACCCATCACTTGAAGAAGATAATCTCAATGAAGATGCCAATGACACAAGGGCAATCCAGGATGAGCTTCAACGAAGAGTGGAATGCATTACCACTGCGATCAGTATCGGAGTGTCATGCTCGAAACATTTGCCACAAGAACGAATGAAAATAGTCGATGCGAGAAGCAGGCTTCAATCAGCAAGAGACAACCTTCTCAGTGCTAGAAACAGGCGTAATCTTCCTGCAAGAGGCATATCAAGATTTTAATCAAGATTACATGTATGCTGGTATGACATTTCTACTTGTACCGTTGATGGTTACAGGCTGAGAGGTTGATTTTAATCAAGATTACATGTATTCGCAACTGAAGGCTCAAGATAGATCAGAATGATTGAAACTACAAATCCACCGTAGTTGACTGTAAAATGCTTGTAAGTTCCTGTCAGTCTGCACTGCTGTGCACAATGACTGACAAATTGTTATGCAATCTACTAGTTATCGTGTAAAATAGTGTTTTTTCAAGGCTAGCTGGTTTCTTGTGTTAAGCATACCATCCACATTGAATGTACTAGTAAGATTTGATACAGGATTAAAGGATTTTGCTTCTGGATTTGTGTGAAATTATGAGCTTATTATCCACCTTCCGTCCAAGTTGGTAAGGTGTCTTATTGATGAAATAACCTGCAGTCAAGTATACATTCTCCTTGGAAGCCAGCCTGAAACCGCAAGCCCGGGTCTTAAGTTCGGGTGTTCGGTCAAATCGGAGTCAAGTCATTCGGCCCGGATTAAGTTTTGTCAGGTCTACTCAAGTTATCATAATTTTTGACAAATACTTATGTAAGACGGGAGATTTTATCATTAAACTAACTGATTCAAGTTATGAGACCGCCGAGATCATCATGTTGTTATTTAGTTACCAAATGACTAGTGACCATCCAGGTTATAATTTACGAAACATTCGTAAATACTTTCAACTTTCGGATTTTTGGTAAAGAATCTTCAAAAATCTAGGTTGATAAATATAGTTTGGATATTATGCTTAAGTTATACTCCCTCCTATTCACTCATTTCCTCTCTCTTTCCGTTTTCATGATAGTCGGATTTTCTTCCCTCTTTCCTTTTTTGGAAGGTTTTATGTGGTCCAAATCAATTGTATGTGGGGTAGAGTAATTTGTGTAGTCCAAAATTATTTTCTTATTTTTTGTGCAAAATGAAAGAGGAAGAAATGAGTGAATATGAGGGAGTATATAGCACCGTCGCACCCAATGATAATGCGTTATGTTTGGTCCAGACTCCAGACCGACAAATACCCGATTTCTTGGCACGATATGATGAATATAGTTTTTTTTTTTTTTTTTTTTTTTGGCAGCTGTAAAAACGAGTTTCATACAGATGACATTTGACTCAATTGGTCAAATGTACTTATTTTACTAAAACTATAAACTGGAACAACAAGGAAGCTACATCGGGTAACATAAATGTGTTGATAGCGAACGGATGGCTGAATTCGGGAAGCAACTTCAACATCCTGAGCAATCTTGGAGCGACGAACATAGATGGCCAAACGATCGAACCAAACCTTACTCATCTTAACCAACCAACGAGACCCTTGACCCATCGAGAATGAACAAAGTGTACTTACACCACAAGGATGTAGAAAGGAAAGGCGGAATGTAGACCATAAAAGCCTACCTCCAGAGGATGATACGAAATGCGGAAGCGGATTAATAGAAAAATAAAATAAAAGGGATATTTGCCTTGAATTCATGGGTAGAATTCAAGTCAATGGGATATTTGCTCGGGTTAGACCTATAACTCGAACAATGGTGAACTATAATCAAGACCTATTGATTATAAATCGGGTTAATGCTTGAAACGCGTCAAACAATAACAAATTTGGATCGAAACGCGTCGAGCCATCAAACAATTGCAACAGCAACGTTCAAGTTTTTTTTTTTTTATCATTCATGTGTGTGTTCCCAAATAAACTTGATTGGCTATAAATAGCCTTAAAAAGCAGCAAACGAAAAGACAAAGGAAAACTAAAAGACTAATTATTAATGATAGCTATTAATACAAACATTGCATCCACCCATGCCATTGATCCATTGAATCAAACCATGTTTGTCTCGCATCATACTCCCCTTCTTCAAAAAGAATCGACCCGATTCTTGGACCGACGACCTCCCGGATCAAATACAAATGTTGTAGCAAATGTGAAGATAGTTAAATTAGAGTAGACATTAGAATACTTCTTTAGTTCATCATCTTCAATGTAGTGTTCAACCTTGTCAATTTCGATCGAAGTGACTCTCTTGTACCATCCTGCAAACCACTCTCCACGCACAAGACCGATGGAAGTAAACTTTTTTTTTTTTTTGGATGAACAGTACCACGGTGCGTGAACAGTATTTTTTTTTTTTTTTTTTCACGCTTGGAATAAAAGTGATGAACCAGGTATGGATTATACAAAGTCGATCAACCCTCGAACTACCTCGCTCGAGTTTAACCTTTGAATTCCAATCGCAATCGGAAATTCAACCAACATTTTGACTTTGACAAACCTTACCCTTTTCTCCAAACAGTACCGCGTGCCTTGAACTTTTTTTTTTTTTATCCCACGGATGAACATACCGCGTGCCTTGAACAATATTTTTTTTTCTCACGGATGAACAGTAACACGGCTGTGAACAGTAACTTTTTTTTTTTGTAATTTTTTTTTGTCTCCATCACGCCTTCAATAACAAATTACTAGAAACTTGTTCCCGAGATGCAAAACCGATTAACCCTCGAACTACCTGTTCAAGTTTAACCTTTGAGAAAAAAAAATATTCTCATTTTACGCCACATTCGTCCCATTGAGAACGCTCGGGCTAATATTCAATACGCGTTGAATAAAAGCGGAAACAACAAATGCTAAACAAGCAAGAATTGTACTGGTGAAAGGGAAAACTTTCTGATGTTTTTATTTCAAAACTTGAATGGTCTTATTCTCCTTACAACTAGCCTTTATATAGCAAAACAAAACAGAGAAAGACTCTTGGCTTAACCATAACTTACGTACACCTAATCAAACTAGTAATTAGGCCTTAAAGAGAGTAATAAAACAAACATTTAAAAGAGTAAAGAACCATCCTCTTGAGCTACTCAAACCCCTCCTTCAATGCTTGAAATTAAACACACCATGAGGGACTTGGACTCTCCAAACCAGCCGTGTTGTTTCGCCAGGAATTGAGCACGAGCCACGTCATCATTCGAACCCTCACTAGCACCATCGATCACTACCTCATCGACCTTATCCATGTCCGCATCATTCCCTCCCTCTTGGAAAGGAATTGACCTCAATTCCGCTATGCCATCATCATCTAAATATGGAACAAGATCGCCAACATTGAAAGTAGCGTGAACGCCATAACCTCCCGGAAGCTCGACCTTATATGCATTGTCATTGATTTTTGCAATTACCTTATAAGGACCCTCCGCGCGAGGCATCAATTTATTTTTACGCTTGCTCGGAAATCTTTCTTTTCTTAAATGGACCCAAACGAGGTCGCCTTCACTGAACACCCGAACCCGACGATGCTTGTTTGACTTGCGCTTATACATCTCGTTAATGGACTCAATGCGAGCCCGAACTTGCTCATGCAATTTCACCATTGACTTAAGCTTTGAGTCAGCGTCTTTGTGCACCAATTCACCCTTAGGCAGAGGGATTAAATCCAAAGGAACAAATGGATTCAGCCCATAGACAATTTCAAACGGAGAATGCTTCGTGGCAAAAGTAGGAGACCGATTGTAAGCAAACTCGGCATGAGCAAGCTTCGTATCCCAATCCTTTTGAGTCTTACCCACCAATCCGCGTAACAAGGTACCCAAAGTCCGATTTGTGACCTCCGTTTGCCCATCGGTTTGCGGGTGATGAGATGTACTAAAAAGTAATTTAGTACCCACCTTCTTCCACAACGTGTTCCAAAAATAACTTAGGAACTTTGAGTCCCGATCGGAGACAATAGTTTTTGGAATACCATGGAGGCGCACAATCTCGCGATAGTACAAGTCAGCTATGTTACTCGCATCATCCGTTTTATGACACCCGATGAAGTGCGCCATTTTAGAAAATCGATCCACCACCACCATTATCGCATCTTTGCTCCTTTGGGTACGAGGCAATGCGACGACGAAATCCATTGATGTCAATCAACCTCCGAACTTTGACAAGTATGGGGATGGTTGTACCAATTTCAGCTCCAATGCCCATAGACTACGTGCTTCTTTCAATTCTGATCAGGGGTTTGTTGGATTCGTTCAGCTAATCCCGAATACAATTGATGCTCTCGAATTTCAGATTTGTCCAGATTATTATCGGGCTGATATTCAGGTGTTAAGGAATGCATTCGGTTCTAGTAAATTTTGGGGCAGCTACTCGCGTAATTTGCAAGCAAAAATCGATGCTATATTATTCTGGAATCCGGTTTCTTCACAAGGCATGTTCATCAAGCAAGAAGGGCAACCTGGTTGTTCTTGGTGTGAATTTCAATCGAGGAGGAGTTGGGAATTGAACATGATGAACGAGCTTATAGTGTGTGTTGAAGATGACGAACTAAAAGACGGTTCTAGTTCATTGTTAATGCTCAACTTCGATCATGCTTTTATATTCTTGCAGCTCGTGTTTTATCCTCGAGTACCGAGACTAGTTTCTGGTTTTGAAGCATCGTGGTACTCACTTGAGGATGGGTCTGAATTCGATCTAATTACTGAGCCGAGGAGATGCATAATTGATCCTATGATGTTGCAAAATCAGACTTATTGTTTCTTGGTTGTTTTTCAAGCGAAGGATGCTGCAACATTCAGGAATTCATCTTATTTGACTTGCTTGTTTGTTAATGAGTTCGAATTCTTTGTTAAACCAAGCGAGAATGCAGCAACTAAGAAGGGTTCCTCTTGTTTGGGCCATTTGTTGAATTCGGAATTCCAGTTTGATTGTGTCCATAAATTCAGTCTGCAATATGAGCTAAGTTTGGAGTTGCAAGATCAGAAAGATTCATTTGAGTATGGTTATGGGTTCGAATTGTTTTCTAAACTAAACCAGTGCATGCTTGTTCTTTTTGAGTTGCAAGGTCAGTCACGTTATTCTTTGTTCGATTGTCAAGTGAAGAGTTGTGCTGCAACCGTCCAAAGATATGCGAGTTCGATTTGCTTGATCGTCAAGAAGGATCGCGTTGGTCTACCTAGAGTTGTGCACGGAGGGTGGAGGGGAGGAAGGCACAAGCAATTATGGGACAAGCTAGTTTGGCACAAGAGGGTCTCGACTTTCAGCAGCACGGTGAAATTTAAAGGGAGAAACAAGAGGCAGTTATGTGTTGGAGATGATTCGAGTTTGTTGCATGCATTCGTTATCTTGGTTGCTCTCTTGCTTGCATTGTTCGTTTTTGATCCCGGACTCCCGGTGGATTGAAGCTACAAGAATTGAGGACAATTCTCATCTAAGGGGGAGGGGATGATACAGAAATGGCTAGGAGGGAATTAATACCCTATTTAGTTATTATTGTGTTATTTATTTTGTTGAGTTTAATGGTTATAATTAGCTAGTTAATTCTCCTTAATTTAGCTAGTTAATTCTTAGGATGACAAGAGACTTTTCAATTGTCTCTTTTGGGCTATTTAAGCCAGTTACTTGGAATAAGAAAGTACTCAAGTTGTTTTCACAAAAATATCAAATTACTTTGCAATTGTCGAGCACAATTCCGAGTTTGAACTATTGTCTAGACGCGCTTCTAGCATAGTTACTTGAGTTCGAGTCAATAGGTCTTGGCTTGGTCTCGCAATTTGTCGAGCTATAGGTCTAGCTTGTCAAATATATCCTTTGTTCTTTACTTCCGCTTTTAAATTCGCATCATAAGTGGTATCAGAGCTTCGGCTCTTGATTTCCAAAAAAAAAATTAAGACGATCTTGGGATTATCATCTCCTATTTCGTTTTACCAAATTTATTTTTTTAAAAAAAAAAAAAAAAAAAAAACAAAAAAAAAAACAGAAACAAACGTACAGAATCCAAGACATGGCCGAATTTGATGACGATGCTGTACTTGCTCAGGTGCGCGAGATGCTTCGAATTCAGGGGCGAAGGCCAAAGCAGGACGAGTTCAAAATTAACGAACTCCCGGAATTCACAGGAGGCTCCAATCCAGAGGACTATTTGGAGTGGGAAAGAAAGATAGAACGAATGTTCGAATTCAAAGATCTCAACGACGAAAAAAGGTGCAAATACGCAATCTTGAAATTGGGAAAGGGAGCTTCGTTGTGGTTCGAGGGATTGAAGGCCAAACGTACTCGGGCTGGTAAGGAGAAAATCGCTTCATGGGAATCGCTAAAACGCAAACTACGGAAAAGGTATGTGCCATCAAACCATCGAATAACCACTTACCGTAAAATTGCGGAATTTAAACAGGGGAAGTTGAGTGTGGGAGAATATATAGATGAATTTGAGGGATTGTCGTTGATGGGAGAACTGGAGGAAGTCGAGGAACAAAAAATGGCTAGGTTTTTGCGGGGATTAAATTATAATATTGCTAGTATCGTAGAGATGTACCCGTACTCTGATTTCGACACACTTTGCGGGCTTTGTTTAAAACTCGAGTCTCAAGGCAAAAACAAATATGGGGAAAGTTCTGGGTCGGATTCTAAGCCCAAATCATGGTCAAAACCCGAGTCATCTTTTAAATTTAATTCATCCAGTAACAATTCCAACCCTCCTGTAAAACCAACTTCAGGGACTTCGTCTTCTACCCTTAAAACGCCCAACACAATTAAAGAAACCAGCCTGTCCAAAGTGAGGTGCTTTAAATGTCAGGGTTTCGGTCACTATCAAAACGCTTGTCCTAATAAACGAGTAGTGACCTTGAGAGAGGCAGTGGAGTGTCGTGATGAATTACTCGAAGAGGAGGCTCGTCTAGGAGACCTGTTTGTGTTTGACGAGGGAGGCGAGGACGAAGAGGTTGAAGGATACGAGGCACCCATTTATGACACGGCTTTGGTTCTTAGAACCCTCCAAACAAAAAACGTTACCGCTGATTCCTATTAACCAAATATCCTCAATATCCTCCAAATAATAGTTTACTCTATTTACTTATATCATTCTCATTGTAATTATAGAATAGAATTGATCTTGTCTAGAGGCTCCCTTTTCTAACCATATTTAGCTTAGCCTTTCAACTATAAATACATGTACTCATCTCATAACATTGTACAATTCACAATTACTGTAAACACCTTTCTCTAACTATTCTTACATGGTATCAAAGGGTCTTCGATCCAACCTCCTCAAACCCAAACGCATAACCTTCAAACGCTCCGCCTCTTCCAACGCCACCATGACCAACAACACCATTATTTCCGAAATTTCTGTCCCAAACCCACATGATAACTCGAAACCGCTGCAATTTTTGAACCTTAACCACTGCGTAAAATTGAACACCATGAATTACACGGCATGGCGTTTTCAACTTACGAACATTTTCTTTGGTCTTAGTCTCCTTGGCTTCCTTGATGGATCCACACCACAACCAGATGCAACCATCTCTAATGAGACAAAAACTGATCCCAAAACCGACAAAACCAACCCGGCTTACTTGACATGGCTCAAGCAAGACGGACTCATATTAATCGCCCTTATGGGAACCCTTACCGCGGCCTTACAACCCTTAATAGTACGGGCCAAAACCTCTAAGGAAGCGTGGGATATCCTCGCTCATACCTACGCCAACCCGTCCCGTGCCCATATCATGCAACTTAAGGAAAAATTTGATTCGATCAAAAAATCAGCGGATCAATCTATTTCAGACTACATGAACTCAATTCAAGTTTGTGTAGATCAATTAGCCCTCATGGGCAAAATACTAGATCCGGAAGACGTCATAGCCAAGGTCCTTCGCGGCCTTGATTATGAAACCTATAAAGCCGTCATCAACCCCGTAAGAGCTCGAGACAACCCCATCACTTTTGAAGCACTTCATGAGAAGTTACTTCAACAAGAATTACTTATGCAACATGAAACCAACACCACCAATAACACCAATCTCCTGGTCTTCCAAGAAGCAACACAGTCTAGCTCTCTCTACCACCAAAGCTGAATTTCGTGCTATAGCATCCGTTACCACTGAGACAATCTGGCTTCGCAATCTTCTCACTGAGCTTCACATCACTGTCACCAAACCTCCCGCCGTTTTTTGTGACAATATCTCAGCGACTCTCTATGCCAAGAATCCTGTTTTCCACTCTCGAATGAAGCATATGGCTCTTTCCTTTCATTTCGTCAAGCAACAGTTGCATCTTGGTCAAATTCGTATCCAGCACATTGCAAGCAAAGATCAACTGGCAGATGTCCTCACCAAGCCCCTACACAAGTCGCAATTTACTGAGCTCCGAAACAAGATTGGTCTTACTAATCGTACGTCCATCTTGAGGGGGAGTATTAACCAAATATCCTCAATATCCTCCAAATAATAGTTTACTCTATTTACTTATATCATTCTCATTGTAATTATAGAATAGAATTGATCTTGTCTAGAGGCTCCCTTTTCTAACCATATTTAGCTTAGCCTTTCAACTATAAATACATGTACTCATCTCATAACATTGTACAATTCACAATTACTGTAAACACCTTTCTCTAACTATTCTTACAATTCCGACCAACGTAACCAATTATTCCATACCAAGTGTCAAATTGGGGATCGATGGTGTAGCGTTATCATTGACGGGGGTAGTTGTACGAATGTGGCGTCAAGTGAGATGGTGTCGAAATTGGGATTGGGTTCTTGGTTTCACGCAATTATTATTCTCATTTTATAGAATACAAAACTCAAAAAAAAATCAACAAACCTGATGGCAAACTTCGACGACGATATGTTACTCAACCAGGTTCAAGAAATGCTCCGTAATCAGCCAACAGGGAACCGTTTTCGCCCGAAACAGGACAAATTCAAGGTCTCGGAATTGCCGGACACTACTACAAATTTAGGCAACTACAACGCCCCTTTAACAACGATTATTCACGAAAATCACAATAGACGTTGTAGAATGTATTGCGCGAATTTTACTAAAATCAATTACAACGGGTATTGTTATAAAAACCGTTGTTATTATTTTTAACAACGTGTCACACATGCGGAACCGTTGTTAATAATTTGGCGCAAAATTGGCGCAAAGTTAGTGAAAAGTAATCACAACGGTTACTTTTGAAACCCGTTGTTAAAACATATTTGAAAACGGGTGTTTTTTACAACCGTTGTTAAAACATATTTCACAACGGTTGTTGTTTAATAACCGTTGTCAATACCTTCCATACTATAAACCACACAAACAGAAGTCTGCTGCAGCCACAAAACACAACCCTTAATACACAAACACAAACACAGCAGACAAACAAACACAAAACACATACACACTCTCTTTCTCTCTTTCTCTCTTTCTCTATTTCTCTCTTTCTCATCGTCGCTTTATCTTCTCGCCGTCATTGTGATTTCATCGTCTATTACGTTCTGTATTTATCAGGTAAATCTCGCCGTCACGTACTGTTAGTTTCATCGTCATTATTTTCTTTTTCTATTTATTTCTTTTGCATGTATGTGTTTTTATCGACCATTATGTTATTTGTTTAAGTATTGTTCGCATAATTAGTTACTAAAACAATGAAGAAGCAAGATGAAGAAGTAAGATAAACATAATTAATATATATATATATATATATATATATATTTATAAATACATAAATTAAAAAAAAAAATTACATATGTAAAAATGCAATTCTTATATTTTCATGGAGGATCTTATTGTGCTCTATCGTATCCATCCTCTCCTCCTTGGCTATTTGAAGGTTCCGTTCAGCAGTTGCTATATCGTCATATAGCCGCAAATCTTGCCGCTCCGTCAAGCCATCTTCTTTGGCGTGCTTGATGCGGATCGAGCTTCCGCAAGGTAGCTCCTGAAACTTTCCTCAATATGGAGGAACCGGCGGATGAAGTTGTTGTTGTTCTCGATCATGGTAAGAGTCTTTAGGATGAAATCATTCATTTTCTTAGAGTTTTTGAGTTTGATTTGAAAGATTAAGTAGAGTTTGTTTTTTGAGTTAGAGTTTGGAGATGAATATATGAGATAATGGAAATGTTAGTTGAGATATGCAATGTATTTATACTAAGCAATGTGTGGGTTGAGTTAATTGCTTTTTAATTAATATATATGTTAGGAAGTTGTGCCATAATCATCATCATCTCTCTCAATAATCTTTGCTTCAAATCCTATTACTAACCCTTCTCATTCCATATTATCCGTTCATATGTACAAAGTGATGTCGTAATAATGCATGCATTGGAATTCTAACAGGCCGTAATTATGCATGCATCTAGTAATATTTAATTTAATTTTTTTTTATTTTTTAAGAACAAACAACAACGGTTATTTGAAAACAACCCGTTGTCTTTAGTTATAACAACGGTTTTGTATATTAAAACCCGTTGTTATAACTTTCCCCCCAAAATTGAGTCACACTTTCCACAACGGGTTTTTATACATAAAACCGTGGTTAATAGTTTTAACAACGGTTTCCTTAAGTAAACCAACCGTTGTTAAAACCTTCTACAACGGACGCTTTAACAACGTCCGCTTTTTTATATAACAACGGTTTTTGACCGTTGTTATAGCCTGTATCTGTAGTAGTGGGAGTTTATTGGGGGCACGTACCCAGAGGAGTATTTAGAAGTTGTCTTCTCTTTTGAGGATTTTAAGGAGGAAGACAATTATTTTTTGAATTTCGATTTGCCGCCTATATTTGATAAATATGACAATGAGGAGGCGCGGTATTGTACTGAGATTAAAGACCTGATGAATTTTTATATGGTTGATTTTCAAATAGGGGAGCGTGATATAAGTGTTGAAGAGTCGTTTTTTCAGATTGAATATGCCATCAAAACGATTTCTGGCAATCTGAGTTTTCAATCGTCATTCTCATTTAAGGGTAATTATAAATCCCGAATCAAGTCAGATATTGAAGCATTCTTTAACAACGATATGGATTCTGAAACGTGCAGCGGAAATTATTCGGAAAAGGAGCAGAATTTTTTGTTCGTTCATTCCTGTTCCTGTGTCATACTATAAACTCACAAATTCAATCCCAGGTTGCATTAATTTCGTTTTTGCAAATCCTTTTAATTTTGGTAGATGTTTAAGTTCTGAAGTTATGGCTACCATGGTTGAATTAAACGCCATTCCAATGGAGTTGAGTGTGAGTGGGAGTACTTTCTGGGTTGAGTTATTTGTCGTGTGTCCTGCTAATGCTCAAGTTGGTGTCTTGATTTCTGATTTTCCATGGGAGTGTTGGTCCATTGAGAAAGTTATAAGGGTAATGGTTGATTCGAAGGCACCATATTATACACCAACTCTTGGTGTTGGGTTGGATATATTTCGTTCTAGTTGTGGATGCGAGGTTAGTCCTAAGGAGGTTCAAAAATTCTCGTGCTCGTTCGGTTCGTTTGGGGCGACTACGATAGAACCCTTGCACTCGTTCGGGTTGTTCGACAAAGGAGTTCGTGGTAAGTTAGCTATGTTTGTGCACGGAGGGTGGAGGGGTGGAAAGCACAAGTCGATATGGCACAAGGATATTCTGAAAATAAGGCAAAGAAGACTCGTGTTCATCATCATTTTCGCTATCTTGCTGGTCGTGTTCTGTTTTGATCCCGGAGGAGCAATACTACAAGAATTGAGGTCAATTCTTTTCTAAGGAGGAGGGGATGATACGGGTGTTGCGAGTGACAAGATTGACGATGGTGATGTTGCTCGTAGCTTCGTGCTAGCAGTGGGTCAGGATACCTTGTCGGGTTCTTCGTCATGTTTCGTTTGCTTGATATCTTGCAGTGGACCGTCAATTATGTGACGATTTTATTATCCTAGCTATTAAAGTATCTCTTTAACTTCCTTGTTTAATAAGGGTCCTTAATTTAGCATAAATGATGGTCTTAATTAGCAACTTTTCGTGTGTCTCGGGTAGTTCTATCAATCGGTTTGGATGGCTATTTATAGCCCTGAATGATTTGTAATTGTGATGGAACAAAGATAAGAAATTCACAATATTTGCTTGCTTAGCAATTCCCGTTTTTATTCAAATGCGTCTTTGAATATTAACTTTGTCCGATCTCAATAGGTCTTGAGTTCGTTCACTATTGATAAGTTATAGGTCTAACTTGTCAAATATCGCTTCCGCATTTTAATTCGTATCAGAGGAGATAAATCTCCTACACTTTGAATAACAACACTCCCTACGGATAAGAAACTCGTAGCCAAGAACAGAGAGAAAAAAGATAGGGAGCAAAAGAAAGAGCCACATAATCAGCCCCCAAACCAAAACCAACTTAGCAACAAGACAGAGGAAGATGGACACAACACACACCGGATGTAAAACAACGAACTTCCTTATTGACACAAGTAAACTTATTGACACCATTAAAACTAGGAAAATAAAAGGGAAAGCTTTTATTTGTGAAAACGGTAAACACGATAAAAGAAGAAAAAACATCGACAAGAAGCGAAAACCACCGCATCCGACCCAACCAACAAAACTACCAGTAACCCGATTCCTCCCCTACCAGGGACATCTCAAACAGGAAGATCCATCCACCATGACTTCACACCATCCTAAGTGAACGACGACACAACAAACACAAACAATCTGAAAGTCGCAAAAGTCCAGCAAACACCACGAAAACCAGCAAAGAACACCCATTTCGCCAAGCGAATCCTCCCAGGACCACCGCCTTGCATGCAAAAAACCAACCTACATAGACACTCAGGACAAAAGACCGATTGGTGGGGGAAAAGAGGGGATCACCAATCGGTCCCAAAACTGACCCGATGAGCTATGCTCATAAAACGAACACAAGGACTAAGGACCGATTGGTGGGGGAAATGGGGGGATCACCAATGGGTCCCTAACCGACCCAAAGAGCAAAGCTCATAAAGAGTCATAAACGGAAACAACCCAATACAAACAGACCAGGATGACCGAAAGCACACACATCGGAAAACCCCGTCAGAAAGACCGTAACAGACCCACAAAACGTAACCTAAAAGCCGATATACGGCAATATAGTGAATACACGATATGATGACAAATTGACAACACTAAAACTTTGAAGAGACTGTCCCTTACTGAGTTATTGAGAGACTAACTTTTCGTACCCTTTTATTTATATTGCGTACCATTTTTGTTGTTGATCATATCATAGTACTTCCGTACCTATTTACGTAATAAATGTACATATTTTATCATTAATCATAATTTGTACCTATTTTATTACATTTAGTACCACTTTTCTTAAAATTGCACAATGGTCTCTCAATAAAATTTATTAAGAGACCGACTCTCATAAGACCTACTCAATTGATAAAAAATTAAGACAGTGAAATAAGTGATGGACTGATTACGTGATTGTCTACGAAATTCGGTAGAGTGGAACGAGAGAATAACTTTCAATGTTATATCGACATTTCACTTTGACATGTCACGTGATGTCTTAGCACGATATAACACTTGAACAAAAGAACGGAATATCTTCACAATACGGACATGTCTCAGACTTGAAAAAATGATTAGGTTGAATTTAGCTTTGGAGTTTGCATTACATTCCCGCTTTCAACAGAATTGAAATTTGCCCAAAAAGCAACCTTATACGCAGGCGTGCGTAGCAATAGGCAAAGACGATGAGGGATTACACAATAACAATGAATTATGAATATAGCACGGAACCTCTAGTTCTACTGCAAGGTGTAAAATTATTACAAAAAGACATGGAAGAGTCAAGTCTTTGTAAAGTACAATACGACGAACACACAGTTAGCTAGAGTGGCAGTGAACCCTCTCTTTTTTCTCAAACAGAGTCGCTACATTATTGACTGTACAGGAAACCCACTGAAATTCCACATTATTGCTGAACTATTCTTATTCAATAAAGTTATCATAGAAAGCACAAATATACACCAAAAATTCATCTACGTCAATGAAAACTTCTGATGTAACTGATGAGTTTACCGTGATAGATGGTGTAGACGTGTAGTTTTGGTTCAGTTACCTGCATATGGAAATCAGAGAACAAAGCATTATTAAACCTCTTAATATATACAAGTACAATGGTTTCTAATTTCCATGATTAGTGTCCGAATGTCATGGGTGATAATAGAGTAGCTAAGCGTAAACTAAATTCTTCTCACAATAAAATTAAAAAACAAAGAAAAACAATTGATCAGGACATAGGCAGTATATTAATAGCTAGTGAAGAAGTTTTGATCAAGAGGCTAAAGTAGCTACGAGAAATAGGAGACGATACTAGGGGCACATTTGGGATTTAACATGCATTGAGCCAAGACAGTCCTTACATCGTGAAATTTGGGGCACATTGACCTCAAGTCAAGCTTTAACAAGCACAGCTGAGTGCTGACAGGCAAGAATACTTTTGCTATTAGCCTCGCTCCCATAGATAGCCCCCTGTGCAACCAATCAATTCATTCGGTAAACTTGCATTACCATTTACCACCACCTGCAAAGCTTATAATACTTTTGCTGCATATTACAATCAATCCGACTCAAGCTCGGATTAAAATGGATGGTGTAATTTAAAAGTATATAGTCTTGATATTGGCGGGATAAGCACCTCTATGGCTCTATTTCTGAGACGACAGTTCACATGACTGCCAAAGGAATGCATGATATCGCGTATGCAAGATACGATGACAAATCCAAACTCTAAAGACAGTGAAATAAGTGATGGGTTGATTATCTACAGACATGTATGTAGATATCAAAATTCAGTACGTAAACATACACCCAAAGTCGGAGGAGAGAATAAATTTCTCTGTTATTTCGACCTTTCAGTTGACAACCTCACATGATGTGTTAACAGGATACGAATATACGATTATGGTATTGCACTATCATTGTTATATTTTAGCTAGAAGCGTAAACTAAATTCCCCATACAATAAAGGAACAACCAATGAAACACAATTGATCGGGACTATAGGAGAACGACTCAAACATGTAAGAAGTATTTATGAAAAGTTGAATGATCAAAGCTGAAGAGATTTTAATCAAGAGGTCGGCTAACGATAGGAGAACGACATAGATGGGACACATTTGGGATGTAAACATGCATTGACCTCAAGTCAAGCTCCAACGAACACGGCTCATAGGCAAGAGAGTCAAGCTGCCTGCTTCCTATAAAGGCAAAATAAGCTTGTCTTTACTTCCAATAATTTCTGTGTGGCCCAGAAGCTAAGTCGTTAGCGAAGTGGTGTCACTTCGGATCGGAATTTATGAGAAGGAAGACACGCCACATGACTTGTTTTCGTAACAAATTGCAACCAAAATGGTGTGGTTGCATAGAAAAATAAATAAATAAATAAATAATGATTTCAAAATAAAACTGGAAAATGGCTTACAGAGATCCGAACCTGCGCTGCTGCACTGTGCACAGAATGATGGACCAGTGTGGTATCGAACATTAAAAACAATAGAAAAACAAAAGAATTCAAGGTGCTTGTCAACAGTTGATCAAGTCATTAACACAAGTGCTTTACATAAACAGTCTTTCCAGAGTAATTACGGCAGTGATGATGTCTATTCTTCCGGAGAAACAGCAAACACGATCTTTTAAGGGTCACTGGACAAAGTAAAAAAAAACTGGTAAATATTAAACAAAATAGGTAATGCTAGATATTTAAGGTGCGGCACCTTAAAGTGCTGACTACTGACCATCTTCCACAATTTTTCGTGTCATTCAGAATAATGTGTTGACGGTCATCTCCTGCAGACGATGCCTGGCAGGAAGCAGTATCACACCTTAACAATTCATCATTGCAAGTCATTGTTTCATATTTGTAAGTCACAGGAATCAGCACTAACCTTCAAATTTGTACATTGATATCGAGTTATCAAGGTTGTATTGCTGAACATGCAAAACCAGATAAACTGATGTCACTATGTCAGAATAGTTTGGACCTGACGACGGTCTAAGCAGTAATGTTCTCAGAAGATCTACGTACCAGTCAAGTTCCGCTGAAAAGTTCACAGCCTTGAGCCAGTGTCTGGAGAATTAGAGCACATGCGATATTAGATCTCTTATAATCGCCCTCTCCGTGCCTATGTAATTTAAAAGCAAAAATAAACATATCAGAATCAAGATAGTGTGGAGGATAATTACCAGTGGCGTGCAAAGTGCAAACACTCTCAATCTCTCCACTTAATAATTCCAGCAACTAACGCAGGGAAAAAGATGAAACATGTTTATAGACAGTTTAGGATCGTGATTTGTTTACACGACAAACTATACTTAGTAAAATACGAGTATTAAACAAGCCACCCTGCTTGCCGTTTCCATAGAGAAAATGCCACAAGGTGTGGCGTGTCTTCCATTTTCCAGTTCCTTGAATTCCAATCATACATGGACCCTATATTGTAAAATACTTTCAAGTTGACACCATTTCGCTGATTTTTTATTTTTTAAAACATTATCTTGAGAAAAAGTTCGGCAATAAGACCCGAGAATAAATCATGTAACAGTAATAATGGTCAAGTGTTTACCGTAGTAGATGGTGCAAATACCCTTGGGTAACTACGAGACGTAGACCAGAGAATAATTCTCATTTAAATGCCTATATAAATGAAAGTGTGATTAACTTCAAGAGCATCTCACACAAAAAGAAAACTACCGACAACTACACAAATATGAAACTAATCCACCTCCAAACCCAAAATGAAAGTCCAAGTTTTATTTCTCCCCTATGTAACAAGGCATCCTTTCTTCTCATCTTTGTTTTTGTAATGCAAAGTGTTACTTTAACTCTATCATTCCGTAGTGTTGGCTACCCAGGCAACGAAACCGACCACACGGCGTTGCTGGCCATCAAGCGCCAACTATTGGTGCCTTCCAACCGCGTTTTAAGCTCGTGGAATGACTCAATTCACCACTGTTTTTGGGAGGGGGTTTATTGTGGACATAAACATAGGAGAGTGATTGCACTAGATTTAAATTCTAGAGGGTTGGCAGGAACCATATCTCCTTTTATAGGAAATCTAAGCTTCCTCAAGTTCATTAGCCTTGATAATAATAGCCTATATGGAGAAATCCCTAGTCAATTAGGTCATCTATTCAGGCTTGATGACCTAAGGCTAAATAATAACACACTTGAAGGTGAAATTCCAGCCAACATATCTCGTTGTATTAACCTCAGATTTATTAACTTACGCAACAACAAGCTCGGGGGAAACCTCCCAATAGGACTAGGAGCACTCTCAAAGCTAAAAGATTTTCAGGTACAACATAACCATCTTACGGGGGGTCTTTTTGACATCATACAAAATCTTACCTCTTTAGTGGACATAAGTGCTTCTTACAACTCATTTACAGGAACTATCCCAAACAGCATTGGTAGGATGCAAAATCTAACCACCCTTGCAGTTGGATCAAATAAACTCTCAGGCACACTCCCCACGTCGCTTTTTAATCTCTCCTCCCTTCAAGTTCTTCATTTTCCTGACAACCAACTACATGGAGAACTTCCAGCAGATATTGGTGTCGATATTCCCCGTTTAACATGGTTAGCCCTCGGGGGAAACAACTTCACAGGATTGATTCCAATCACGATCCAAAACCTCACCACACTTGAAGAAATTGACCTTACTAGAAATAGTTTTAGCGGAAGGATTCCTTGTGATTTTAGGAATTTTCAAAGCCTGGGTATTTTATCTTTTTCGATGAACTACCTAGAGGGCAATATCAACTTTATAACTACACTAGTTAACTACAGTCAATTAAGTATCCTAGATTTGGGATCAAATCACTTTTCTGGAATAATACCCAAAACCATTGCCAATCTCACTTCTTTGATATGGCTCAGTATCCAACTCAATCCCATCACTGGCATGATTCCGAAAGGTATTACCAGTCTCATCAATCTTCAGATATTAGCTCTGGATAAATGCAACTTAATGGGATCTCTTCCTGAGGATTTCGGGAAGCTTCACAAATTAGAACACCTTCAGTTAGGGGGCAACAAGTTAGAAGGTAAAATTCCCAATTCCATGGCCAATTTATCACACTTGAGTTCGCTTTATTTAGATAACAACATATTGGAAGGAAGTATACCTCCAAACCTCGGGAATTGCCAAAGCTTGTTGTACGTGCATTTATCAAACAATGAACTCAATGGAACCTTGGGCAATGAGCTATTTGAAGGATCTGCTACATTTATTGAAGTATTTTTGACTGATAACCATTTGGAAGGCTCCCTACCTTTGGAAATGAGTAAACAAAATAACCTACAAATGTTAGGACTAGCTAACAATAAGTTTTCGGGTTTCATTCCAGATAGTCTTGGTGACTGTTCTGACCTTCAATACCTCTACATGGAAGGAAATTCATTCCAGGGAAATATTCCATCATCTTTTGCTTCTTCGGCTAGCCTACTAGAAATTGACATTTCTCAAAATAATTTATCCGGCCCCATTCCAGCCTTCTTCTCTAAATTTCACCAACTATACTACCTTAACATATCTTACAATGATTTTGAGGGGAGGGTTCCAACGAATTCAATATTTGCAAATGCAAGTGCGGTCTTTGTTGCTGGCAATAGCAGACTTTGTGGAGGAATAACACAGCTTCATTTACCCAAGTGTATTGAGAATAAAATCTTTAAAAAGAAGAAAAGAATAATGTCTCATGCCCTTAAACTGATAATCCCAATCGTTGGTGCACTAATTGGGATGGTGGCCATAGCATCAGGCTTATATCGGGCATGTATCAAAAAGAAAAAGACACCTCTTTCATCAGGTACAATGATGGGGAATGTAACTATGAAAGTGTCTTACGACATGTTACTCAAAGCAACGGCTGGTTTTAATTCAGAGAATCTACTTGGAATGGGATCTTTTGGATCCGTGTTTAAAGGGATTTTGGATGGAAAGACGGTTGCAGTGAAAGTCCTCAACTTGGAACAACACGGTGCATCTAAGAGTTTCATGGCAGAGTGCAATGCGTTGAGGAATGTCCGTCACCGGAATCTGATAGGCATCATAACAGCATGTTCTAGTATTGACTTTCAAAGAAATGATTTTAGAGCTCTAGTATATGAGTACATGCCAAATGGAAGCCTAGACAAATGGTTACATGGAGTCCACAAAAACATGAGCCTTGCTCAAAGGGTGGATGTAGCGATTGATGTGGCCCATGCAATCAGCTATCTCCACCATGAGTGTGAAACTCCAATAGTGCACTGTGACTTGAAACCAAGCAACATACTGCTTGACAGTGACATGGTCGCTCATGTTGGAGATTTTGGATTAGCAAGGTTTCTTAGTCAACCCCGACATCCGAATCAAAGTAGTACAATTGGAATCAAGGGCACTATAGGCTATGCTGCTCCAGGTAAGAATAGTGTGACTCCTAACTATAATTTGTCTGACAAACACCATGAAGTACCATTGCAAATATATCTATCTATTAACTATTCACCAATTTTGTGGCTAAGCATTGTCATGGGGTTCACATGTCAGAGTACGGACTCGGAAGTGAGCCATCTACAGAGGGTGATGTTTACAGCTATGGCATACTCCTACTTGAGCTAATGACAGGAAAGAGTCCAACAGACAACATGTTCAAAGAAGGCTACAGCCTTCGTCTGCATGCAGAAGCAGCATTACCTGACCAAGTTTTACAAATTGTAGACCCATCACTTGAAGAAGATAACGTCACTGAAGAAGCCGATGACACAAGGGAAATCCAAGATGAGCTTCAACGAAGGGTGGAATGCATTGCTTCTGTCATTACTGTCGGAGTGTCCTGCTCCTGTCATTTGCCACAAGAACGAATGAAAATAGTCGACGCCACTAGCAGGCTTCAATCAGCAAGAGACAAGCTTCTGAATGCTAGAAACAGGCGTAATCTCCGTGCAAGAGGTATATCATGAGGCGTAATTATGCTGAAACTTTCAAGTTATTTATAAATTCTGCTAACATAACATTATTTCAAAATTGTACCGCTGATGTTTACAGGGGCCTGATCGAACAACGTTGATCATAATCAGGAAAACAAGGGGCCGCCAATTGAAGTCTCAAGAGAGATATAATAAGACTACAAATCTACTCTAGTTGAATGTAAAAAGCTTTTAAGTTCCTGTGACTGATAACTTGTTATGTACTTTACTACTTATTATCATTATCATGTACGTCTACGAGAGTAATAACACTAATAAGACTACAAATTAATTACTTATTATCATTATCTTGTGTTAAGTGCATAACATCCACATAGAATGTACAATTAATTCGCTGGGATGATAACCTCAATTTTGCAAATTGATAGCTTAGTTTTTTCAGCGGATTTTATGGCTGATCAGCCAAATTATATGCATCATAACAGTTAACAAATATGAACTGCAGTAAGTAAAAAAATTTTTAAAAAAATAATAATAATAATAATATTGTACCTTTCTAAATCTTCAATTTATAAAATGCATAATTCCGGTGATCACTGAAAATGAAAATAAGCGACGCCATAAGCAGGCTTCGAATCAGCAAGAGAGAACCTTCTGAATGCCAGAAAAATGGCGTAATCTTCCTGCAGAAGGAGTACTTGATATCAGTAGACATATCAATATTTACTCAATTTATATTTCATTACTACTCCCACCGTCCCAATCATTTGCTTATCTTTGATTAAAATACACCTCAAAATGAATATAAAAGATAAATAAATGATTGAGACGGAAAGAGTATCAGTTAATCCGGGGAACTCAACTGCACTAAACAACTGAGTTTTGCAGATTAGGGTTTTACGAATTATTGGGCTTGATTAGAAGTAACTCTAATTAGATGATGCAATCATAATATAACAGGTACTTTGAGACGGTAATCTCAATTATTACTCCCTCCGATACTTTAGAATTGCATCATTTGTTCATAATTTCCTTGACAAGTTTTGAGAAATGAATTACTTGTAATTTCAAATAATCGAATCGGAGGATAATAACTAAATAAAAAGTTTAATTAAAAACCATGAATTAGATAAACTATTAATCGAGAGACTTACATTTTGCCCATGTACTCTCCGATCTCCACTTTCTCATGATAGAGGGGACTGTGGGACGCTTTCACTACAAGTTTAGACATGGTGGGTTAACAAGGCCGATTTTCGTTCGGGTTAATTTCGGATTTGTAAGAGGTTAAGTTACCTTGGCTCATTTTCGGGTAAATTATTATCAAGTTTTTTATGGATAATAATTGATGTGCAACTTTAAACATTCAGGTGGAGTTAATTCGAGTACAGGTCAAGCTCGTGTCTTGAGTTCGGGTGTCGGGTTGAGTCCGAGTAGAGACATTCGACCGGGTCAGCTTTGTCGGGTCTATAGTCAAGTTATCATAAATATTTGTGTAAATCCGTTCTACAATAAGCTTTTGAGAAATACTTGCGTAAGACGGTCTTTCGCAAGTTTATTGTAAAACGGGTTATCATTATACTATCATATTGTAGAACCGTTTTATATAAGACTAAATGATTCGGGTTATCTACTGAGAGTCCGAGATCTCATTTTCTTTATTTAGTTACCAAATGACCATCCAAGTAAATAATTTCTGAAACATCCGTAAATATTTTCAACTATTCAAATAAGGTTAAATTACATATAAGACAATTTACATCAAATGTTCTAAAGCAACTCAGCTCTGTAAAAAAAACTCAAACCATTCTTTTTAGTTTTTCGTCCATAAGATAAGTTATTGAATTAAATTTCTATTTTACCCTTCTAATTCACTACCTATTTTTAAAAGATGATAAAATCTCTCTTTTCCTTGATTACTTGATTTTTTTTTTTTCTTGACAATTAGTTACTTGAATTTTTACGTATTCTGAAGTAAATGATATTTGATTGAACTTTCGAATTTTTGGTAAAGAATCTTCGAAATCTAAGTTTTATAAATATAGTGTGGATATTATGCTTAGGTTAGATATAGCAACATCGCACCGATGATAATGCGTTATGTTTGGTCCAGACTCCAGACCAACAAATACCCCATCTGTGAAATAAGTGATGGACTGATTAGGTGATCTTCAGAGATATTGAAATTCAGTAAGTAAACACCTAAAGTACAAGAAGCTTAGAGTGGAAGGAGAGAATAACTTTCAATGTTATATCGACATTTCACTTTACAACATGTCACATGATGTCTTAGCACGATATAACACTTGAACAAAAGAACGGAATATCTTCACAATACGGACATGTCTCAGACTTGAAAAAATGATTAGCTTGAATTTAGCTTTGGAGTCTGCATTACATTCCCGCTTTCAACAGAATTTAAATTTGCCCGAAAAGCAACCTTATACGCAGGCGTGCGTAGCAATAGGCAAAGACTTTGAATGTAGCACAGAGCCTCTAGTTCTACTGCTAGGTGTAGAATTATTACAAAAAGACATGGAAGAGTCAAGTCTTTGTAAAGTAGAATACGACGAACACACATAGTTAAACGGTTAGCTAGATTGACAGTGAACCCTCTCTTTTTCTCAAACAGTCATTACATTATTGACTGTACAGGAAAGCCACTGAAATTTCCTCATTGCTGAGCTATTCTTATTCAATAAAGCTATCATAGAAAAAACACAAATATACCCCACAAAATTCATCTACGTCAATGAAAACTTCTGATGTGACTGACGAGTTTGCCGTGATAGATGGTGCAGACATGTAGTTTCGGTCGAATTACCTGCACATGGAAATCAGAGAACAAGGCATCATTGAAGTTCTTAATATAAGTCCCAACATATAAAGCTTTCTAATTTCCGTGATTAGAGTCCAAATGTCATTAGCTAAAAATTGAATGCCAGAAGTGTAAACTAAATTCCTTCACAATATAGCATAAAACAAAGAAAAACAATTGATCGGGACATAGACATTAGACAGTATATTAATAGCACGTGACGCAAACATATACGGAGTATTTATGAGAATGAAGTTAAATGATCAAAGCTCAAAAAATATTGATCAAGAGGCCAAAGATAGGATACCGTGGTACTTGGGGCACATTTGGGATGTAACATGAATAATTATATTGAATCAAGATAGTCCTTGAATCGTGAAATTAGGGGCACATTGACCTCAAGTCAAGCTCTAACAAGCACGGCTGAGTGCTGACAGGCAAGAGTCATTTCGGATGTAACTTCTTGTCCTAAGGGGAAGCTGCCTGCTTCCTGTAAGGCAAAATAAGCTTGTCTTTACTTCAACAACTTCTGTAGTGTGTCAGTGTGTGGCCGAGAAGCCAACTCTCCTTTTTTTTTTAAAAAATATACAGTGTAAAAATTTAGCGAAATAGTGTCACTTAGAATCGGAGTTTATGAAAAGGAAGATACGCCACATGACAGAACAGATGTCTTAACACTTAACAGGATATAACAGTGCAACACCATTTTAGGCCACAAGGAGGGAATAATATATTCACAATACACATATGATGACACTTGATACAATGATTAGCTTGAATTTAGTTATGGAGTCTGCTGCATCACAGTCCCGCTTTCAACAGAATTGAAATTTGCCCCAAATGCAATAACCTTGCAAGCAGGGGTGCGTAGCAATAAGCGAAGACGATGACGGATTACACAAACACATATAATGATCAAGTGAGGGACCAAGCAAAACAATGAATGCAGCACAGAGCCTCTAGTTCTACTGCTAGGTGTAGAATTATTACAAAAGGACATGAAGAGTCAGTCAAGTCTAGTCTTTGTATAATACTCCTAATCTAGTAGGACAAAGTCATGGAGTCAAGCAAACTGTTAGTTCGAGTGGGGTAATGAATATTTCTTTTTCTCAAAGAAATGTCATTACATTATTGACCCTACAGGGAAGACTCAAGTCAAGTCAAGTCTAACGATTTAGGATGTAAACATGCATTGACCTCAAGTCAACCTCCAACAAACACGGCTAACATACCAAAAAGATAACTCCTATGATCAAGATTAAAAAAAATACTACAAAGAAAAAAGAAAAAAAGATACCACTCCTTGACAATTATTATTAGAAAAACTCTTGCTTCTCCGGACAACTGTACTTCTTACACTTAAACCTTTATAATGTTTTATTTGATGGATTACTTTTATGTATAAGGAGGACGGGGCACATATGGGATGTAACATGCATTGACTTCAAGTCAAGCTCCAATAAACACGGCTGATAGGCAAAATAAGCTGGTCTTTACTTCCAAGAATTTCTGTCGTGTGTTAGTGTGTGGTCCAGAAGCTAACTCATTAGCGAAATGGTGTCACTTAGGATCGGAATTTATATGAGAAGGAAAACACGCCACATGACATGTCGTGTTCGTAGAACAGACGGCAATCAAAATGGCGTGGTGCCGTGGTTGCATAAAGAAAGCTAAATCCTTTTCATGCCATGTTTGATTAAAATAAAACTGGAAAATGGCTTACAGAGATCGGAACCTGCGCTGCTGCACAGACTGGTATCAAACATTAAAAACAATAGAAAAACAAAAGAATTCGAGGTGCTTTACACACACACTCTTTCCAGGGTAATTACGGCAGTGATGATGTTAATTTTCCTGAGAAAGAGCAAACACGATCTTTTCAGTGTCACTGGACAAAGTAAAAAAAAAACTGGTAAAGAACTGACTACTGACCATCTTCCCCAATTTTTCGTGTCATTCGGAAATAAATGTGAGCAAGAAGCAGTATCTGTGGAGAATAATTACCAGTGGCGTGCAAGCACTCTCAATATCTCCGCTTAATAATTCCAGCAACGCAGGCCGGGAAAAAGATAAAACATATGTATAGACAGTTAAGGATCGTGATTTGTTTACACGAAAAACTATATATAGTAAAATGCGAGTATTAAACAAGCCATCCTTCTTGTAGTGTCCATAGATAAAATGCCACAAGGTGTGGCGTGCGCGTGTCTTTCATTTTCCAGCTCCTTGAATTCTGATCATACATGGACCCTATATTATCAAATATTTTTGACCATTTCGCTGATTTTTTATTTTTTAAAACATTATCATGAGAAAAGGTTCGGCAATAAGACCCGAGAATAAATCATGTAACAGTAATAATGGTCTAAGTGTTTACCGTAGTAGATGGTGCAAATACCCTTGGCTAACTACGAGACGTAGACCAGAGAATAAATCATCATTTAAATGCCTATATAAATGAAAGTGTGATTAACTTCAAGAGCATCTCACACCAACTAACTGCCGACAATTCTACAAAATGAAACCAATCCAAAATAAAAGTCCCAGTTTTATTTCAACCCTATGTAACAAGGCAGCCTTTCTTCTCATCTTTGTTTTTGTAATGAAAAGTATTACTGTAACTTCATCATTCCGTAATGTTGGCTACCCAGGCAACGAAACCGACCACACTGCGTTGCTGGCCATCAAGAACCAACTATTGGTTCCTTCCAAACAGATTTTAAGCTCTTGGAATGACTCTATTCACCACTGTTCTTGGGAGGGGGTTACTTGTGGGCGTAAACATAATAGAGTGACTGTACTAGATTTGAGTTCTAGGGGTTTGGCAGGAACCATATCCCCTTTCATAGGAAACCTAAGCTTCCTTAAGATCATTAACCTTTACAATAATAGTCTATATGGAGAAATCCCAACTCAATTAGGTCATCTAGTTAGGCTTCAAGAACTAGTGCTATATAACAACACACTTGTAGGTGAAATTCCAGGTAACATATCTGGTTGTGTTAACCTCAGAGTATTTTTCATAGCCAACAACAAACTAGAGGGAAAGCTCCCAACAGGATTAGGAGCATTGTCAAAGCTAATAGACTTTCGTGTGCAAACTAACCATCTTACGGGCCCTCTTTTTGACATCATACAAAACCTTACTTCTTTAGTAACAATATCTGCTGCTTTCAACTCATTTACAGGAACTATCCCAAACAACATTGGTAGGATGCAAAATCTAACCATCCTTGCACTTGAAGTAAATGATTTCTCAGGCACACTTCCCACATCCCTTTTTAATATCTCCTCCCTTCAAAGGCTTGAGTTTACGGACAACCAACTACATGGAGAACTTCCAGCAGATGTTGGCGTCAATGTTCCTCGCCTGAAATGGTTAAGCCTCGAGGAAAACAACTTTACAGGATTAATTCCAATAACGATCCAAAATATCACAACTTTTGAACTTATTGCACTCAGTTATAATAATTTTATAGGAAATGTTCCTTTTTATTTTCAACATTTTCATAACCTAAATTCTTTATCTCTTGGAGGTAATTTCCTAGAGGGTAACATAAATTTTATAGATACACTTGTTAACTGCAGCCAATTACAAGTCCTCATTTTGGGACCGAATCATTTTTCTGGAATATTACCAAAATCTGTTGCCAATCTCTCCACCTCTTTGGAATGGCTCATTTTACAATATACACAGATAAGTGGAAAAATTCCAGAAGGTATTACCAATCTCAACAATCTTGAGCAGTTATCAATGGCCAGCAACAAATTAACAGGACCTATCCCTCAAGATTTCGGGAAGCTCTACAAATTGGAACTACTTTATCTGTACTCCAATAATTTAAAAGGTAAAATTCCTAATTCCATGGCCAATTTATCACACTTGAGTGATCTTAATTTAGAATACAATAGATTAGAAGGGAGTATACCACCAAACCTTGGAACTTGCCAAAGCTTGTTGTACCTGCGTTTATCAAACAATAAACTCAATCGAACCTTGGGCAATAAGCTATTTGAAGGATCTGCTTCATTTGTTAAAGTAGATTTGTCTCATAATCATTTGGAAGGCTCTCTACCTTTGGAAATGAGTAAACAAAGTAACCTAGAATTCATGAAACTAAATAACAACAAGTTTTCGGGTGTCATTCCAGATAGTCTTAGCGACTGTTCTGACCTTCAATACCTTGACATGCATGGAAATTCCTTCCATGGAAATATTCCCTCATCCTTCGCTTCTTTGGCTAGCCTACTAGAAATTGACTTATCTCAAAACAATTTATCAGGCCCAATTCCAGCATTCTTCTCTGAATTTCACTTATTATATTACCTTAATTTATCTTACAACAATTTTGAGGGACGGGTTCCAACGAATTCAGTATTTGCAAATGCAAGTGCGGTCTTTGTTGCTGGCAACAACAGGCTTTGTGGAGGAATTAAACAACTTCACTTACCAAAGTGCATTGAGAAGAAAAGCTCGGGAAAGAAGAAAAGAATAATGTCTCGCGCCCTTAAATTGATAATCCCAATTGTTGGCGCACTAATTGGGATGGTAGCCATAACATCAGGGTTGTACCTGGCATGTACCAAAAAGAAAAAGACACCTCTTTCATCAGGTTCAATGATGGGAAATGTAACCATGAAAGTGTCTTACGACATGTTACTCAAAGCAACGGCTGGTTTTTCTTCAGAGAATTTACTTGGGATGGGATCTTTTGGAACCGTGTTTAAGGGGATTTTGGATGGAAATACGGTAGCAGTAAAAGTTCTCAAATTGCAACACCACGGTGCAGCTAAGAGCTTCATGGCAGAGTGCAACACGTTAAGGAATGTCCGGCACCGAAATCTGGTAGGCGTCATAACAGCTTGTTCTAGTATTGACTTTCAGAGAAATGATTTTAGAGCACTAGTATACGAGTACATGCCAAATGGAAGCCTAGACAAATGGTTACATGGAGTCGACAGAAACATGAGCCTTGCACAAAGGGTAGATGTAGCGATTGATGTGGCCCATGCAATCAGCTATCTCCACCATGAGTGTGAAACTCCAATAGTGCACTGTGATTTGAAACCTAGCAACATATTGCTTGACGATGACATGGTCGCTCATGTTGGAGATTTTGGATTAGCAAGGTTTCTTACTCAACCCCGGCATCCGAATCGAAGTAGTACAATTGGAATCAAGGGCACTATAGGCTATGCTGCTCCAGGTAATAATAGTGTGATTCCTAATTATAATTTGTCTGATAAACACCATGAAGTACTATTGCCAATATATCTACTACTCGCTAAATATGTAAAGTCAGTGAGATTGCCTAGCTTAGTCATATAGTAAATGAGTGTTTTAAGGCTCTGGCTATTTATTAAATACTTACCAATTTTGTGGCTAAGCATTGTCATGGGGTTCACATGTCAGAGTACGGGCTCGGAAGTGAGCCATCTACAGAAGGTGATGTCTACAGCTATGGCATATTGCTACTTGAGCTAATCACAGGAAAAAGTCCAACAGACAACATGTTTAATGAAGGCTACAGCCTTCATAAGCATGCGGAAGCAGCATTATCTGACCAAGTCTTACAAATTGTAGACCCATCACTTGAAGATAATCTTACCGAAGAAGATGATGACACAAGGGAAATCCAAGATGAGCTTCAACGAAGAGTGGAATGCATTGCTTCTGTCATTACTGTCGGAGTGTCTTGCTCGAATCATTTGCCACAAGAACGAATGAATATAGTCGATGCCACTAACAGGCTTCAATCAGCAAGAGACAACCTTGTCAATGCTAGAAACAGGCGTAATCTCCGTGCAAGAGGTATATCATGATACATGCCACGACTTTACAGCTTACTAATAACCAATTATGCTGAAACTTTCAACTTATTTATAAATTCTGCTAACATAACATTATTTCAAAATTGTACCGCTGATGTTTACAGGGGCCTGATCGAACAACGTTGATCATAATCAGGAAAACAAGGCGCTGCCAATTGAAGTCTCAAGAGAGATATATTAAGACTACAAATCTACTGTAGTTGAATGTAAAATGCTTTTAAGTTCCTGTGAGTTTGCTGTAAATATGACTAATAAATTGCTATGTACTTTACTACTTATTATCATGTACGTCTACGAGTACTAAGACTACAAATCTACCCGGTATCTTGTGTTAAGTGCATAACATCCACAAACAGGTTCTCTGGGATGATAACCTCAATTTTGCAAATTGATAGCTTAGCTTTATCAGTGGACTTTATGGCTGATCACGCAAATTATATGCATCATAACATTTAACAAATATGAACTGCAGTAATTTTTTTTAAAAAAAAAATTGTACCTTTCTAATCTTCAATTTATTTGACTGTAATGATATACGCTATTTCAGAATGCGAGAAAAATGGCGTAATCTTCCTGCAAGAGGAAGTACTTGATATCAGTAGACATATCAATGTTGCTCAGTCACGAAATATTTACACAGTTACTAATTGATTAATAATTAAAGTATTTCTACGAATTTTCAGAATTACTACTCCCACCGTCCTAATCATTTGTTTATCTTTGATTAGAATACACCTCACAATGAACATAAAAGGTAAATAAATGACTGAGACGGAAAGAGTATCAGTTAATCCTGGAACTCAACTTCACTTAGCAACTGGGTTTGCTGATTAGGGTTCTATGAATTATTGACCTTGATTAGAGCTAAATCTAATTAGTTTATTATGCAATCATATATTATTACTCCCTCCGATTCTTTAGAATCAGAATCGTATCATTTGTTCTAAAGTATGATTAAAAACCTTTGAATTAAAGATAATAGGGTATTAATCGAGCGAGAGACTTACATTTTGCCGATTTACTCTTCACTTTCTCATGGTAGAGGGGACGCTTCCAGTCTTCCAGTACTCAGGTTTAGACCGGGTAAACGAGTCAACTGGGTCGATTTCAGGTTGGGTTAATTTCGGTTTTGTAAGAGATCAAGTTGGATCGACTGATTCGACTCATTTTCGGATCAATTACTACAGTGTAGAACAATAAACATTTTGGTCGGGTCAATTCGAGTTCAGGTTAAAACCCGGGTCTTAAGTTCGGGTGTTCGGTCAAATCGGAGTCGGGTCATTCGGTCCGGATAAGTTTGTCAGGTCTACTCAAGTTATCATAATTTTTGGCAAATCATATCATATACTTCCTCCATTCAACTCCAAACTACCATATTGGTTTTTGCATACTATTCACAAATGAATCTTCAATTGCAATTTTCTCTCAATATATAAGTGAAAATATATTCTTGTGTGATCTTATTTGATTCGTTTTTACGAGTATATTAAAAATATGTAACTTTTATAATTTTTGCATATACGTAGCTAATGATATTTACCGCGCAAAACATGCGTTTGCAAACGTGAAAAGTGTACTATGGTAGTTTGGAGTTGAATGGAGGAAGTATATTATATTAAAGCAGAAACCATCTGCCACATGTCATCAGCAGATGGCTTCTGCCACGTGTCAATTTCAGCATCATTTATTACTAAATAAATTGCTAATTAATAATCCAATTACTAAATTATTATAAAAATATAAATTACTGATATGATCACGTAAATTAAGTCCTATAATTTTGGTGCCTTATCATAAAAAAAGGCAACAATATTAAATCGTAATTTATTTTCGCAGTACAACTTTTACTCATTACAGTACTTTTTGTACCAAACTTTCCATTTATCTACCTTCACAAAAAAAACGTCAGATCTAATTCTCTCTTCCTTCTCTCTATTCTTCAATCCATAACCTCCTTCAATTTCCCTCAAATTTTTCAATTATAAATGAATATGCCACATAGAGAAGGTATTTAATTCAATAATTCATTATTACTAATCAAATTAATTATTTTGTTGAAATTATTTTTGTATCTTGCATTGTCCGTTTACATGAACGAACGCGCTTTATATTCCTCGTCCTGAAATGCACTTTGTATTCCTCATCGCTGAAATACAATGGGCTACAAGCCTACAAGTACAATAATGGAATTACTTTTGCAGAGAAGAGCAACCAGGGTGCCAATTTCTTTGGATCTAATAAAGGAACCCCATTTTTGTAGCTTGATTGGATCAATCAACCAAACAAAGTCTAATTTCGAGAAAAGTTAGAGAGGGAAAATGAGGTAGAAAATAAGAGGGGTATAACTGTCAACATTATACTGTAATGAGTAAAATGTGTACTGCGAAAATCAGCACTTTTTTTATTGTTTAGGTAACAGTTTCTTTAGAAATCAAATCTCGGAAAAATTGATCAACATAATTTAATAGGGTTTAAGGGTGTTGATTTTCGCAGTACATATTTTACTCAATACAGTACCCATTTATCCATTTTACCCCTCTCATTTTCTCTCATATCTTTACTCTTCTCTCCTCTCCTCTCCTAATCAACCTCATAATAAAAACAACCCTTAAGGCCTTAACTACCATTCCCCCAAACTCCGGCCAACCACCACAGGCTGCCGGTCAGTAGCCCGACCTGCCCAACTCCAGTGGTACTCACATGAATGACTCTACAAGCACTTCAAGCATGGAATATTCCATGAGCCATTTCGTCGAACATGTAGCGAGCTTTGATTAATTGACTTTGTTGCAAACACAGAACTATAAGATGGTCATAACTACTTATGCAAGTATGTTGATGATGGTGAATTTGAGGAATTAAACTGTAATATGAACGCCTAAAACACGAATTTTGATTGATAGAGGAATGAAACTGCTAATGACCATGAATTTGAGTAATTATTTGTATTGGTATTGGTATGTTCTGCGTAGGTGTATATGACTAATTTGATCAATAATTATCAATTAAACAATCAAATCAATGTTGAAACATTTAAATTATTGTTTATAATTGAATTTTTTTTGATTAATTTGAAAAGTTGTATGGTGAATGGGGAGAATTAGGTTTAGAGCTTTTTTAGTTAGGGGTACACAAATGGAAAAAACTACGTAAAAAGTACTGTAATGAGTAAAAATTGTACTACGAAAATAAATTACGGGATATTATTATGCATAGTTTAGATATTACAATACGAATATACGATTATGGTTTTGCACTATCATTGTTATATTTTAGCTAGAAGCGTAAACTAAATTCCCCATACAATAAAGGAACAATCAAAGAAACACAATTGATCAGGACATAGGCAGGCACCAGGCAATATAATAGCGCGCGACTCAAACATAAAAGAAGTATTTATGAAAAGTTGAATAATCAAAGCTGAAGAGATTTTAATCAAGAGGTCGGCTAACGATAGGAGAACGACATAGCCGCCTAGATGGGGCACATTTGGGATGCAAACATGCATTGACCTCAAGTCAACCTCCAACAAACACAACTCATAGGCAAGCGAGTCAAGCTGCCTGCTTCCTATAAAGGCAAAATAAGCTTGTCTTTACTTCCAATAATTTCTATCGTGTGTTAGTGTGTGGCTCAGAAGCTAAGTCGTTAGTGAAATGGTGTCACTTAGGATCGGAATTTACAAGAAGGAAGACACACCACATGATATGTCGTGTTCGTAGAACAAATGGCAACCAAAATGGCGTGGTTGCATAGAAAAATAAATAAATAAATAAATAATGATTTCAAAATAAAGGAAAATGGCTTACAGAGATCCGAACCTGCGCTGCTGCACTGTGCACAGAATGACGGACCAGTGTGGTATCGAACATTAAAAACAATAGAAAAACAAAAGAATTCAAGGTGCTTGTCAACAGTTGATCAAGTCATTAACACAAGTGCTTTACATAAACACTCTTTCCAGAGTAATTACGGCAGTGATGATGTCTATTCTTCCGGAGAAACAGCAAACACGATCTTTTAAGGGTCACTGGACAAAGTAAAAAAAACTGGTAAATATTAAACAAAATAGGTAATGCTAGATATTTAAGAGTCACTACTGACCATCTTCCACAATTTTTCGTGTCATTCAGAATAATGTGTTGACGGTCATCTCCTGCAGACGATGCCTGGCAAGAAGCAGTATCACACCTTAACAATTCATTTCTATTCCACATTGTTGAGCGCTGACTCATTTCTCTTTAGCAAAGCAAAATAGAATCTTTCTTCAACCAATAAATTCCACATTGTTGGGCTGTAATGTGCATTCTATTCAATGCTTTTAACTCATAAATAAATTCACCACAAGCAATAATCATGAATTTGTGTTGAGATTGGAAACTAAAGTAAAGACCATACTACACACAAAACAACACACAAAATGAAACCAATTTCTCTCAAAACACGAGACGATCATTCAAGTTTCGGGCCTTTCCTGTGTAGCAAACCAATCTTTCTTATCATCTTTGTTCTTATGGTTCAAAGTATTACAGTGACTTTAGCACTGAATAGCATTGACTACCCAGGCAACGAGACAGACCACACTGCATTATTGGCCATCAAGAATCGGCTAGTAGATCATCCTAACAAGGTTGTAAGCTCATGGAATGACTCTATTCACCATTGTTCTTGGGAGGGGGTTACTTGTGGGCGTAAACATAACAGAGTGACTGTATTAGATTTGAGTTCTAGAGGTTTAGCAGGAATCATATCTCCATTCATAGGAAACCTGAGCTTCCTTACAGTTATTGAGCTTTACAATAATAGTCTATCTGGCAATATCCCCGCACAATTAAGTTATCTAATCAGGCTTCAAGTATTAGACTTACGTAACAACACACTTGTAGGTGAAATTCCACCCAACATATCTAATTGCGTTAATCTCAGGGTTATTGCTCTTGGCAGGAACAAGCTAGAGGGAAAACTTCCAGCAGGATTAAGGGCATTGACGATGCTAACAGTATTTATTGTGAATAATAACAATCTTACTGGCCCTCTTTTTGACATCATTCAAAATCTTACATCCTTAGTAAGCATATCGGCTGCTCAGAACTCATTTACAGGAACTATCCCATACAACATTGGTAAAATGCAGAGCCTAACTAATCTTGAAATTGGAGGTAATGAACTCTCTGGCAAACTTCCCACATCCATTTTCAATCTCTCATATATTCAAACTCTTGATTTGGCAATTAATCAACTACACGGAGAGCTTCCCACGAATATGGGCTTCAATATTCCTCGCCTGAAATGGCTAAACCTTGCAGAAAACAACTTTTCAGGAACAATTCCAATCACCATAAGAAACCTTACAAACCTCGAGTTTATTGGACTGTTGCAGAATGGTTTTACAGGAAGCGTTCCTCGGGATTTTAGCCATTTTCATAATCTAGAACTTTTAGATCTTGGAGAAAACTTCCTGGTGGGTGACATTAGCTTTATAACTACCTTAGTTAACTGTAGCCAATTACAATTTCTATCATTGAAAGATAATGATTTTTCTGGAATATTACCCCAATCCATGGCCAACCTCTCTACCACTTTAACATCGCTGATGATCGGAGAGAATTTGATTAGTGGAACACTTCCTGCTGGGATTACCAATCTCATCAATCTTGAGAGTTTATATATAAATGACAACAAATTGACAGCATCCCTTCCTCATGATCTCGGGAAGCTGCAGATGCTACAAGGTCTTGATTTAAGTTCAAACAGACTAACAGGTACAATTCCCATTTCCATTGGAAATTTATCACTTCTAAATCAGCTTAATTTATACAACAACATCTTGGAAGGGAGCATACCTGAAAGCATTGGGAACTGTCAAAGCTTACAATACTTGATGCTGCAAGGCAATTACTTCTCAGGAAAAATACCAAGTGAGCTCTTTGCAGGAGATGCTAAATTTATTTTTATATCCTTATCAGAAAATCAGTTGGAAGGGTCACTCCCTCTTGAAATCAGTAAGCAAATAAATTTAGTTGACTTGGAAGTGTCTAGCAATAAGTTGTCAGGAGTATTTCCAGATAGTCTAAGTAAGTGTCTTTCTCTTCAATCGTTATATATGGACGGAAATTCATTTCGTGGTTCAATTCCAGCATCACTCACTTCTTTGGAATCCCTTGAAGAAATTGACATTTCTCATAACAATTTGTCGGGTCAAATACCAGTCTACTGGTCCAAATTACCTTTAAAATATTTAAATTTATCTTACAACAATTTTGAAGGAAGTGTTCCAACAGTAGGAGTTTTTGCAAATGCAACTGGCATCTTTCTTGCTGGTAACAACAGGCTTTGTGGAGGAATACAGGAGTTACATTTGCCCAAATGTGTCAAAAATGAGATAGCTAAGAAAAGACGTTCGTGTAATACCCTTAAGAAGGTGGTAATTATAACTGTGTGCACACTGGTTGGGATGTTGGCCATCTTATTAGCCTTGTATCTGATCTATAGAAGGAAAAAAAGGCAACCCAATGTATCAACTTCAATGATTGGCAAAACATTCACAAAAGTGTCTTACCACATGCTACTCAACGTCACATCTGGGTTTTCTACAGACAACTTGCTTGGCACGGGATCTTTTGGATCAGTATTTAAGGGCGTTTTAGATGGAAAATTTGTTGCTGTCAAAGTTCTAGACATGCAACATCTAGGCGCATCTAAGAGCTTCATTGCAGAGTGTAACGCATTGAGGAATGTCCGTCACCGTAATCTTGTTGGTATTGTAACAGCTTGCTCCAGTATTGATTTTCAGAGAAATGATTTTAAAGCACTAGTGTACGAGTTCATGTCCAATGGAAGTCTAGATAGATGGTTACATGGAGTATATGGAAGTATGAGCCTTGCTCAAAGGGTGGATGTAGCGATTGATGTGGCCCATGCACTCGGCTATCTCCACCATGAGTGTGAAACTCCAATAGTGCATTGTGACTTGAAGCCGAGCAACATATTGCTCGATAATGACATGGTCGCTCATGTTGGGGATTTTGGATTAGCAAGGTTTCTCACTCAACCTCGACACCCGAATCAAAGTAGTACAATTGGAATCAAGGGAACTATAGGCTTTGCTGCTCCAGGTAATAATAGCCTGATTCCTAATTATAATTTGTCTGACAAGCACCATGAAGTACTATTGCCAATATATCTACTACTCGCTAAATATGTAAAGTCAGTGAGATTGCCCAACTTATACATATAGTAAACGAGTGTTTTCAGGCTTTGTCTATTTTTAATAACTACTGAACAATTTTGTGGCTAAGCATTGTTATGGGGTTCACATGGCAGAGTATGGGGTCGGCAGTGAGCCATCCACAGAAGGTGATGTCTACAGCTATGGCATATTACTACTTGAGCTAATGACAGGAAAGAGACCAACAGACAACATGTTCAAAGAAGGCTACAGCCTTCATCTGCATGCAAGAGGAGCATTACCTGACCAAGTCGTACAAATTGTAGACCCATCACTCGAAGAAGATAATCTCACTGAAGAGGCCAATGACACAAGGGCAATCCAAGATGAGCTTCAAAGAAGACTGGAATGCATTACTACTGTTATCAGTGTTGGGGTGTCGTGTTCCAATCATTTGCCACAAGAGCGAATGAAAATAGTCGACGCCAGAAGCAGGCTTCAATCAGCAAAAGACAACCTTCTGAATGCTAGAAACAGGCGTAATCTTCCTGCAAGAGGTATATCATTAGACATATAATGAGTTTACGGTTAACGAATTATTTGTGAAGTTTCAATTTGATTAGAAGTTCAGCTATCATAACATTATTTCTTCTTGTAGGGCTGATGGTTACAGGGGCTTGACCGCCTAAGGCTGATTTTAATCAGGAATACAAGCATTCGTCAAATGAAGTCTCAGGATAGAATTATTAAGACTACGAATCTACCATCGTAGAATGTAAAATGCTACTCCGTATTAAGTTTCAGTCAGTTTACTGTAATTGTATTGTGTTCACAAAACAATACTTCCTCCATTCCGTTCATTTATTTAGCTTCGATAAAATACGCCTCACAAAGATAAGAATAAGAAAAGGTAAACAAATGAATTAGACGGAGGGGGTACTACAGGTCTACAAGTGCTCTGAGAAACTATAACCTCAATTTTGAGGTGGTTTCTTGTGTTGAGCATAATAACATCCACATTTTTATTGCTAATTATTCAAATTGCAAATGTAAACCCCAGGAACTTAAAAAAAAAATTGCAGAATTTTTAGTCTTCAAATAAAATTAATATAAAAAGGGAAAAAAACGCACCTTCAATAATCTTCAATTTCAAACTTCAACGTTGGGTTTGTTTACATATGGTGACACTTGATTCCAATTCCGAGGTTAATCTTCCAATCTTCCATGGTGTTCTTCTTTCTTTCTTTGTTTGTGATCGAGCTTGGATATGTTGGAGATTGGTTCCAAAAATGAACATTTATGATGGGCTTTTCTACCACCTGGCAAACCAGGTTAATGGGTCGGGTTTAGTTCGGGTTGTGTCATTTTTGGGTTTAATATAATTCCGATCGGGTCAGGTCATTTCAGGTTGGGATTATTTCGGGTAGGTTATTAGTTATAACTTATAACCAAGTTATTTAGGGATAATGAACTGTGTTGAACAATACCATTCGAGTCAGGTCAAGCTCGGGTCCTTAGTTCGGGTTTTAGGTCAGGTTATTTGAGTCGAGTCATTTTTGTTAAGTATAGGCTTGTATAGAAGCTTGTAGAGCCTAAAAGATTAAAGATGAGATATGTCTTCGAAAATATATAGCCCGTGTCAAGAATCTGCAAGGGGCGAGGCCACTATGACTTGTGGTGTAGCAGCCGCTACACCGAAAGCGAAAAATTCGGTTAGAATTTCGTGATTTGTTACACCAATTTTTAGCGATTTCACACTAATTATCTATACACTTTACCTTAAGTATATATTTTGCTACACCGAAATCAAAATCCTAGACTCGCCTCTGAGAATCTGTGTGTGTAAAAAGCAATATGATGTGCTTCCAATGCCATAAGTGCTTCCAATACCATTGTGGAAGACATTATTGAATTAGGAGGTTGTTTTCATTGTATTAATCTTTGTTATATCTCTAGGAATGGTAATTATGTAGCTCATAACTAGAGAGAAAGAGGCCTCTTGTATGTCGTATCCTCCAGTCCAATTGTCGAAAAAAAAAAAAAAAAAAGTAAATTAGACTAAAAATCACAGTTATTGCTCCATGTTGCAACGCCATTCTTTTAACCGAGTTCTGCCGCTTTCGATTTTGTAATTTCAGGAGACTACTCTTGATTAAACTACTGAATTACTGTTAGTAGTATTATAACCCGCGCATCCTTCCTCGTCTGTATAACCACCCTGAAACCACCACACATCCCGCTAAGGGTAGCTACATCCACATTAACCTTCCATTTCCCTGACAGAGGAGGCTAGCATTTATTGGGGAGATGATTTCGTTGGCAGTAGGACTCTCGAGAATGCTATTAGCCTCGCTCGCTGCATGCTTGCCCCTAGCCCCCTGCGCAACACATCAATTCATTCGGTAAACTTGAATTACCACCACCTGTAAAGCTTATAATACCCTCACCCATTTCCAGAGCATTATTTCATCGGCATAGCTTAGCCCGAACCACGCTATACCAGTCCTTCACAGTATCAGCATTTGCCCATTGATAATAATTACCATAATACAGATGAACCTTATTTAAAAAAAAAAAAAAAAAAATTGTTGCCTTAAACAATCAATCCGACTCAAGTTCGGACTAAAATGGATGGTGTAATTTAAAAGTATATTGTGATTGTCCTGATGTTGGTGGGATAAGCGACTCTATTACTGAGACGAGAGTTCACATCACGACTGTCGAAGAAATGCATGATATCGCAAATGCAAGATACGATGACAAATCCAAACTCTAAAGACAGTGAAATAAGTGATGGGCTGATTATCTACAGACATGTAGATATCGAAATTCAGTACGTAAACATACACCCAAAGTCGGAGGAGAGAATAAATTCCTATGTTATTTCGACCTTTCAGTTGACGACGTCACATGATGTGTTAACAGGATACAACACTGCAACACCATTTTAGGCCACAAGGAGGGAATATATATTCACAATACACACAGGATACATACAACACTGCAACACCATTCCATTGAGTAAAAGGCATCATTGACAATTTGAAGCTCGTAATATAAGTCGAACTAATAAAGCTTTCTAATTTCCGTGATTAATGTCGTGCGTAATATCTATATCATATTGATTTAATATATCCACTAGGATAATATCTACAAAATTGAAGAATTATAATAACCATAACAACAAAAAGATAATAATTCCAATAATAATCAAGATTATTCTGCATACTCTTCTTTCCAACAAGCACCTCTTATTTCTGAGTTAGACAACTCACATACTAGTAGTACCCTGGCTTGCATGCAATTGAACCCATTCCAAAACAGCAAAACCTGTGGTTATTATATATATATAACCAAATTAAGTGGTCATTATCTCTGAACCAACCTAAGATTGATTATTCCAACTTGGGATGTAACGTGCATTGACCCAAGCCCAAGGTAGTCCATAAATCCTCAAGTCAAGTGACAACAAGAATGACTGGCAAGCATAACTTATCCTAAAGACAAGCTCACGGCAGTATAACCTCATACTCCTAAGACGGTTTTACATAAATATATTATAAACATGGATCTAACCATTTAATCAAGGTCCATAGTAGTTATAAATATATAGTTTGGGTATTATTATGCATAGTTTAGATATTACAATACGAATATACGATTATGGTATTGCACTATCATTGTTATATTTTAGCTAGAAGCGTAAACTAAATTGTGATTCTCAGTTAGTCTTGCTGAAGACGGGTCAGAGCAAGTTATGGGTAATGCCACTTACAAAACGGATAGGGGGGACAAGGTGGGGGCACCCCCATGTGCTTCCTTCTCTCCTCTATTTGGGTCATTTGTGAAAGGAAATGGTATCCGTCAGTCCAAAGTGACGGATACGTGCCTTCTTCAATGAGATTTTGTGATTCCCCATACAATAAAGAAACAATCAAACAAACACAATTGATCGGGACATAGGCATGCAGGCGCGCGACTCAAACATGTAACAAGTATTTATGAAAAGTTGAATGATCAAAGCTGAAGAGATTTTAATCAAGAGGTCGGCTAACGATAGGAGAACGACATAGATGGGGCACATTTGGGATGTAAACATGCATTGACCTCTAAGAGACAGAGACCAGTTAATAAATCATGATGATGTAAGTGCCTATATAAATCAAAGAGTGAACAAGATCAAGAGCATCTCACACAAAAAAACTGCTGACAACTACACACAACTAACAATGAAACCAATCCACCACCAGACCCAAAATGAAAGTCCAAGTAATATTCCTCTACTTTGTCGCAAACCGGCCTTTCTTCTCGTCTTTGTTTTTGTTATGCAAAATATTACAGTAACTTTTTCACTGCGTAGCATTGACTACCCAGGCAACGAGACCGACCACACTGCGTTGCTGGCCATCAAGAGCAAACTACTGGATGCTTCCAACCGGGTTTTAAGCTCATGGAACGATTCTATTCACCACTGTTCTTGGGAGGGGGTTAATTGTGGACGTAAACATAAAAGAGTGACTATATTAGATCTGAGTTCTAGAGGATTGGCAGGGACCATATCTCCTTTCATAGGAAATCTGAGCTTCCTTAAGATCCTTGACCTTTACAATAATAGCCTATATGGCGAAATCCCCAGACAATTAGGTCATCTAGTAAGACTTCACATACTACAGCTATATAACAACACACTTGTAGGTGAAATTCCAGAAAACATATCAGGTTGTGTTAACCTCAAGAGTACTTTTCTTAGCCAACAACAAGCTCGAGGGAAAACTCCCAACAGGATTAGGATTATTGTCGAAGCTAAAAGACTTTCGTGTACAAACTAACCATCTTATGGGGGCTCTTTTTGACAACATACAAAACCTTACTTCTTTAGTATTTATAGCGGCTACTTACAACTCATTTACAGGAACTATCCCAAACAACATTGGTAGGATGCAAAATCTAACCTTCCTTGGGGTTGGAGAAAATCAACTCTCGGGCACACTTCCCACATCCCTTTTTAATATCTCCTCCCTTCAAATTCTTGATTTTGCTCACAACAAACTACATGGAGAACTTCCAGCAGATGTTGGCGTCAATGTTCCTCGTCTGACATGGCTAAGCCTCATGGAAAACAACTTTACAGGATTAATTCCAATCACAGTCCAAAACCTCACAGCTCTTGAACTTATTGCAATCGGTTATAATAATTTTATAGGAAATGTTCCTTTTTATTTTGGGAATTTTCATAAGCTAAATTTTTTATTTCTTGGAGGGAATTTCCTAGAGGGTAACATAAATTTTATAGATAAACGGTTAACTGCACCAATTACGAATCCTCATTTTGGGACCGAATCATTTTTCAGGAATATTACCCAAATATGTTGCCAATCTCTCCACCTCTTTGCAAATACTCGATATACGAAATACTCTAATAGGTGGAAAAATTCCAGAAGGTATTACCAATTTCAACAATCTTGAGGAGTTGGAGATGAACAACTGTAAATTAACGGGATCTATCCCTCAAGATTTCGGGAAGCTCTACAAATTGGAAAAACTTTATCTGCACTCCAACAATTTAAAAGGTAAAATTCCCAATTCCATGGCCAATTTATCATACTTGAGTTGGCTTTATTTACATGACAACATATTGGAAGGGAGTATACCTCCAAACCTCGGGAATTGCCAAAGCTTGTTGTACCTGCATTTATCAAACAATGAACTTAATGGAACATTGGATACTGAGCTATTTGAAGGATCTGCTTCATTTATTGAATTACATTTGTCTCACAATCATTTGGAAGGCACCCTTCCTTTGGAAATGAGTAAACAAAGCAACCTACAAATCTTAGAACTAGCCAACAATAAGTTTTCGGGTTTCATTCCACATAGTCTTGGTGAATGTTCTGACCTTCAATACCTCTTCATGGATGGAAATTCTTTCCAGGGAAATATTCCATCATCTTTTGCTTCTTTGACTAGCTTCAAACATATTGACTTTTCTCGAAACAATTTATCTGGCCCAATTCCAGCATTCTTTTCTAAATTTCCTACATTATATTACCTTAACTTATCTTATAACGACTTTGAGGGAAGGGTTCCAACGAACTCAGTATTTGCAAATGCTAGTGCGGTCTTTGTTGCTGGCAATAACAGACTCTGTGGAGGAATTAAACAGCTTCATTTACCTAAGTGCATTGAGAAGATCAAAAGCCCCGGAAAGACGAAAAGAATAATGTCTCATGCCCTTAAATTGATAGTCCCAATTGTTGGCGCACTAATTGGGATGGTGGCCATAGCATCAGGGCTGTATCTGGCATGTATCAAAAAGAAAAAGACACCTCTTTCATCAGGTTCAATGATGGGGATTGTAACCATGAAAGTGTCTTACGACATGTTACTCAAAGCAACGGCTGGTTTTTCTTCAGAGAATCTACTTGGGATGGGATCATTTGGATCCGTGTTTAAGGGGATTTTGGATGGAAATACGGTTGCAGTGAAAGTTCTCAACTTGCAACACCGTTTTGCATCTAAGAGTTTCATGGCAGAGTGCAACACGTTAAGGAATGTCCGTCACCGGAATCTAATAGGCATCATAATGACTTGTTCTAGTATTGACTTTCGTGAGAAATGATTTTAGAGCCCTAGTATACGAGTTCATGCCCAATGGAAGCCTAGACAGATGGTTACATGGAGTCGACAGAAACATGAGCCTTGCACAAAGGGTGGATGTAGCGATTGATGTGGCCCATGCACTCATCTATCTCCACCATGAGTGTGAAACTCCAATTGTGCATTGCGACTTGAAACCAAGCAACATATTGCTTGACAATGACATGGTTGCTCATGTTGGAGATTTTGGATTAGCAAGGTTTCTTACTCAACCTCGACATCCGAATCAAAGTAGTACAATTGGAATTAAGGGAACTATAGGCTATGCTGCTCCAGGTAATAATCGTGTATTCGTGTTATTCGTATTTATATTTAGTCTGACAAAAATCATATAACTATATTATCATCGAAAGACTTAGATGCACAAACTCAGCAATCTGCTGGACTTATTATCTATTTACGACCCATTTATGTGTCTAAGCCTTGTCCTTGGGTTCACATGTCAGAGTATGGGCTCGGAAGTGAGCCATCTACTGAGGGTGATGTTTACAGCTATGGCATATTGCTACTCGAGCTAATGACAGGAAAGAGTCCAACAGACAACATGTTCAAGGAAGGCTACAGCCTTCATATGCATGCAGAAGCAGCATTACCTCACCAAGTCTTGGAAATTGTGGAACCATCGCTTGAAGAAGATAACCTCACTGAAGAAGCCGAAGACCCAAGGGCAGTCCAAGGTGAGCTTCAAAGAAGAGTGGAATGCATTACTACTGTGATCACTGTAGGAGTGTCGTGCTCAAATCATTTGCCACAACAGCGAATGAAAATAGTCGACGCGAGAAGCAGGCTTCAATCAGCAAGAGACAACCTTCTTGGTGCTAGAAACAGGCGTAATCTTCCTGCAAGAGGTATATCATTAGACATATTATGACTTTACAGTTAATGAATCATTCGTGAAGTTTCAATTTGACTAGAAGTTATGCTAACATAAGATTATTTCTTCTTGTAGGGCTGATGGTTAAAGGGGCCTGACCGCCTAAGGCTGATTTTAATCAGGAATACAAGCATTTGTCAAATGAAGTCTGAGGATAGAATTATTAAGACTACGAATATACCATATTGTTGAATGTAAAATGCTACTCCGTATTAAGTTTCAGACAGTCTGTTGTATACATGACTAATAAATTATTAAATTGTGAAGTATTGTTCGGGTCCGTTATAATCATGTACTTTAATTGTGTATTGTTCTCCCTCAATGCTAGCTGGTTTCGTGTATTAAGCTGAACATCCTTCACAAAATAATACTCTCTCAGTTCCATTCATTTATTTAGCTTCGATATAAAAAAAAAAAAAAAAAACCTCACGAAGATAAGAATAAGAAAAGGTAAACAAATGAATGAGACGGAGGGACTACCTACGAGTGCTCTGAGAAGCTATAACCTCAATTTTAGGAGGTTTCTTGTGTTGAGCATAATAACACACTTGTAGGTGAATTTCCACCAAACATATCTAATTGTGTTCACCTCAAAGTTACATCGTTAAACCACAACAGACTCGAGGAAAACCTCTCAAAGGGGTTATAAGAGCATTGTCAAATTAACATTACCTATCTGTGAAACATAACAATATTAGGGGTCCTTCTGTTAATAGATCATGATTACTATCAAAACACTGATGCAGAAACTCAGTAAGCTTCTCGACTTAATGCTAACTTGGTTCCCTATATTTTAATCAACTGATATGTAGATCATTGATGGTCAGTGAGCTTCTCTATCTATCATAATCTCTGATTCTCTGATTTGAAAAGAAATCAAAATGGGAAAAATGAGTATTTAATTAAGAGAATATGACTATATGAAATACTTCGTATTCTACAGATTTTTTTTTTTTTTTTTTTTTTTTCAATCTTATATACTCCCTCCGACCCAGACGAAAGGTAACATGGTGAAAAATGGGTTATTTAAGAAAAGGGGTAAAAAGGAGGGGAAAAGAGTGAAAGATCATAAGAAGGCCGGACCTAATCCTTAATTTGAGACACCTTTGTTATATCGAATCTCTACGACTTTTTACTAATATATGCTTCTTAATCTTCTAATAATATCTAAGAAGATATAAGCAGGTAAACTTAGGACGCGCCTATCTTTACCACGAGCACCATGCCTAGGCAAAACAAGTTGCCATTGTTATTCACTGAAGAGTAGCAATCATGGATTTAAAGTTATCATAGAAAAAACAGTGTCATTACATTATTGATTTGGAAACTTCGATGTGACGAGTTTCCGTGAGAGATGGTGTAGACGTGTAGTTTTGGTTGAATTACCTGCATATGGAAATCAGAGAACAAGGCATCATTGAAGCTCTTAATATACAAGTACAATGGATAAAGCTTTCTAATTTCGTGATTAGTGTCCGAATGTCATGGGTGATAACAGATTAGCTAAAAATTGAAGTGTAAACTAAATTCCGTCACAATAAAGCATAAAACAAAGAAAAATAATTGATCGGGACAAAGACATTAGACAGTATATTAATAGTGTAACATGCATAATAATTTTATTGAATCAAGATAGTCCATGAATCGTGAAATTTGGGGCACGTTGACCGTAAGTCAAGCTCTAACAAGCACGGCTGACGCGCAAGAGTGCAAGACTCAAGAGTCATTTAGGATGTAACTTCTTGTCCTAAAGGCAAGCTGCCTGCTTAAGGCAAAATAAGCTTGTCTTTACTTCAACAACTTCTGTAGTGTGTCAGTGTGTGGCCCAGAAACCTACTTTTTAAAAAAAAAAAAAATACGGACCAAAAATTTAGCGAAATAGTCTCTTAGAATCGGAAATATATGAGAAGGAAGACACATTATTATTCCCATTCCCGGATTAAACCAAACAACTTTAAACATGTATGGGATTCTAGAAAGTAGAATCCATTCCATTCTATACCTAATGTTTGAACCAAACGCCCCCTAAATAGTAGTCTTTATCATTTCGACAATTCGTCATCATTTTAACAATACCTCATGTCATATGCATGCTTTAGTCAGTCAGCAAGATGCAACCTTGTCAATGCTATATTTGTTGACTTAACCTTCCTTCCGCGAGGTATCCGTTTTTGCTTTCAAATACTGCCCAAACATAAAAAGTTAACGACACATATACGAGGTACATTACTTGCCTCATTAGATCGTAGAGAAAAACGTGTCCAAGTACCATACTCGTTTTTAAAAAGCGTATGCAACATAATACGAAGAATCTACCCACCTTGAAAAAACATAAAAAAGAATTATGTTCTTTATCAGTTACAGTGCTACTCCGAACATTGGAACATTCATACTGACTATAATATAATATAATGTTACCAGAAATCAGAAATGTAAGTCTTTCTTTTCTCTTTTGAAAATTTACAATCATCACACTGATAGTGCGAGGAAGCCACTTACACCAACAACACAAAAAGTTTGCATTCTATATAGTATTATATAGAAAACACAATTAAATTCACCCAAAAAGCTTTCGACGCCAATGAAAACTTGTAGATGTGCCTAGAAAAATCTTCAGAGATTGCCATTTTTTTTGTAAAGCAGGGAGCAAGTCATGATTTAATTCACATCCAGTCCCACACATAAATATATGTATACTACAACAGCATATACAATAAAAATTCACACGTAGGCTTTAATTATTTTGTAGTTCAAAGGATCTCACCTATAGCGAGGCATAATATCGAGGTACTTGTCTATGTGCGATTGGTGCGACTTGTCTCTCTTAACAAATAATACCGATGTTTTAAGTTAAGAAATGAGGTTTTCAAGGATACACGATAAGATATGAAAAACCTATATGGCCAAAAATAAAAAGACGACTATTATGTTCCTATGCTTCAAGAATTCCACAAAGCTGGGAAGTAGAGCGCATTCCATTAATAAACCAGTTCATAGAAAATTAGCAGTACAATTCATATGTGATATGTTAGTACGGTCTCAGTAGTGAAGCATCTACAGATGTCGATGTTTACATTTATGACATATTGGCACTCAAGCGCATGACAGGAAAACACCAAAAGACAACATTTTCAAGGAAGACTATAACCTTCATCACAAATACTATCTTACAACCAGTTGTATATTAGCATTGTACAACCGCCTCAAAGTTGTTGAGTTCTTTACACAAAGTTGTCGAGCTATTTTATAAGTTATTGAGCTAATTTAAAAAGTTGTTGAGTTTAATAATTATTTCTCTTAAGCTCAATAACTTTGTATTGTAACTCGACAATTTTGTTAATAAAACTCGACAACTTTATAACAAAACTCGACAACATTGAAAATGTTGTACATAAACTACATACAACCAGTTGTATAATCTACTAATTGAACCTTCATATACATGCAAAAGTAGGAGTACCTGATCAAATAACCGACGTCACAAGCAGGCTTCAATCAGCAAGAAAGGACCTTCTAAATGCTAGAAAAAATCACAATCTTCCTGCAAGAGGCATATCACTAGACATATCAAATGTTTCTAAGTACAAAATTAATGACAGTTCTAATTTGATAAGAATTTTATGCTGACAGTACAGTATTTACGCTTGTGACATTATCGAATCTGCCAAAGTTTGATGTAAAATCTTTCAAGTTCTGTAAATTCAGGAAACACTTGACTAATACCCCATAAGTCCCAATCATTTGTCTACCTTTGATTAAAATATCCCTCATAAATAATAAAAAGGTAAACGAAGAATGATTAAAATTGTTCTCTACTTTACTTGCTAGTTGCTACTGAATAATCTTCCGCCGCACTGATTTCTACTTTCTTTCTTAGGTTCACTGAATGTTGTAACATTCTCCATAAGTCTACAAGACCAGAGAATAAATTATGATTTAATTCACCATAAAGCCAAACAATCTATAAAGCTCGTCTGATTGCTGAAAAAGTTATTCATTGTTTAAATGCCTACAAAAATGAAAGAGGGGTAAAGTTCAAGAGCATCTCACAAAAAAAAAAACTACAATATGAAACCCATCCACCTAATCATCTTTGTTTTTGTAATACTCAATATTACAGTAACCTTAGCATTCCGTAGTATTGACTACTCAGGCAACGAGACGGACCACACCGCGTTGTTGGCCATCAAAAGCCAACTATTGGTTCCTTCCAACAGCATTTTAAGCTCATGGAACGAATCAATTCACCACTGTTCTTGGGAGGGGGTTTATTGTGGGCGTAAACATAGCAGAGTGACTGCACTAGATTTAAATTCTAGAGGTTTGGCAGGAACCATATCTCCTTTTATAGGAAATCTAAGCTTCCTCAAGTTCATTAGCCTTAGCAATAATAGCCTATATGGAGAAATCCCCAGTCAATTAGGTCATCTATTTAGGCTTCATGTACTAGGGCTAGAAAACAACACACTTGTAGGTGAAATTCCAGCCAACATATCTCGCTGTGTTAACCTCAGACAGTTTTTCTTATCCAACAACAAGCTAGAGGGAAAAATCCCAACAGGACTAGGAGCACTGTCAAAACTTAAAGACTTTCATGTAGAAAGTAACCATCTTCAAGGGGCTTTTTTTGAGAGCATACAAAACCTTACGTCTTTGGAATCAATAAATGCTAATTTCAACTCCTTTATAGGAACTATCCCAAACAGCATTGGTAGGATGCAAAATCTAATCTTCCTTGAAGTGGTACAAAATGAACTCACAGGAGTACTTCCCATGTCACTTTTTAATATCTCCTCCCTTCAAATTCTTGATTTGGATTCCAACCAATTACACGGAGAACTTCCTGCAGATGTTGGTGTCAATATTCCTCGTCTGAGATCGTTCATCCTCCGCAAAAACAACTTCAGAGGACTGATACCAATCACGATCCAAAATCTCACAGCTCTTGAATTTTTTGGACTCAGTTCTAACAATTTTATAGGAAATGTTCCTTCTTATTTTGGGAATTTTCATAACCTATATTATTTATCTCTTGGAGGGAACTTCCTAGAGGGTGACATTAATTTTATAGATACACTTGTTAACTGCAGCCAATTACGTTTCCTCATTTTAGGACCGAATCATTTTTCTGGAATATTACCCAAATCTGTTGCCAATCTCTCCACCTCTTTGATATGTCTTGGTATGGAAGATATTCTGATAAGTGGAAAAATTCCAGAAGGTATTACCAATCTCAACAATCTTGAGCTGTTATGGATGGACAACTGCAAATTAACAGGATCTATCCCTCAAGATTTCGGCAAGCTCCAAAAATTAGAACACCTTGTTTTGAGCTCCAACAGATTAGAAGGTAGAATTCCCAGTTCCTTAGGCAATATATCACACTTAAGTAGGCTTTATTTAGATGACAACGTGTTGAAAGGGAGTATACCACCACATTTGGGGAATTGCGAAAGCTTGTTGTACCTCCGTTTGTCAAACAATGAACTCAATGGAACCTTGGCCAATGAGCTATTTGAAGGGTCTGCTACATTTATTGAACTATATCTGTCTCATAATCATTTGGAAGGTTCCCTACCTTCGACATTGAGTAAACAAGGCAACTTAGAAATCTTAGAAGTGTCTAACAATAAGTTTGCAGGTCTCATTCCCGATGGTTTACGGCTCTGTTCTGACCTTCAACACTTGTACATGGATGGAAATTCCTTCCATGGAGATATTCCTTCATCCTTCACTTCTTTGTCTAGCCTCCAAGAAATTGACTGTTCTCGAAACAATTTATCTGGCCCGTTTCCATCCTTCTTCTCTGAATTAAAAAAATTATATTACCTTAACTTATCTTATAACGATTTTGAGGGAAGGGTTCCGACAAATTCAGTATTTGCAAATGCAACTGCGATCTTTGTTGCTGGCAATAGCATGCTTTGTGGCGGAATTAAACAGCTGCATTTACCTAGATGCATTGAAAACCGAAGCATGAAAAGGACTAAGGTGATCATTCCGATCATCAGTGCACTTGTTGGGGTGGTCGCCATGGCGGTAGGGGCCATAGGGCTGTACCTGGCATGTATCAAAAAGAAAAAAACACCTCTTTCATCAGGTTCAATGATGGGGACTGTAACCATGAAAGTGTCTTATGACATGCTACTCAAAGCAACGGCTGGTTTTTCTTTAGAGAATCTACTTGGGACGGGTTCCTTTGGATCCGTGTTTAAGGGGATTTTAGATGGAAATTTGGTTGCAGTTAAAGTTCTCAACTTGGAACACCGCAGTGCATCTAAGAGCTTCATGGCAGAGTGCAACATGTTCAGGAATGTCCGTCATCGGAATCTAGTAGGCGTTATAACAGCTTGTTCAAGCATTGACTTTCAGAGAAATGATTTTAAAGCACTAGTATATGAGTTCATGCCCAACGGAAGTCTAGACAGCTGGTTACATGGAGTGCATGAAAACACGAGCCTTGCTCAAAGGGTGGATGTAGCGATTGATGTGGCCCACGCAGTCTGTTATCTCCACCACGGGTGTGAAACTCCAATAGTGCATTGCGACTTGAAACCAAGCAACATATTGCTCGATAATGACATGGTCGCTCATGTTGGGGATTTTGGATTAGCAAGGTTTCTTACTCAACCTCTACATCCGAATCAAAGTAGTACAATTGGAATCAAGGGTACAATCGGCTATGCTGCTCCAGGTAATAATAGTAAATGAGTGTTTAAGACTTTGTCGGTATATTATCTACTCACCAATTTTGTGGCTAAGCATTGTCATGGGGTTCACATGTCAGAGTACGGGCTTGGAAGTCAGCCATCTACAGAAGGCGATGTTTACAGCTATGGCATACTCCTACTTGAGCTAATGACAGGAAAGAGTCCAACAGACAACATGTTCAAGGAAGGCTACAACCTTCATCTGTATGCGAGAGAGGCATTACCTGACCAAGTCGTACAAATTGTAGACCCATCACTCGAAGAAGATAATCTCACTGAAGAGGCCGATGACACAAGGGCAATCCAAGATGAGCTTCAACGAAGACTGGAATGCATTACTACTGTTATCAGTGTCGGGATGTCGTGCTCGAATCATTTGCCACAAGAGCGAATGAAAATAGTCGATGCCAGAAGCAGGCTTCAATCAGCAAAAGACAACCTTCTGAATGCTAGAAACAGGCGGCGTAATCTTCCTGCAAGAGGTATATCATGAGAGATACTATAGGTTTCAATTTAATTAGAAGTTCTGCTAAGATAACATTATTTTCTACTTGCAGCGCTGATGGCTACAGAGGCCTGACCGACTGAGGTTGATTTCAATCAGGAATACAATAATCCGCAAATGAAGGCTCAAGATAGGTTTATTAAGACTACGAATCTACCTTAGTTGAATGTAAACTGCTTTTAAGTTCTAATTACATCGCTGTAAACTTGACTAATAAATTGTTATGTAATCTGTTACGGAGTACTTACTATGTAAAATACTCAGTAGTGTTTTATTTTTCATGGGTAGCTGGTTTCTTGTCATAAGCATATTATCCACATAGTTACAGTTAATCCGACGTTGACCTCTACAAAGTATACTCCGTCCGTCCTAATCATTTGATTATATAAACGATAAAATTTAGGCTAAGGATAAAGCTCTCAATTTCATAGTTACGGTTAATCCAAATGTCATGCTCTAAGCATTATTTCCCGCCATCATTTAGAAATTCCTCACGACATAAATAATCCATACGCATGCTTTAGTCTTCGAGACAGGTTATATATGAGGTACGCTGCACGCCTCATTAGAACTTCGAGAAATCGTGTCCAAGTACCATACTCGTTTTCAATAAATGTATGCAACACAGTACGAAGAATCTAGTCACTTTGGAAAAACATAAAAAAGAATTCTTATCAATTTACATAATGTTTCTAGAAATTAGAAATGGAAATCTTTCTTTAACCACAAATCCTTGAAGACGACAATATTAAGTTTACTTGTAAAACGGATCCAAATAGGTATCATATGATAACACTTGAGTAGTTGTCTAAGTTATAGCAAAAAGTTTGTCTTATTATCATCACGTGGTAATATTTGAATCCGTTTTACCATTAAAATGGACCTTGCCGTCTTAAGCATCTCTTTTCTCTTTTGCAAATTTACAATCATCACATTGATAGTGCGAGGAAGCCACTTAATCACCAGCAATACAAAACTATTAATTAAAGTGCTACCAAAAATTCCACATTGTTGGCCAGAAGTATCAACTTTGCACTCTATTCAATCAAGTAATTTTATTATATTCTATAGCAAACACAATTAAATTCAATCAAAAAAGTTTTCGACACCAATAAAAACATCTAAATGTGCTTAAGAAAAATCTTCAGAGATTGCCATTTTTTGTAAAGCAGGGAGTAAGTCATGATTTTAATTCACTATTCTGATGAATAAATGAAAACATAAAGAGCATCCGATCCCGCTCATACAAGTATACTACAACTGCATATATAATGAAAATTCACAGGTAGGCTTTAATTATCTCGTAGCTCAAAGGATCTCACCTATTGCGAGGTATTCGTCTATGTGTGATTACAGTTAATACTTCTGTTTTGAGTTAAAACATGAAGTTCACAAGGATACACGATAAGATATGAAGAACCTACACGGCTGACATAAAAAGATTACTATTATGTTCCTATGGTTCAAAGAATTTCACAAATTTAAATTTGGGAAGTATATTTGCAAAAGGAGTACCTGATCACAGCTTACAAATTGTAGACCCATAGCTTGAATAAGATATCCTCAGTGAAGAAGTCCACGACAGGTTGTCAATCAGACGAGCTTCAACGAAGACTGGAATAATGTATTATTTCTGTGATTAGTGTTGGACAGTAATGCACTATCTTATTTAATAAAACAATTCACAGAAAATTCAATTCATTCATCAAAAAGTTTTCTATGCTAATTATAACTACTCATATGCCTCGAAAAGTCCTTATTTGAGCTTACCGTGCTAGACGGAGTATTTTTAGGTTGACTAGTGATCGATGGGTTGGGCAACGGCCTTCGGACCTTAAGCATCAATCTTACTCCAAAAAAATAATTAAAGGCTAATAGTGACATCGAATATAGAATGCTAAAATACGTTTCTGTCTATGACAAATTTTAACACTGTCAATCTCCCCACTATCCATTCGATCTTTTGGTCGAAAGTCTTGGGAGCACCTTCACACAAGATGGTGATATATTGTGAAATCGAGTCACCGCCAACGCGCCGCGTAAGTTACACGGTTGGAGAACAATTACAATTCACCAGAATTGAAATTTTGTCTTTGAACGCGTAAACTAACAGTCAAAAAGCAACCAAAATGACATTTCTAACCTACTTGTTATTCTTCTCTTTGTCAAGTACAATAGCATTGGCTAACAATACTTCTAGACTTGTAAAGTTCACCAACAATTCCCCTTTGGTGGCCGTAGTAGTGTAGTACTCACCCTATTCAATAAAGTAACACAGATTTTTATTAAAAACGGATATATCCGTTTTAAGATTAAGACGGGTCAAGTAGTGTGAATAACACAAAAGCAGAATGCATAGGAAAAAACAATGGATTGGTCTTTTATGCACAAGTGGGATGATGCTTGACCCGTTTTATTGTTAAGACGGATGTATCCGTCAACAGATAAAGTAATCATAGACAATACAATTAATTAACTGACCGAATTGTATTACTGGCCATCAATTGCTCATGCTGAAGGAGATTAAGCTGATCACATGAGTGATATATATATATATATATATATATATATATATATATATATATATATATAGAATTAGGATCACATGAGTCCACCCTATCTTTTTGAGTCCCGTGAGTCCACTTATGTATCACACGCTCTACACAAAAATATCACAATTTTTTTTTATGAATTAAAAAAAAAAAAAAGTTAAAAAAACTTTTTAAAAAAAAAAAAAAAAATTAAGCTGTGATATTGTTTTGTATAACCCGTGATATTGTATCTGAGCCTGTGAGTCCAGTAAAAAAGTATCACAACTTATACAAAACAATATCACACCTTACAATAAACAATACCACTGGTTGTACTAAATAATATCACGGGTTATACTATACAATATCAAGAGTCCAACTTATATTAACTATAAACTAAAATAGTTAATAACCGTCAGAAAATAACCGTCAAGGGCATCACCTTTTTGTTAAAATCAAAGGGATGCAATATTGCTGGATGTTATTGACTTGGAAGACACGATTTTCTTGGCTGCCGGATGTTTTTACAAGACAACTTTTTTTGCTGGAGTACAGATGGCGTCATAATGCTTGTTGTACACAAAAAAATCCTTTAAAAACATGTAAGCGTATGTGTGTTGTGTATATACATGGCAACATTTGATATACTTTAATGTTGTAGCAAAGATGATACACCATGAGGCAGGAGTAATGCTCATCTGAAGAAATACTCTGTCTCACAAAACCTTAGACGATTCTTCTTTCATGCGGGATATATTATTTGACGGTTATTTTCTGATGATTCTTCTTTCATGTGCTGAAATATAATATCCAGTATAGCCTTCATGGACGCATGTTACATCTCATTTGCATTGTCGTTCAAAATTAAAAATATTCGTGATATTGTTATGTGTAGTGCGTGATACATAAGTGGACTCATGAGACTCAAATATATAGGTGGACTCACCGGATCTTGCCTCTATATATATATATATATATATATATATATATATATATATATATATATATATATATCTGCATCTTCATTCCTAGATGACCATAAAAACAATGAGATTTGCAATATTGATGGTTATGAGATGCTCATAAATATAACAAGCTGTGTTTAATCTTTCCAATGGCTAAGTTTACAGCTACCCGATTCTCCTCTATCCAATAGTAGCGCATGTTATTACAACCCGTGCATTTTTTTGCACGGGTTTAAAACTAATTTCATTAAAACTTGTTTATAAAAGTTCAATTGATAAAAAAAAATCTTATCAATTACATTAGTACTGACTATAATACAATGTTTCTAGAACTAAAAAAATGGAAATCTTTCTTTAACCACAAATTCTTGTTTAAGACGATAATATCCATTTTATCGGTAAAACGGATCCAAATAGGTATCATGTAATAGGAGTAGTTCTATAGTTTTGTCCAAGTAATAGCAACAAATATGTCTTAATTACATCACGTGATAGTATTTGAATCTGTTTTACCATTAAAATGTAGTATATTGTCGTTTTAAGCAAGATTAGTTATTTTTTAACAAGCGTACACACTAATCTCTTTTCTCTTTTGCAAATTTACAATCATCACACTAATAGTGCGAGGAAGCCACTTAATCACCAGCAACACAAGACTCTTAATTAAAGTGCTACCAAAAATTCCACATTGTTGGCCAAAAGTATCAACTTTGCATTCTATTCAATCAAGTACTCCATAATTCATATTTTATAGCAAACATAATTAAGTTCACCCAAAAAGGTTTCGATGCCAATGAAAACTTGTAAATGTGCCTAGAAAAATCTTCAGAGATTGCCATTTTTTGTAAAGCAGGGAGTAAGTCATGATTTAATTCACTATTCTGATCTGAAACCGAGCAACATACTGCTTGATGATGACATGATTGCCTATCAAAGTTTCATAGTTAATGAATTCACCAACATACAACATATTCAAGGAAGACAATAACCTTCATATATATTTATGCAAAAGTAGGAGTACCTGATCACGGCTTACAAGTTGTATTTTTGTCCTCAGTAAACAAGTCCGTGATAGAAGGGCAATCAAGCTTCAACGACGACTGGAATGTATTTTTATGAATAGTGTTCAGAGTGTCATGCTCCAACCCATTGCCACATGATCAAATGAATATATCCGACGCCACAAGCAGGCTTCAATCAGCAAGATAGGCCTTCTAAATGCTAGAAAATAAGCGTAATCTTCCTGCAAGAGGCACATCACTAGACATATCAAATGTTCCTTAGTAACAAAATTAATGACGGTTTTAATTTGATTAGAAATTTATGCTGACAGTACACTAATTCTGCTTGTGACATTAACGAATCTGTCAAAGTTTGATGTAAAATCTTTCAAGTTCTGTAAATTCACGAAAAACTTGATTAACAGTTTAATACTCCCTACGACACAATCATTTGTCTACCTTTGAATAATATACTTGTTATCTACTTAGCTGCGCTGATTTTTACTAACTATCGATCTAAGGTTCACTAAGTCAAGACCCTCTCCATTTCCTAAAAGAAATAGTTGGTCCTTTCCAAATTGTATTCCGGCGTCATCCAACGGCTCTAAGTTTATGCATGAAAATAAACAAATAATGACTATAGAATAGGATCCTTTTATTCATTGCGGTTTCCATGTTGGACTATGATAAGCCAAAGACAACAGAGCCTTAATTCCAAAATGATTTGGGGTCGGCTAAAAATACTAGAGAATAAATTATGTTTCTAAACATGGAAGTCTTTCTGAGGGCACTGACCTCATTTCTCGAAGAAAAATCAGTACACTGCAAAGAAGCTACTTAATCAATCAGGTAGTAATTCATGTAGAATTTCAGAGGGAGGAATTTCATAAAGACAATTGTATTTTATTGATAGTTCGATGTCTACGATTACAATAAGAGACACATTATATAGAGTCTAAAACCTAGACCTAGAATCGTCAAGAAGATATTATTACTATAACAAATGTTTCTACGCATGCTGAGGGGATCTATGACAAATTTTGACACTGTCAATCTCCGCATTATCCACTCCATCTTTTTGTCAAAAGTCTTGAGAGCACCTTCACACACAAGATGAAGATATAATGTGAAATCGAGTCACCGCCAAAGAGCGGCCTAAGTAATACAGTTAGAAAACAAATACCATTCACCAGATTTGAAATTTTGTCTTTGCACGCGTAAACCAACGGTCAAAAAGCAACCAAAATGACATTTCTAAACTGTGGCCTACTTGGGATTCTTCTCTTTGTAAAGTACAATAGCATCGGCTAATAATACTTCTAGACTTAAAAAGGTTTACCAACAATTCCCTTTTGATGGCCGTAGTACTCAATTACTCATTCTATTCAATAAAGTAAACATAGAAAATACAATTAATTAACTGACCGAATCGTATTACTGGCCATCAATTGCTCATGCTGAAGGAGATCAAGCTGATCACATGAGTGATATATGTCTCTGCATCTTCATTCCTAGATGACCGTACAAACAATGATGTTTGCCATGTGAACTGGATGGTTATAATCTGTGCCACTATTGATTAGATCTACACATTGGTCACAGAATCAAAGTCGACTAGTTAGAGAACGAAAAGCACAAGGATGGAGCAAAGGCTACACTGTCTAAAATTGAGTTACGCCCGCTAATTTTGAGGCCCTACATAATCGCACGGCCTACATAATACTCCCTCCGTAGCGGCCATTTCTTTACTTATTTCATTTTTGGGTTTTTCAGTCATGTGTGTCAAAAGTAAATGTAAACAAATGTCGGAAACAGAGGAAGTATCATCTTAGTAAATAATATTTTTTACTAGAATAATTTTCCTTGAGTGGATCACTGACATCATTTCTCTTTAGCAAAGGAAATCATTACATCGCATGTGCAGTGAAACCACAAAATCAACAGCAAACCACTCTTTCTCCTACCAATTATACAACATTGTTAATTACCTTAATAAGTACTCCCTCCGGCTTGTTGTTTTCTTCCCATTTCATTATAATACTCCTCACATATATTAGAGAATCGGGAAGAAAAATAAAAGCCAGAGGGAGTACTTGACTGTCTATATTTATGAAGAGAGTGGATTTTAAAGAGCATCTAACACATAAAACAGCAACACACAAAATAAAACAAATTTACCTCAAAATCCATCACGATCGTTAAGTGTAATGTCTTCCTTGTGTAGCAAACCAGTCTTTCCTATCATCTTTCTTATCATCGTTATAATTGCTATTAAAAAAGTCACAGCAACTGAGTCTCTGCACAGTGTTAAATTACCAGGAAATGAAACTGACCGAGTGGCATTGTTGGCTATCAAAAACCAACTGGTGAAATATCCCGACTGGGTTTTAAGCTCATGGAATAACACTATGCACCATTGTAGCTGGCAGGGGGTTACTTGCGGGCGCAAACATAACAGAGTGACTGTACTAGATTTGAGTTCAAGGGGATTGGCAGGAACCATATCTCCCTTCATAGGAAACCTGAGCTTCCTTCAAAGCATTAGGCTTTATAATAATAGCCTGTATGGTGAAATCCCCAAGCAATTAGGTCGCCTATTTAGGCTACGTGAACTAGGGCTACAAAATAACACACTTGCAGGTTCAATTCCAAAGAATATATCACATTGTATTAACCTTGGATTTCTTAGTTTAGGCAACAACAAGCTAGAGGGAAAACTACCAGCAGGATTACGAGCATTGATTAAGCTAGAATACCTTAGCATTTCCCAAAACTATTTTACAGGCTCTCTTTTTGACATCATACCAAACCTTACCTCCTTAGTAACAATATCTGCTGCTTATAATTCCTTTACAGGAACTATCCCAATCAACATTGGTAAGGTGCAAAACCTAACTAACCTTGAAGTTGGAGAAAATTTACTCTCAGGCACACTTCCCACATCCATTTTCAATCTCTCCTATCTTCACTTTCTTGATTTGCCTGCCAATCAGCTACATGGAGAGCTTCCCGCAAATATGGGCTTCACTATTCCTCGTCTGAAATGGCTAAACCTATTTGAAAATAACTTTTCAGGATCAATTCCAATCACCATAAGAAACCTTACGAGCCTCGAGTTTATTGGATTGTCGCTGAATGGTTTTACAGGAAGTGTTCCTCAGGATTTCAGCCATTTTCATAATCTAGTTCATTTAGATCTTGAAAAAAACTTTCTGGTGGGGGACATTAGCTTTATAGCTACCTTAGTTAACTGTAGTCAATTACAATTCCTCTCATTGACATATAATGATTTTTCTGGAATATTACCCCAATCCATAGCCAATCTCTCCACCACTTTAAAATGGCTGACAATCGGAAACAGTTTGATTAGTGGAACAATTCCTGCTGGGATTACCAATCTCATCAACCTTGAGAAGTTAGCCATGTTCGAAAGCATATTGTCAGCATCCCTTCCTCATGATCTTGGGAAGCTGCAGAAGTTACAAGCTCTTGCTTTAAACTCAAACAGACTAACAGGTACAATTCCCATTTCCATTGGAAATTTATCACGTCTCAGTGAGCTTTTTTTATCAGACAACATACTGGAAGGGAGCATACCTGAAAGCCTTGGGAACTGTCAAAATTTACTATACATGGACCTGCATAACAATTACTTCTCTGGAAACATATCGAGTGAGCTCTTTCAAGGAGGTGCTAAGTTTATTTTCATATCCTTATCAGAAAATCAGTTGGAAGGGTCACTGCCTCCGGAAATCAGTAAGCAAATAAATATAATTGACTTAGAAATGTCTAACAATAAGTTGTCAGGAGTGCTTCCAGATAGTTTGAGTGAGTGCCTTTCTCTTCAATTTATATATGTGGACGGAAATTCATTCTGTGGAGCAATTCCAACATCATTTACTTCTTTGGCATCCCTTCTGGAAATTGACATTTCTCGAAACCATTTGTCAGGTCAAATACCAGTCTACTGGTCCAAATTACCCTTGATATATCTAAATTTATCTTACAACAATTTTGAGGGAAGGGTTCCAACAGTAGGAGTTTTTGCAAATGCAACTGGATTCTTTCTTGCTGGTAACAGCAGGCTTTGTGGAGGAATACAGAAGCTACATTTGCCCAAATGTATCGAAAATGAAATACCTAGAAAGAAAAAACGTTTGTCTAATACCCTCAAGAAGGTGGTAATTTCAACGGTGTGCACACTGGTTGGGGTGATGGCCATGTTACTAGCCTTGTATTTCATCTATCGAAGGAATAAAAGGCAACCCATCTTGTCAACTTCAATGACTGGCAAAACACTAACGAAAATGTCTTACCACATGCTACTCAAAATCACATCTGGGTTTTCTTCAGACAACCTGCTTGGAGCAGGCTCTTTTGGATCAGTATTTAAGGGGGTTTTAGATGGCCAAGTGTTTGCTGTCAAAGTTCTTAACCTGGAACATCTAGATGCATCTAAGAGTTTCATTGCAGAGTGTAAGGCTTTGAGAAATGTCCGTCACCGTAACCTGGTTGGTATTGTAACAGCTTGCTCTAGTATTGATTTTCAGAGAAATGATTTTAGAGCCCTAGTATACGAGTTCATGCCCAATGGAAGTCTAGACAGATGGTTACATGGAGTAGATGGAAACATGAGCCTTTCTCAAAGGGTGGATGTAGCGATTGATGTGGCCCATGCACTCATCTATCTCCACCATGAGTGTGAAACTCCAATAGTGCATTGCGACTTGAAACCAAGCAACATATTGCTCGATAAAGACATGGTCGCTCATGTTGGGGATTTTGGATTAGCAAGGTTTCTTACTCAACCTCGACATCCGAATCAAACTAGTACAATCGGAATCAAGGGCACTATAGGCTATGCTGCACCAGGTACTAATAATGTGATTCGTAATTATAATTAGTTTGAAAAACATTATGAAATAAATTTATCATCAAAAGACGAACATGCATAAACTCGGTAAATCCCTGGACCTTGATGCTAAAATGGTTGCTGTAATACTTTCTTCTTATCTAAAATCGACCACTTCATACATGCACCGATTAGCAAGGTTGGCTAACTAATAAATTATTAAAGTAAATGGATGTTCTAAGGCTTGCCTATCTATCTATCTATCTATCTATCTATCTATCTACTCCCCGCTTATGTGTCTAAGTTCTGTCATGGTTTCACATGTCAGAGTACGGGCTCGGAAGTCAGTCGTCTACAGAGGGTGATGTTTACAGCTATGGGATATTGCTACTTGAGCTAATGACAGGAAAGAGTCCAATAGACAACATGTTCAAGGAAGGCTACAGCCTTCATCTGTATGCGAGAGAGGCATTACCTGACCAAGTCGTACAAATTGTAGACCCATCACTTGAAGAAGATAATGTCACTGAAGAAGCCGATGACACAAGGGCAATCCAACATGAGCTTCAACGAAGAGTGGAATGTATTACTGCAGTGATTAGTGTCGGAGTGTCGTGCTCAAATCATTTATCACAAGAAAGAATGAAAATAGTCGATGCGAGAAGCAGGCTTCAATCAGCAAGAGACGACCTTCTTAATGCTAGAAACAGGCGTATTCTTCCTGCAAGAGGTATATCATTAGACATACCGTATTTTATCAAAGACTAACTATTCGAACGGTTTCAATTGATCATCAGTTCTTCTAAAGATAACATTATTTCTACTTGTACCATTAATGATTGCAGGGCCCTCAAGTTGATTTACAGAAAAACTATTGAACCCTCAAGATTACAACAACAACAACATTACCCCAGTGCCTCAATGGCTCCCGCAAAGAGGCTGTTTCCGAATGACCCAAGATGAAAATTGCGTCCAAGTACACCAAATTCAACAAATTCCTCCCAATTTTTGGGTTATGAATCCTAAATACACCAATGTCTCTATCGGCTTTTCCATTACCTCCCGTTTTTCAATTATTAATCCAAGTATCGTTCAGTTCGCGCATCTTGCACATTCATATAATAGTTCATAAACAACTAGTGAAGTTACATGCTACACTTTACTAATTTAGCAAGTAACATCAATTATTTACAGTAACGCTCACAAAAAAAAAAAAAAATCAAAAATCTTTAATTGTATACGACATCCGTTTCAAAAATACCTCCCGTATTCGATACGGTATAAGATTTTATAAATCGTATATGACAATCTACATTTTAATTGTCATACAAAACGAGTGTAAAAGGTATTTCTGAAACGGAGGGAGAATACGGTGAACTGAACTAACCTAACTAAGATCGGAGCCTTGTTAATTGGAAAGTGTGTGTTTAATTTGAAAGTGTTCTTCCTTTTGCTTTCCCTTTTGGATCACTTCAAGGTCGTAATGACTAATCAGTTGGAAAAGAGGGTAAAATGACACCTCACATGTTGTCATATTCACATGTGACACAAAATTGCGAAGCATAAAAAGTGCATAATAACTTCACAAAATTTTGTGTTCGAGCCCTAGTATAGTATTGAAAATGTATCAAGAATCGGAAATTCTTATTTCAGACGGGCTATTTTTGTCTGAAATAAGACGGATCAAATTTAGTCATTTTACGTTAAAATGTTATTATTTTCTGATGAAATATTACCATCAGTTTCAGGGTAAAAAGTGATAACTTTAGTTATAACGTACCGCGGAATGGAATTACATTCTATAAATAGAATTACATTCTATTAACAAAGGTATATATTTATATGGTATTTTCATTTTCTTTCAAATTTTATTTTATATCTAGACTTGACAAACGAGTGGACCGTGGGTTGAGATTAGGTGGCATTTTCAAGTTTATAAAACTGCGTCGAATTGGATTGAGTCGAGTCATTTTGGGTCTATTATTATCAAGTTATTTATGAATAATGGTGATAAGATTTTGTCGTTATGCCTAAATCAAACAAAGACTCAACAAATGCAGTAGACTAGTAGGTAAGTTGAGATCGATCCTTGAAGATAGTGTGGATTTAACAATTTGATTGGGTTGATTAGGCTATGAACTAATGGAGAGGAATCTAGATTAAACTAAAATAATAATTAAGGTGTTGTTTGACCAAGTTTATGTGCAATGAGGACTCTCTCTATTTTCTAAAAGAAATGGATCCTCCATTTCTATTTAACGGACAAGATGAAATTTGGGGACGATCCAACAATTCGGGTTTTTTCATGATAAATAAAGGTAAAAGGTAGTAAAGAGGAGAATGCAATAGAATATTACATTGTGAGAGGGAAATGGACTCTCCATTTCTTTTAGGAAATGGAGAGGATCCATACTCGTTTATGTGAAAGAACTTCTATTTCTTAGGAGTTTTTTTATAATCTACTTTTTGAAAAAGTTGTGGTTGTTTAGCCTAATTTTTGCAAAAAATTGTTTCTCAACAAATTGATGTAGAATCCAAGAGTTTAGTGGAAGCAGAAGCATCAATTGGGTGCTTCTGCTTTTGATTTTTTTTTTTTAGTTTCTGACTTTTCAAAAATAGTTTTATAACTCTTTAAATTGTAGTGTTTGACCCACCTTTTACTTTTACAAGTAAAAAAGCATTTAAAAAGTTTGACTAAATAGGCCCTAATTATGATCAAAAGATGGTTGATTCAAACAATAAGGGAAGGTTTAGGGGTGTCGGGCACCTATGTAATAGGGGATGGTTGCTCAAAGTGATTGGTAGATTGTCGGATGCTTATCTAGGTAAAATCATATCTTTCGATTTGAGACGCCCCTTAAGGTAGAGCTAGAGTTTAATGAGCTTTCGCTCCTGTTAGGTCAAATCTATAGATATTGTGCAATCTAAACACTAGAGTTAAAACTTTCGCCCCAAGACAAGTTAAGGGTAAGATTATCAACAAGACTGTGTCACATTAACTTTTCACCAACTTTTATTATTTCTTTATTATTCAGACTCACCTCAGACTTTATACATTATCCATATACTCTACTTTTCCACTTAACTTCTTTTGAGTAATATGTCAGACTCAACTATTCTATGAATAATGCTTATGTTTTAAGCTCGAAATGAAGTTTTCAAACATCATGGGTATCTAGATACCCGAGAAAAAAATGAAAATCCTCTTTGATCAACATAATAAAACTATATAATTATGTTCTTGTGCAATCGGTGCTTCAAGAATTCCACAATATTAGGCAGTAATCTCAGTAGCGGGCATTCCATTCAACCAATTCATAGAAAATACAATTAATTTACCAAAAAGCACCGAGCTAGACGATTAATTTTTGTTTGACTAACTGCATTTAAAAGATACAGTATCAAATAATCTGTCATGATTTAACTGTCTAAAATACTGAAGAGATTGGTAATTAAATACTCCCTCCCCTATTCTATGACGTTTTGCTATGTGCACATGAATTAAGACGTAAATTTCCTCCACTTTCTTATCACTCTTCATTTATTTACAGTACATAGAATTCTATTTTAGAGGCAAAAAATGGTGCATTATTAACCACTTGTCTTTCTTTTGCTTTTTCTATTGGTTGGAATGGAAAGGCTGCATAAACCCTACTGTATCTTGGAAAATGTGGAGCCTTAATAAATAAAGACTAAAACGTCAAATATAGAGTAAAAATTAGAAAACCTTAAAACGTCGTATAATCAAAACTGGAGGGAGTACCATTTAATTACCAATTTCTTTCTGTTGTTTGATCGTATACCAATCGAGTCAAAAACTCTGTAGCTCATGTTTTAGCTCATTTATTTCCTCGAGTTGTAGGTCGTACTGAGTGGTCGGATGTTTTACCTCCGATTGCGCACAACGCTGTTATCGCTGATTTATTAATATATTGATGTACCATTAGAGTGCTTTTCTCAAAAAAAAAAAAAAAAAAAAAAAAAAAAAAAAAAAACATCCGGCTCTAAAACACCACCACACAAAATGAAACTAATGTACATCAAACTAGTTATGAAAAATCCAAAAAAAAGAGTTGTGTTATGTATATATATATATTGTCAAAAAAAAAAAAAAGAGAAAAAAAAGAGGGCAAGCAACACCCCTACTCATCATTTAAAGGGGTAGAAAAAGCCGTTGCTAAATAAAGGGGCAATTTGATGTTTTTCCAAAATGAGTCGGGTTTACACAATTTTTGCATGACTTGGGAAACCGGGTTTTTGTTAGGGTGTAGACGTTACCATTTGTTGAAATAAGAGGAGTACTTTCAAATTTTTCCAATTTGAGTTGGGTTTATGCAATTTTTGCATAGTTTTGGTGATCCATGCTATGTTAGGGCATAGACGTGTCTCATGTGTTGCAATAAGAAATGGGTTACGATGTGTCGGCAATTCTTGATTTGAACTCCACATATCAAAACGGTGCTTGCACCAACCCCGTTTTGTCCTACTCCCTAGCCCCGTTACAACCCTTGCTTCATATCGTGTGCACTTTACTTTTGTTTGCATTTCATTGGACATAGGACGACCTTGCACATTAGATTGCGGGCACGTTTTCGCTAGTCGAGTTAGGAGAGTGATTTTGGTTACTACTTGTCACAAAAATCACCTTATTCTTTCATTGAGTGACGAGTGAAAACCGCGAGGATGTCGTCGCCTAGGTCCCCTTAGTCATGGGCCCCTTTGGTTGAATCTCGTGTTGATTCGGTAATTCTCTGCGGACTTGCCTACTTCCCCTTTCCCCGCTCTTGAATGCGTTTCTTGAGCATTGGTTACACGAGGGTTGCTTGAGTCATGCTTAGGGGGTTGGCACCTCCGTTGGAATTTCTAAGACGGTACTCCCGACCAAGACCATGTTTTGTTGCCTGAAAATCCGGCCACTTAGATGAGGAAAGTGGACCATTTTGTTAGATGCATTCTATTGCTTGGTTACGTGCTTTCATGATAGATGCATCGCAATTTTGTAGCAAGACCCAACTTGCCTTGCAATAGGGCACTTTTCCCTCATGGGTGTCAAATTGTGAGTTGAAGGGGCGTTGAGTGCGCTAATACTCATTCGGATGTTAATTGTAGATTGGTTGAGTGATGCTTATATTGTGCATACACTCTTGGTTCCCATCATAGTAGTGGCTCTTGTATTGATTTTGGACTTACTCGAGGACGAGTAATGTTCAAGTGTGGGGAGGTTTGATATGTGATTTATTTGCACCGAATTTCCCTTTTCTTTTACGCATTCCGACTCATATCGAGTCGGTTTCATATGCCTTTCCTTGCATTTTGTGCCCAATCCCCGTACATGTGATTTGGTGTATCCTCTTGCAGGAATCGAGTCGAGTATAGAGGAATTGGAGCAAGGAAGGCATTTCAATGCCTTTACATGAACAAAAGGGAGATAAGGAGCTGAGGATAGTCCTCTGCCGGCAGGCGCCCCAGCCGGCCCACCGGTAGAGGATACTGCTGTGAGGAGAAAAGGTGGAAAAGAAGGTAGGAGAATTCCCTACCGGCAGGCCGGCAGCCGGGCCACCAGCAGGGAACACCAGGCTATACTTAGAATGAATTTCTGAAGGAGTGTTTGTGAGCCAAAGTTTGAGAGTACTCGCTGCCGGCATAGGTAGCCGGCAGCCGGCAGGGAGCAGCATCTTATGAAGAAATGGAAGAAAAAGTCCAGAAGGGGAATTCTCTGCCGGCAGCCGGCCCACCGGCAGGGAAATACACCACATCTATTTCTTTCCAGATTTTGAAGAACTCGCTGCCGGCACAGGTGGCCGGCAGCCGGCTGACCGGCACAGGACCTACAACACGCAAATGGGCTTTACCCTCATTTCCTCCCTTAATCCAATGAAATACTATATATACCCCTCCCCTAATCAATTGTAACCATAACCCTAGATCTGAAAACTTTCCCTAATTATTGTAATCTTTCCCTAATCAAGGTTTAATCTTACAATTATTATTAATTCCTTAGTAAAAATTAGTTAGTATTAGCAATTGTCAATTGTTTACACTTGTTTTTGAGGATTGTATTGGGAGATTTTTGGAGGATTTCCTTCATTCATTCAATCAAAGCAATCATCTTTACTTTTGTTGGTACATCTCTTCTCTTGTTTACTTCATTAATCAATTGTTTACATTTTGATTTGTCTTTTATATTTGCTACAATCATTACTATGTGTTCTCTTTTTGTTGTTTGTTTTTCTCCATTTATTTGCTTGAACAATTTTGACATGAGTGAGTTGATACCCTTCTAGGGTTTAGGGGTAGTCTAAATCGGATTATTGGGCATGATAGGTTGATTATCTTGAGTCTTTGGTGAGGAATTTGTCTTTCTTAGTATTGCATACAAGGTATTTGATGGATTGTGTGAGTGAGAACTTGTGCTTTTTGTCTTTGTTGCTTAATTCCTCCATTAAATGAGAGTTTGTGGTGGTCTTGTTGCATGCTTAGAATGGGTGGTTGCTCAATGAGAGTTGGTAATCACCTATAGGATTTTCAAGAGATTGAATCCCATCCTAGGACAAACTTTCATCGTTAGACTATTTAAATCGACTTGTTTGCCCATAGTTCATTTAGATAACCCCGAAAGCCCTAGCCTTTAATCATTTGAACACATATTCCTTAAATAGCTTGCTAAGTTGCATCTAGTAGTTTAAATCAATCCTTTTTCCTCGTTTTTGACTAAATTAAGACTTGAACGGACTAAGTATACACCCCCGCCATCTTTGTGTTCGACACCCGAATAAATACTACTTTTATTGGGTAATTTATAAATTGTTTTTGATTGGGAAGTGACGACAAATCCTTCCACATCATACCCCTAATTTTAAGTTTCTACAAATGGTACCCATGTGTTCACCTTTTTCTTTCCCAGAATACCATTTGACAACTTTCGTCATTACTCCCATGACTTGTGACTCCTTTTTCTTTTGTTATCTATTACACAAACACTTCATCATCTAATTCCTAATTCCATATTTTATTTAATAAACTAACATCTAATACCTAAATAATAAAACACAAATAGCATGGCATGCTCAGTTACTCATCTAGTTACTCATAGGAGTAACGACATTATGAAAAAATTAAACACAAGGGTATTATATGTAGAAACTTAAAATTATGGGTATTATGTGTAATCTACCAAAATTCGAGGGTATAGTACAATGTCTGTTATAATATTTACCATTTTATCGCTCTTTCTCCCACCTAAAATGCTGTTACAACTTTAAAAATTTAACATTTAATTCAAGATTATGTTTAAAGTCTCTTATATAATAAGTATACTTTGAGAGATTCAATATATTTGGGGTGATACCTAAGTTCCAAGGATAAATCCTATTTATAATCATGGGATCACCTAACCATCTGATAATCTTCTGATATGGGACCATTCAACTATTTATACGTAGTATATATTTATCACACCTACATTATTTTTCAATGTCAGATGAATAACATATTTAAAGTACACCATATTTTTTGAACCTAATTCGACATCCAACCCGATTTAATAATAAACAAATACTATATTATCTATTAATATTCATACGTTTGTTTTCTATTTTTTTTTATCATAATTAAAATATATGCAAATGATATGAACTTATACTCTAATAATAGAATTTTTTTTAATACAATTCTAATTATATTATTTAAACGTAGTATATTTACCACACCTACATTTTTTTTCAATGTGGGACATATAAAATCTATAGGTAGAAAATAATGATATAAACTTTTAAGAGCTCTCAAAGACAATACTTAACAGACTCAAAAGATTTTGGGTTATGACTTCTATTTATAATCATAAGATCACCCTGTCTTATGGTAATCTTTCGATGTGGGACAATTCTAATATATATATATATATAGTATATTCACCACACTTACATGACTTTTCAATGTAGGACAAATAACATACTAAATAAACCATTTTTTTTTTCGCACCTACTTTGACATCAACTCGATTTAATAATGAGAAAATACAATAGAATATACACTCTAATGATAGCATTTTTTTGTCACCATCTAATTATATAATTTTCATACGATACTTTTTTGTCAAATGAAATATAAAGTTTTTATATCAAAATTATAAACATCACTTTAATATAATATAGAAAATGTATATATATGAGACAATTCTTTTATTTATACATAATATATTCATCACACCTACATTATTTTTCAATGTGGGACATATAGCATACTAAAAAGTGCATATCTTTTATATATAAATTTTGTGTGTTAATACCTAAGTTTCAAGGATGCCTCATATTTAAATTTCACCCTACTAAAAAGTACATATCTTTTATATACTTTTCTTTTGATGTGAGATACATAATTTAATTATTTAGACGTAGTATGTTCAACATGCCTACATTATTTTTCAATGTAAAAGATATAACATTGATAGGTAGCATTTTCGTCGGATTTTACCCATACTTTTGCTCTTATTCAACTCGATTTTGTGTGCGTTAAATGACTTAATAGCTCATTTATTTACTAATTTATAATAATTAGTTGCATTAGTTATATTACAACAACCCGCGACAACCACATCTCGCATTCACCAGCATCTCCACCAATTCCGAATCCGGTTACCAATTACCACCTCTGTTGCTTTGTGTTTCGTCCTCTGCCTCCATCATCGCCATTCATAAACAATCAACTTCATTTACATTCTTTCCACCATCTCCATTTCCACTTCGTTCTACACCATCACCATTCAACCTAGCACAACCATGGCAGCCTCGCCTCATCACATCCCCTTCATTCACCAATTCACAAACCTGCAAATCCATTGACATCCACAATCACCAAAATCAACTCCACCGTATTGCTCCTCTTTCAACAACCACTCCGCGTCAACCACCGAGTCACACAACCACCATAACCATTGGAGCACGGGTTCAGACCCATTAAGATTGAACCCGACCCCGTTCTCACCTGTACCTGCACCACCATCAAGGGCTACCGTCATTTCAGCCATCACGCTCTGAGCCGGTCCACCGGCCGCCGCCTCACCGGCTCCCAACCCGCAACAATTCTCAAGGAGGCTCTCAGCCGGTTAACCGTCTGCCGATCTTCAACCGGCTCTAAATCCTATCAAATTTCACCTCAATTTTCCAGCGGGTTTTGTGCCGGTGTACAGCCGGCGGCCGGTGAGCCGGCTGAGACCCATGTAGCTGCGTTTTTGTGTCTTGTCGTTTTCCCCTCTACCCTTTTTGTTGTTTCGTTTGCTTTGTTATATTTGGTGTATGTAAGTGTCGTGTGTGAGGAGTTAGCTTTTTTATTATTATTATTATTATTATTATTATTATTATTATTATTATTATTATTATTATTATTATTATTATTATTATTATTATTATTATTATTATTATTATTATTATTATTATTATTATTATTATTATTATTATTATTATTATTATTATTATTATTATTATTATTATTATTATTATTATTATTATTATTATTATTATTATTATTATTATTATTATTATTATTATTATTATTATTATTATTATTATTATTATTATTATTATTATTATTATTATTATTATTATTATTATTATTATTATTATTATTATTATTATTATTATTATTATTATTATTATTATTATTATTATTATTATTATTATTATTATTATTATTATTATTATTATTATTATTATTATTATTATTATTATTATTATTATTATTATTATTATTATTATTATTATTATTATTATTATTATTATTATTATTATTATTATTATTATTATTATTATTATTATTATTATTATTATTATTATTATTATTATTATTATTATTATTATTATTATTATTATTATTATTATTATTATTATTATTATTATTATTATTATTATTATTATTATTATTATTATTATTATTATTATTATTATTATTATTATTATTATTATTATTATTATTATTATTATTATTATTATTATTATTATTATTATTATTATTATTATTATTATTATTATTATTATTATTATTATTATTATTATTATTATTATTATTATTATTGTTATTGATGGGGCATATTCTCGCACCCATTGACCGAGTCAACACATTGAGCAAGGTCAAGGATATCCACAACAAGTCAACGACCTAGACAAATTTAACCGAGCGCACTGTCCAGGTCCCTCATTTGAGACAACTAGCTTGATCGGGGCGGGCACATCAGCGTACTCATATCCGAGACCCCTCGGCGGTGAGTCAACAGGCCCGCCGGCTGTCATAGGTCCCTCGGCCGAGGGGTAGATCGATCTTTCCACCGCTAGCCACTTGGCCACTACGTGACAAAAGGTGAAAGTCTATAAATACTCCTCTACTCTCATTGAGTAGGGGATCCACAATTTAGCCTAAGAATCACTATTCATCTGGTAACATCTTCCTTATCTCTCTACAACACATACTTAGCCAAGTAACATACAACTCAGTCCATTCGAGTTTCGACTTGAGCGTCGGAGTGAGTACGCTTGGCACAAAGCCAAGCCCTCGCCCGCTCATTGTTGCAGGAGAGGCCGAGGAGAACAATCAAGGCGAGGAAGATTCAACCAAAGACGTCATCTTACAAGCGCGGGTGGTAAACAAACTTGCTCGGAATTACACCAGGAACAATTGGCGCGTCTCGTGGGGAATAGATACTAGAAGCTAGTCACATTCATTCCCAAACAAAAAAACCCACCCAAAAAGCTAAGAAGATGTCGAAACAACAAGAGGTATTCGAATCGACGAAACCGAACCCTACCAAGATGATACCGTCCACATTCGGTGTTGCGCGACCCTCCACCGCCTAGTAATTCAGCGGAATACGGGATGCCAATAATGCCGATACGCCGCTACCCACCGACCGATCACCATCATGGGACATGTGGTCGAAGCAAAGAAACCGAGGCCGCTTCGGAACTAATAAGTAGTGCGCCGGCTCACACCTTGTCACACCGACAAGAGCGGCGGAACCCGTCCAGAGACCAGGGCCCATAATGTGACTCCAAGAGACTTGAACGAAGCACTGGAAGAAGCTGGCCCTGTCAAGACGCCGGGGGAGCCCGGAGCGCTAGTGGCGGACCTAAGCCCTTCCCGCACTCACGGGAGGACGGGCGCCGCAGCGCCGACGAGGCATTCCCGGAGGAGTGAAAGAAGTCCGACTTATCTAAGTCGGAGAAGAAGCCCGACTTACCGCAGTCGGGAAGAAGCCCGACTCACCGGAGTCGGGAAGGAGTCCGACTCACCGAGTCGGAGAAAAAGCCCCTCCCGCCACGGGGGAGGAGCCGGACTAGGGGTGCGAGGAGTCGATCGCCGCGTATCGTTCGACACACGGTCGACAGACCTCTCGGCGCCACGTCCCGGATACTCCGGTGCCGACTAAGTGAAGTTGCCACCCATAGCATACAAAGGGGAAGGCGACCCAACCGACCACGTTGAGGCTTACGAGTCTCACATGTCGGTATGGGAGCAACCCGACGAGGTTTGGTGCCGAGTCTTCCCAACAACACTGCATGGGATGGCGCAAAGTTGGTATAAGGGGCTACCCTACGGGTCGGTATACTGTTACACCGACCTAAAGGACACTTTCCTGGCCCAGTACTCTTGCAACAAGAGGAGAGCCGTCGAGACATCGGACCTTCTGACTATCAAACAGGAGGGAGGCGAATCTCTCCGGCGTTACGTGAAGAGGTTCGACGCCAAGGTTCAGCAGATCCGTGAGCTGAACAGCGAGCTGGCGGCCTTCGCGCTGATGAAAGGCCTCCCAAGAGGGGACCTAAAAAATGAGCTCATCAAGTGCGGCGGCCTGAACCTGGAGTCCGCCAGGAAAATGGCCGATCAGGCCATAAAAGTAGAGGACTACCACAAAACCTGGGTAGGCTCCAGCGAGGCCGGACACTCAGAAAGAAAGAGCCGCCGGGAGGACAACCTGGACGAAGGACGCCGTGACTATAATAGGTCACGGCCTGACAAATCTGTCAGGAAGCAGAACTCGGCGGGCGTCGGGGGGAGGTCGGGAACATACTACCCGAAGCAGTACAACGAGCACACCCCCCTAGTCGTGCCCGCCGCCGAGGTCTTCGCCCTGAGCAAGAGCGAGGGCCAGAAGTGGGAAAGGCCCCCCAAACCAAAGGGAGACGGTGACACGAGTCAGTACTGTGAATACCACGGCCACACCGGTCACCATACTGACGACTGCCGGCATCTGAAGAATGCCATTGAAGAGCTTATCCGGAAGGGGAGCCTCGGCAAGTATGTTGCCAAAGATCAAAAGACTGATGCCGGCGGCTCGAATAAGAAATCCGTCTTTGAACGGATAGGTGTAATCCATGTTGTCATCGGGGGCAACGAGAACGGTGGGTCCGCTCATGGGCACAAACGGCACTTAAACGAGTTGTATCAGGCCATCAACTTTGTGCCCAAAACAGCGGCCACCACTTCCAACATCCCCGATATGACCATTGGGAAGAAGGACTACGGGGGAGTCATCGCCCCGCACAGCGACCCACTAGTAGTCCACTTGGACATATCCAATCACCTGATCAAGAGGTGCCTAATTGACACAGGCGCCTACACGAACATTATGTTCAGGGAATGCTTCCTAGGACTCGGCCTGAAGACTGAAGACTTGAGCCCCTGCACCAATCCGCTGTATAGCTTCTCCGGGGCCGGCCTGGTACCCCTGGGATCGATCAGGTTGCCGGTCATGTTCGGCGAGGGGAATGCGGCCAAGAATGTCCTATCGGAGTTCGTGGTCATTGACGGCTCATCCGCCTACAACGTCCTCATAGGCCGAGTCACTCGAGCGAGGCGACGCAGTGATGTCCATCGGGCCCCGACACCGATGTATGTCTCGGACCGGGGAAGCGCATAAGCTCGTCTCCAAGAACGAGAAGGACGAGGTGGTCAACACCCAGATATCCGCCAGAGGGTGCAACATGCAATCCCTCAAAGTGGCAAAACAGTCAGAGAAGGGGAAGAGCCCATCCTTGCAGCAGGAGGAAGACCCGATGAATACCAACGTCGGCATGGTTGGAGGAACCCCGACCGACCAAGAAGAACCACATCCCGGCATATGGGAAATAACTACTGACGGGCCCCCTACAGCGAACAGCTCGGGAGCCGGCATCCTTATCACCGACCCAAGCGGGAACGTGTCTAAGCACCCCTTGAAACTTATCTCCTCGGCCTCAAACAACGGGTCCGATTACGAGACGGTGGTAAAAACATGCTCACTATTGGTGGCCAACCAAGTCAGGGAAGAGTATAAGGCCCGAGACGATGGGATGGGAAGATACCTGGAAAGGATAAAAGCCGACACCGCCAGATTAGAGTCTTTCCAGATACAGTACACTCCCAGGTCCGACGCTCTCTCAAGACACACCGGCTGACAGACATGGAGGGTGCGCCTTTAATACACCATTGGGACGGGCAATCTCGAAAAAATCTTGTATAGCGGCGGAGGTGCCCGAAACAACTGTGGGCACCCCGACGCATGTTATTTCTAATGAAGAATGGTCCCAAGTTTTCCATCAAAGTGTTCATTTCCCCCCAGAGTCACTATCAAGAAGCAGGCGCCGTCGCAGTCAACCCAAGAAGTAGACGCTACGGCAGTCACCCTAAGAGGTAGACGCCGCAGCAGTCACTCCAAGTGGTAGACGCCACGGCAGCCACGCCAAGAAGCAGATAGGCCAAAAACCTCGATTACCACTACAAAAAGAATTAAAACAGGCGACTGATTTTGGCGACTGAAATCAGTCGCCAAAATCAATTTGGCGACTGAAATCAGTCGCCAAACGTCAGTCGCGGACCTTAGTCGCCTTTTTTAGCTTTGGCGACTAAAGTCGGTCGCCAAATTTAGCGACTGACAAATCAGTCGCCAAATACCAAAAATGGCGATCGAAAGGGTAGTCGCCAATTTGGCGATCGATGCCAAGGTAGTCGCCAAAAATGGCGATCGAAATGCGATCGCCAAATCTTTGGTTCGTCGCCATTTTTGGGTGACGTAGCAATTTGATCGAGGCAATTTGGCGATTCTGATTTGGCGACTACATTTCAGTCGCCATTTTGGCGACTACCTTATTATCAGTCGCCAAATTGGCGACTGACTTGCAGTCGCCAAATAAGTAATCAGTCGCCAAAGCTACTGTAAGTTTTGGTGGATTTTTTCGTTTTCATTGCTAGCCAAAAATTTACAACCTGCATACAAACCGATGTTCCACAACACCATACATCCCATTTCAACACACACAACACCATACATTTCAACCCAACACCTCCCAATTTCTCAAACTTCATTTCATATATTGAAAATGAAAGTTTTACAAGCTAAACTATTCTAAATGTTCAAGTCTAAATGTTCAAGTCTTACAAGCTTACATGCTAAAATCATCTTACTTGGAAGCCAACACCGGCTCCACTCCCCCCATGTGGACCATGCGGATCATTTGGATCGTAGTTGGATCTATGTCCGGGGTTACAACCTTGCCACCAATCCTCAAACATTTCCATTCTTTCCTTCATTTTCCGGAATTCTTCATCACGTTTGGCAAGTTCTTCATCACGTTTGGCATCACGTTCATCACGCTCTCTTATTTGACTTTGAAGTTGACTAATAATTCCCGGTTGATACGTGTTGCTGGGAATTGTTGAAGTCGATCTCCTACGCGTTTTCTCATAGAAAGCCGGTGTTGAACTTCCGGTACCATACACATTCCCTTTCTTGAAGCCATCCACCAACTTATACCATATGTCATTATCCGGAGTTTCTGGATTGGCGGCTTTTTCTTGTTCAAATGCTTCCTACAATATTAAACAAATGGTTGTAAGTTAATATGGTAACCACCTTATATACGACATTTTAAAAGAGAGTAAATTAACAAAAATTAAGTGTTACGGAAACTTACATATAATTGCTTGTCTTTTGGCTTAGTCCAAATTCTAACCCCTTTGTGGTCAACCCTGGAATGCGTGTCCGTAAAGCTTGATTACCGACGCAATCGGCCGTGACTTCTTCTTTCCTCTCTCGAATGAAAAAAAAAAAAAAAAAACATACATGTTAGAAAATCAACAAAAAATGTAACATAAAATAAACATGTTGCATTGAAAACAAAAAAAAAAGTGTGAAATAATGGACAAACTTACCCCCAACATACGATTCCGTAACGATCGTGAACCCGCGAAATGAGTAGGCTCGTTCACGGCGTCTTCCTTTCCTCCTCTTTTGTTGAGGGATGCTTGCTTAGACTTCTTATGAAAAGCGGGAGTTTTGGTATGCTTTATTAAGCCTTCATACTTGTCACCTGCAATTACACATATGAAATCATAACTAATAAGTTATTGATATTATTTATAATATAAGAGAGTATATACTAATTAATACAAATAACAAAACAAGTTAATTAAATACCTTTCATGTGCTCTGGTTCCTTTGGGCGCCTAACTACCTTCCAAATCACGTCCCGATATCGTCGAGTACCGACTTCCTCGTACCTGATACGGACATTCCGTTCTTGAGACGGTGACCAAGCATATGATTGCTACAAAAAAAAAGCGACAAAATTTCATATTAGTATTTATAAAAGTATAACCTTGGTTATTAAAACAAAGAATTACGGAAAATATGTACCCGAAAGTTATTGAACCACGCATCTCTTTGTGCTTGAGAAGCTTGTGTCCACGATGTAGGAATTGGACCCACGAAATTAGTCTTCGTGCTTTTCGTGACACCTCGTATCACGCAATCGTCCATAAACCTGCATTTATTTTGAACATGTAAAATTACAAACAATTATTATTTTAAAAAAAAAAATACAAAAAAAACAAAATAGTAGACTAATAAAGAATAAACCTTACCATAATCCCGCCGGCTCAAGAATCATCTTATGATCCGAAGTGTACCGTATCGGCACCCGTGGCTCGTCGGTAGCGCGGTCTCCTCACCGTCACCGTCACCGTCTGCCCGCATCGGATCCTCCCGCACAAACTCCTCCTCCAGCTCCGGACGCGTACTTGTCCTCCTCCCGAGCCGCCTCCACGCTTCCTACCTCGACTGCTCCGGCCATCTGCGATAATACAAATAAAAATTAACACAAATAATGATAAATGAAAATTATACGGACTTCTAAATTTTAATTATTTACTCTTGAGCAATACAAAATTATACCAATTTAATCATCTTCATCTTCAAACCCCTCGTCCTCATCCTCATCCTCTTCCTCATCGTCATCATCATCATCATAATCATCTTCATCTCCAAACCCCTCGTCCTTCCTCCTTTTCTCCTCCTCCCTTCTCCTCCTCACCTCATCTTCCCCCCTCCTCTCCTCCTCTTCTTCCCTTCTCTCCTCCTCCTCCTCCGCCTCATCATCCTCCCCCTAGAGTCTCTCTTCCACATCATAAAATTCTTCCTCTTCCATGTCTTCACCATCTTTATTCTCATGCTCATAGTTGATTTCATCGGGTGGAGACAAAAGCGTTTCATTTGAAACGTTTTCTTCTTGGAAAAAAGTTGTATCAACTTGTGACCGTGCCTTCGTCTTAAAGATTGCACACCACGCATTTTGATTTCTATCATTTGTTGTGCTTGGATAAGTAGCAAAATACACTTGATGAGCCTGATGTGCAAGTATAAATGGATCATACTTAGAGTATGTTCTAGTACGATTCACTTCTACAAGCTTGTATTGTTCATGTACTCTCATTCCAGCCACAGAATTATCCTTCCAGTCAACCTTGAATAAGACAGTTTTATAAGCTCGGTCACGTCCACTATAACTAATTTCAAAGATATCTTCAACTATACCATAGTATTCGTTGTCATCAAGAGAAGAAATAGTAACCCCCCAATTGCACCTAGCCTTAGCTTTACCGTGGTTGAATGTTTGAAAATCACATACCGTCTTCCATATCTCATCCCCAGGCACTCGTTTCGGAGGGGCATCAAGCACCTCTTTACCTTTTGTGAAAGCTTTCTTGTTCTTCCTATGTGGATTTCCCTCTCGTAAGAAGCATCTATGACAATCAAACCAGCTTATTTTCTTGCTATTGGGAAGCCAAAATGCTTTACTTTCCTCCATGCAACAAGGACATGCTTTTTGTCCTTGTGTAGTCCACCCAGATAGCATACCATAGGCGGGAAAATCATTTATTGTCCACAAAAGGGAAGCTTTAAGTTGAAAATTTTGTTTTTTAGACACATCATAAGTTTCCACCCCAACTTCCCACAAATACTTCAACTCCTCCACCAATGGTTGTAAATAAACATCCAAATTACGTTTCGGGCTTTTTGGTCCGGGAACAATAAGTGACAAGAAGATAAATGGTCTTTTCATACATAACCAAGGTGGTAAGTTGTATGGTGTGACCATAACGGGCCAACAAGAATACTTCCTCCCAAAATTACCGAAAGGATCAAATCCATCCGCACACAAGCCAAGTCGTACATTGCGGGGTTCCTTGGCAAAATCGGGATACATCCGATCAAATCGTTTCCATTCTTCCCCATCACTAGGATGACTCATCTTCCCTGGAGCACGTGGGTTTTCTTTGTGCCATCTCATTTGTTCGGCAATGTTTTTGGTGGCATAGATTCTTTGAAGTCTTGGTGCGAGAGGAAAGTAAAACAATTGGTTACATGCTATTGGTTTCTTACTCTTTTTGGCCCTCTTACTACCGTTGCCTTTTTCAACACCAAAACCGTATCTCCTTCACTTGTCTCATATCTATCCGCCCCACAACCTTTACATTTGTCAAGCAAAGCATCATCTTTCCAAAATAGCATACATCCTTCAGGACATGCATCAATCTTTTCATGCGGTAACTGAAGACCTTTAACTACTTTTTTGGTAGTATAGAAACTTCGGGTCATGATATTATCATCGGGGAAAGATTCCTCAAGGAACGAGGCAATTCCATCAACAGCAACAAATGGCATATTGAACTCACATTTCAAGGTAATTAGCCTAGAAGCGGCTTGTAACAATGTCATTCTGCTTCCTTCATACAAGGGTTTTTCTGAGGCTTTTAACATGTCAAGAAAGGCTTTTGCTTGTGGGTGTGGCGGTTGTTCTTCAGAAATAGTTGTATGGTCATCACTATTAAAAATAGTGGAATCCATAGCATCAACAACCATCTCTCTATATGGGTTCTCATCATTTTGTATTTGTTGGGTGTGAGTTTGTTCATGAATTGGAGAATATGCTTCTCCATGTGAAATCCAATTGTAATAATTTGGCTTAAACCCGTTTATAATGAGATGTTCTTCTACTACAATGTCAAGTTGGTATTTCAGGTTTTTGCATTTGGCACAAGGGCACCTAAGTTTTTTGTCTACCAAGTCATATTCATCTTGTTGTTTAGCAAATTCAATAAACTCGCTAACACCCTTTATAAATCTAGCGGTAGGACGTCTTTTCTTATTGGAATGGTCTAATCTTCCTTCATACATCCATGAACGTTCCAATCTCTTCATTTTAATCTAAAGAAGACCCCAAAGAAATTTAAACATTTTTAAAAAATAACAATAATATTAAATACAAAATTTAAACATTATACTCCACATTATACAATAAACATATGAAAACAATATATAAATATTGTCAATAAGTAATCCATCTTCGAATGGGGTCCTTATCACTCCAACCTAAACCCGTCAATGTACGTTTCAAGTCACTAGCAAACACACTTGTAATTTATTAATGAGGAAAAAATTCGGCGGCAATTCCCTTTAGTTCTCCAAATACACATATACATGTATTCGGAGAACATTAAAGGGATCGCCACCAAACTCATTCCTCATTAATAAATCACAAGTACGTGTTTACTACCTAAATGACTTGAACGCGTGCAAAGACGATCCCAAAATGGGGACTATTCAAGAATTACTCCTAATGAGTAATTCTTGAACGGTACTAAGTCAACATCAAATCAAACAACAACACAATCAAGTACTAAATTAATTAAGTCAATCAATAGCCCAATTCAACCACATAGTAAAGGCTTCTATCCTAAAGTCCGTAACATAATTTGAACTAAAATTAGTAAATTTAAAAAGTAACTGGTAAGAAGAGGTTACCTAATCAAGTAAAAGCAAAAATGAAAAGAAAACAAGAAGCAACAGCTACTACGCGACGGTGGTGCCTAGCAGCATGGGACAACCTGAAAAGAGAAACGAAAAACAAAAATAACAAGGTTATTCTACCTCAATTCATCAATAACATGAATTATCAAACTAAATTTATCAAAATCAAGTCCTAAAGAAGGTTCTACTTAGCTAATAGATAATTTCTCTTAATCCAAAAGACGGTTCCACTTAGCTAATTCCATTAATGCAAAGGACGGTTTCACTTAGCTTAACATTAATAATAATAAGGCGGTTTAATTAGTAATAATAATAATAATAATAATAATAATAATAATAATAATAATAATAATAATAATAATAATAATAATAATAATAATAATAATAACAATAATAATAATAATAATAATACTAATAATAATACTAATACTAATAATAATAACAATAATAATAATAATACTAATACTAATAATAATACTAATACTAATAATAATAACAATAATAATAATAATACTAATACTAATAATAATACTAATACTAATACTAAACCCTTCCCCCACCGCCACCACCCACGGCCACCCTTCCCCCACCGCCACCCTTCCCCCACCGCCACCCTTCCCCCACGGCCGACCAAACCCCCACCCATAACCCTAAACCTAAACACAAACCCCCTTAATCATTCCCTTTTAATTCAAACACAAATTAAACTAAATCTAACTACAAATTAATCTAACATACTAACTACAAATAAATCTAACAAACTAACCACAAATTAATCAAACTAACTACAAATTAATCTAACAAATTAAACTGAAATTAAACAAAAAAAAACTAACCTAATTAAAGAGAGTGATGGAGGCAATGAGAACGGTGGTCACGGTGGTGGAAGTGGTGGTGTGGTTGTGTGGTTGTTGTCGTCGCCTTTCGCCCGCTGCTTCCTCTCTCTCTTTTTTTTTTTTTTTTGTTTCGAAAGAGTAAAGCAGGAGAGAGGATCGACCGTTTTCTATAAAAAAATTGGCGATCGAAGAGCCATTTGGCGATCGCATTTCGATCGCCAAATTTGGCGATCGCACATATATCCGTCGCCAAATTTTAATACTCGGTCGCCAAATTGATTCCCTTTTTAAAAATTGACAGCCTGGTTTCTACTTACAAAATTGGCGACTGATTGTCAATTTGGCGACTGAGTTTCAGTCGCCAAATTGGCGACTATATCTAATTCAGTCGCCAAATTGAAAGTTTCAGTCGCCAAGTTTGATTCCTTTTTTGAAAAAGTCAATCGCCATATTGGCGACTAATTTCAGTCGCCAATTTAAAAATCAGTCGCCAATTTGGCGACTACTTATTTCAGTCGCCAAATTTCGGTCGCCTGTTTCAGATTTTCTTGTAGTGTACCCCGGCTTTAAGCCGGGAGCAACGGGAAAACGAGCCCACATCTCCACATATGTACACAGCGGATAGAGCCAAAACCTTGATCACCTCGGCTAATTAAGACCGAGAGTGACGGGGGAACGAGCCAATATGCTAACATGTGTGCAACAGCAGTCAAAACGTAAACTCCATTGCCCCCGGCAAATTAAGACCGGGAAGAGACGAGTAAAACGCGACTTGCCCTCGGCAAATTAAGACCGAGCTTAAGACGTTAAACACAGTTGAGATACGCATTCTAAACCACCTCGGCCCGGCCGAAGGTAAAAAGAAGCGCTCAATTAAATAACGCAAGAAGATAAGTGAAGAGCGGTGATCAAAACCCCGGCCAAGGCCGAAGGCCAAAAAGCAAACTTCATTGGAAATAATTGCAAGGAGAATATAGACGACGGCCGTCCCCATAGGGATAAGCCAAAACTCTACCTACCAAAGTGTTACGAAATACAAGGAAAAAGAAAGCAAAAGGTTACAGACTTATAATTTGAAGCGCCAAAAGATGGCAGGGAGAAAAGGCCTAATAATTGGCCCCCGAACAGCTAAAGCTATCCGAGATGCCGGGTGAGCCTGGTGACGACCGCCCGTCTCCCTATGCCTGTGGCTGCCCGCCATCTGTGGGGTTAGCAGCATCGCCCTTGGTGGACGAACCAGGGGCTTCCTTGGTAGCCCCGACCTCGGTCTCAGCCTTCTTGACAACCTCGGCCTCAGCCTCAGCTTCCTTGGCCGCGTTAGCATCCTTAGCAACTATCTCCTTCCCTGCGGCCTCATCTTCCTCCTTCTTCACCCTTGCTTCCTCCTTGGCCTTCTCCTCCGCAGCCTTCTCCTTGGCCTCGAGCTTGTCATCGAACAGCTCGTCATATTTCCCCCACGGAAAGGAGCCATCAAGAGGAAAGAGCTCCCCAATTGTTTCCCTGGCGGCTTCTTCGGCCAGGTCCCGGTATTGGGTGCACATGTTAGGAAGGACAACGGTTTGGAGCATCTCAATGTCCTTCTCCCTCTGGGCAATAACAGCGTCCTTGTTCCGGATCACCTTCCCCTGGGCCTTATACCCGGACCTCAGCTCTTGGTAGCTCTTAGCATTGAGGTCGGCGAGCCTCTGAAAGTGGTCACGCTCCTCCAGCAGCCTAGCGGCATTGCCATCCGCAGCCTCGACCTTGGCCTTTTCAACAACTAGTGCCTTTTCGGCGTCCTCCCGAAACTTTCGTTCAGCGAGGACCGCCTTTTCGGCCTCAACCTTGGCCCTACAAGCCTCCTCCTTCGCAGCGCGAGCAAGCTCGGGATCGGAGTGCTCAAGGCCGAGGCGCGGCCTCGGCCATGGCCGAGCTGCTCCACAACGAGGTTACCGGCCACCTCGGCCCACTTTGACAAAGAACTTAACCAAGCTTAGGCCCTCCGACCTAACCCTGGAGTGGGGTGGACTTCGGGAAGGATGTGACAACGGCGGCATCTTGGCCACTTGCTCGCGCAATTTTCTTCTCGGCATGCCGCTCGACGGTGTGACCCGTGAGAGACGGCGGCGGTTGATCTACAAAAATCCAATCAAGGCATCTGTGTCAACATACATAGACATACCAGAGAGCCCGTCATCAGGAACGCCTAATGAGCCGGCTAAATCTGAGCCACAGGTTAGATCAGTACCAGAGGGCTTGGCCTTCTTGGTCGGATGCCCTTTATCCTTGCCGGCCTCGGCGGTAGCGGCAGTAGCAGCAGAGGCGTCAGTGGCAGGGGTAGGCTCTTTCCTCTTACGAACATGAGGAGATCCCTCTGCATCGGAGTCCTCCCCAGCAATAACATCAACGACTTCCACTGTCCCTTTTTTGATCGAAGGAATGGAAGGCGGGACTGATGTCGACGCCGTCACCGCCGATTTCTTTGTTTTCCGCGTTCGGCGCGGCATATTACCAATAACCGTCGCCTGGGCCGCCTCAGCATTTAAGCCTTTCAGCTGCTGATCCATGAGATCATTCGGCGGCGTTTTGCGGTCACGAGCCAGAGCCTTAGGGTGCTTATCAACAACTGACTTGTCTGCAGCAAGCCCCATTCTCCTAAGGATATCCTCCGACAGGTCCGGGCCAAAATGGTCTGCAAAAGAAGCAAAGCAACAGTTAAGTGGAAGGAATGAAATCAAAGTTCAAGAAACATGAACATTTAAAAATGACAGAAAGGGGCCTCACACCGACCCCACTCACCCTGTGCTAGGGCCGGTATGAGGCCGACGTGGCAGAGCGGCGCATCCTGGAGAATGATCTGCGTCGGAGGAATCCATCCCTTCGGCAACCCATCATCTCCCACCTCAAACAGCTTCATCGCCCGCTCCTCATCGGCGTTAAGAGGGACCTTGCTGGCATCCATCTTAAGTTTATTTGGGGTGACCCATCTGTCACGCTCCGCCTTAGTCTCACACCGCAAATTGACTTGGTCTTTGGAAGGACCGGGCAAGGGATATTCCTCCGGAACCTCAACAAACACCCACCGATCCTTCCGGCCCTTGCAGAAGAAAGCTTTTCAACGGAGACGTAACCCGACTCCGTCTGCACGCTGTACCATCCGACGCGACCAGGAAACGACGGTCGAAGGTGGTGAAGCCGACGAAATAAATTAACCGTCGGAACCTCCCCCCTAAAGAGACAGAGCCAGACAAAGCCGACTATGGTCGTAACAGCCAACGGGTGCAGTTGGGCCACGACAACGTTCATGGCTCTAATAATGGCCATAACGTATTCATTCAGAGGAAACCGGAGCCCATACTCCAGGTGTCTAATGTACACGCCGATGTAGCCCTTGGGAGGGCAACAGACCGCCTGGTCGACCCCGGGAATGACGATACTATACCCCCTGCCAAAGTAGAAGTGACGCGCGAAAGCGTCGGGACCAGAACAGCTGGCAAATTTATGGGTCCAAGCGCGGTTAGGGCAGGCCTTACAGGCATCGCCGTGATCCTCGATATACGGCCTCCCCTCATTAGGATGAGCCCCTTCGGCATCATCATCTTCCTCATCCTCCCAACCCTCCAGAACTTCTGGATTAACTTCAGGAGAAAGAGGCCTAGGACCCCTAGACCTTATCGGGATAGCCTCTAGTATCTCCTCTTCATTAAGACGCGACGGGGAACCCCCCGGCGCACGATTACTAGGCCCGGCGTCAGCAGAAGACATGGAAGCAACAATTATTTAACAAAGAAAAGATCGAGAATTTGATTGTTTACCTTGGAAAAAGGGTTACGCCGAGTAGAAGTTTGAAGGCTAGAGAGAAGTTCCGTCAATGAGAGTTTAAGCAAGAAGGAAATTTTAGAGAAAATGAAATTGAGGGCCAATTTCAGGGGCTAACTACCCTATTTATAGGAAAAAGCCCATGAAGAAAGACCAATCACGGCACAGCCCATGAAACGTCAGCCAATCAGCGAACAGACACGTGTCAGACATGCGACCACGGAATGTCAATCGTTGCAACAGTTGAACGTCAATCAATGCAACAGTGACCAAGCTTCTTCAACACGCCCCTTCATATCTCTCTGCCTATTCATCTCCCTCAACAAATTCCTAAAGTATCTGTTCTCCGCCGGCCATATGATCAACCGAGCTTAAAGACCGGCCGGGGCAATCAAAGCACACCGGCACTCTCAACCTCGGGTCCACCGGCCACCGCCATCTTCTCTTCCACATTTGATGTCCATTACACATCCATGTGGAGGGGGGATATGGTACGGCCTGCACGAAAGTGAGCCGAGGGAGAAGAAGCCGGGGATTTAAATTCGTTTCTTACGCAGAATATACGCTCAACATACATCGGAGTCCATACCACGGCATAGACTACGCTGGGGGCAAATTGATGGGGAATATTCTGCACCCGCTGACCGAGTCAACACATTGAGCAAGGTCAAGGATATCCACAACAAGTCAACGACCTAGATGACCCCTAACCGACGCACTGCTGTCTAGGTCCCTTTGAGACAACTAGCCAGTCGGGGCACACATCAGCGTACTCATATCCGAGACCCCTCGGCAGTGAGTCAACAGGGCCCGCCGGCCTGCCATAGGTCCCTCGGCCGAGGGGTAGATCAGTCTTTCCACCTGCTAGCCACTTGGCCACTACGTGACAAAAGGTGAAAGTCTATAAATACTCCTCTACTCTCATTGAGTAGGGGATCCACAATTTAGCCTAAGAATCACTATTCATCTGGTAACATCTTCCTTATCTCTCTACAACACATACTTAGCCAAGTAACATACAACTCAGTCCATTCGAGCATCGACTTGAGCGTCGGAGTGAGTACGCTTGGCACAAAGCCAAGCCCTCAGTTCGCTCATTGTTGCAGGAGAGGCCGAGGAGAACAATCAAGGCGAGGAAGATTCAACCAAAGACGTCATCTTACAAGCGCGGGTGGTAAACAAACTTGCTCCGGAATTACACCCGGAACAATTATTATTATTATTATTATTATTATTATTATCATTATTATTATTATTATCATTATTATCATTATTATCATTATCATTATTATCATATCATCATTATCATTATCATTATCATTATCATTATCATTATCATTATCATTATCATTATCATTATCATTATCATTATCATTATCATTATCATTATTATTAATATTATTAATATTATTATTAATATTAATATTAATATTATTATTATTATTATTATTATTATTATTATTATTATTATTATTATTATTATTATTATTATTATTATTATTATTATTATTATTATTATTATTATTATTATTATTATTATTATTATTATTATTATTATTATTACTACTACTACTACTACTACTACTACTACTACTAATAATAACCTAGTATATAAACACTAGACATTAGATAGAACAGGGGAGTCTACCACTAACACTACCATTTACCTTAGAAATTAGATAGAAAATTAGAATAGTCCATTAGTCTCTCTATATTGTAACCCAAGAACCCTAATATTCTTTTTCTCATTTTCATTCAATAAAATTTGCAATCTTTCTTTAATTATTAGTTTAATTCTTCCTTTGTTTATGCAAGTTCTTCATTTCTCATTAGTATACAATTAGTATTTTGGGTTGTATTTGAAGATTAGAAGAAATTCATTCTTCCATTATTATTCAAGCTTGCTACTTTCCTCTTAGTTGGTATAATTCTCATCTTTTGTTTACATTATTTTCATTTGTTTACATTTCTTATGTTGGTTAATTATTATTCATCAAAAGTATTAGTCTTTATCGTGTTTACAATGTTTACTTGTTTATTGTTGCAATTTGTTGTTAATTTCTCACCCATGAACATGAATGAGTAGTCTTATCTAAGGTCATAGGGGGAATTTGGGTACTTAAGGGGATGAATTTGGGTTATTAACCTTTTGAATTGGGTGATTATGTGGTTTCTACTCTTAATGCATTTGAAGTGTTTGTAGAAATGCCTCAATGAAAATTGGACATTTCATTAACATGTTTGGCTTACCTTGGTGCATTGTGCTATTAGATAGTTTTAGAAGTGTTTATCGATGAGTTTTAATGAAAGTTAGAACATTTCTTTGATGCATTCGATCCGTCTTGGTGCTCATGCTATTGGGTAGTCTTTATGCTTTATTTGTAGCTAGTTCATCTAGATCAAGTGACAACTTATTGAGGAGTTTAAGGTGACTAAGAAATTAGTCTTAAACCCTTGACCACCATTATTACCCTTCTCTGGTTAGACCTTGTTTCACCCCCTAATTGCCCTTTGTGAACCCAAAGACCTAGCCTTCCCTTATTAATTAAAATCAATTTCATTTACTTTAAATTTTATACCTTGTTGCATCTTAGTTTATAATTAATCAACTTTATTTTTATTTGACTAAATTGAGACTTAAACGGACTAAGTATACACCCCCGCCATCTTTGTGTTCGACACCCGAATAAATACTACTTTTATTTGGTTCTTTATAAATAGTTTTTGGTACCGGAAGTGACGGCAAAAACCCGGTCATCAAACATACCAATAAGTAAATGTCTCTTCTTAAAAAAACCATTATTGTATACGTATTATTTTTCTTTGAAAGTAAAACCACTTAGTCTCGATCGACGATCATTAGATAAGGATCTCTATATCGTACATATAACGACACATTAACGCTCTATTAATGCATTCAGGAGACACCCATTAGTAAAATCTTTAGTTTTGTATTGTGTTAGGAGACAACCATTAGTAAAACTCTTTGTTTTGTATTGTGCTTTAACTTTGTGTAGGTTGCCTATGTGACACCAATATTAAGTGATTTTTGCTTCTTTTGTTCATGTTCTTAACTCTTTCCCGAGTAGTTATCATCAATCTTCACTTTAGTTTTTATATCATATCATAGAGATAATAATAGAAAATCTTAAGAGAGCTCTTTAAAACAATATTTATAATACTCAAAAAATTTTAGGTTGATACATCTTTACACCTTAACATAAAAGTCACTAAGGGTGTGCACTGTTCAAATGACTGAACGACACCGTTTTAGCTGATTTTTACTGCGTTTTGGCTAGCGTGTTTCAATGGGCCGTCCTGAGTCCTACTTCTACAATTGTATGTTTCTGTGGGCTGTTTTGTGTATACTTCTATAATTGGGCTTCTCCACACTCACAATTGTCACAAACACTCACCTAGCCCAAGCACTACTACTACTACTACTACTACAGTACTACCTCTACTTTCCTCTCCTTGATTTCTTTCTTTGTTCTAAACATTGACCCCCTCTCTCTCTCTCTCTCTCTCTCTCTCTCACTCTCTCTCTACGATTACCCTAATACAGATCCTCCTTCCTTTCCCCTATCTGATTTCTTTCGGGAGAAGATGATGAAGTATCAAGAACTAAAAGAACTGACGGTAGAGACGCCGCCAAGAGAATTAATCGGGTAAATTAAAGCCAGTACTCCCCTCATCTTTCCTTTTCATAATCGGACCTTCATATTTTTTCAATTTCTTCATAATAATTTTGATTGTTATCTTCTTGTTATTCTTGTTTGTTTGATATCTTTTTCAAAGTGTGTTCTTTTCTCGCTCCTATCTCAATTTAGAAATTTTTGTATTGTATCCCTGCTACAGGCTGGCGACGATTGTTAAGTTGGCACTCTGAGTGGAACATAGGCATCGACTAATAAGTTGTTGGTGCTTCAGGTATTCTTATTTTCCGTTTCTTTTTCCTTTATTTTGACAAAAATAACATAGTAGTAATGGACCCTTGTATGTTCCAGTCGATTGCTTCCTCCTAATAGTCACTTATAGTTGTTGTTGTGTTTGAAGTAAGACTTAAATTGAGTTGGCTTAATAGTTAGGTTTATCAATTTAGGGGTTTAGATTCCCTTCAATTTACTGGTTTTGATGCGCCTGTTCTGATGAGTTTGTCTATGGATAACTCCGTAAAAGTAAGCCCGGTTAGGTCTATTGATGTTCTCCATTTTCCCCAATTGTTATTATTTTGCGTTTTTGTTGCTCCTGTTTATTTCTATTATTTCATTCTAATTTAAGCTCACAAGGGGACAAGTATTACTTTTTTAGTCTTCGGGATTGTAGCCAAAGGTGTGTAAATCGTTTTCTCCATTTTAAGTTTATAGTATGGATTATCAGATCAAAAGAAGAAGCAGAGGGAGAAGGAGATGACGAGGGAGGGAGGGAGGTGACTTTGACATTTTTTTGTTATCGGTGTAGAAAATTCCTTTTGTAATGGCTAGGTGACGTCATGCTGCCTCAATGGGGTAACAAGGAAATGATTGGAAGTGCTACACGGAATTGTTCAATCTCTATTGATTTTCGTAATCATTATGTTATCTCATATTGTACAGGGTCTTGATGAGTTACTTGTTATTTTAAGGTGATTGGAGTAGTGTAGGTCTATAGGGCTTTAGTATTTTACACATCCAACAAATGAAATTTCAATCATGTTCTTGTTCTTATTCTTGTTCTTATTATACTGTAGATAATCATTTATATTTAAGCGAACTGGAGTAGAGGAATTGGGTTTTTTATGTTTTAAATTGAGTCGGATTATTATTAAGAAGTTTTGTCTTGAAATTACCGTCTTTGTTTAATTTGATAGCTACTCCTTCTAGCATAAATTTGTTTGGCTTGTTTTAGGTATCAAAAGATGCACTCTTTGAGCTGCAGAATTATTTTTGGTATTCAATTTACTGATGTTCAAACATGGAAGGTTCAAAATATGGAGAATTCGATGTTCAGACATGGCAGGTAGAAAAGCAAGGGGGTGTTTTCGCATGGTTTTACAAAATTCAACTGAACCAAGGCAGGTATAATGACTTTCTGTAGTATGCTGTATCTTTTTTCTGGGGTAGTCTGAGGCACAATGGAAGCTGATGTTGTGTAATGTGTGGAGTACATCATCGTACGCAACAAACATTAATACTCTGATGTGGGGAGTTTATAAGCATGGTCTTCACACTTGAATAATGATTTCAGCAATTGACCGTGTCCACAAATTTCAGAAATTTCGTGTCAAGCACGCCGACACGTGTCGGCATGTTTGAGTAACATAGAATCGTATTTCCTGAGTTAGACGAGAGCATGGTTACCGAATTCGCTCGGTGCCCTGCGAATCGTGAATTAGTAAAAGCGAATTCTATCATGTTGCTTACTAAAAATACATATAATACACATTCTATAGGAGCGAATCGCGAATTGGTAAGGACGTATTCATAGCGAATTCGGTAACCATGGACGAGAGGGATTCGGATGTACGCAGCCTGAACCTTTAAAGTTTTTGAAAAAGAACATGTGATAAATAAGCCCTCTTGTAGTTTGCTCATGGTTATCATATTCACAAAGAAAGAAAAGGTAATAATTCTCTATATCATTTCTTTTTGCTTTGAAGTTGAATATTTAAAAGTTGGTGACCAAATTCGTATTTTCAGAGTTAGTCGTAAGGGATTCTGATGTACGTGGCCTTCACCCTTCGAGGTGTTTGGAAAAAAAATGTGACGACTATTATTGAATTGGTAATAAATAGAAAAAAAAAGATATAATGATCTATGCTATTTTTTTTTGGCTCTGAAAATATTATAAAGTTGGCAGCATGTATACAAATTCAGAAATATTCCTTAAGAGTACACCCCAATAAGTGCATTGTTTATAAGTCAAAAGTGTTGCAGGGGTTCTGATCTATGTTATTTCAGTTTTGATGGTTCACGCCATGTCCTTTTGATGTTTTTCATTGAAGTCATGATGTTCTTTGGATTAAACCGTGTGATTGTAAACTAATGTCATTGTTAACGAGTGTATTTGGATGTGCATCAGTATGAACTAATGTCTCGTATTCAATTGCAGGGGCACTCGAGAAAGCATGCCTTGCAGCTTGATTAGAGATTCGGAAGCCATTGCAACTCCCGGCTCAACTACACTGCGTAGATGCTCAGGTGTGGTGTGCCTGTGGTATGCAAAGCGCAAATCCAACAACTCCGGAGATGGAAGAGTTCTTTGCTGGCTTTGACCTTCAACAACAAGAACAGTTTTGATGGATCTTTCAGTAAAAAAAGGGGAAACATAATCAGGTATTCAACTAATTTCCATTGGTTTACATTCGATTTCTGTCTATTGATTTACATTTAACTTCTGGTTTAAAGTATTTCTTACTCGAGTTTGGATAAATTTCTGGAATAAAATTGGGTTTAGATTTGATTAGCCATAAATATGTAGTTCTAAGCAAACAACTTAGGTGCATGGTTTCTAATTTAGGTTAGCTCAAAATGTAATTTCCTTAGTACAGCTGCGTTTTCATGCAATCATAAATCATAATGACAGACTTCAATTTGTGTGTAGTTAAACTAATTGAACACTAATGACATGGTTTCTAATTTTAAAGCAGACCTAAACCCTCCGTTAAACACAGTGGCACCGATCACCGCAGTGAATAGTGAGTGGATTCCCGAAGAACGAAGGACCTCGTGGCAGCGGTCGTGAGATGACGGCGTCGGTTCCCGGGACGGAAACATACATAGATATATCCAAATACCACCGTATGCTTTTTATTTATTGGCAGACATACAGTTTTTTGGTGACCGGGTTTATGGTGTCGCCATGGGCTCCTGACAGGATCAGGGATAGGGTCTAAATTTAAGGTATGTTTGTTAAGCAACTCGAAATGCATCTGCTTTTTATAGCGTTCTCACTGACGCCTTATGGTATTTTGGTCAAGTAAATTTGACACCCTTTGCTTTCAGTTGTTCCCGTTGACTTTAATAATGAAAAGCGGAGAAAGTAATGCATATTTTTGCAGACGATATTTGGGTTGATCTTCATTATTATAGACTATACTCAATTTCATTTTCTTTTCGTAGAAGCTACGGAATTTGAGTTGGCAGGAAATTATGAATTGTTAACTAATTTGTGATGCATGTTTAAACTGAATAGGGGAGCTCAGCTGGTAATATCTGAAGGAAAGAATAGAATGTGTGAGAAAATATGTGATCCACCCTCTTGCCCTGATTTGCGTCCGATGTCATTTGGGCCGGCTGGGTCCATGGTTCATGTTTGGTTGCTTAACACCTGCTCTATCGTCTTAGAAGGTCACGATGGCTGCCTAAGTTAATGAGGTACCTAGACTACCTACACTTGACAGAACTTTCAGGCCTCCTAAGATTTGGTAGTAAGCATAAAAAATTCCCTTTGTATTGTGTGATTGTGTCAGACCCGTCAATATTTTAACGGAAAAGGGATACCATCATCTAAGATGACTTTTTGACACACCTCAAAATTTAGATGGTTTGTGTAGTTTTATTGTATTTTACATTTTTTTTTATTTTAGCCTTTTTAAGGGGTGTTTTAATTAAAGGTAAATAAATGATTGGGACGGATGTCATACATTTCTTTAAATTGTTCAGATTATGTTTATTCAATTTTGAGATACTTTTTTGAAGGTAAAATGTTCTTCTGGATTATTGTCGTTTTCAGAATTGTGCAGTAGTAATGTCGCTTTATAGGAGTATTTAATATCCCGATTGCCTATTTAGGGGGAAGCCGCCTTTGCCCCCTTCGACCACTGGCTTTTCTAAAGTTCAAGGTTTTTGATGATCCGATTATTTTGGCTTCCGATAAAGTTACTATTCATTGAGTTTTTTGCATTTATGGATGATGGGTTATGTAACTTAATTGGGAGTAGGATTTGGTGTTTTTTTAATCAAGTTTCAATCTTTAGATTTGGTCGGTTAATATTCTAATTTTGAAGTTTCTCTTTATCCAGTCACCATATACCAGCACTCTAGCTGGCATAACAGTAGTTACACTTTATATCAGTAGTTACACATCGTATTGATGTAAACTATGATCCTAAGAAAACCAAGTCTGATGCACTATTGTGTGACCATAATTTGAAAAAGTGTCTCGGCTTGGAAAGAAACATGCCAACTAAGAGCATATAATGGCACCACGTTTGAAATTTAATTAGCTCGGGCTTGTAATCACCATTTCACCGATATCTAGAACATGCCTCTTGTATAATAAGTAAGCTGGATTTTGTGAATCGTGGTTAATTTTATGAAAACCCTCTTTATAACTTTGTAAGAATTATGGATTAATCGTATCTTAATTATTCGTACTTTTGTTAATTTAAATAATTATTCACTATTTAAGTTCTCAAATCCGAAATCAATTGTATCGGTTTCTATATCTTGGGGTATCGCACGCACCGCGTGCGATACATCAACTAGTTAATGTTAAAAGTATGATATGATGCTGCCAACGCTAAACATTTTGCTTGATTGCAGTGTGTTTTGTGTCTACTACCAGCTTAATGGTATATTTCTTTAATTTTTTTAGCTTCATCTTTTCTGTAGTTATGGTTATGCAATGGAGATATACTCTTATACGAATTTGAACATATACTCTTATACGAATTTGAACAGGCTGCCTCGTAGTGTTGAACTCCTTACCCTCAAATTTCAAGTCTTGTTGAATGTGTGTATTAATTTGCTGGCTCTCAACTTATTAACTAAACTAACTGGTTTGAATTGACACTCTCATACACTAATACACTACAGTTCAGACACACTATGTTATCTGCAAAGCATTGTTTCCAGCTGAGTTTTTCCGATTATTAATTTTTGCGAGTTAAACTTTGCTTTATCAATTTGTTTTAGTGTTTAGTTTGCCATCAGTTTTTAACATTTGGAAGACTATCTTAAGGTGGAATTGGCTTTAAATGCAGCTCTGGACAACAAAGCTTTTCTCGGTGATTAATGGAAGGTTTCAAGTAAAGCACATTGAGTCTATTTTTGAGAAAATATGCCAGCTTTTTTTTCTTATTGTTACAGAGTTGGACGGGGGATGATGTTCTTGAAGTGAAGATTAAAGAGACAATGCAAGAGCTTGAAGTAATGTAAATGTTACAGTGTAGTATATATATTTCTTTTGTGTTTTGGAAGGGTGTTAATGATTTAATATATTGTAAGGCCGTAATCCAAATTTTGTATTGTTATTAATGTTCATCTACTTTGTACTCGGCTATTTCTTTTATCAATGATAAAGTTTATTTGATGGGTTACTTTTTAAGGATCTTATCATTTAGTTCCTTTTTAATTTGCTAGAGTATATTGGGATATATGAAAGAATTGGAGCCAAAAGAAACGAGATGGAAAAGTGCGGAGAGGTTCAAAGATTCATGATGTATAATAAAATGAGAGCAATTCTTAGATGCATAAAAGCGTCGCTCTTAAAAAAGGCCTTGACGCAATAAAGCGTCGACAAGGTTGACGGAAAAAAGCGTCAGAAAATCTTGATGCACAGAAAAACCACGCTTTTTAAAGCGTCGAGAAATAAAATGGCAACGCTTTTAAGCATCGAGAATAGCCTAAAAAGCGTCGGAAATGCAAGGGATTTGTTGTAGTGGAAGAAATGAAGAATTAGAAAGAAGATGAGTTATGAAATCAGAGTTTGGGGATGAACTTATGAACATAAGGGTTTAGAAAGGTTGAAGGTAAGGGTATTTTGGTCTTAAAAAATGAATTTAAGTCATAAAAATTAAAAATGACATTAATTTTCCGCCGGAGTTAAAGTTTTGGTTGTAATTTATGATCAGAAGTAATATTATGGATATAATTTTAAAAAAAAAATTATATAAACCAATAATTTTCAAAAAGTGATTTTTATAAGGATATGATTAACAATTTTCTCAAAATAATAATAAAAAATGATGATAGCGGACTAGTTTGGATAAATTATTTGCTCTCCCCTACGTATGAGTTGCTCGGTAGTCGGTACGATGATGTATGCAGCTCCAATCATAGCTGCATAGGTTTAAAAACCTGTACGCTTATACTTTTTCTGTTCTAATGAATATTGACACATCAACATCATGATTTGAGGAGGGAAAATATTGAAAGGGAAAGCAACGTACACTTGCGTTATGATTTATGTGGAATAATACTCGCACCGTCCCGGGTATTTATTTATAGTTACCTTTGGCATAAACACAAAGAAAACAGATGATGTTCAATTATATGGTAACATGTGTACTAAATTACTTATTAAATATATTCCTAAAATTAAAAGGTAAATAATTAACTGAGACACCATAAATATAATAGAGATACAAATAACCAGAACAGAGGGAGTAGGAGATTAACAAGACTAGCATCATAGCCATTCTTGTTACAATATGTCTCACTTGTGATGGATATATCCGTCATATCAGTCACAAACTTGTGACATATCAAGTATCACCTACATGGATAGATAAGACAAAAAGTAGATGTATAGGGTATTACAAATGAGTTGTTTTTGTCCTCTCATGTGGGTTTTATTTAACCCCATCACAAGCTTGTGACGATATCATCCGCTACAAATGAGAATTTGTGTTCTTGTTAGCTGGTTTAAGTCAACGTATAGTGAAGAAATATAGCATACAGATTCAGAGCACACTATTATAATAATAATAATAATAATAATATATCGAATTACGGAGGAGTATATAATAGTGCAACCATTAGCAATTTACAGGTCCTTGAGTAAATACGTACTCTTTTCAACTATTTGAAGAGAACTTATTATAGTTGAACTTAACTTAATTTAATAGCTGAACTGAATAGAACTAAAATAAGACTTAATTTGTGAAGAAAAGAAAAGAGCTGAGCGGCGGATGTAATACTCTACTGAACCGAAGACGTTATTCGGGTGGGCTACCCCTTGAAGAGGTTCATTGATTGACTTAAAATCTGACTAGTGCTTAAAAGAGATTGAAAGTACTACTCATATCAACAAAGTGCACTTTCTTTTCTGGTTATCCATGCGAAAAAACTCCACAGTTAAGCGTGCTTGACTGAGAGTAGTCTTATGATGGGTGACCTCATGGGAAGGTTCCCGAGATGCGCATGAGTGAGGACAAAATGCGGTGGAAACGATCCGTGTTGATCTGTGGACCATGTACATAGCCTTGCGGACTACCGTGAGTGACCGCTTGTGACCCTAGGTTTAGATCGGGCTGTTACAGCTGAACTGAAGTAATAAATTGAGCTAAACTGAATTAAAATGAGCGAAAATTAAGTTCACGGGACATAGTTGATAATTGCAGCGCGATAGAGCGTGCTTAATTTTAAGAGTTCTTCTATATCATCCATGGTTATTGATTGTTACTTAGTCCTTCATCAAATACGGATGACTTAACTTGTTTTATCGGGTCACCCGTAGTCGCTATAGAGCGTGCGTCTTCAATTCATGTAGTATATAGACTGTTATACTCGTATTCGTGTAACTATATCGTCAACATCTTGTTATTGTAAGCCAAACATTTTCATAACATTGAGCTTATATCGTGCCTCTTCAAATCTTGTACTCCCTCTGTCCCGGTCATTTGTTGTCCTTTTTCATTTTGAGGTGTGTCAGTCAATTGTTGTCCTTTCTATTTTAGGATTGCATTTGATGAGCAATTTAATTCTTCGCACTCAATTTCATACACTTGTCATTTTATAATTGACTCCCTCCTCTTTCCTTGGTCTTTGTGCCAAAACCAAAGGACAACAAATGACCGGAACGGAGGGAGTAGTATATAGAAACCGAGTCAAATAAAGAGATTGCTTCCTCTTGGTGAAAGCCCATGCATGGCGCTTATTAGTAATAAAAAAAATTCAAGAGACGAACATAAAATTAGTAAATCAAAATTCAAGAGAACATAAACCACACAAATTAAATACACAATTGTACTTCTTTTTATTGAAATATAATTACAAGATCGAAGAAGACAATTACAATTTACATCAACACTTATATATTTAAAAAAAAGCCGGATAATTTCCACGATAACAGAATGGTACTTTATTTTGATTGACCCATAACAACATGAAACCATTATATTGACAACAAACAATAAAAAGAAAGCACACGACACACCAAACTGTTGACGGAAAATATACGGCCACGTTATATGATGAATTCAAGTTCAATACTACCATACTCATAATGAATTATTTTATTAATATATGATTATATTATGAGTAAAGTGGCACAGAGACTTAGTATAACCTGGTGGCCGGTATTGATTGCATGGGTGATTCTAACAGCTAGGACCACCCCAAGAATCTTTGTCACCACTGGATAAGCATGCGTTTGTAAAAGCCCAATTGCTGCTACATGTACAAGTACCGCAACAATCTGCAGAGGAAGAGCAATGTACCCCAAGCCCCCCGCAAGTGAGGGGACGGGCGACATCGTCAGCCATAAAAGCAGAGAGGAGCTTAATTTTGCCACTAGTAGCTAAGGCGGGTTTAGGAGTGGTGGCTAGTAGCACTAAGGCGAGGATCGCCACCACACTAACCATCTTCATATTTTTCATCTCCATAATCAAATTAATATTATTGGTTTTTGTATAGACGCTAATACTTTAATTAATAATCGGATTTTATGGAATTGCTTGTTTGTGGTTTATATGATAAAATCCATCCCCTTTTTATAGCCCTAACTAATGCATTACAGATCACTCTAGTGGTTATTACTGTAAATCATTTTATTATTCATATTTATTATTTATATCAACTTTACATAAAATAATCAAAAATATCATGAATTCAGTTGAAATTTACATGAGTAGGCAGACCTGAAAACTAAGTTTGAAACGATTAAAGCCAACTTGTTGCCCTGTTCCACGTTATTCATCAAGTTAATGTTGCTTTCACCTTTTTTTTTTTTTTTTTTTTTTTTGTTAAAATAGAAATAATATTCTTATGCATGTTTGTTGCATGAACGGTCAAAACCAAAGTGTCAATAAGGATCAGCCGAACCATATCGGATATACGATTTTTAAAAATTATAAATTTGTTCTTACGGAACCAATCTGTTTATTTTCGTTTACCCGGATACGGTTCTCGGATGTTGATGGTGGAGGTCGTGATAGGGGAGGGGTTAAGATGGGTGGGTAATGATGGGGTGAGGAGTCGAACATAAGGTTATGAGAAGGGTTAGGGGTCGCGCATGGGGTGGAGCCGGGATGGTGGTTATGTTGGAGGTGCGGGATGTAGGGGATAATGGAGGCAAGATAGGGCAGAGTAGTTGGAGTATGTAGGATATGGATTGCAAGGGGTGGTTAGTTGTGGGGGCTATTGAGATAGGGGTTGAGAGGGACGTCGTGGTCTAAGGTGTTGGGTGCGGTCACCACGCACTACGGTGAAGGGTTTACTGGTGAATCTTGAGGTAGTCGGTTAGTGATGCCGAATGTTACTTTCAGACGTCCAGGCGATGGTGGGTGAGAGTGCAAAATGAGAGAGAATAATGTAGAGAACTGAAAGGAGAACAAACAAGGGGGTAATATGATTAAAAAAACGTACAACAATGAGAAAAATTAATCGTATATTGCGTAAATATACAGGTTAGAAATCTACAATAATTTTACATTCACTTTTCATATTTCACCTCTTATAAGTTAAAAAATACCGAGAAAAAAAAGGCAAGTACTTCAAATAAAATTAAGCAACATAAACTTATCAAAACTGTATAATTAAGTAGGCAAAGTAAATTTTTCTAAAATTTAGTTATTTACTAAATAAAAAAATACATACTTTTTTTACTTTTAATAATACTTTCCGTTAATACCCGTGTAGTGCACGGGTTCAAAAACTAGTAAGTTCCAAATATGTCTCCTATTTATAATCATAGGATCACACTACCTTATACTAATCTTTCGATGTGGGACAATTTTACTATTTATATGTAGTATATTTACCACACTTACTTATTTTCCAATGTGGGACAAAACATACTAAAAAGTACACAATTTTACATATTAAGAAGTACGTCAAATAATATGAAATCTATACTCTAATTATAGCATTTTTTACCATAAAGCTAATTATATTATTTTCATAATTTTTTTAACGATATTTTTTTGCCAAATGCAATGTAAAAGTTTGATATAAAAATTAGAAATATCCCTTGAATATAATTTAGGAAATATACATATTATAATAATTAAAAAATTCTCTACTTTATTTTTTACATCAAAAATTATACTTTACTAAATTGATTTTTGATGATGTAGACGCTCTCAGATCGCTCGAAAAAACTCTCTTTTATATATATACTAGATTTAATGCCCGTGCGATGCACGGGTCTATTTGTAATGTTCTACCGTGTATATTCTCACAAATAACATTATACCTTCAGTGGTATAATAGTACCGTACAATCAACCTATATCTAAGTAAGTTTATGTGTAATTTTATGTTTAAATAGGTGAGTTCGAAAACTTTATGATATAGCTCAGATTCTTTAAACAAAACTCAATAACTTTAAGTCTCATTAGCATGCTGGTAATAATAATAATAATCCCATTTTTCAAATTGGACACCCGAGTTTTGAGCCTTTATAAAGTCTTGGTCAAACATAAAAACCATATTAAATTGGCATGCATCAATTAATTTAATACCAAGAAATTAAATTTAAAACAATAGTTAATAGTTAAAATAATAAGATTTATGTACCAAAAATAATGACTCTTATTAAATGACATTATTAGTACAATTGTAACCTCTCAAAATCACAAAATTAAAAATGCTATTTATAAATCACGTATAAGAACTCTAAGACTAAAGACCCACATTATGTCTTTTTTTTTTTTAAAAAAAAAAATGAGCGAATTATATCGCGGGTAAGAATCGAATCTCCAATCTCACTATTGAACTAAAAGAGCTATTATCACTTGACCTAACTCTTTTTCTTATTACCCACATATATGTGAGTATATAATTGTCTTAATTGATAGAACCGATTCTGAGTTAGAGAGTAAAAACATATAGATTGAAAAAGTTAGGGGTACAATTAATTAGTAAATCATAAATCATCTATAATATTAAAGTGTTTAGTATTTAGAGGGAGAACCGTTGTTATTAACCCCTCCTTCCGATCTACAACTCAAATGTACACATAAGTTATTTGTGTTACATTAACATTATTAGAATTCTTATGTTGCTTGAATACTTGGAGTTGTTTCTGGTGAACTCTAAAAGATAAAAGTTCATCACTTCTGTATCAAACTAAGCAAAATTAATTAAGAACTGTTGTGACGGATGCTACTTCAATCTAGCTAATTCAAGGCAATTATGTACTTAAGTGTTTCGATAAATAAGTCAACTCAGTTTCTTATATACTGCTTAAATTAATAAAGTATGCTTATCAATAGAGTTTTAACCATGATCAAATCTTAAGATATCTTTTTTCACTTATCTATCTATATCATCTATTCATCTCAGTCATATAACTACTTATCTTAGCATTGAGTAGTCCATAAAGTGAAAACTTAAATACCGCTCAAGATTATGTAAAACTGTATTACCTATATTGAGTTTTACGTAATACAGTACTTCTTATGAATGACTACCATATAGAATCATGTCATTATGGTCAATGTTTCTTTGGAGTCTAGATGGTAATATATACTAATGAATGAAATACTTTAGATCAAAAGCCGAAACTATCTACTATATATCTTAAATTGCTATGCGCCTATGCCATACGATATCTCGATTAATCTTGACCAAAATTAAGTTGACCATATAATTTGTAAATAAATCTGCCAACAAATTTAGTTACATAAAATAAACTGAAAATTAAGCAAAAACAGATAAATCTTCTTATATAAACTAACTTATTACAAATGTTAATACAAATAATACACTCATATTATTGTATAGTACAATTGTACATTTTCCCTTCTAGCAATATGTACGATGATTTTTCCTACACAGAAAAGGGCAGTTTGTTAAGTACTTGATTAACTTAATTGTAACGCATAAAAATAATGGTTATCTTCTAGCAATAATTTTCTATAATTTGGTTTACTATAATTAAGTTAAAAAAACTAAATATACGGATAAAAAAACTGAATTTGTTACCTAATGTTATTATTGGCTTTTGTCAATTCATACCTATGTATCCTGCAAATAAAGAAAATAGACGATTAGCTCTCAAATCTATAATTATTAACACAATAACCAATGACAACAATATTATATAAAATCAATCAATCAATGGCAATAAGTCAATCAATACTACGGAGTATTTATATAGGTTAGTTTGTGTTTCCTAGTCCTAGTTAAATTTTGGTACCCCTCAAACTCCTCTTCTCCTCGTTTATTTTTTCTGGCCAAGTGACCAAGACCCAGTAAGACTCAACTATTTTGATTTTAAATGTTAGTTACAGATTTCAATTATATCTTAATCGTATAGCTATTTATGTATAATCTATATAAAATAATAAAACAATAACCATAACATATTTTTTTTCCCTCCAAAACCTCACTTCCACATTTAACATAGATTTTATGATTTCTTAAAAATAGGCCCACTAACTAAATACCCAATATATAAAATTTATTTTATATTGTTAGCATAAGATTTATACCACCATATTTTATTATTATTTTTACTAACTTCTCTATATTATAAGGTCTCCATAATATCATAATTAGGTTTAGAATTTTGTGATCTTTTTAAAATAATTTTCATATCCTATATAGTATATACAATTGTTTGGCATGAATTTAAATTTTTCAAGCATCATGTTTTTTACTCAATTAGACAATATTGTTTAATAATGCAATTTAGATGATCGTTAGTCTCAAAATCATTCCTTTTACGTTTTTAAACCGGTGTGAATAGCTATTTGTTAAAGTTTTCACTCATGTTGAAGTGTTCATAACTTTCAATCTAACTATCTATACTAATTAATAAAACAATAACAATTGCCATAGTATTTTCTTGATTAATTTTTTTTTTTACTATGAACTTAATGTTTTGTTGCCGATCTTCGATTATCATGTTATTATAGCATCTCCCCTTTTCTTGCAAAAGTAAATTGAATAATCTAACAACTAACAAATTGGATTTGAGAAGCGTTGGGTAAATGTCTTTAGAGAAGGCCATGAAAACGAATAAATGAGTACAATGTTATATCAGTAACTTATTTAGAGCCTATCTCCGATCTCCCCTCAAATTTTTTTATTAGTTAATGCAATTTATACGAATGAAATTTGATTATGAGTAGGTTGGCATTGTTTAAACATTAATAAAGGATTAAAGGGTATGCATTAGAGAGTTTTGATTGGATGTATATTTAACATTAGCGAACATGAATAAGGGGTCTACATTCTAAAGTGTCAAAGGCCTAATTCTCAGTCACAAATTATACTATGATATGATACCCTAATATGGTGGGACCAGATAAAAGTAACCATTTTATGGTAAAAATTTAGGTTTTGATATTAAAAGTTACCACTATTTTGTTATTAACAGTGACTACTTAAAAAAAAAAACAATCATTTTTACACAAAATGTCACTATTTCTTATAAATTGGTCACTTTTATCAATCTACATTCTACTTACATTGATAAAAGTGACCAATTTCTTATTTATTATTTCTTATAAATAATAAAACACAAACAATAAATATCTTTTTTAATTTCTCGCATAAATACCCACCTCATACTAAACATAATTTTACCAAAATTCATTAGCCAACTAATCAAATGGCCCACAATGATCATCAAATTTATATCTACTAACTCAACACGACTAATATTGACTATAAAATGAGTCCACCATATTAACAAAAATGAACATCAAATTGATTTTCAAATTGATTTTGCACCAATTTCTATTAGTCAAATATTGAATACCTTGAAACTAAAAAATAAATTCAACTTAGTTTATGACTTTTGAATGTGTGCATCAAAAGATATGAGACACGAGTAATATTATGGGAGATAGAGACTAAATATGTTTCGCGATTAACGGGTCGTAAAATAATTTCAAAAGCTCAAAGAGGTTTTAGTATGGTCATTTACATATACTAATTAGTATCAAATAGAAAATAATTTATAGAGATATCATAATGTGTAACTCATAGTCTCATAAGCGTTCTTTCCTTTTATGCCAAGTTTTCAAGTGTATACGTTAACTGATATTGTTTTGACTTAATTCGTAATTCTACTTTTGTTTAATCATTTGTTTACTTTTGAATAAAATACTAATCAGAAAGAATAAAATGGTAAACAAATTATTGGGACGAAGGAGTAATAGACTAATAACATGAGGTATTTGCACGTTTTACTTCTATAATGCTATAACGTAAACAAATGATTGGGACGGAGGGAGTAATAAACTAACATTAGGTATTTGCACGTTTTACTTCTATAATGCTATAACGTTATTTTTCAATTCTCACTTCTATTATTACTCAAAAACTCAATCTACTCATAAGCATACCCCCCAAATAAAACTCGTAGTCCTTCATGCATGTTTCTTTTAAATTATCTCACAAATAATTCCCAGACATGATGAAATCCTTATGAGTTGACGGTGTCTTGACATATTTCATGTGCATCTTTTATATGTTTGTTGTTTGGATAGTTCATTCTTTAACTTTGCACCATCAGATTAACAGTCCTGCAAACTTGACCATCAAATTAACAGTCAGTTTCACATACATGTAACTAATGCAAATGTACAAAGAGTTTCACATCAAATTAAAAATCACATTATGGTTAGCAAGATGATACACATAATAACGACGATGAAACAAAACAAAATAGTAATTGTACCTTGATGGAGAAGTAACTTATCACGCCCTACATGCACAACATGAAAACAAAATAATAATTAGAATGATCAAGCATGCATAAATTAGAATGTTTGTAATGCAAAACCTTCGGCAAGAACGTACGTATATGTACTGTGAAACAATAATAAATAATAAAATATAATATATTTGAATCTAGTTGACGTATTTGACATGTATTGAATAGCTTTATAATCATCTTATACTTGACTACTAACACCTATGGATGGAACACAATAAAGTACTCCATCTATCTTTCTAGTTCTTGTGTTTTACGAAACACAAGATAAATTAATATATCTTTATTAATATGTTTGGTCAACTTTAAAAGTTTATCTTTAGATAAATTCATATATTAATAATGTATTATCATTATCATTATTATATTTAAGTAGTTCGTAAAATTTGGAGTCTCTATAATCGCTCGAAAAAAGCTTCCTTTATTAATATAGACTAGATTTAATGCCCGTGCAATGCACGGGCCTAGAAATAATATCGTTTATTTAACTTTTCTTTAAGGCTAACAATACACTATATTTAAAAAATACATTATCGGTGCTAACAATACAAAATACATTTTCAGCTTAAGCATATTGTAAAATCAGATTATATCGTTTACTAAAAAAAACTGTTACCGCCAATAGTTTTCTCAAATGAAAAATTGAATGAAATATATAAACCATAATTACAATAATTTATTGATGATTTGGGATGTTCTTGCTCAAGAATAAGGACTTGTGCACAAAATAATGAAAATAAGATGGGTAATAATAACGTACTCATAGTTAATAAATAGGATGCTTATATATACATGAAATATATCATTGGTATGTCGTACCAAATTTTGTAAATCGTTTAAATAAATGAAAAAGAAATGACCAATAATATGGAGGGATGAGAGTTGTGTGTGGAGATTTATGTGAAATACTACCAAAATTCTTATGTACTTTTAAAGTGCTATATATTATATATATAGAAAGTAGTATTTGCGTACAATATATAGTTATATAAGCAGGTTTGCACACAAATACACGACATCATGCTCTTAAATTCAATCATATAAATTACGGAGTACGATTTGAATTAACATTACCTCAATAATTCTCACTACACCCAAATTCTATCTCAAATACATAATAAGATAGTTAGATATAGTGTTTTTTTATGGATAGGATAAACAATTAATAATAAACAAATTAAAATGGAGTGATTCGTAAAATTTGATATCGCTCGAAAACTAAAGTGGGAGACAGGTCAGAAAGCAACGCTTAAACCATGAATGTTCAATTTTTTTTAATAATTCTAAGGTCGTTGATGCCTCTATTATTGCAAGAGTAAAACACTATTTTGATGGTAATAAATCATGTCTTTTATCTATCATAGAAGTCCATGTTTCTATGTGTAGTGATTTACTGGGTTTATGAAGGGGTACTCCTTTTATTCCGTTCATTTGTTTATCCTATTTAATTTTAGTGTGTCTCATTCATTTGTTTACCTTTCTATATTAGGAAGAATTTTTATGTGTAACTTGATCACATGCACCTATTAAAGTCCACTTGTAAATCCTCTAACAACAATCGCATGTCTTTGTGATGCCAAAATCGAAGATAAACAAATTAAATAATCGCGACAGATGAGGGAGTATTTGTAAAATGCCAAAGTTTATAATCTCAAATTTCTTAACAACATACGTCTCTTATTGTAAAAAGAAATTTGTAGTTTAAGTTTTTCAAAGTATATAAACTGCTATTATTAAGTAGAGTATTAATTAGCAACGTTTGATTTTAGTAGGCAACACAATACTCGGGATTATATTCCGCTCGATTTTGATTAATATAATTGTACAATATCAATATGATATACGGGTTCCTTATTTCATTTACATTGAATTTGTGTATTGTGTGTATGATTATATGTACACAAAATCCTTTCTCCGTTCATAAAGTATATCACCAAAGCTCCTTCCCAAGTCACCAAAAAAAGAATAAAAAAGCCTCTTCTTTATTTGATTACGTTGTCCAATTTCAATCCGACACACAAATATCTTGACAAAAAAGTATATCTTGATTTACTATCTCCTTTGGAAGTTTCGGTGATAAAAGCTCATAGATCTGCTTTAGATAGATAAAAAAGATCAATCCGACACACAAATTACGTAAATATCATTTCAATGTTATGGCGAGACAAAATTAATAAATAGACTTATTTTGCTCAAACTCACAATCCCGCTATTTTACGGGGATAAAGTCACATGTCTTGCTCCATAAAATCTTTCTTCATAAGAAAGAAATACATCCCAAAGATACACGCAAACAATAGAAAAGAATGTAAGGATGGACTATGGAGCTATATATGCAACTATTTGCTATGCGTAAGGTAATTTTGACGTACATAGGGGAGAAATATACTTGAGATCGAATGAGAGATTTAAATAAGAATCAAACATAGATGGATTAAGCTTGACATATATACTCCGTACTTTGATTGTTTGTTTCTGTTGGGTGGATGGACATATAGCTTTTGTCGTTATCTTACCTAGCTGCAAGAAATTTGATTTATTGAATAAAATCGTCAAAAATAAGAGTATCTAAAAAGCTGATTTACGAACAGATAGTACATCCAATTAATGTGCTCAATATAACAATGAAAAAGGGAGTCTACAGGCAGTGCTTACCAAATTCACAATTGCTTACAATAACAATGGATTGGAGATGCAACGCATAGTGAATATATATACTACTGTATTTTTTAGCGTAATTTCACATGGAATTAAGTTCTAATAAGACTGAAACTTTAGTTATCAGATAAAAAATATTTTGAAAATTTATCACTTATGATAAAAACAGATTTTAATTCTCTTTTAAATTCATCTAGGTAGTTTTAAAAAGTTGGAGACTGTAATATTGCTCGAAAAAAGCTTCCTTTAATAATATAGATAGATAGATATATACTAGTTTAGGACCCGTGCAAAATGCACGGGCATATATAGACGTTATGTATAAGTAAAATCGCGAAAGTGGTGATTAGCCCCCATAACTTTAGCCAATTGTGAGATTAAGCCCCATAACTTACAAATGTAGTAATTAGACCCCATCACTTTGATAAAAAGTGAAATTCAACCCAATTTTTTTATTTTCAACCAAAATTGCACCAAAAAAAAAATAATTTCATTCATCAATACAATTTATAAGTATAAAATAAAACTTATTAAAAATTTAAAATTGATTATGCAATTTATAACACATTGTTGGAAACAAATATTTGAATGAAATAAATAAAATTGAAGACTTGTAAACTTACTCTCATATGTATGTGAATTATAATTGATGGGGCATATTCTGCACCGCTGACCAAGTCAACATATTGAGCAAGGTCAAGGATATCCACAGCAAAGTCAACGACTTAGGCAGCCTAGCCGATGCAGCCCATCGGCCTGTCACCTTGGTCTCGGCATGGTCGCCAGCCAGCCGGGACACATATCCGCGTACTCATATCCAAGGACCCTCGGCCGGCCTGCCATAGGTCCATCGGCCGAGGGTAGAACGGTCTTTCCACCTGCTAGCCACTTGGCCACTTGGCCACTACGTGACAAAAGGTGAAAGCCTATAAATACTCTTCAACCTTCATTGAGGAAAGGATCCAAAAATTAACCTAAGAATCACTATTCATCTGCTAATATCTTCCTTATCTAAGTGTGAAAGGATTAAAGCCAACTTGTTGCCCTATTCCACGTTATTCATCAAGTTAATGTTGCTTTCACCTTTTTTTTTTTTTTTTTTTGTTAAAATAGAAATAATATTCTTATGCATGTTTGTTGCATGAACGGTCAAAACCAAAGTGTCAATAAGGATCAGCCGAACCATATCGGATATACGATTTTTAAAAATTATAAATTTGTTCTTACGGAACCAATCTGTTTATTTTCGTTTACCCGGATACGGTTCTCGGATGTTGATGGTGGAGGTCGTGATAGGGGAGGGGTTAAGATGGGTGGGTAATGATGGGGTGAGGAGTCGAACATAAGGTTATGAGAAGGGTTAGGGGTCGCGCGTGGGGTGGGCCCGGGATGGTGGTTATGTTGGAGGTGCGGGATGTAGGGGATAATGGAGGCAAGATAGGGCAGAGTAGTTGGAGTATGTAGGATATGGATTACAAGGGGTGGTTAGTTGGGGGGGGGGGGGGGGGGGGGGGGGGGGCTATTGAGATAGGGGTTGAGAGGGACGTCGTGGTCTAAGGTGTTGGGTGCGGTCACCACGCACTACGGTGAAGGGTTTACTGGTGAATCTTGAGGTAGTCGGTTAGTGATGCCGAATGTTACTTTCAGACGTCCAGGCGATGGTGGGTGAGAGTGCAAAATGAGAGAGAATAATGTAGAGAACTGAAAGGAGAACAAACAAGGGGGTAATATGATTAAAAAAAACGTACAACAATGAGAAAAATTAATCGTATATTGCGTAAATAAACAGGTTAGAAATCTACAATAATTTTACATTCACTTTTTATATTTCACCTCTTATAAGTTAAAAAATACCGAGAAAAAAAAAAAGGCAAGTACTTCAAATAAAATTAAGCAACATAAACTTATCAAAACTGTATAATTAAGTAGGCAAAGTAAATTTTTCTAAAATTTAGTTATTTACTAAATAAAAAAATACATACTTTTTTTTACTTTTAATAATACTTTCCGTTAATACCCGTGCAGTGCACGGGTTCAAAAACTAGTAAGTTCCAAATATGTCTCCTATTTATAATCATAGGATCACACTACCTTATATTAATCTTTCGATTCGATGTGGGACAATTTTACTATTTATATGTAGTATATTCACCACACTTACTTATTTTCCAATGTGGGACAAAACATACTAAAAAGTACACAATTTTACATGTTAAGAATTAAGTACGCCATCTTTAATATGTGCAAATAATATGAAATCTATACTCTAATTATAGCATTTTTTTACCATAAAGCTAATTATATTATTTTCATAATTTTCTTAACGATATTTTTTTGCCAAATGCAATGTAAAAGTTTGATATAAAAATTAGAAATATCCCTTGAATATAATTTAGGAAATATACATATTATAATAATTAAAAAGTTCTCTACTTTATTTTTTACATCAAAAATTATACTTTCCTAAATTGATTTTTGATGATGTAGACGCTCTCAGATCGCTCGAAAAAACTCTCTTTTATATATATACTAGTTTGGATGCCCGTGCGTTGCAACGGGGTAATTAACTTAGTAAAAAAAATGGTTATAAGGTCTTAATATTTACATCTTATGTCTAATCATTTATTTAGATATGATCAAAAGTCAAAACATCTTATTTAAGAGACGTAAAAGATGTTGGGTTGATACCTAAGTTCCAAGGATGCCTTATATTTATAACCATAAGACCATCACATCTTATGTTAATCTTTCGATGTGGGACAATTCTATTATTTTTATATAATCCTATATTATTTTTCAACGTGAGACATATAACATACTAAGAAGTACACAATTTTATATATGTACAAATTGTATGAAATCTATACGCTAATGATAGCATTTTTACCACGAATCAAATTATGTTATTTTCATAATTTTCTTAACGATATTTTTTTGCCAAATGAAATCTAAAAGTTTTTATAAAAAAATTATTTATATAAAAATTAGAAGCATCACAATATAGGAAATAAATATTATAATAATTAAAAGATTCTCCACTTTATTTTTTAAATCAAAAATATTATTTATGATACTTTCCTAAATTAATTTTTAGGATCACCCCACCTTATGATAATTTTCTGATGTGGGACAATTCAACTATTTATACGTAGAATATTTACCACAGCTACATTATTTTTGAATATGGGACAAATAACACACGAAAAAGTACATCATCTTTTTTGCACCTATTTCGATATCCAACTCGATTTAATAATGAGAAAATACTATACTATCTATTTATATTCGTACGTTTTTTTTCCTTTTTTTTCGTACCTATTTCGATATAATTTAAATTACATTTTTTTTCCTAACATGACTTTTAAGATGTAATTGAGGGGGCAATAAAATGTATAAACAAATGCAAAATATTTTCTTTTTCTGGTGCGATTTTGATTAATGGTTAAAAATTATGATGTCTTCTAGTTACTCAAATGTAAAGAGGCATAATAATTACCTATATTTGAAAGTTAAAAAAGTTTAATTCTACTATTTATCAAAGTAAAAAACTCATTATTGATTTGTTTGTGGATTCAAGATCTTTTTATGCAACACTTGATTGTATTATAATTCATAAATTTTCTATTTTAGTGTAGAGATTATCATTATATATGACACATTAATAACCAATTTATGTATATTTAGCACCCATTTTATTTTTTAATTATGATTTTGTCTTAAATAAAGTTATTATACTATCGATTGTCTTAATATAAACATTATAATATCACTAATATAGTAATATATAATCGTTTTTATAAATAACTACGTGATTAATATTTGTATGGTATTGTTGTAACTAAGGTTTGTCGTTAATACAAACTCTTATAAAAACTCTCTAAGATAATATTTAAGCGGTTCAAAAGATTTTGGGTTGATACCGCTAAGTTTCAAATATGTCTCCTATTTATAATCATATGATACCTCACTGATAATCTTCTAATGTGGGACAATTCAACTATTTATATGTAGTATATTTACCACATTTATATTATTTTTCAATGTGGGACAAACAATATATTTAGAAATACACCATCTTTTTCGCACCTAATTCGACATCTAACCTAGTTTAATAATAATAAGCAAATACTATACTATTTATTAATATTCGTATAGTACATTTTTTTTAACTTCTTATCATACATAAATAATTAAAATATGTGTAAATAATAAATTTATGTTACTTTTTTTGCTAAATGAGATGTATAATTTTTATATAAAAATTATAAACATCACTTGGACATAATATATAAAATATATATATCATACCGTGGAGATAATGATATAAACTCTTAAGAGCCCTCCAAGACAATGCTTAAGAGACTCAGAAGGTTTTGGGTTAGTATTTAGGTTCTAAGTATGCCTTCTATTTATAATCATATGATCACCCACCTTATGCTAAACTTTTGATGTGGGACAATTCTATTATTTATATGTAATATATATATTCACCACACCAACATATTTTTCAATGTGGGGCAAATAATATACTTAGAAATACACCATCTTTTTCGCACATAATTCGACATCTAACCCGGGTTAATAATAATGAGCAAATATTATACCCCCTCGATTCAAAACCAAATACAACATTCCTTTTTTTACACTATTCATGAACGAATAAAATCTTTACGATTCCTTGCAATATGTAAGACAAAATATGATCATGTGAAATCTTATTTGATTCACCTATAAAGTACAATGAGAATATCAAATTTTTAAATTTTTTATAATGTAAACTTAAATATATTTACGTTATAATTTGTGTCTTGGCAAGTGTGTAAATGAAAATGTTGTATTTGTTCTTGAATAGAGGGAGTACTATTTATTAATATTCGTACGTTTATTTTTATTTTTTTATCATAATTTAAAATATATGCAAATAATATGATACTATATTCTAATGCTAGCATTTCTTTTACCAAGAATATATGATAATATAATTTTCATAATTTTTTTATAATACTTTTTGGGCAAATTAGATGTATAAGTTTTTATATAAAGATTATAAATATCACTTGAATATAATACATAATATAGAAAATATATATATTTATATATCCTACTGTGAAGATAATGATATAAACTCATAAGAGCTCTCCAAAACAAAATTTAAGAGACTCAAAAGGTTTTTGGTTGGTAAATAGGTTCCAATGATGACTCCTATTTATAATCATAGGATCACCCACCTTATGTTAATCTTTCGATGTGGAACAATTTTATAATTTATACGTATTATAATCACTAAACTAACATTGTTTTTCAATGTGAGACATATAACATAGTAAGAAGTACACCATCTTTAATATGTGCAAATCATATGAAATCTATACTCTAATAAAAATATTTTTTACCACGAATCTAATTATATTATCTTCATAATTTTTGTAACGATATTATTTTGTCAAATGAAATGTCAAAATTTTTAGTATAAGGTGGTTAGATTAGAAACTTCTCATCAATATAAAATAGGAAATATAGATATTATAATAATTAAAAGATTCTCACTTTATTTTTTACGTGGAAAATATTATTTATGAAACTTTCCTAAATTAATTTTTGATGATGTGGACGCTCTAGAATCGCTCAAAAAAACTCTTATATATATATATATATATATATATATATATATATATATATATATAGTATTAGGATCAAGTGAGTCCATGTCTTACACTTGAGTCCATAAGTCCTCATCCAAGCCTTTGGATGAGGAAAATGGGTGGCTTAGATCAAACCTCCTAAAGGGAGATTAATTAGCTAATCTAACTCTCTCTCTCTACTCTTTTTAATTAATCACTAACCCATATCAATTAATCACTAATTTAATATATACACTTTTTCACACAACCATTTCTCTCACCTCTTACACAATTTCATTTCCCTCATCTCTCTAAAATCCAAATAAATCAAAAACCTCCAAAAATCACCCAAAAAAAAAACCAAAAAAAACCCAATAAAATCACCCCAAATAATTCACCCTCTCTCCCACTAACCACCACCCCAACCCATCACACACCACCCCACCCAACACCCCACCCGCACACCCACCACACCACCCACCACAATCGTCACCAACCATCCCGCCACCACGCCGCCACCTTCCTCCTTTCATCGTTTCGTTTCGTTGTTTTTTTTTTTTTTTTTTTTTTTTTTTTTTTTCGCAGATCTGAAGTTTCTGATTTTTTTTTTTTTTTTTTTTTTTTTTTTTTCGAGTAACATTGTGTGTGGTGGTGTTGTGATGGTGGAGATGTGAGTCTTTTCTAACAACCGTCACCAACCACGCCGTCACCTTCCTTTTCGGTTTTTTTTTTCTTTCTTTCTTTCCGGCCAGATCTGAAATTTCTGGTTTTTTTTTTTTTTTTTTTTTTTTCCGAGTAAAGTTGTGTATGGTGTTATTGTGATGGTGGAGATGTGAGTCTTTTCTTAAAACAAATACTAAATGTGGTTTTTTTTTTTTATAAAACAAGTACATTATTTACATTAGCATATTTTACATCTATTTTTTTGTTGAAAAGAAATTGTTGGTGTTTTTTTTCTTTTTTCTCATATTTGTTGGTGTTTGCTTTTTTTTCCCAGTGATTCGTTTTTTTTTTTTTTTTTTTTTTTTTTTTTTTAGTTGTGATTGTTGGCTTCTCATTATTTTTTAAATTTTAGATCTAGGTTTTTTCTTCAATTGTTGTTATATTAGATCGTTTTATTTTAGTCTTAGATCTAATAAATAGATCTAAGGTTATTTGTTGATTTTCATCTTAGATGTGCATTTTTTTCTCCTAGAATTACTCTTTTTCCTGCTATTATTACTCTTTTTTTTCATCTTAGGTTTACACTTTTCTCTACTAGAATTACAATTACTCTTTATTAAAATTACACTTTTTTCTATTAAAATTACACTTTTTTCTGTTAAAAGTACACTTTCTTCCGTTAAAATTACACTTTTCTCCATTAAAATTACACATTTTTTTGTTAAAATTACACTTTTCTCCATTAAAATAGCACTTTTTTTTCGTTAAAATTACACTTTTTTGTTGTTGTTAGAATTACACTTTTTTCTATTAAAATTACACTTTTTTTCATTAAAATTACACTTTTTTCTGTTAAAATTATACTTTTTTCTGCTAGAATAACACTTTTTTCTGCTAGAATAACACTTTTTTCGGCTAAAATTACACTTTTTCTGCTAAAATTACACTTTTTGTTGTTGTTAGAATTACACTTTTTTCTGTTAAAATTACACTTTTCTCCGCTAAAATTACACTTTTTCTGCTAGAGTTACACCAACTTCTATTGGACTAATGTTACACTCTCAATGGACTTGGTCATATTCTCATATTCTCATTGGACTAATGTTACACTTTCAATGGACTAAAATTACATTCTCAGGGACTGAAATTATACTTTTATGGACTAAAATTACACTTTTCTGGACTAAAATTACATTCTCCTTGACTAAAAATAACAATCTCATTGGAATAAAATTACACTTACCTGGACTAAAATAACACTTTTTGTTGTTAAAATAACACTTGTAAAATGCTAAATTACAATAACTTGTGATAAAATTACAAAAATTCAAAATATTATTCGTTAAAATCACTCGGAAAAGACTGAAGTTAAACTCGTAAAACGCAAAATTCTTGTAAACATTCCTTAAAATTACAAATTTCAAAATAATATCCGTCAAAACCGCTAAAGTGTAACTTAGTAAAAATTGATAGTGTGTGCATCTTTTATCATTTTATGAGTGTAATTTTAGTCCCTAAAAGTGTAATTTTAGTCCAAAAAAGTGTAATTTTAGTCTACAAATGTGTAACTTTAATCCACAAATGTATAACTTTAGTCTACAAAAGTGTAATTTTAGTCCACGAAAGTGTAATTTTAGTCCATAAAAGTGTAATTTTAATCCAAATTGTATAACTATAGTCAAAATTTGTGTATCTTTAGTCCAAATTGTGTAATTTTAGTCCAAATTGTGTAATTTTAGTCCAAATTTGTGTAACTTCAGTCCAAATTGTTCTAACTTTAGTCCAAAAGCGTAACTTTAGTCATTGAGAAGTTAACCTTAGTAGAGATAAGTGTAACTTTAATAATAGAGATAAATGTAACTTTAATGAAGACAAGTGTAATTTTAAAGGAAAAAAGTGTAATTTTAACGAAAAAAGTGTAATTTTAACGGAAAAAAGTGTACTTTTAACAGGAAAAAACTGTGATTTTAACCAAAAAAAGTGTAATTTTAACGGAAAAAGTGTAATTTTAACGGTGAAAAGTGTAATTTTAACCGAAAAAGTGTAATTTTAACGGAAAAAAGTGTGATATTAACGGAAAAAAAATGTAATTTTAACCGATAAAGTCATTTTAATAGATCCTAAATCACACAATACCAAAAGAAAATTTTAAATACGAAATTTGGCAAATATATAACAAGACGGATATTAACAAAGTTATATCAACAAGAAAAAAGTAAAAAATAAGATTTCATAACTAATAGATTTAGTACTAAAAACCAAAACATCAAAATTGAAAAAAAAAAAACAAAACGGAAATGAAAAAAAAACGGGTCAATGAAAATTGATCTATTTTAGTAGATCTAAAATTAAAATTAAAAAAACTAACAAATTTGAAACAATATTATATAGCAAGACGATATAAGGAGAAAAAAAAACAACAAAAATAAAATAAAAAGAACACACAAACATCAAGTATTTAAAAAAAAAAAAAAAAAAAAAAAATTAAAAAAATGACGTCGGATCGGCGACGGCGGTGGTGGCGACGGCGGTGGCGGCGGCGGTGGCGGTGGCGGTGTCCGGTGGGTGGTGGTAGGTGGATGGTGAATGAGGAAAGGATGAGTAAATGATTTATTTGGATTTTTTGGGTTTTTTATTTGTTTGGTTTTTGGGTTTTTTTTTTTTGGGGTTTTGAGAGAGAAAAGTAGTGAAATGTGTGAGATGAGAGAGAAGTGAGTGAGTGAAAAATATATATAGTGAATTAGTTTTTAATTATGTTGTTAGTGATTAATTAAAATGTGTAGGAGAGAGAGTGGAAAATTAGTGTTAATTGTGCTTTTTGGTTTCAATCTCCACCATCCATATTGGATGATCCAAGGGCTATAGTGAAGACTTAGGGACTCAAAGGCATATGGTGGACTTAGAAGAACTTTGCTATATATATATATATATATATATATATATATATATATATATATATATATATATATATATATAGAGAGAGAGAGAGAGAGAGAGAGAGAGAGAGTAAGGTTCAAATGAGTCCTCTACATCTATTGAGTTCCTAAGTCCTATTATGGGCCTTTGGATGAAGAAGATGAAGGGATGAGATTACATCTCAATGGAGGGCCACAAATGAACCTCACTAATCCCCTCCTTAATCATTCCTAACCTCCTCTTCATTTTAATCTTCCTCCTCTCATCCATTCATAATCACTCTTCATTTATCAGCTTATCTCTCCTCATTCCTAACAAACATAAAAAACAACAAAAAGAAACTCAAAAAAAAAAACCCTCAATCCCTCACTTACAAAGAGAAACCCGACAACCACCGTCTCCCACACCGGCCAACACACCACTGCCACCCACCTTACTCCTGCCGCCGCACAACCACACGACATCCCCACCACCACCGTCGGCCTCTATCAACTCTGACCAACCCCTAAAACTAAAACCTAGATCTACTCTTCCCCACCTACCTTCCTCATGCCTTCCTCCGACCACCACACGACACCCCCACCACCACCATCCTCTTTTATTTTATTTTCCTTTCTTTCCATCCTTCCTTCTTCCATTATCAGCCGTCCTTCCTCCTCCAATTACCACCACGACCACCTACTCGGTTTTTAAAGAAAAAAAAACTCAGATCTAATTGTTTGTCACGCCGCACCACCTCTCTTTCCAGCCCTGCCGCACCACCTCGCCGACAACCAACAACAACACCCTCCCTCAGTCAGACAACCCTACTCGGTTTGTGTTTGTCGTCGTTATTTGTGTCGTGAATGGAGGTAGTGCGGTTGTCGACGTTATTTGTGTTTATATTTTCAGATTTATTTTATTTCGGTTTTTTTATTTTATTTTATTTTATTGTTGGTTTTGATCTAGTTTTCGACATTCGTTCGTTGTTGGTGGTGGTTTACTGGTTTGTCGTTGGGTTTGGTGTGTGTCGGTTTTTTTTGGGTGGATGTGATGATTTTATTTAATATTTTCAAATCTCATTAATTTCTGTTTGGTTATTTTATTTTTTAAGATCTACTTTTTTGAGTTTATTTTAGATTTAGTATTGTTGGTTTTTTTTTTGGTTTTTTTTTATTTTTGTAGTTACATATTATTTTGTATTAAAATTATAGATCTTGTTTTTTTTTAAAAAAAAATTGCACTATTCACGACTAAAGTTATACCCTTTAAACATTAAAGTTACATAAACTTTAATGTTATTTTTGTTAAGTTTTAGATTTTTTTTTTTAAAAAAAATACATTCTTTAGTTTTTTTTTAATAAATACTGGTGGTGTGTAGGTGGTGGTAGTATGGTGTATGTTTGTTGGAGGATAAAGTTACATTCATTCTTATTGAAGTTACATATCTTCTATATTGGAGTTACATTCAAATTTATATATTCAAAATCACTTTAGTCATTTGATATATTAATTTGAATTTATATTGTTATGGTTTGAAATTTAAATTTGGACTAAAGTTACTCGATTTTGGACTAAAATTACACAATTTAGGACTAAAGTTATAGAAAAAATGAGTAAAGTTACACTGGGACTAAACTTACATGAATTTCAATTAGTTTATAAAAAAGGACTAAAATTCCTTAAATTTGGACTAAAGTTTCACAAATAAAATACTAAAGTTACACATTTTTTGACTAAAGTTACAGTCGTCAAATGCTAAAGTTATATCAAATTGACTTAAAATTATATAAATTCAAATTTATATGTTCAAAATCAATTTAGTCATCAGATATATTAATTGAATTCATATAACTTTAATGCTTGAAAGGTGTAACTTTAGTCAATAATACTATAACTTCAGTCGTATAGTTCATTTTGTATATTCCATTTTATACATTTTTTTGAGTTTATGTAACTTTAGTTTTTCTGATTGTGATTGTAACTTTAGTCCATGACGGTGTAACTTTAGTCGATAACGGTGTAACTTTGGTCATTAATACTATAACTTCAGTCGTGTAGTTTATGTAGCTCTATTTATTTGAGTGTAACTTTAGTCCACTGACAATGTAACTTTCGTCCATAATAGTGTAATTTTAGTCCTTTCTTATAAATTCAGTGGAATTTATGAAATGTTAAGACAAGCATATAATTTTAGTCCATGACGGTATAACTTTTGTCCGGTGTAACTTAAGATAAAAATAAACAAATTATATGAAATCTATATTAGTAGATCTAAGATTAAAATAAAAGTATCTCACAAAATAAAAACGAGATTTAAAAACCCGAAATCTTAGAAAAAAAAAGTATAACAAGACGAGATTTGAAAAGAATAAATAACAAGACAATAATCAAAATAAAAAAACAACAAATTTTAACAAATAAAAATAAACCGACTCCAAACAACCAACAAAAAAAAAAAAAAAAAAAAAAAAAAAACGAAAACACGAGACCCAAAATCCGGGAAGAAAACGAAATTTGAAAAAATACCCGTAGTGGGGTAGGCGGTGGTGGGGGTGGTGGTGGGGTTGACGGCGATGGTGGGGGTGGTGGGTGGTGGTGAATGAAGAAGAGAAGAGTGGATGATTTATTTGGGTTTTTGGGTTTTTGTTTTTTTGGGTTTTTGATTTTTTGGGTTTATTTATTTCTTTGGGTTTTTTAGTTATTAGAATTTTTGTTAGGATTGTAGAGAAATGAGAGAAGAGTATTTTTTTGTTAGGATGAGAGAGAAGTAAGTGGAGGAATAATAAGGTAAGAGAGAGGGGGGGAGGGTATATGTAGTGGGATTAGTGTTTAGTTAGGGAGTAAATAAGTGAGAGTCTTAATTACCCCCATAATCCTCATTTTGCCTTTCAATCTAAGCCCTCCATTCTCCAAGATCCAAGGGCCTCTAAGAGGACTTATGGACTTAATAGGGGAAGGAGGACTCTCTTGATCCTTATACTATATATATATATATATATATATATATATATATATATATATATATATATATATATATATATATATATATATATATATATATATATATAGAGAAGGGTTCTTATAAGGTCCTTGCATCTTATGAGTCCCTAAGTCCTTATAAGGGCCTTTGGATGGAAGGGATGGAGGGATGGGATTATATCTCAATGGATGGCCACAATTCATTCTACTCTAATTAGCTCCTCATTGCAATTAAGTTACTCACTAATCATTCATCCTTCATTATCACAAACTCTTCATCTCTCTCTATAACTCACATTCTCTCATTTTTCTCTCATCAAACAAAACCCAAAAAAAAAAAAAAAAAAACCAAACAAAAACCCAAAAACAAAAACCAAAAAAAGACACTGTAACATTCATGAACAACATTCAACACAACAACCATCATTGTTTCTTCCTCTGCCGGCAACCACCACCCCCACCTTCACTGGCCACCGCGCGCCGCCGCCTTCCTCTTCCCCTTCTCCTTCCTCTCTTTTCTCCGGCCTCCCCACAACTGTACAACATCACATTTCTTCTCCCTCTTATCTCGGATCTGCTCTGACGCCTCCACGACAACACGGCTACCACCCGACTTGGTCTACTCCGACGCCGCCACTACTCCACCTTTTTTTTCAGATTTCAGAAAAACGTGATTGTTGTTGGTTGTTTCTGGCGGTGGTCGGATCTTGGGGACAGAAAAGTGCTAGTTGGTATTGTTGTCGTCAGTTGGTGGTGTTATTGTTTTCAATGGTGTTGGATTGTTGTTGCTGCATTGTACTTTTCTTAATGTTTTTTAAAAAAAAAATTTTAAGTTGTTCATTCATTGTTGTTGCTGCGTTAAACTTTTCTTCATGTTTTTAAATAAAATCGTCTTGCTTTTTTTTTGGGTATTTTTAGATCTCGTTTTTGGTTTTTCGTTTTTTTGGTATTTTTAGATCTCGTTTTTTTTTGTTTATTTGGGTGTTGGTTAATTAATTTTTAGTATTTCAGTTTTTTTTTTGTTTTTTTTTTTTAGATTTGCGTGGCTAAGGGTGGGTTTTTTTGGTGTTTTTGTGTTTTTGTGTTCTCTGTTTGTTTTGTTTTTGTTTTTTGTTTTTGTTTTTATTTTTTAATTTTTTATTTGGTTGTTATTGTTATTTGATTTTTTGGACTAAAGTTATACATCTTGTCTATTAAAGTTATACACTGCGTGCATTAGAGTTATACACACGATATTTAAATTTGGTTTTTTTTATTGTTATTTGGTTTATTTCAGATTTCGGGTTTGGTTGGGTTGTTGGTTTTTTGGTTTTATTATTGTTATTTGGTTTTTTGTTTTTGTTATTATGAGTTTTTTTGGTTTTTGTTATTATTATTTTTTTCATATTTATTGTTTGATTTTTTTACTATTTACGACTAAAGTTATACATTTTATGACTAAAGTTATACATTTTATGACTAAAGTTATACATTTTATGACCAAAGTTATACATTTTATGACCAAAGTTATACAAAAAAAACTAAAGTTATACAAAAATTGGACTAAAGTTATACAAAAAATTGGACTAAAGTTATACAAAAAATTGGCTAGAGTTATACAAACTGTGACTAGAGTTATACATTGTATGACTAGAGTTATACGTATGTTTTGATTTTATTTTTTTTATTGTTTGGTTTTTTTACTATTTACGACTAAAGTTATACATTTTATGACTAAAGTTATACATTTTATGACTGAAGTTATACTCTTATGAAATAAAGTTATACAATTTTGGACTAAAATTACACAAATTTGGACTAAAGTTATACAATTTTTGATGAAGTTATACAAAAATAGACGAGTTATACAAAAATGCACCAAAGTTATACAAAAAATGGACTAAAGTTATAAAAAAATTGGACTAAAGTTATACAAAAATTGGACTAAAGTTATACAAAAATGAACCAAAGTTATACAAAAATGAACCAAAGTTATACAAAAATAGACCAGAGTTATACAAAAATGCACCAAAGTTATACAAAAATTGGACTAAAGGTATAAAAAAAATTGGACTAAAGTTATACAAAAATTGGACTAAAGTTATACAAAAATGCACAAAAGTTATACAAAAATGAACCAAAGTTATACAAAAATAGACCAGAGTTATACAAAAATGCACCAAAGTCCATTTTTGTATAACTTTAGTCCATTTTTTGTATAACTTTGGTCCATTTTTGTATAACTCTGGTGCATTTTTGTATAACTCTGGTGCATTTTTGTATAACTTTAGTCCATTTTTTGTATAACTTTGGTGCATTTTTTGTATAACTCTGGTGCATTTTTGTATAACTCTGGTTCATTTTTGTATAACTCTGGTCCATTTTTGTATAACTTTAATCCATATTTGTATAACTTTAATCCATTTTTGTATAACTTTGGTCCATTTTTGTATAACTTTGGTCTTTTTTTGTATAACTTTGGTCTATTTTTGTATAACTTCAGTCTTTTTTTGTATAACTTTAGTCCATATTTGTATAACTTTGGTCCATATTTGTATAACTTTGGTCCATTCTTGTATAACTTTGGTTCATTTTTGTATAACTCTGGTTCAATTTTGTATAACTTTAGTCCAATTTTTTGTATAACTTTAGTCCATTTTTTGTATAACTTTGGTGCATTTTTGTATAACTTTGGTCATAAAATGTATAACTTTAGTCGTAAATAGTTAAAAAATCAAACAATAAATATGAAAAATATGAAAAAAAAATAATAACAAAAACCAAAAAAACTCATAATAACAAAAACAAAAAACCAAATAACAATAATAAAACCAAAAAACCAACAACCCAACCAAACCCGAAATCTAAAAAAAAACCAAATAACAAGATTTAAAACCCGAAATCTTAAAAAAAAGTATAACAAGAAGAGATTTGAGAAAATGAATAAAAAAGGAGAAGTAACAAAATAAAAGAAAATAAAAGACAACAACAAAAAATGAATGGAAAAAACAACTCAAAACATGAAAATAAAGACCAAACAAAAAAAAAAAAAAAAAAAAAAAAAAAAAAAAAAAAAAAAAAAAAAAAAAAAAAAAAAAAAAAAAAAAAAAAAAAAAAAAAAAAAAAAAAAAAGTTGGTGGCGGTGCGGTGGCGGCGGTGTGGTGGCGGCGGTGGTGGGCGGTGAGTTGGTGTCGGGTGGGATAGTGGTGGGTGGTGGTGAATGAGGAAGAGAAGAATGAATGATTTATTTGGGTTTTTTGATTTAATTGGATTTTTTGGGTTTTTTGATTTAATTGGATTTTTTGGGTTTTATTTATTTATTTGGGTTTTGGGTTTTTTATTTATTTGGATTTTTTGGGTTTTTATTTTTTGGGGTTTTAGAGAGAAGATGAGTTGTGTGATATATGAGAGAAGTGGATGAGAGGAAAAGAAGTTATAGTGAATTAGTGATTAATTAGAAGGATTAGTGAAGGAGGAGAGAATGAGTGATATTAGTACATAAACACACTTTTGGAGGTTGATCTTGGCCATCCATCTCCCTCCATCCAATGGCTCACAATAGAACTTATGGACTCAAATATATAGAGGACCTTAGTTGATCCTTCCTCTATATATATATATATATATATATATATATATATATATATATATATATATATATATATATATATATATATATATATATAGTAATAAGATCATCTAAGTCCACCTCTTACATTTGAGTCCATGAGTTCCCTTTAGAGCCATTGGATGAGGAAGATGGAGGGTTGAGATTGAAAGCAAAAAAGGAGGGATTAAAGCTCATTAAACTCACTCTCTCACTACCTATACTAATTAATCACTAACTCTTCCTAATTAACTACTAATTTAATATATATACTTTTCCAAAACACCACTTCTCTCTCATATCTCATAATTTCACCCATTTTTTATCTCTCAAAAACCTCTCCTCTCTAAAAAACCAAACAAATTCAAAAACAAAAAAATCCCAAAATTCCCCCTTTTCTCCTCCCATTGCCCTTTGCCATCGTGCCGCGTCCACCCCACCACCACCACCCCACGCACCACCTACGCCCACCCACGCCCTCAACCACCTTCCTTTTTCTCGGCCACCAACCCAGAACCGCACCTCCCACCAACAGCCTCCTCCACCTCCCGCCAACAGCGTCCCCCAATACCGCAACCACCACCAACAACGAGCATTAAACACCTCACCACACCGTAACCATCCACCACCACCGTCTCTCATATCTCTCACACCACAACACCTCACCACGGCCACGACCTGCCACGAACCGCCACGACCTGCCACGAACCGCCCCCAACAACAACCCCTTTCTCCTTCCTCTCCTTTCTTCGAAGCGTTTTCAGATCCGCATAAACCACCACCAGTGATTTCGTTTTCAGATTTACACTAAAAACATGGAAGTCATTAATTTTTCTAGACTTCTTTATTTTTCAGATCCGCATAAACCACCGTCTTTATTTTTCTTTTTCGTCTTTTTCAAGTACCGTTGTTCATACGGAGTAGTATCTTATAAGTTTACTAAAAACATGGAAGTCATTAATGTTGGATTGAGTTGTTGAGGTCTCCACCGCTTTTATTTTCCTTTTTCGTCTTTTTTTTTCTTTTTTTTTTTTTTTCAAATTTGGGTGTTTGTATTTTGGGTGTGTTTGTTTTTCAGATCTACTTATTTTTTAACTCTTTTCACTAAATTTTTTAGTCTTGTAACTTTTTTCGGCATAGAATAACATTTTTTTCGGCTAAAATTACACTTTTTGTTGTTAGAATTACACTTTTTTCTGTTAGAATTACACTTTTTTTTCTGTTAAAATTACACTTTTCTTCATTAAAATTACACTTTGTTTTGTTAAAATTATACCTTTTTATGTTAAAATCACACTTTCCTCCATTAAAATTACACTTTTGTATGTTAAAATTATACTTTTTTTTGCTAGAATAACACTTTTTTCAGCTAAAATTACACTTTTTGTTGTTAGAATTACACTTTTTTCTGTTAAAATTACACTTTTTTTTGCTAGAATAACACTTTTTTCGGCTAAAATTACACTTTTTGCTGTTAGAATTACACTTTTTTCTGTTAAAATTTCACTTTTTTTGCTAGAATAACACTTTTTTCGGCTAAAATTACCCTTTTTGTTGTTAGAATTACATTTTTTTTTGCTAAAATTACACTTTTTTTTGCTAGAATAACATTTTTTTCGGCTAAAATTACATTTTTTGTTGCTAGAATTACACTTTTTTTTGCTAGAATTACACTTTTTTCGGCTAAAATTACACTTTTTGTTGTTAGAATTACACTTTTTGTTGCTAGAATTACACTTTTTTTGCTAGAATTACACTTTTTTCGGCTAAAATTACACTTTTTGTTGTTAGAATTACACTTTTTGTTGTTAGAATTACACTATTTTCTGTTAGAATTACACTTACCTCTATTGGACTAATGTTACACTCTCAATGGACTTGGTCATATTCTCATATTCTCATTGGACTAATGTTACATTCTCAATGGACTTAAATTACATTCTCAGTGGATTGAAATTATACTTCTCTGGACTAAAATTACACTTTTCTGGACTAAAATTACATTCTCTTTGACTAAAAATAACAATCTCATTGGACTGAAATTACACTTAACTGGACTAAAATAACACTTTTTGTCATTAAAATAACACTCGTAAAATGCTAAATTACAATAACTTGTGATAAAATGACAAAAATTCAAAATATTATTCGTTAAAATCACTCGAAAAAAATTGAAGTTAAACGCTAAATTCTCGAAAATATTTCTTAAAATTACACTTTTTGCTGTTAGAATTACACTCGCAAAATCCAAAAATGTCGAAAACTTGTCTCGAAAAAAAAAAAAAAAAAAAGAAACAGTCGAAAACTTGTCTCGAAAAAAAAAACGAAACAGGAAAAATGTTAACAAAATTTTCATAAACTTTGAAATATAAGACAAAATATGGTGTTAATTGTGAATGATAATGAATTAGTGAATGTATTATTAAAACTAGAGAGAGAAGTGAACTAATTAGTGTTAAGTGTGTTTTTTTGCTTTCAATCTCAACCTTCCACCATGCATGATCCAAGGGTTGTGGGAGGGACTTATGGACTCAAAAAAAAAAGGGACTTAGAAGAACTTGACACTATATATATATATATACTAGTTTGAAAGCCCGTACTTCGTACGGGTTAATGACTTTGATTATTTTAAAACTAAGTTATAGAACATTATCGAATAGGTGTTTCGAAGTTCAAATCTGAGTGTCACATAATTCTTAAAAAAAATGATATATCCTAATCCCCTATGAGTACTTGATTTTAAGCATTAAGTAGCCTTTAAAACTTTTTATTTCGAATTCTAGTAAAATTTATTAAGTACTAATCATCATAAGTGTAAGGGAATCGGGGCGCTTTGATAGCCCTTATAATTAATATAAAGACAGGTGTGAAATTGATGCATGAATAATTTACATTTGCTGTTTTTTCTGAAGGAAAATAAATCAAATGTTAACTATTGACTGGGATGGAGGGAGTATATATTTTGTTTGAACCATATACTTACTCTTCAAATATGAACAATTAACTTACACATGTCATGCTTTTAAATTAGTCATTTCAAATTTTTTTTGTTCAATTAATAAGACCGTCTTACAGAATAATAATAATAATAATTAATCTTCTAATTACTAATACACAAAGTTCATTTTTATGTTCTCTCTTTCACAAAGCACATGTAATGTAATGTATACTCCTTAATCATCGTATTGCTATCATTCCATCGTATAAGCGTAAAAGATAAACCCATCTATGTTTTTGGTCACTATAAGGAAACATACAATTTAGTGACAACAAAATTTTAGTTTGTTAAATTTTAATTTTAACCCTTAATAATAGAAACTCTTAAGAGCTCTCTTTCACAATAGTTAAGTGACTCAAAAAATTTTGGGTTGATTTCAAGTTTCAAGGGTGACTTTTATTTATAATCATATGCTAATCTTTCAATGTGAGACAATTCTACTATTTATACGTAGTATATTCTTAACACCTCCATTATTTTTCAATGAGATACAAATAACATAGTAATAAATACATCATTTTTTTCACACCTAGCTCGACATCCAACCCGAATCCCGAAATACGGACAATTGCTACTCATTATATCTAATAGTAGTTATATTTAATAATATGAGCAAATACTATATGTTAATATTCTTATGTTCAACATCCAATCCGATTACTAATGAGCAAATACTAACAAACTAATCTTATCTAGATTCTAAAGTTTTTCGCACGTATATAGGTAACATTTGTGCAATTTTATCTTATTGGTAACACTAATCTTATCTAAAGTGCAACGTTTTGTTACGTATAAAATTTAGCATTTTTTTCTTATAAATATTATGTCGTTTTTAAGGGTTGGACTCTCTAGATGAAAAAAAAAATGTTAAAACTTGAAAAGTTAACATTAAAATTAGCATTATGTAATGCTGCTTTTAAAGTCTCTTATAAGAGCTATTTAAGACAATATTTAAGTGACTCGAAAGATTCTGGGTTGATATTTAAGTTGCAAGGATGACTCATATTTATAATTATAGGATCATCCCACATTATGTTAATCTTTCGATGTGAGACAATTCTACTATTTATAATAATAGGATCACCCCACATTATGTTAATCTTTCGATGTGGACAATTCTACTACTTATGGTAGGATGACCACACCTTATGTTAATTTTTCGATGTGGGACAATTCTACTATTTATACGTAGTATGTTCACCACATCTTATTATTTTACAATGTGTGACATATAATATACTAAGAATTACATCTATCTATTAATAATCGTACTTTTTTTTTCTTTTTTTGTGATATGAAATTCATACTCTAATAATTTCATTTTTGTTATCCCAAATCTAATTATATAATTTTTTTTACGATAGTTTTTTATCAAATGAAATGTAAAATATTTTTATAAAAAAATTATAAACATGACTTGGATATATATAATATAGGAAATATATATTATAATAATTAAAAAATATCAACTTTATTTTTTATATCATATTGTGGAGATATGATACAAACTTTTAAGAGTTCTTTAAGACAATAGTTAAGAGACACAAAAGATTTGGGTTAATACCTAAATTTCAAGGATGCCTCATATTTATAATCATAGGATTAACCCACTTTGTTAATCTTTCGATGTGGACAATTTTATTATTTATACGTAGTATATTCTCCACACCTACATTATTTTTCAATGTGGGACATATAATGTATTAAGAACTAAGAGGTACACTATATTTGTATGTGCAAATGATATAAAATTTATATTCTAATGATAGCATTTTATCACGAATCTAATTATATTATTTTCATATTTTTTTTAACAATATTTTGTTGTCAAATGAAATAGAAAAGTTTTTATATAAAAATTGGAAATATCAATTGAATATAATTTAGGAAATATATATATTATAATAATTAAAATATTCTCCACTTTATTTTTTACATCAAAAATTATTATTTATGATACTTTCCTAAATTGATTTTTGAATTATTATTTATGATACTTTCCTAAATTGATTTTTGATGATGTGGACGCTCTAGAATCGCTCGAAAAAAGCTTATTTTATAAATATACTAGATTTAATGCCCGTGCGATGCACGGGCCTATCCGTAATAACTACTCCTTCAGACCCCGACTAAAGGCAACACTTACATAAACGGGCGATCCAAACCAAAGGTAACATTCCTTATTTGACTCCCAACATTTGTAAATTGTCTTTATACTCATTTCATGTTTACAAAAAATGTCATTACATACCTTACTTACTACCCGACAATCAAACCTATAATTACATGGCCCCCCTATACTCCATTTTTCCTTATATTACAATGTATAAGTGGATAGCGAAGTAATTGAAAATTGTTAAATTGTACTCTATTAGATTATTGTTCAAATTTACTTTCGAAACTACATTTCTCATATGTGCAGATTTCTTAAATTATAATTGATCAGATTAAAATAGTCATTAAATTTAACACAACAATCGTGTTATCTACTAAAATTTTGAGTTTGTGAACCTTATATTCTTGAGTGATTATTGTAACCAAATTTGCGTAGTTAGAACTTTGGTGGTATATATATTTTCTTTTATAAAAATAAACTGAACGAATATCATGTGTATAAAAATTTAAACATTTCTTTGGTTTAAATTAGCTCCTAATTTTCATATGTCCTTTATAAATACACAAATTCTCAATTGTGACGTGTATATTCGTCGCACGCTTACGACATGAAAAAATATTATACATGTGGGTGTGAATTAGCTATTATTATTGATGTTTCATCTTTCAACTGGTTACAAATTGGAATAATAATAAGTAATTCGTATAATACCGAGTATTATATTACAAAGAAGGGTATAAAAATTTAAAAAATCACCTATCTCATTGCACATATGACAATCTTACAATAAAATTTGCATGAATAATATTAAAATTGATCCACCATACTCCTCGTCAATCAATGATTGCGTAGCAATAAAAGCAAACATCAATTCTAATTCATTCTCACGGATTCATTGCAACTGATAACGTAGATAGAATATCAAATACGATTGTATTTACAATTTGATCATATCTTGCATTTACAAACTACAATATATTAATGCTCATGATTTTTCAGTTCTAATATGAATACTATATATTTGGTTTTTTCAACTCTTTTAGAATTGATTATGGTTTAAAGTGACTTTTCATAAGCGAGTAAATTTGAGGCGGTAGAGGATTTCTAAAGAAAATAAGGAACTACACCTACTTCGAGTAAAGGCATCCAGGAAGTAGTTAAGTAGTCAAGCACCACCTTCTAAATCGTTCGATTTACTATAATTAGTTTGTTGTTAGTCTGTTACTAATCAAGCATGTTGGTGATTACTAATTTACTATACAAAATTTTTGCACACACTCTTTGACGTATCAAGGAGGACCACAAATTTTCATGCAAAAAGCACACTCAATATGCGGGCAAATAAACTGTAGTACATAGATTTGATGTCATAGTCATTAAATAAATATAACAATAAAATAGATTACTTCATATTTATAAAATTTCTTTCTCAAAATAAAATTCACAACGGCAGCGGAAAACGATAAAAGATCTCATGTTTGGGATTTTGAATGCTAAAAATTCTTAAAAATCTACACTATAATACCAAAAAAAATATCTGCATTAGGCATGGATGAAGAATATATTGATACCGAATTTTGAGATTAGTCAATGTAATAGGAGTCGTTTGGTTGATCAAAGAACTTAATTTTCCTAGGAACTTCATTTTCATGGGAATTAAGTTCCTGCATCCAATTCGGGTGAATTTGACAAAAGTGTTTGGTTGCTCATGTAGGAATTAAATTCCATAGGAACTTCCAATGACCAAGGGGGGAGTAGGTAAGCCAATTCCTACATCATGTAGGCATTGGAAGTTCCTGGGAACTTTTAATTCCCCCATTTTCCAAAAAATATGGCAACCAAACAACCCATGTTTTTGCAATTCATGGGATTTTTCAATTCCTGTGTTTTTCAAGTATCAACCAAACAACCCCTATGCAGTGTCGAAGCATTGTGATATCGCTTGATATTCTTCTACAATCTGACATTAAGAAGCAAGAGAAAATATAAATCAATTAGATTCACGAACGTAATTGCAATAAACAAAACAACACATTTGCAAACAGACAAATAAATTGCAATCATCAAACAAAGAGGAACGTAAGAAAGAATAGAATTGGACAGAAAAAAAAATATGTTTGGTAGGATACATTGTATAGCTTTATATATTGTGATATATTTCGGTACGATTTTTAAGTTTGAATATCACTCAAACTCTACTGCAAAAATTCTATCTTAACAATTATTAAAATATAAATTTATTCGCGGTATTTTGCATAAGTTGGAGATTCTATAATCGCTCTAAAAAAGCTTCCTTTAATAATATAGATAGATAGATATATATAGATTTACAGTTTTTGTTTTATACGTAGTAGGAGTATGAGTCAAGTCATTCTAAAATAATAGCATCAATCAATAAAAGATTTAGCAAATTATGGTTTTATATAAATATTTATATTTATATTTTAATTAAGAGATTATAGTTAGAGTTTAGTGAAAATAATACAATTGACTTTAAAAGTTAATTTTATTGAAAAAATAGTAATTTAATGAAATAAAATATAATTATTAGTTTCCTTATTTAGTAAATGCACTTAATTGTAATTATTTTCTTAGTTAAGAATTTCTTGGTTAAGAAGATCCTTTTTGGAAAAAAAATTGTGAAAATACCTATTTTTTTAGTTGATATATAGGATAGGATGGGAATGATCCGACGAAAGCAAGGGAGCTAATTAATTAAGTAAAATGTATCCTTTTTTTTACTAAAAGATTAGGAAAATCTGGAGCTTTCCTGCCTAAAATACTTTAGCTATAACTTGAGTCTTAAATTTGGGAGTTATTCTATGAGCACATAATCTATACATATTTTTTATTCACATTATTAAATTAGTGTATGTTTCCCGGCCTTTTCCTTTATATTTGTTAGTTCGCATATTTTAATCAAAATTACAATAATAGCTGTACACATCACTTTTATATAGATAAAAAAGAATCATAAGTTATTTATGTAAACCGACAATCTTAAAAAGAATCATAAATTGTTGATTATACCGTTAAAATCAAAATACAATTAAAAACTATTTTAATTGTTAAGTACTCCTTACAAAGCGATCTAAAAAGCCGCGGTTTCACGCGGGATATACTCTAGTTAGAGTAGCAATAAAAAAGGGTCATGCTTTTTCATAGACATAATTTATTCAATTATGGACATAATTGACAACTTTACTCTTCTCATTTCAACTCATATTCATCAATTTTACTCTTGATTATTTTTAGTGACGATGGAAAACCACCCGAAAGTGACATGCTTGAATTCTAGAAGGCATAGACTCAAGCTATAAAATATTTCACAAGATTGCTCTTGGGGAAACTTGAACCTGAATTTCGTAGCAATTTCACCAAGTTTTAACCTCTAACTCCACTATTGTGGGCAATTTTACCCTTATTTTAATTCTCCCTTTCAATTTTTTTCTTCCCTTCTCAACCACCACATTTACCACCGGCCAGAACACAGTCCCAGCCGCCGGCCACACCTTTTGCCACAGCCCTACCCTGCCATCGACCTTGTAACTTGCTCCCCCCCACCCACTATCCCACCACCATAAAACAACCCCTCCCAATTTCCCCACCCCATGTTCATCGCCACCGGCCTTCCCTACCCATGATCGCCTTTCTAGACCTCCTCCCGCCGCGCCCTTCACCCTGGCCCAATACCAGATCACCTCCACCATAAGAGCCATCTAAGTCCACCGCCCATGCCTGACCACCAGTCCTCTATCCCCACCTAGGGATGGCAATTATGACCCAAACCGAACCGAACCGAAGGAAAAAATTCAATCCAAACCTACCCTTTAAAAACCCATCCCCGATCCACTATTTAAAAACCCATATCCATATCCACTATTGGAAAACCCGAACCAAATCCAAACCTGATCCATTCATTCCCGAACCCGATCCAATTGGATGTTTTTGAAAATTTAGGCTTTATTAACCTTGAAATTTCAATTTTCTTATATAAGATTAAATTCTTATGTAGTCAAATCAAGTTTCAAATTGGGTTTTGGATTATGTAGTGGATCGGGTATGGATTTGGAGCGGGTATGGGTTTGAAAAAAGTATAATGGATCGGGTATGGATTTGAATCTTGTAAAACCCGATCCAACCCGACCCATTGTCATCCCTATCCCCACCAGCCCCTCCCTACCATCCACCCTCAGCCGCCTCTGTAACACCCAGGATCTTTAGGAACGTTGTTGACCGACTTATTGACCAAGCAGACCGCAGGGATGGATAGCGTAGGATCAGACTGGTAATAATAGGAGATGTATAGGTTAGTTACTCGACCTAGCGGAGGCCACTCGGCCGAGTATCACCAATACTCGACCGAGTGGAGTCTACTCGGCCGAGTGTTCTTATACTCGACCGAGTATGACTGCTGTCGACGCGTTATTATAAATGCGAGTTCGCGAGATTCATTTCTATTTTTCTCATTTCCTCGACAGTTTCTCTTTCTCTAACCCTAGACCATCACCCTACTCAATCACTCCATAGCCTCATACCTCTAAGGAGTTAGCCTAACCCCTACCATGGGAACGTCGGGATTCGCGGAGCGAGGTGATCGTGAATGGTGGTTGTCTATGTCGTCACCGATGTGCAAGGTTAGGTAAGTTGTTGCCTTGTGTCCTTTTGTATGATTATTTGAGTATAGTTGTGTAATAGGATATGGTTACCATTGTTAGGGTGCTTAATGGAGTTGCGCGTGGCTATAGATGGAAGTCTTTCATGCTTTGTTATGAGGTAGGGTCTCCCTACTCAGTCTACTGTTAATTGAATTGAATTCTATGATTGTATTGTGAATCATGGCTATCCGCTGATCATCGGAGTATAGTGGTTGTGGTAGTGTTGACGTTGTCGTGTGACACCGGTGTGATGTTGTGATTGAGATTGTGGTGGAGTCACTTGCGGGAGTGGCTTCACACCTAGTTCGCCCTCCGTGGAACCCGCCACGGGAGGGGATGTGCACATTAAGGGACAGGGATCGTTAGTCGCTCGTGAGGAGCTGGACTAGGTGGGGTTGGGTGCGGTCACCCATCGGCGGCGAGGATTACCTGTTGCGATGGGTAATCTGGCGGGACTACACATTCCGTGTGTAGTCGGTGTGTATACGAGGTGGTGAGTTGGGATAGTGGATGATCGCCTATTTACTTTCTTGTTTTACCTTATATTTGATTAGCCAAGATCGACCCGTGTTGTTTTGTGGTATCTGCGGTGATCCATTCGGGGATGGTGAGCAGTTGGCTTAGCAGGTATTGTTGATTTACTCTTTGGGATTGGAGGGATCGAGTCATCACGCTCTTGGTCTAGAGATGTAGAATCACAAGTGTTGTAATTGAACCGTGTTCTAGGGAACTTGAATAGAATGGTATTGTAATGATTCTACGATGATATAATATTGTTCTTGTATTGTCTAATTTGATCTACCTCCTCGGGAAACCGAGATGGTGACACCGTCATATCTTTGGAATGGTCCTTGGTAAGGCGTTCGGTGTACGGGGTGTTACAAAGTGGTATCGAGCCGACGATTTTGGAACCGAACTAAGGAAAATAATGAACATAGGGTGTCAATTAAAATGAACCTGGTGTATGTACGTTGGGAGCCCCAGCCGATGCTAGATTTTGGGTGAGTAGGCGCCCTCATTTCAAAATCATGGCCCCATCGGACTTAAACCAGACACGGGAAAAGGGTAGCTAGTGTGAGTTGTGGATTGCTAAGTGTTGTGTCTTTGTGTGTATCTATAGTGTGCGTACTTATTAATAGAGCGATATAAGTTAGTTAGAGGTGTAGAAAAGTGGAAATGAATATGGAATTGTTGCAATGTGTGATCAGTGACAACTGAATCAATTTGTTTTATTTGGAATGTGTTAGGTGTAAAATTATTGGATTGCAAATGTGAATAAGGTGTGTGTCTGGTGGTTAGCGGAAGTAGAAATGATGTGATATAGAACTAAACTTGGTAATTACCATAATTGGATTGTGACATGTGCCTTATGGGTACAGTAAAATAGTTTCTTGGTATAGTGAGGGATAAAGTGAAAGTAATGATTGTTTAGAGATGAATGTGCAGATATACGTGTTGTTGTGTGTTTACGTGGTAGGAATCAGCTTTAATTGTGACGAGCCGGAATCCCGGAACTCCGAACGATGTTATTTGGTTTTGCAGGAACATCGAAAATTAGATTGAGTAGATGCGAGTACTCGACCGAGTGGACCAAACTCGGCCGAGTGTCAGGTTACATAACCAAGTGCCCATTTTGTTAGAATAATAATCTATTCTGGTCCTCAAAACTCGACCGAGTAAGAATGGTACTCGACCGAGTATTGCACACTCGGCCGAGTATCGTAAGCACTCGACCGAGTAGTGAACACTCGGCCGAGTATTCCCAACACTCGACCGAGTGTTGCTGTAGCAGGCCAATTGCGGGTTATACAAAAACCCTAAATTCGTGCCTTTCTTTCTTATTTCCGCCTCCCATCTTCATCTTTTCTTCTCTCTAAAACTCCATACTCCTCTTCTCTCAAGCTTTTGGGTAAAATCTTGGTGCCACACTTGTCCTTAGTTGCCCTAACTCAGTTTAAGGTAAAATTTAAACTCAAATTCCTTTATTGTTTTCAAAGGCATTGTGTATTAGTATACTATATTTCGATTTCTTGCTAAAAACAATCTGAATCTTGTCCTAAACTATTTGATTTTCGAATATGAACACATAAAGAACTTGTGTACATCTTTGGTTGATTGATTTCATGAGGTAAAATTCACTTTCTGAATTCTAGGGTTAGCAAAACGAAATTCTTCTTATTGTTGATGAGTATTTCCTGATTTGAAGCAATTTGAAAACTTAAAACTAGGTGAATTGTAAAATACATGGTGATTTCTGATAGTTTATCTTCCAGAGCTTATTCCAAAATCGATATACAAGTAGAACAATCCGTCTTTTGTGTTAAGAACTTTCAAGTGTCGATCCTTTGTTAAAAATGTTTTTCTTGCAGTATGGTGAAAACTAGAGGTTTACCCAACAAGAGACCTCGCGCGGAGGTCCAACTCGAGGTTGGGCAAGGTAGCAGTGAACCGGTTGTACCGCCGGTGGCGGCTCATCCATCAGTAATTTTCGCTAACTTTGATCATCGTAAGGCTTTCGTGGCTCTTATGCGTCGTCCTTTTCGCCCCACCCGTTGTGTCAACCCTAGTATTCTTGAGACTCTGGGGATTAAGGAAGACATAGTTCACATTTTCAAAATTTTGGGCATGGAGGGGTTGTATCACTTGAGAAAGAAATCATACCCTCACTTGACCCTAGAGTTTTTGAGTTCTTTTGTGTATGATAAGAAGGGAAAGACCGTCTCTTTTCGTCTCATGAATAGGGATCATGAGCTTACCCTGGATGAGTTGGCTGACCATTTAGGTTTAGAGGCTGAGGAGGATGACTACCTTAGTGACGTGGCCAAGAACAGTGGCGCACCTCAGTACCTACCTTATTTGACTGGCAGACCCGCCCCTACCGTCAGTGCCATGCTGATTAATGATATTCAGCACGTTTCCCTTCGTATGTTTCTAAGGATGTTGACCTGTTTACTTTACTCGAGAGAGGACGTGAGTAAACTCAACTCTCACGAGGTCATGCTTCTTGTGTCCTACCTTAACCTCCACCGCCGGAAACCGTTTTACTACAGTGCCCCTGGTATAGTGTGCTCTAGTCTGGAGCGCATGGCACAGTCTGAGACCCGATTTATTGCTTGCGGGGCCATAGTGACCCGCCTAGCTCAGCGACTGGCCGACTTTGAGGCCCCACCTCCTGAGGGGAATGAGTATGTTGAGGTTGTACCTACCATGGACGCCCAGTTATTGGCGTCGAACCGATGGTTGAGGAAGATGGATGATGGGTCGTATGCTTGGAGGGTGAGAGGGACTATGTGGATGGTGCTTAGGACCCAACTCGTCTCCCGTTGTTGACCATTTGGCCGAGTGGGAACCCCGTGGCATCCCTGACACCCGAGCCCCGTCTTACCCGATTGACCCGCGGATCCTTCCCGGACTTACCCGAGCATCCGTCACCGTGCCTCGAGGGGCGCGGCAGCACCTCCCCCACCTAGGGAGCGTCGTGGAGTTAGGCGGCCTAGGGAGACCCGGTTGTGTCCGAGCCCTCTTACTCTGTTCCCGACTCTTACCCTTACCACCCCTACCAGTTCTCGCCGTACCCTACGGTGCATGACCCTAGGATGCGACCTCATGAGCCGGGCCGAGCGGATCTCTTCTACTTTGGTGCTCCGCAACCTCCATGAGATGACCCTTAATCGGGCATCGGGGATCGATTTGGCACAACCTGTTTGGTGGAGAGGACCGGGGAGTGGATACGGGAGTGTTCCACGATTATGGGGTGGACCCGAGTTTTCGGAGACCTCCGGAGGGGACCGAGTTTGGCTACCTCGCGGGACCGTGGGAGCCAACTCCGCGATCCGGGAGGGGACTACTCGGCGACAGCAGCGGGTTTTCAGTGCGGGGAGTTCAGGTGCGGGTACCTGCGGCGCGGTGGCGGTGATGACATGGAGGAGGGTCCTCGTTCGATCTTGGATGTTAGGCGATTTAGTTGATTTCTTGGATATTAGACTTATTTGGTGGTGGTGGACTTGTTTTGTTGTGTCAGATTTATTATTTCTTCTTTAGATGTTGCTTTCGGTATTTGGTATTTTTCGTTGGATGACTGTATCTGGCCATAAGGCCGTTAGTTAGCTAATTATCGTAGGCGGATGTGTGGAATGTCGACTCTGGTTGGGATTTGTTATGTTTATTCTCTGCGGAAAGTATTGTGCGGGTTAATTGTGAATACTCTATGTAAAATCGTTAAAATGCCCCTACGGATATGAAAAATCGGCCGAGTATACGCCGTACTCGACGAGAGTAGAGCTCACTCGGCCGAGTAAACAAATTCACTCGACCGAGTATTGCTCACTCGACCGAGTAGCCCTCATACTCGGCCGAATGTGAGGTAATGAAGGCATTGGTGAAGTTTATATGATAATGTATAGAGGAGTGGTCCATGTCTTATCACGTTATTTTATACCATAATAGTCCACATAGGTGAATGATAGTTATACCATGGATACGTGATTGAGAATGTTTTGTGTTACGACGTTGCTTGGTTGTCAGGAACTTGAGTGGTTTCAGGGAGGAAGACTCGAACCATTGAAATTATGTGAAAAGTAACACCTTACGCAACCAGCATAGTGGTTGTAATAAGTTTTATATGGAGATATGTTTGGTTACAGTGATAATTACCTCAACGATTTTCGCGTCACACTGCCATTTCTCATTAATTATACGGACCGTGTCATACGTTATTCGGTTGCTGTAATGTTTTGGTCCTTATGAGTCACGAGTATGTAGTGTCATAATTTGGGGTATGCTACAAAGGTCTATGAGTAATGTCACCGTCATGGGGTGCGCGTTAGCTTTAGTTAATAGTGAACTTCGGGGGCGAAGTTCCTTTAAGAGGGGAAGAGTAATGTCGCAGAATTAAGTATTTAATTATGTAAGATGTGTGTTTAGTTATATCTATGATTTTGGAATCACATGTATGTAGTTAGCATTCGAAATTTATGTTCATGTTTCCTTGAAGCGATAGCTTATGTCGATGTTTCCTTGAAGCGATAGCTATGTGGTATTCGAGTAATATAAAGATTATACTATACACGGGGGTCTCAACTCAAGTGTTATGACAAGTATTTTATTTATGAAAAAAAAAATGTATCTTAATTATGTATAAGTGGTTAATTTTATGAAATATTTAGAATCATATGTATGCTAGGTATGCTCACATTCGGGATTACTGGTTTACAATTATGTTCTCTTTAAGCTGCATCTGTGTTGCATTCAATTAATATGAAAAGTTTTATGGCGCAAGGGTATCAAGTAATATGAAGATTCGATTCAATTGATGATAAATGATATACGTGTTCGGAATGTGGTGATGGTGTATTTATGTGCTTCGCAATGGTGTATCGCCTTGCATTCGTGTATTTAAATATAAACGTATGGAACGTGGTAGTACAAGTGTGTATGGTTTTCTTACATTGTGTAAAGTGTTGCAATTACATATTTGTGTAGGTATAGGGCGAATCTTTGTTTTGTGAATAGGTTACTGTTTCGAAAGGTAGCTGTGATAGATGATTGTCGTCGAGTAAGTTAGCTGATGGTAATGTATGGATACTGTGAGTTTGTGTACCTTTGTGAAGATGGTTAAGGTCACGGTATGTAATTTTGCAGGGAGTGTCGTGCGGGCTGAACTTCGGGAACGAAGTTCTTTTAAGGGGGGAAGATTGTAACACCCAGGATCTTTAGGAACGTTGTTGACCGACTTATTGACCAAGCAGACCGCAGGGATGGATAGCGTAGGATCGGTTTGGTAATAATAGGAGATGTATAGGTTAGTTACTCGACCTAGCGGAGGCCACTCGACCGAGTATCACCAATACTCGACCGAGTGGAGTCTACTCGGCCGAGTGTTCTTATACTCGACCGAGTATGACTCTTTGTCGACGCGTTATTATAAATGCGAGTTCGCGAGATTCATTTCTATTTTTCTCATTTCCTCGACAGTTTCTCTTTCTCTAACCCTAGACCATCACCCTACTCAATCACTCCATAGCCTCATACCTCTAAGGAGTTAGGCTAACCCCTACCATGGGAACGTCGGGATTCGCGGAGCGAGGTGATCGTGAATGGTGGTTGTCTATGTCGTCACCGATGTGCAAGGTTAGGTAAGTTGCTGCCTTGTGTCCTTTTGTATGATTATTTGAGTATAGTTGTGTAATAGGATATGGTTACCATTGTTAGGGTGCTTAATGGAGTTGCGCGTGGCTATAGATGGAAGTCTTTCATGCTTTGTTATGAGGTAGGGTCTCCCTACTCAGTCTACTGTTAATTGAATTGAATTCTATGATTGTATTGTGAATCATGGCTATCCGCTGATCATCGGAGTATAGTGGTTGTGGTAGTGTTGACGTTGTCGTGTGTGACATTTTGTGATGTTGTGATTGAGATTGTGGTGGAGTCACTTGCGGGAGTGGCTTCACACCCTAGTTCGCCCTCCGTGGAACCCGCCACGGGAGGGGATGTGCACATTAAGGGACGGGGATCGTTAGTCGCTCGTGAGGAGTTTGGACTAGGTGGGGTTGGGCTGCGGTCACCCATCGGCGGCGAGGATTACTGTTGCGATGGGTAATCTGGCGGGACTACACACTCCGTGTGTAGTCGGTGTGTATACGAGGTGGTGAGTTGGGATAGTGGATGATCGGCTATTTACTTTCTTTGTTTTACCTTATATTTGATTAGCGATCGACCCGTGTTGTTTTGTGGTATCTGCGGTGATCCATTCGGGGATGGTGAGCAGTTGGCTTAGCAGGTATTGTTGATTCCGCTGCTTTGGGATTGGAGGGATCGAGTCATCACGCTCTTGGTCTAGAGATGTAGAATCACAAGTGTTGTAATTGAACCGTGTTCTAGGGAACTTGAATAGAATGGTATTGTAATGATTTCTCGATGATATAATATTGTTCTTGTATTGTCTAATTTGATCTACCTCCTCGGGAAACCGAGATGGTGACACCGTCATATACTGGAATGGTCCTTGGTAAGGCGTTCTGGTGTACGGGGGTGTTACAGCCTCTCCCCCGCTACCCCAACCGCCCCTTCCCTTTTAAAACCCTAATATGTTTAAATATCCCCATCATAATTCTCAATTCCCAATCTTTAGATTGATACAATAGTTTGATATTCAATGATTTTAGATAGAATTATTATACTTGATTACTCCCTCTATCTCAGTCAATAGTTTACAGTTACTTTATTTCACCCTCACAGAATAAAACTCCAAAATAAAGCAAATGTAAACTATTCACTGAGACATATGAAGTAATATGTGGATTTAGATATATAATTGTTGAATTTAATTAAATTTGAGAGGTATAGGAAGAGAGAGACTTTTTTTTGTTCTCTTGAAAGAAGGGTAAGTGGTGAAAAAATTATGGAAAATTGTTCATGAAAGAGTAAAACGTGACCATGAAAGAGCAACTATGTAAGAAAAAAAGGGTTATTTCATATGAATAATCCATCATATGGGTGACCTTCTTGAATTACTCAATTCCATCAATAATTACAATTTAATCCATCATATACAACATGCCTTCCAATAACACCCTAAGCCGACGGAAAACCTGAACAACATGTCATCCTTGTGTTTTTAAGGGCCAAGCCACCTTATTTCTTACCCTAATTCCAAAAAAAAAAAACCAACTTATCTTTTCTCCCTCCGTTCATTACTCCTCCGACGACCGTCGACGGTCCTCCCTCCGACCACCACTTCTCCTGCGATCACTCCTCGATGCTGAATTCCTCCGACCACTGGTGCAGCTACTTACCTCTGCACGCGCCAATCACCATAAACCTACCAGGCCACCATTAAACTTCACCAACTCCACCCCTTATCTTCTTCGTTCACCACAAAGCAGCGATCAACATCGTCCACCGGCAGCAGCAACCACCATCAGGCTAAAAATGGGGGATTAATGATGTAAGAATTTGAGTATACTGACGGTGACCGACGAGTATACTAACCAGCAAGTACAACAGGAGATTGTGGTAGGTGGTGTGTGTGATAATGGGAGATTAATGATATAAGAATTTGAGGGTGAGGGAGATTTGGGAGTTAAATGAAGAGGGAGGAAAAGGTAACCTTATACAACGGGTAAAAAAAATTAAGTGAGTTTGTTCTAGGAAGGAAGTGGTGATAAGATGAATTAAATCCGAATTACTTAAATAATAGAATAATTTAAATAGGCCACCCATATAATGGATTATTCCTATGAAATAACCCAAGAAAAAAATACTAAGCAACAACAAATCAATTAAAAACGGCGAAAATTTTGTGAAAAAGCATTAGGGGGAATTCAGGGATTTCGAAAATAAGTTTGATTATTGTGGGTGCTTATTGATTTGCTTGAGCCTTGAAGATTATTAGAAGAGTCAAGAGTACACTAAATTATACTAATGACAAAGCAAAGGATCAATAATGACAGATTCTGATGAAAGAGGCTCAATAATGTTAATAGCTCTCTTTTAAGACGGACATGTCCGTCATAAGAATAAAACGGGTAAGTAATACACTACTTGTGTAAATGAGACATATTTTGTTTTTCCCTATACATTATGTCTTTGTCTTATTCATTTCACATTGACATACTTGACCCGTCTTAAGCTTAAGAAGGATCTCTCCGTCTTAAATGACAATTTGCTCAATAATGTAGGCTGACAAAAAGTCAAGCCGATTGCGTCCCTGTTGCTTAATTATTTGAAAGTTTAGTCCTACCAGTGATATGGATAACAATACTAAATTCTTTCCTAATAAAGTAATTCAATGAAAAAAAGTAGCAATCATGGTTATGGTCTTATTGGTATAGATTACAACAAACAAATACAGCCGCCCTCATTTATAGTGAAACAAAAATATCAGGACCTGATGAAAGCGATAAAGTAACTACATCGGGTAATAAAAGCATGTTGATGACATACTGCTGAACATAAACTTCAACATCAACATCCTCCACATGACACACAACTTCTGAAAACCAATTAATCTCCTGAGCCACCGAGAATGAGCAAAGTGCACTACGCCACTAGGACGTAGAAATGACACGGTAGCAATCAGTAACCAAAAGTTCGTGTACAAGAAATAATAACCCTGGTAGGTGGTGTAGATGATGCAAGTGCCTATATAAATCAGAGAGAGCACATCACATAAAACTGCTGACAACAAAACAAAATGAAACCAATCCACCTCCAAACCAAAAATGAAAGTCCAAGTATTATTTCTCCACTATGTAGCAGCAAGCCAGCCTTTCTTGTTATCTTTGTTTTAGCTATGCAAAAGATTACAGTAACCTTATCACTGCATAGTATTGACTACCCAGACAACGAGACCGACCACACTGCGTTGCTGGCCATCAAGAGCAAACTATTGGATCCTTCCAACAAGGTTTTAAGTTCATGGAATGGTTCTATTCACCACTGTTCTTGGGAGGGGGTTACATGTGGGCGTAAACATAACAGAGTGATTGGATTAGATTTGAGTTCTAGAAGTTTGGGAGGAACAATATCTCCGTTCATAGGCAACCTGAGCTTCCTTACAGTTATTGAGCTTTACAATAATAGTCTATCTGGCAATATTCCCGCGCAATTAGGTCATCTAATCAGGCTTCAGGTATTAACCTTACGTAACAACACACTTGTAGGCGAAATTCCATCCAACATATCTAATTGCGTTAACCTCAGGCTTATTTCCCTTGGCAACAACAAGCTAGAGGGAAAACTTCCGGTAGGATTAAGGGCATTGTCAATGCTAACAATATTAATTGTGGAGGATAACAATCTTACGGGTCCTCTTTTTGATATCATACAAAACCTTACTTCTTTAGTATCTATATTTGCTCATGACAACTCATTTACAGGAACCATCCCGAACAACATTGGTAGGATGCGAAAACTAACTAACATTGAGGTTGGAGAAAATGAACTCTCAGGCACACTTCCCCTGTCCCTTTTCAATCTCTCCTTTCTTCAAGAAATTGAATTTAATGACAACCAACTATATGGAGAACTTCCTGCAGATATTGGCTTCACTATTCCTCATCTGAAACGGTTGTCCCTCCCGGGAAACAACTTCTCAGGATCTATTCCAATCACGATACAAAATCTCACAACACTAGAGGTTATTGCATTTGGTGGCAATAGTTTTAGAGGGAGGGTTCCTTATAATTTTGGGAATTTTCGTAACCTAAATGTTTTATCTGTTGCCCATAACTATCTAGAGGGTGATATCAGCTTTATAGATACACTATTTAACTGTAGCCAATTAAGTGTCCTAGATTTGGGGTCAAATCACTTTTCTGGAATATTACCCAAATCTGTTGCCAATCTCTCCACCTCTTTACAATGGATCACTATCAGTGAGGCTCAGATAAGCGGGAAAATCCCTGAAGGTATTACCAATCTCAACAATCTTCAGCGCTTAGTTTTGTCTAACTGCAATTTATCGGGATCTCTTCCTCAGGATATCGGTAAGCTTTACAAATTAGGACTGCTTGATTTGAGCTCCAACAAATTTGAAGGCGGAATTCCCAATTCCTTTGCCAATTTGTCACTCTTGGAAGGGCTCTATTTAAATGATAATATATTGGAAGGGAGTATACCTGCACAACTTGGAAATTGCCAAAGCTTGTTGAACCTGAATTTAGCATACAATGAACTCAATGGAGCCTTGAGCAATGAGCTATTTGAAGGATCTGCTTCATTTGTAGGAGTAGATTTGTCTGAAAATCATTTGGAAGGCTCCCTCCCTTTGGAATTGGGTAAGCAAAGTAACTTGGAAATCTTACGTCTATCTAACAATAAGTTTTCAAGTGTCATTCCAGATAGTCTTGGCGACTGTCCTGATCTTCAATATCTGTACATGGATGGAAATTCCTACAGTGGAAATATTCCTTCATCCTTCGCTTCTTTGGCTAGCCTCAGAGAAATTGACTTTTCTCGAAACAATTTATCTGGCCCCATTCCAGCCTTCTTCTCTAAATTTCCCAAGTTATATTACCTTAACTTATCTTACAACGACTTTGAGGGAATGGTTCCAACGAATTCAGTATTTGCCAATGCAAGTGAGGTCTTTGTTGCTGGCAATAACAAGGTTTGTGGAGGAATTAAACAGTTGAAATTACCCAAGTGTAGTGAGAATCAAACCAGGGAAAGGAATAGGTTGATAATTCCCATTATCAGTGCACTTGTTGGGGTGGTGTTCATGGCAGTAGGGGCTGTAGGGTTGTACATGGCATGTATCAGAAAGAAAAAGACACCTCGTTCATCGGGTTCCTCAATGATGGGCAATGTAACAATAAAAGTGTCTTACGACATGCTACTCAAAGCAACGGCTGGTTTTTCTTCAGAGAACCTACTGGGAACAGGTTCTTTTGGATCAGTTTTTATGGGGATTTTGAATGGAGAAACGGTTGCAGTGAAAGTTCTCAACATGCAACACCGTGGTGCATCTAAGAGCTTTATTGCAGAGTGCAACACATTGAGGAATATCCGTCACCGTAATCTGGTAGGCATCATAACAGCTTGCTCGAGTATTGATTTTCAGAGAAATGATTTTAAAGCTCTAATATATGAGTTCATGCCAAACGGAAGTCTAGACCAATGGCTGCATGGAGTGGATAGAAACATGAACCTTGCTCAAAGGGTGGATGTAGCGATTGATGTGGCCCATGCACTCAGCTATCTCCACCATGAGTGCGAAACTCCAATTGTGCATTGCGACTTGAAACCAAGCAACATATTGCTCGATAATGACATGGTAGCTCATGTTGGGGATTTTGGATTAGCAAGGTTTCTTACTCAACCTCAACATCCGAATCAAAGTAGTACAACTGCAATCAAGGGCACTATAGGTTATGCTGCTCCAGGTAATAATAGGGTGATTCCTAATTATAATTAGTCTAACGAACACTATAAAATGATATTATTAACAAAACACTAAGATGCAGAAACTGTAAGCCTCTGGCCTTAATGCTAAAATGGTTGCTGTAAAATTCTTTAATCTAAAATTCTACAATAGACCATTTCATATATGCTTCGGTAAGTGAGGTTGCCTAGCTAATGATAGTATATAACATAGTAAATGAATGTTCTAAGGCTTCCCTGTCTATCTATCATTTATGTTTCTAAGCCTTGTAATTGGATCCATATGTCAGAGTACGGGCTTGGAAGTGAGCCATCTACAGAGGGTGATGTTTACAGCTATGGCATATTGCTACTTGAGCTAATGTCAGGAAAGAGTCCAACAGACAGCATGTTCAAGGAAGGCTACAACCTTCATAAGCATGCAGAAGCATTATTACCTGACCAAATCTTACAAGTTGTCGACTCATCACTTGAAGATAAGCTTTCTGCAGAAGCGGGTGACACAAGGGCAATCCAAGTTGATAGTGTGATACGAAGAGTTGAATGCATTACTTCTGTGATTCGCATCGGAGTGTCGTGTTCAAATGACTTGCCACAACAGCGAATGAAAATAGTTGATGCCACTAGCAGGCTTCAATCAGCAAGAGACAACCTTCTTAATGCTAGAGACAGGTGTAATGTTCCTGCAAAAGGTATATCATCAGACATATGAGTTTACTATTAATGAACCATGTGAAGATTAGAAGTTTTCCTAATATTATTATACTTGTACCACTGATGGATACAAAAGCCTCGCCGCCTGAGGTTGATTTTAATCGGGAAAACAAGCGTCCACCAATTGAAGTCTCCAGATAGAATATTCAAGACTACAAATCTATCATACTTGAATGTAGAATGCTTTCAAAATTCTGGTTAGTTTGTTGTAATCAGGACTAATGAAGTGTTATGTACTTTACTACTTAATACTGATCATGTACTCCTTCCGTCTCAATCATTTGTCTACCTTTGATTAAAGTACCTCTCACAAAGAATATAAAAGGTAAACAAGTGACTGAGACGAAAAGAGTAAATTGTTATCTTGTGTAAAGCATGACAAATTGACAACCAATTTTGCAGATTTTGCAAATAAATATGAATTGTAGGAACTAAACAAAAAAGTGCACCTTTTATAAACCAATTATTTGACCCTCACGGAATTTGCAGCTTTGTTGATCTTCAATCTCAAATTCGAAAAACTCGGGATTTGCAGTCTAACCAGTCAATCAAGTAATTCACCGTAAACACAATTAACTCATCAATGAATTCTAAATGTGCCTAGAAAAATTTCAGTAAGCATCAAACACATGAACATTCGGGGTAATGAACATTCGATATAAATGTCTTACCTGTGTAGCAAATTCACCTCTCTTGGTTTGTTGGTACTAATTACTACTATACCACCCTTCATAGTTCATTGGTACTTTCATAGCTATCAAGAAAAAAAAAATATCACTTCTGATACAGAACAAGTGCCATAACATTACTCTGTAGTTTAAAGGATCTCACCTGTCGGACACTTGCCGCTGAGTTGGAGTAACGTTGCTGATAACTAGGCAAATGAGATAGCTTGAATTTAAATCTGGAGTCTGCATTACATTCCTGCTTTGGAAAGAATCTTCTAAATCAGGACTAGCTTGCCATCCATGATCATACCGGAATTTGACCTGTTCATGTGGAAATTCAACCTTAAAACTGGCGTGGCAATATGGAAAGGCGACGAGGGACCAAGCACAGCTCGAATGCAGCATAGAACTGATACTTGTTCAGTTGTTCTATTCTTATGTATAGGCGTATAGCATTGCTGTAAAAAAAAAACAGGAAGAATTCAAGTCCTTGTAAATTATTAGAATGGTTCTAGACTCCGAAAGTCTTTTCTTGAGTCAGTCGAGCACTGATCTCTTACTGTTTTTCACAAAGAGAACCATTACAATGATCTTACAGGGAAGCCACTCAATCACCAACAACGCAGACCTATTTCAAGGCGAGTAGGCAACTAACATATTATTAGGCACTTGGGCATAGTCACTAGTAGCATTGTTATTCAATCAAGTAATTCATAGAAAACATAGATATACACCACGAATAGGCTATGCAACAACAGTGACATCGAATATAGATGCTACTGTAATGATTGCAGCCTTTACAAAAAAAAAGGTTGATTCTTATCAGAAGACTAGTGCCCAGCATTAACTATTAAGTGATTAAGATAGAATTATAAAGACTACAAATCTGCCACAGTTTGATGCAAAAACCTTTCAAGTTCTGTTAAAAGATCTTTGACGATTTTGAATAAAACAGAGTACTCATTAAGTGCACGCTGCACTTTTACTAAGTGGGATCAATCACAGGGACAGTGAACATGTTCTCTGTTATGTTCCGAAACAAATCAGATTAAAGGTTTGATTGGCTGAACGAAAGCAAGGATATAATAAAGAAAGTAAAATGCAAATATACTAGCAATTAAAAAGAAACAAATAACCAATCAACTACAAACAACAACATCAGAGCCTTAATCCCAAAATGATTTGGGGTCGGCTGACATGAATCATCTTTTCGAACCGTCCATGGGTGAATGCACGCCTCAAAATGCGAATAAAAAAAGGGAAGATGAAAAACAAAAAGGAAGAACGAAAATGTAATGAAAAGTCAAGGTAAACTTAGGGGTTTTAAAATCGAATTCCGGCTTTCTTTTATAAAAACTTAAAATTTAAATCGAGAGAAAAGATTAAAACGATTTTTAAAAACCGAAATAGAATTAAGGATCCGGAATGAACCAGGTAAAATCTATAAGAAAGTGGTTGGTAAAAAGTGTAATAAAGGAGAGAAGAATAAATAACCAATCAACTAATCAATTAAAAACGGAACTATTTGAAAAAAGCGTTAGTGAGAGCTAGAGGATTTCTGAAATAAGTTTGACTATTGTGGGTAATAATAGAATTTGCTAAATATTGAATGTCTTAACGGGTAGTCCCTCCGTCTTACCTTTGATTATAATATCCTCACAAAGAATAAAAACGGTAAACAAATGATTGGGATGGAGGGAGTATTTGACAAAGCAAATAACCAAAGCTGAACAAATTTTGATAAAGAGGCTCAATAATGTAGGCTGCCAAAAAAGACCAGAATATAAATGCAAGGCAAAATATTTCTTAAATCCTGAATTCAACAAGTCATTAGTATTTGGTACGCAGTAGTTAATTAGTCGTTATTACTCATTAGTATGTAACCTGTTCCTAAGTAAAGCTGGCTGCTTCCCTTTAGCTTGATTATTTATGTCTGTGGGGGCAAATAAACTTCTAAAAAGCGTGGCAAAAGCTTAACCAATATAACAACACCACAAATCAACGAGTTCTTTGAAAGTTCAGTCTTACCAGTAAGATGGATAACATATTAAAATTTTCTTAGAAAAGTAATTCTTCACTGCTACATAGTTCTAAGTGAAGTAGCAATCACGACTATCGATATCGGTTTTATAACACTGAAATAACTACCCTGGTAGGTGGCGTAGTTACCCTTTGCTAAAGAGACAGAGACCAGCGAATAAATCATGATGATGTAAGTGCCTATATAAATCAAAGAGTGATCAAGATCAAGAGCATCTCACACAAAACAACTGCTGAAAACGTAATACAAAATGAAAACAATCCCCCTACACACCCAAAATGAAAGTCCAAGTATTATATCTCTACTTTGTAGCAAACCAGCAGCCTTTCTTGTCATCTTTGTTTTTCTTATGCAAAATATTACAGTAACTTTATCACTGCATAGTATTGACTACCCAGGCAACGAGACCGACCACACTGCGTTGCTAGCCATCAAGAGCAAACTATTGGATCCTTCCAACAGGGTTTTAAGTTCATGGAATGACTCTATTCACCACTGTTCTTGGGAGGGGGTTACTTGTGGGCATAAACATAACAGAGTGACTGTATTAGATTTAAGTTCCAGAGATTTGGCAGGAACCATATCTCCTTTCATAGGAAACCTGAGCTTCCTTACAATTATAGAGCTTTACAATAATAGTCTATCTGGCAATATACCCGCACAGTTAAGTCATCTAATTAGGCTTCAAATATTACGGTTACGTAACAACACATTTGTAGGTGAAATTCCACCCAACATATCTAATTGCAGTAACCTTAGACTTCTTTCCTTTGGCAACAACAAGCTAGAGGGAAAACTCCCAACAGGATTAAGGGCATTATCAATGCTGACAATATTTATTGTGGAGGATAACAATCTTACTGGGCCTCTTTTAGACATCATACAAAATCTTACTTCTTTAGTATACATATTCGCTCATGACAACTCATTTACAGGAACCATCCCAAACAGCATTGGTAGGATGCGAAAACTAACTAACATTGAAGTTGGAGTAAATGAACTCTCAGGCACACTTCCTCTGTCCCTTTTCAATCTCTCCTTCCTTCAAGAAATTGAATTTAATGACAACCAACTATATGGAGAACTTCCTGCAGATATCGGCTTCACTATTCCTCAACTGCAAACGTTGAGACTCCAGGGAAACAACTTCTCAGGATCTATTCCAATCACGATACAAAATCTCACAACACTTGAGGTTATTGCATTTGGTGGCAATAGTTTTGGAGGGAGGGTTCCTTATAATTTTGGGAATTTTCATAACCTAAATGTTTTATCTGTTGCCCATAACTATCTAGAGGGTGATATCAACTTTATTGATACTCTAGTTAACTGTAGCCGATTAAGTATCCTAGATTTGGGGTCAAATCACTTTTCTGGAATATTACCCAAGTCTCTAGCCAATCTATCCACCTCTTTGCAATGGCTCACAATCAATGATACACGAATAAGTGGGGAAATTCCGGAAGGTATTACTAATCTCAACAATCTTGAGCGCTTAATTATGCCTAGCTGCAAATTAACAGGATCTCTTCCTCGGGATTTCGGGAAGCTTCACAAATTGGAACTACTTGATTTCAGTTCCAACAGATTAGAAGGAAGAATTCCTAGTTCCTTGGGCAATTTATCACACTTGAGTGATCTTTATTTATATAATAATATATTCGAAGGGAGTATACCTCCACAACTTGGAAACTGCCAAAGCTTGTTGAACATGAATTTAGCATACAATGAATTCAATGGAACCTTGGATAATAAGTTATTTCAAGGATCTGTTTCATTTATAGGAGTAGATTTCTCTCAAAATTATTTGGAAGGCTCCCTCCCTTTGGAATTGAGTAAACAACGTAACCTACAAGCCTTGCTTCTGTCTAATAACAAGTTTTCAGGTGTCATTCCAGATAGTCTTGGCGACTGTCCCGATCTTCAATATCTGTACATGGATGGAAATTCCTACAGTGGAAATATTCCTTCATCCTTCGCTTCTTTGGCTAACCTCAGAGAAATTGACCTTTCTCGAAACAATTTATCCGGTCCCATTCCAACCTTCTTCTCTAAATTTCTCAAGTTATATTACCTTAACTTATCTTACAACGATTTTGAGGGAAGGGTTCCAACGAATTCAGTATTTGCAAATGCAAGCGAGGTCTTTATTGCTGGCAATAACAAGCTTTGTGGAGGAATTAAACAGTTGCAATTACAAAACTGCAGTGAGAATAGAAGCAAGGAAAGTACTAGATTGATAATTCCAATTATCAGTGCACTTGTTGGGATGGTGATCATGGTGGTAGGGGCCATAGGGTTGTACCGGACATGCATCAAAAAGAAAAAGACGCCTAGTTTATCGAGTACAATAATGGGCAATGTAACAATGAAAGTGTCTTACGACATGTTACTCAAAGCCACGGCTGGTTTTTCCTCAGAGAACCTACTGGGAATCGGTTCTTTTGGATCAGTGTTTAAGGGGATTTTGGATGGAAACATGGTTGCAGTGAAAGTTCTCAACTTGCAACTCCGTGGTGCATCTAAGAGCTTCATGGCAGAGTGCAACACGTTGAGGAATGTCCGTCACCGTAATCTGCTAGGCATCATAACAGCATGTTCCAGTATTGACTTTCAGAGAAACGATTTTAAAGCACTAGTATACGAGTTCATGCCCAATGGAAGTCTAGACAGATGGTTACATGGAGTCGGTGGAAACATGAGCCTTGGTCAAAGAGTGGATGTAGCGATTGATGCGGCCCATGCATTGAGCTATCTCCACCATGAGTGTGAAACTCCAATAGTGCATTGCGACTTGAAACCAAGCAACATATTGCTTGATGATGACATGGTCGCTCATGTTGGGGATTTTGGATTAGCAAGGATTCTTACTCAACCTCGTCATCCGAATCAAAGTAGTACAACTGGAATCAAGGGCACTATAGGTTATGCTGCTCCAGGTAATAATAGTGTGATTCCTAGTTATAATTAGTCTGACAAACGCTCTAAAATGATATTATTAACAAAAGACTAGGATGCAGAAACAGTAAGCCCCTGGCCTTAATGCTATGCAGTAATATTCTTTCGTCTAGAATTTTATAATAGTAAACAAATGTTCTAAGGCTTGCCTATCTATCTATCTACCCCCCATTTCTGTTTCTAAGCCTTGTCATGGGATTCACATGTCAGAGTACGGGCTCGGAAGTGAGCCATCTACAGAGGGTGATGTGTACAGCTATGGCATATTGCTGCTTGAGCTAATGACAGGAAAGAGACCAACAGACAGCGCGTTCAAGGAAGGCTACAACCTTCATAAGCATGCAGAAGCAGCATTACCTGACAAAATCTTACAAGTTGTCGACTCATCACTTGAAGAAGATAAGCTTTCTGCAGAAGCGGGTGACACAAGGGCAATCCAAGATGAGCTACAAAGAAGAGTTGAATGCATTACTTCTGTGATTCGCGTCGGAGTGTCGTGTTCGAATGACTTGCCACAACAGCGAATGAAAATAGTCGATGCCACTAGCAGGCTTCAATCAGCAAGAGACAACCTTCTTAATGCTAAAGACAGGTGTAATCTTCCTGCAAAAGGTATATCATTAGACATATTATGAGTTTAGTATTAATGAATCATGCTGAAGATTAGAAGTTTTCCTAATATTATTATACTTGTACCACTGATGGTTACAGGAGCCTCGCCACCTGAGGTTGATTTTAATCAGGAAAACAAGCGTCCGCCAGTTGAAATCTCCTGATAGAATATTCAAGGCTACAAATCTATCATACTTGAATGTAGAATGCTTTTAAATTCCGGTTAGTTTGTTGCAATCATGACTAATGAATTTCTTAAAGATGTATCTCAGAGATTAAGTCATGATTTAACTCACTATATTAGTGAACAGTTTGAATATAAACAGCATCCCATACATGAACATTTGAAATTAATGTCTTACCTGTGTAGCAAATCCGCCTCTCTTGGTTCGTTGGTACCATATCACCCTTCATAGTTCATTTGTACTTTCAAAGCTATCAACCCAAAAAAAAGATATCACTTCTAATACGGAACACGTGCCATAAAATTATTCTGTAATTTAAAGGATCTCACATTCTCACCTATCCGACACTTGCCGCTGAGTTGGAGTAACGTTGCTGATAACTAGGAAAGTGAGATAGCTTGAATTTAAATCTTGAGTCTGCATTACATTCCCGCTTTCGAAAGAATCGTCTAAATCATGAGTAGCTTGCCATCCATGATCACACCGAAATTTGTCCTGTTCATGTGGAAATTCAACCGCCTTAGAAGCTGGCGTGGCAACAGGCAAAGGGAGGAAAGAGTCCAACAAACAACATGTTTAAGGAAGGCTACAGCTTTCATCTGCATGCAGAAACAACATTACCTAACCAGGTCTTACAAATAGTAGACCCATCACTTTAAGAAGATAATCTCACTGAAGAAGCCGATGACACAACTAGGACAATCGAAGATGAGCTTCAACGAAGAGCTATGTTACTCAGACTCGTCTACTTGTATCCGGCAAAATACGTATCGGAGTATCTGATACAGCTATTTTGTGCGAAATTTTCAATATTTTGGTCTAAAATGAAGTATGAAAGTGTCGTATCGTATCCGACAAAATACGTATCGGATACGGAATACGGCAACTAAGTGAAGTATCGGAGTAACATAGAGTCGAAGAGTAGAATACATTACTTCTGTGATAAGTGTCGCAGTGTCCTGCTCCTATCATTTGCCACAAGAATGAATGCAAATACTCGATGCTAGAAGCAGATGTCAGTCAGTAAGAGCCAACCATTTCAATGATCGAAATAGGCATAATGTTCCTGCAAGAGGTATATCATTAGACGTACCATAAGTTTACTCAGATTCAATTATTTAAGAAATTGCACTTTGATCAGAAGTTACAGGGGCCTGAGGTTGGATTTTAATCAGGAAAACAAATTTCTGCCAGTTGAAGTCTCAAAATATTCTAACGACTACAAATCTACCGTAGTTTTAAATGCTTTTAATATCTGTCAATTTGCTGTAAACATGACTACAAATCTTGAGAATGCTATTAGCCTCAGTGTATGCTTTCCCTCTATGTAGTATTTCACTATTTTGTATGAACATTACTTCATCACAACACTAAACCTGTCCTTGACTTCAATCAGCATGACACAACCTTCTCACAGCCAACCATAGGACTAGTCTTCCTGCAGTCTTTTAGTTTTTCCATTCAGTTGTTGCATTACTTAAAATAAAGGCACAACATATACACATCATTATAGCCCGACTGAACTTGAAGGGTGTGTTTGGATAGCAAAAGTGGAGGGAAAGGGAGGGGAGGGGGAAGGAGGGAAGAGAAAGGGAGGGAAGGTAAGGGGAGGGGAAATGTGATGTGGGTGTTTGGATACAATTTCTCTCCAAATCTTGCCTATTGTGGAGAGATTTTGATTTGTCTTGGAGGAGGGAAAATAGATCCCTCGAAATCTTTCCCCTTTCATTTCCCCCACCCTTATTTGCTATCCAAACAAGAGATTTGAAATCCCCTACTCCCCCTCCCTTTCTTTTCCCTCCAAATCCCTCAATCCAAGCACACCCGAAGTGTCTGACATATTTGTGTGCCTAAGTGTCAAACTAGACTATTTCATCAAAAATACTCCTGTGTTTTATCTTTCGCTGAAAATAAAGTGTCTATGTTTCATAGTTGTGTCACACATAAGTATGCCACGGGAAGATTTCGGCTAACATAAAAAGCCTTAAAAACTATCTTCTGTAACCTATAAGTACAATGGCATTGACTGAAAAAATAGGATGTAGAATGTCTTTCCTTAAATGACAGAAGCACTAACCTAGTGACCTACTTTCTCTTTCACAAATGGTATCATTAAGTGCCAATACCAGACTCATCAAGTGCTATCACGAATCCCACATTATTGAGTAATGCACAATCTATTCAATAAAAGAATTAACAGAAAATTCAATTAACTCACCAAAAAGTTCTCTATGCCAATTATTACTATGGCATATTGCTACTAGAGCTCATGGCAGGAAAGAGTCCAACAGACACCATGTTCAAGGAAGACAACAACCATCATTTACATGCAGAGGCAGCATTACCTGAACAAGTTTTACAAATTATAGACCCATCACTTGAAGAAGATAATCTCACTGAGGAAGCCGATGATAAAGTGGAAATCAAAGATGCACTTCAACGAAAAGTGGAATGCATGGTTTCCTTAATTAGTGTCGGAGTGTCATGCTCCAATCATTTGCCGCATGACCAAATGAAAATAACCGACGCCATAAGTACGCTTCAATCAGCAAGAGACAACCTTCTCAACAGTCAACACTGGAAAAAGGCATAAGCTTCCATTCTTCCTGCCAAAGGTACATCATTACACATTTATACATATTATTAGACGTAGATTACCAGTAATGAATTATTCAAAAAAAGAAAAATCAATTTGTTTAGAAGCTTTGCTAACAGCTGACTCTACACTGATGTTGCTTGTAATATAAATGATTGCAGGAAACAAAGGTTGATTTTCATCAGGAAAACAGGCAATACGATACGCAAGATAAAATTATAAGACTGCAAGTCTGAAATAATTAAAAGCATAATCAAAAGCAATCAGTAACCTGTAAAATTATCTGGTAAATTGTTATGACTTATGAGTAATTTCTTACCTTAATCTTTTTGAAGTAATGGCTTTGAATTTTTCTTCTCAGGCATACTAAATCGTGCGTTTTTTCGCGGTTCAATGATTTCCCGTACTCCCTCCAATTCACAAATATTTTCGACTTTCATATCTATGCGGAACTAAAAACTAGGAATGTTTCTTTTTTTTTTGCACCTCAGGAATGACTAGTTCTACCCTGTCTACACAAAATTAAACACTAGGAATGTATATATGAATTGGAAGGAGTAGAATAACTTTCAATTCGAGGGTTATAACTTAAAACCCTTCCAACATTAATCTCAATCATCATTTTGTATGGGCGCCGTGCACATTCATATAATTGTTCATAAACAAGTATGAGCAGTGAATTTCCAAGCTAGAATTAAGTAATTAGGGTTTTAAGAATTCATCGCGATGATCAACAAATTCCAATTACTCCAATTAACAAGCAATTACATCAATTCTACAGGTACACTATGATCCTACCCAATTATTTTGCAAATTTCTAGCTAAATTCGACAAATCATATTCATAATAATGCTTAGTAACATCAATTTCAGAAACTAACACAGGAAATCATTGATTTACAGTAAATAAAAAAGAAGAGAACAATTTCGAATCATAAATTGTTTTTTTTACCTAACTCTCACAAAACTTGTGACCTTCGTGATTACAGAGTTTCTTCTCTTCAATGGCGGTCTGATTCCCGCCATTGCCGAGTCATTAGGGGTTCGCATCTATTTTGGATGTGTTTGGTCATTTCAGGTATTTTATGCACTTTGTAGTTCTCGTCTTTTTTATGGATTCGCGTCTATTTTGAACGAGCATGATGGGATTATTTTTGGGACGGGTCGCTTTAGGTCGAGTGATTGCCTCTTGCTTATTTACGTTGTGTTGTTACTTGCTCACATTAACTCGTGTTTACTAAAGTTTATCTGACATTTATTTGACATGTGTTATTCAAATAAAGCGTATTTTCATATTAGTCATTCGTATTCATTTGATATGTCATACTAGTTCAAGTTATATTCAAGAGCTCATTCATGTTGTGTTGGTCATATTAACTCGTGTTTATTAATGTTTATTATTTGGCATGTGCTATGCAAATAAAGCGTATTTCCATATTAGTAATTCATGTAGGTTTGATATGTCATACAAGTACAAGTTATATTCAAGATCATGTAGTTTCAAACTTTCAAGCTTGGGCCGTTTGGATTAGGTCAATACTGGTCTTACAAGGTTTGGGCAGCTTATAAATCGTGGGTTATTTAGTTAAATGACTAAATCCATATCTCTGGTCATGTCTTTTAGGTCCGACCAGTTTTACCTCACATGCTCGTAAAGTTGTAATCCGTGCCTATGATGGCGTAAGAAATTAGATATACATAAAGATAAAGACATTATTTTCCGATGACTCGTAATTGCGGTAAGTGTTGCATCAACTAGTACAAAAATACAGCCAAATACAATGTGGGACTGTGGGTTGGCAATTATGGTCGTTATGAAGTGTATTGATGCAGGTACTGAAGATGGTGTTCTCTTCATCATATTCATTTGTTTACTTTTGATAAAAAAAATAAATACCTTGAATAAAGGGTAAACAAATGGTCGCGGTGATGGGAGTAATACGTTCATCTTTCCGCGCAAGCTAAGTGATTATTGCAACAGGCGGTAGTTTAGATTGATTGGAATGGTGAATGTTTGTAGTTCTTGAATAAGGTTTGAAGTACTTTCCCGAGCAAGGACATGCACCTGCAATTTACCAATCTTTGCTGTTTATATTGTGAACTTCACAGTACATTAATAGAACTGCTAATCCAAAAGATAATTCCTCTACCTACCAGCAATCACTGTCTGAGGCGGGTTTATCATACACGCGTCTGACACAGTCACCCGCATAAAGAGATTACTGTAGTAGCACTATGATTAGCCTAGAATAACAACTTCAGACACATATTATAGCTACGTCGTAAACTTCAATAAAGAGTTGGCACTGAATTTGGAGCTTCAGAAAAGACAATGACAGGGCGCCACCGGGTGACGCCCAAATTGGATAAAAGGATTTGGGGAACATGATGCTTACATTTCAATCGAAAGTATTAAATATGATTGTGTTATCAAGAGCAAAAAGCAATTCAGAGCAAAAACAAAGACCATGGAGAATAACCAATATACCGCATTGTATCCGGTTATCAACATCCAGCATCTTGACTGTCATATTTTGCGAGCAAACGATTAACTTTATTCTTACACACTCCCCCTTTGATTTTGCCTTTCTTCATGTCCATTTGTTTCTTCTTCACATTAAATGTTATTCTCGACGAATCTGACTTCTTTGTATCCACACTGAAATTTCCTGTTGCCAATACATCTGTTGCAGCACTTACATTATCACCTGCAGTTTTATCTGTACTGAAATCGTCGTCGTCATCATCATCATCGTCAATCCTTTTAACAAATACTTTACGGCCATGAAACACTGATTTTATAAGTTCTTCATCCGCTTCATCAAGTTTCCGTTCTTCATCCTCGCCACCGCGCTGTATTGCCTGAAGCACATCATCAAAACTGACTGTCGCATGCCTTGACTTAACAGACATAAGCTCACCAACATCAGCCAACCTATCCATCTCGCGTTTTGAATCCAATGCTTTATTCTCCAAAGCCTTCATCCCATCTCCCATCTCTTCCGCATCTCTTTTTCGCTTTTTCTCGGCTAATTCCTCATCCTGGTTTCGCCACGGTTCAAAATTCCTAGACGCGCCCGCTTCAACAGTATAGTCCGAGTTTCTCGGGTCAGTTTTAATTGTTATCTCCGCAGAGCAGTTGGTACACTTTATATAAAACCGCACAATTTGGATACCAAGGTAATCCTCTCCAACAGCGTCTTCTTGCCTCGAATTAAACTTTGTACCCTTTGACATGTAATTACCGCAAGTATTACAGCGAATACTCATTGGCAACATTGTCCGAACCGTCGTCTGCTTGTTTTTCGGCTGCTTTCTTTTCGGTATCTTCGAGGGATCGAAATCCGGTGGATAGTATTTATTCAGCACTTTTCTTTCTCCCATATTTTATTGCTTTTTAATTATATCATGAATATTGAAAGAATTTTTAGAGAGAGAAACTGTAGTTTAGGAGTAGTATTGAGTATTGACAGGGTATATCCGTATATATAGGCTAAAGGTAAACCGACTTCCTAGTACTTGGATTAAGTCCAAGTCCGATAAAAAGCCCATTGTGAAATAATGGACTTTGTAAACTCTTTCATGTTGGTTTGTCCATTGAAGGACGGTATGAACATGTACTCTAAGTCCCAACATGTTGGTAGACTTGGCAATATGGACCTGACCTGAATAATCCGACCCGTACTCGACTCGACACCATAACTCAAAACCCGAGCTTGACCTAAATTCGAATTGACTTGTCCTAATATAGTTGTTCCAAACTGAATAGTATCCATGAAAAACGTGATAATAGTTGATTTGAAAATTATCCGAATCAGAAATAATTTGAACCTGGCCTGAACTCTGCTAACCCGAAATTGACCGACCCAAACTGACATGACCCCAACCCAACCAGGTTGACCCGTTTGTCAGGTCTACATGTTGGCTTGTCAAAATTGGTGGCTTCAAGCTTGGTTGTAACTAGACCTAGTAAAATTGACAAACCGACACCCAAATTGAGGAACCCTAACTTGACCCATAAATAAAAAATTTGAATTGACGTACCCTTGTATGACCCGACTCGAATGTTTAATGTTTAGGGTGTTCAAAAAGTGGTCCGGACCGACCCGAACCCCTGATCCAGTCCGATCTAGCCCGAATACATAGCGGTCCGATCTCCGGGTCCCCAAAATATGGTGACCGGTCACAGGTCCGGTACGGTCCACACTAAAAAAAAAAAAAAAAAAACTAAATTTACCCTTAAGTAGAACCGGGCCGGGGTCCAAAACCGAACATAAAGGGTTCTGGTCCGGATCTCTCCAAATCGGTCTGGTTCCCGGCCTTGGGATAAGTGGCAATCCGTATGCAACAGGTTCATCCAGTTGGTCCGGTTTTGGACCGGTGAACTGTAAACACTGAACACCCCAATTAATGTTGGATGCTGACATAAATAACTTGATAATATTTGACCCGAAAAAAAACAGAACTCGAAGTCACTTGGTTCAATCTTACCCGAATTCTTAAAAACCCGAAATTGACCTGATCCAACCACCCCAACCCGCACATGACCAGGTTGACCCGTTTGCGAGGTCTAACATAAGTTGGTAAGGTGTTATAAATACTTTGCTCACATTGAAATTCAAGGTAGTAGTTTGTTAAGATCCACTCAGAAGTGATAAATGAAGTTGAGCCTTAAGAAACGTATGGAGAACAACAATGAACTAGAAATGAAATTGACAAGCATAAGAAAACTTTAATTTGAAAGCATAGCCAAACGATCACACTCTCATTATTCAGTTGCATTTTCAGTTTTACACACAAATTAAAGTGACCAACAAATACGAAACTTCATTATCAAAACTTAGTACTACCAAAATAGCTAAACAAAGTCGTGTAGTATTAGTTAAACTTCAGATTTCTCTCTATATATATAGAACTACAAAATCAAGATCAGTGGCCGAGTCAGAACCTCAAATCTTCGATAGATAAGAAATACGAAACTATAATATGGAAAGCAATCACGGTATTTTCAGAGCCTTGAATGGAAATGTGTACGGAAATTTAAGCAGCAACCAAGCACTAGTATTGGTACATGGTCTCGGTACTACTCAGAGTGTTTGGCAAAATATAATCCCATTTCTTGCTTATTTTTTCCATCTTAAGATCATTGTTTTCGACTTAGCATTCTCTCCCAATGTCTCCCCACCAATGTATCAACCTCAAAAGTACTCGAATTATAGTGGCTATGCGACCGATTTGGTGAATGTACTTGATGAACTTAAAGTTGATCAAGTCATTTACATGGGTCATTCCATGGGTGCCATGATTGGATGCATAGCTGCTGTTAGACGTCCTCGTCTCTTTCGACATCTTATTCTTTTAACTCCCAACCCAAGGTATTTTATTTACTCGTCATTTTTTTTTTTAGAAAATTCAAGCATGACGGATTAATTAAGTCCGCTTATTTTTTTGTAGGTACCTAAATGATCGAGGTTACTACGGAGGATTTAGCAAGCATGACGTCGAAATGATATTCAAACATATTAGCCAAAACTACAGAGATTGGGTCCAAACGTTTGCCCCGAAAGCGATTGGGGTGAATGATAAGATTGCTATATCGACATATGAGAATAGCCTAATGAAGATGAATCCCAAAATTACTCTCAGTGTGGTCAAAGCCGCTTTATTGAGTGATTGGCGGTCGCTTTTGCCCAAAGTGCGCGTTCCGACCACTATCATCCATGTCAAAAAGGATTTCGCGGTGCCAGATAAAGTTGCATATTTCACAAAGAAACGTTTAGGTGGCCATTCACAGCTGATAATATTGCTGACTCAAGGTCACTTTCCTCACTTAACTGCGCCGGTTCTGCTCCTCAAGGTCCTAGGGGGTATTATAAGTAAAATTATTACAAAATAATAATGTGATAGCAGGGTGTGTTATGAGATTAATATTAAAATCACGAATTATAGAATAAGAATATCCAGCATTATCTCATGCTGGATAAACTCAAATATCGTTAGTGTATCTGAATAAATGAAAAAAAATATTAATGTGTTATTCGTGTATGTGTGAACCATTTTTATAATTCAATTCCTAGCCATTGGTGAATAAGTGGGGGGAAGGTCAGAGGGAGGGATCGCTCTGCGCTGACGAGAAAATAGATATTCATTTCATAGTATCGAAAAATCAAGAAATTTGTTCACCACCGTCTATATTTTTTTTTTTTTTTTTGAAGGGACCGTCTATATTTTGTTGAATTCACGTAATAAGGATTATCAACTAGTACTAAAGTAACAAGTTTGACATCAACATCACCTAAAGTTGACAATACCGAAACAATCGTGCTGTATATTCATATCCGCTACTTTTTTTCTCTCATTTTCTATACATGGCTACCATTAAACAGACAATCAACAATTACGGTTGACAGTGATTTTTGCATACCAAGCATATCCTCAAATGAATGCACAACGACCATTCATGTCAATTGTCAAGTGCATCTCGACCCTGACCTTGAGATGATTAAGCCAAGTCAAGACACCGAGGATAGTCATCTTGTGGTGTAGAAAGGAGGCAATACCGACAACCAAGGGTTCAAGAAGCAAATAAACAAAACAATGACCAGAATTGACAATTTGACAATTCTAAAACAAAATAAAAATTACAGGGAGAATATATACCCTTTAGTCTTTTACATCTTTCGGACAAAACTTATGTACCTCTAGTCCTCTACACAGTTAAACAAATTATGTGGGAAACCAACAAACATAGCCGGATGAGGCAATTTATACACCGCCTTCCTAGACAAACACCTAAAACCTCGAATATACACATAAATCAAACTACACATACTTATATGAGACGGTCTTACATGTGAGACCAACACACATGAGGAATACACGACTACACGAGTACCTGTGTTGGTCAGACATGCTGTCGCATAAAGACTCACTGAACAGACTATTGGACATTACAAACCTAACTCAGACAAAGCAGTTTCTGACATTCCTCACAACACCACAACCAACTCTCATACAACTCAACTCCGACATTTCACTCAAACCAAACGGTCATAAGCATTGTATTCGTTTTCATCTTATCTATCATTCTCTGATCAAATGCTCACTCATGAAATTATAACCATCAGAAGAATCTCCTCCTAAAGTTCCTGGTGGTCGTTTGATATGAACGCATAAGTAGTCCAACACCAATACCAAGGCCAAGACACATACCAAGGCCAATGCCTACACCAACTCTAACACCAGTATTAAACCACGACAGCTGACCATCCTCGTCAATGTAAACATCATCTGGATAATAGCCGTGAGCCATTTTTCCTCCGGGATCATACTCATCCTCGCTCCCAGTAACCTAAAATGACATTAAGTTGTATTGATAAGAAAAGTAAGGAATCATAAATAAAAATGTTAAACAAGAAGAAAAATAAGAACGGGAAGGCAACAAAGAAAGTTATTACGAAGGGCTTGCTTGGACTGGGGTCCTAGGGTATATACCATGAAATGATGCAGCTCAAAGCTAAGATGAAAGAAGTGAAGTAATGGCGGCGAGGGAATATGAAGGGCTGGTGGAGGGAGAACGAGGGGACAGTGAGAACTATTACTGCCATGTGGTAGGGGGAACTAATTCCTCCTAGGGGAAGGGGAGTTACTACCACTCCTTAGTTGGGGTAATCATTACCCTCTATATTCATCTTCTTTCTATATCCATCATTATCTCCTACTTTCCTTTATTTTCTTTTTTAGAAAATTCATATCTCTCGCCTTTTCTAACCACATTTTCAAAACTCCCACTTTTCTAAATTTTCTCCAAACCGTAAACAGAATCTGTAATCCACATTCTTGCCTAAATAGATCGGACATATCTATACCAACTTGGCTGGATCCCAAATAGACCAATATCATAGTTGAAGACTGTTACATGATAATATCCGTAGCATCTTAACATCCCAATTCAACTTAAGCATTACCTCTGAAAAGAAAGCAACACCAAGTACATCAACCTAGTTACTACATTTACAATACGCAACATGATATCCTCGCTCACTATTAGTATTAACAAAAATGCCCAAAGTGAGAAGTTCCACAATTATCTACCTTTGTACCTCAAAATCGACCTCCTAACAAAAAAAAGTCCTCTTAGATCCACCGCCAAATTCTTAGGGTGTGTGTGTTTGGATACAATTTCCTTCCAAATCTCCTAACAAACTCTTAGGGAGTGGGTGTTTGGATACAATTTCCTTCCAAATCTCCTAACAAACTCTTAGGGAGTGGGTGTTTGGATACAATTTCCTTCCAAATCTTGCCTATTGTGGAGAGATTTTGATTTGCCTTGGAGGAGGGAAAATGGATCCCTCCAAATCTCTCCCCTTCTATTTCCCTCCACCCTCGTTTGCTATCCAAACAAGGAATTTTAAATTCCATACTCTCCCTCCCTTTCTTTTCTCTCCAAATCATTCAATCCAAACACACCCTTAAGATACAGCGTTTTTCCCAGATTTCTTACAAATATCCTACACCTAATCTTTCAATTTTACCGTAACATTTCACCCTTCGCCTAAACTTCCAAAACCGAAACAAAGGTTTAGTCTTTGGGTACACATCTCAAGCAAAACTAATCTTCAACGAATCTATGCCAACTGTATTGAACCCTTTGAGTTTTAGGCAATATCTAATTGACATTTGAAAATATTAAAATATTTGAAGACGACAAAGCGAACACCGGTCAAGCTAATTGACATTTGACGATATCAAAATGTCAACAAGCAATATCTATCTTCTCCTCCAACAAAACCTTGCAAACTCATTAAACAAGATCTTACGTCTTCTTTTAATTAAACATTCAATGTATTCCATCAATTATTTACCTTTTTTTCTATTTTTCATGAGCGATATTTTAATCAAAGATAAACAAATGATAAGACGGTGTGAATAAAATCAAAACACATAAATAACTACCTGTAGATTTCGCTGGCGAATCAAACTACTAGGAACCGAAACGACCTTCCGATCCTTCTCAACATCATCAGAAACCTCGGGAATCGAATCCAAAGTAGAATATTTCGGCGATTTCCTTCTCGGACTAAAACTCACCATCTTCGTCAAAATAACCGGCGCATCCGCCCATCTTCCAGCAATATAAACCTCAAAACACGGCGAAGAAATCCCCAATTTCGGCTGACAAAACGACGTCGTACCACCACCAGCCGCCGGAAAACACTCCATACTCCATTCATCCTCAAGCCGACAAAGTGAACCACATAAAATCAAATTATCACCATCATAAACCTCGAACTCAATCCCGCCATTAATGCGAACGGTATCTGTACTGACGTATGTAACCTCGGACGCGTCCGAGTCGACTCGGTCGCGGCGGAGAGTGGTGGACGCGGCGGAAGATGCGGCGATTCGCGCGGCGTTAATTTCTAAGGACACGCCTAGCTCGTCGCGGATGTGGCGGAGGGTTAGGTGGTCTGGGACGGTGGAGATGGCGCAAGGAGAGATTCGGATGTAGAAGAGACGGGTTTCGAACCAGATTGATGAATTGTGTGGTGTGGTGGTGGTGGTTGTGGTGGTGAAAGGAGGTGGTTTTGGGATTGTTAGGGTTAGGTGAGTGGAATCCATTGATGGGCACATTAATGGTGGTAATTGTGGGTGAATTTGGGGAATTAGGGTTTTTGATTTGGGGATTTAATTGGAGGGATGGGGAGGAGAGGAGAAGGGAGATTGTGAGAGGGAGAGATTTTTTAGGAATGGACAATCCAAAATTATGCTTCTTGTTAGGAGGGAATTATGGGAGTCAAGGTCTACCTCCTAGTTTAATTATGACAACAATAAAACAAATTTTTATTTATGTTAGAAATATCGGTTTAAAATATAAAACGGATCAAATAGATAATTAAAATGAAAGTATATTGTGCAGGAATTATGAAAAAAAAAAAAAAAATTGTCTTATCTATTTGATTGAGGTACAATATTATCTGTTTTAAGAGATACGAACTGCATGATTAAATTGATGATTTGTTTAAAGGGTTGTCATAAGTTCACATTTTATGTGGATAGGAGAAGGAAGAGATACCATCGTGAAATATTTAATTAATAATGTGCTTTTAGAGGAATTTGACTTTACTCGATTTTGAATACTATGAGAATTCGAAAACAAGAATTTTAATTCATGTAAATTGTAAATTGGGCAGATTGTTTGGATACCCCAATTCATATAAATTGGAACTTACCATGAATTTCAATTCCTCCATAATGGAAGAAGTTGTTTACTTAGATTCCCAATGTAAGTGAGAATGCCTACATGTACGGTTGTAAACGATATGAGCTCGCTTAAATAAAAGTCGAGCCCGAGCTCAACCAGGCTCCGCTCGAAAGCTCGTTTGGGCTCATTTATAATTTTATTTTATTTTGTAATATTAATTTTATTTCAGATTATATGTCATTTAGGCATTTATAAGTATATCACTATAATATAATATTTTATAATCTTATTTGTTTTTTTTAAATATTTATATTTAGTTAGCTTAAAAATGTGAGCAAGTGAAAATAATATAACGACAAAACGAGCTTGATTCGAACTCGAACTTCGATTTTTTAGGCTCGATGAGCTTCGAGCCGCACCCGAGCTCGAGCTAAAACTTTTGAGCTGAGCCCGAGCCTAGATCTGCTCGTTTACAGCACTACCTACATGTAATCAAACAACATTTTCTAATTCACATAAATTCTAAAATCAAGTGATATGAAACTTCCTAGACATTGTAAGTTCTCATATGTAATCAGACCCTAAAAAATTTGTTCGTTTTTTGGCGATGTAAGAAGTTCAGCTTTATTAAAATTTTCGCTTTAATTAGATGATCGAGTTAGTTAAACAACTTCCTTTATTTTAGAGGAATGACCTTAATTTATGGGTGTATCTATTAGCAAAGGATCATACGGAGTATTAGTAATGTTAAGTAGTGGTTGATAGTTTGGTACTATTTTTAGTTAAAAGTCTTGTGTTTAATTTTTTGTCTGAACAATTTTTGTTTAATGTTATTTTTTATACAATTTGATCAATTAAATAAAATAATTTTATATATACACCAATTTATTGATTCTTAAGAAATTTTGACACACCCCTATTTATCAAATTCTAGAAATACATCTGATTTTATCTATGAAAAAATACCAAAATCCTAACCCCACACCCCGTCATTTTGTATACTCCCTCCATGTCGATCATTTGTTTAACTATTCCATTTATGGACGTCTCAGTCATTTGTTTAGTTTTCTACGAAGTATATTGAAAATTTGATCATCCACATAACTTATTTTCCGCTTATCACTCAACAACGATACCCTCAATCGTTAAACAGTCATCTCTATTCTTCTTGGTATTTATGCCGAAATCAAAGACAAAAAACGGAGAGTATTTTTGAAGAGGCAACTTTTAAAATTTTTTGAAGGTTGTCATTTATTGGATGGAAATTTCCCCTTCCGTGGATATTAGGTGGAGTATTGTATACCAACAAAGTTTTAATTAATCACATTAAACAAAAAGATAACGTGGATTAGTTGATGGGAAAAAGGAACACATATCGGATGTACTACTTTAAACTGTATTTGTTTTTGACTATATATGTATACTAGGTTTGGTCATTTGGTGTACGGCTATGTCCGGGGTACTTTTATTTACCATTTAAATTTTATTATCTATGAAATATGATTCGCTATATTTTTTTTTTTTTGAAAAAACCCCATAAGTGGGATTATACGCTTTCATTAATCTCAGACGCTGCAAAAGCAACTATACGACTAGGAATAGCCGAATCGTTGAAGAACAACCTATCCCCGACCGTGCAAAGGTGAGCTAGCTCGTGTGCTATAGTATTAAGTTTTCTACTACTAAAAGACCATAAAATTGAATCAAAATTACGACAAAATAAAAGAATTTCTTCGACAACTGCATGGAAATCACTCCGACGAATGTGACCGTCTTTAAGCGCCTCAATTAGCTCCTTGCAATCACCTTCCATACAAATCCTTCAAGCCTTCATTCTTCTCGCCACCTGTAGTCCAACCAACACCGCTTCTGCTTCCGCGATTCTCGCCTCGAACTCGTCTCGACGTCTCTCAGCCCAGCCCCATTTGATCTTTCCCCATTCATCTCGACACACCACGCCAATTCCCAAACCTAGCCCTTCCTTCACTCCGGCATCAAAATTGATTTTAACCCAGCCTGGACTTGGTGTTTGCCATCTACGGACCTCCCCTTCTTTCGCTCTGCTCTCCTCTGTTTCTCTCCTCGCCCTCTGCCCCTCCGTCTCATTGTCCACCTCCTCCATCTCCCTCAACAGCTCCCTCACCCTAGTCACAACCCTCCTTACCTGGATGTCCCTCCCCCCAAACACCACTCCATTCCTTACTTCCCATACCGCCCATACACCCATCACGAAAGTATCTATCTCCTTCTCATCGAGCTCCTTAAACACTACTTCCACCCACTCCCTCACCCTCTCAAACCCCGCAGCCGACTTTATCTCCAACCCCAACCCTCCCGCTATATTTGGTTAGCACATATATTTACAATTTATATCTTGAAATTATGATGAGAGGTAAAATAATCAACAAATTATAAGACACGTTCACCTCTCCCGCTCTTAATATTATTACTTTCACTACATCCCCTGTTAATACTATTACGTTCACTACTTCTTCGGTTACCTTCTTCGGTTACTGTTGTTAGTATAACTACTCATGCTATTTTTATGGCTAAACCCGTTAGTTTTATCAAACTCATATATTTAAATAAATTAATATTTTATTAAAATCGAATTGTTAGTTAATTTTTCATACTCTCTCCGTTGTTCATGCTGTTACTTTCATTACATGTGTTGTCACTACTATTACTTTCACTTCTCCCGCCGTCATTATTTTTTCTTTCACTACTCCCGCATTTATTATTGTTAATCTTACTACTCTCGTTGATGCTAGTATGACTTTCACTACTCTCGTTGCTATTATTGTTGCTTTTACTACCCACATGGTTGGTTAGTAGTTGCTTATCTAGCTGTATTAGAGTTATATTTAAATAAATCTGAAATATTATATTAGAATGTTATTTAAGAGTAATGAATTATGAAATATTATATTTTTTTTGGAAATCTGAATTGATTTACTTATCTTTTAATAGTTTCCAAAATATAACATATAGTTATATTATATGTGTGTATATTAAATAATTAACATCTTTATACTAATTAATATCATAAGTGGGACCCGTTATTTCAAGGAAGCTCGCCATATTCTAGTATTCTCTAAATTTATACTTTTAACCAAAACTATATAATATTTACATTGAAGTCCCTTGTTCAGGTCCATCACACAGCGCTAGCGATTAAAAACTATATAGTAGAGTATAATTAATTTGTATAAATTTATTTAATTACATAGAAGTCCCTTGATTTCTGTAATTAATACTCCGTATATAGTATTGATTTTGTGAGCTTATTACTTCAAATTTTATTCAATTGGTCTCCCTTGTGACGGGTTACCATTTGTGGCGGATATTTTGTGAGATAAAATGGTAACAAAATGGGTTAGTGGAGAAAGGGGACCACATGAATAGTGTTGCAGAGAGAGAAAAAGTGGATACATTGTGAGGTAAAGTGGTATCCGTCACAAGCTTGTGACGGATATGTCATGTCTTCAATGGGAATTTGTGAATTTTATTTTATTTTGAGCATATGTTTTTTCCGAGCTTATTAAAGTTTATAATTTAAATTTCTATTTATTTTCGTCAAAACTCAAATTTTACTAAGCTTCTATGTATGTTTTTGAGTTTTATTGTAATTTTTTGAGTTTAATGTTTAAGTGAATGATCTCAGAAACTTTATAGTAAAACTTATAATTTTAAAAAAACTCAAAAACTTTATTATAATGTTAAGAAACTATATATCAGATGCATAAACTACTTATTGTAGTTGATGCTACTCGTGGCATTATACTTGACTTACTTTAATTATCGATCACGGTCATCATGACATTACTTTACTGGGTTAAATATGAATGCATTTTGCATGGAACTTATTAAGCTTTATAACCACATTTTCTTCATTGATTGCGAAATGCATCTCATCTAATAAGGAAATGACTCATTTGCTTTATCTTGTTACACAAAATCTCATTGAAGACAGCCGATATTCGTTACAAGCTTGTGACGGATATTATTTTCTCTTACAAAATACTCATTGAGAGGTGAGTGAGAAGCACATGGGGGTGCCCCATCTTGTCCCCTCTCCCTTTTTGTGAGAGGTTTTCAGCTTGTGACGGGATTAGCCCGTCACAAGCAAGACGCTTTGATCTTGTTATGGGAAAATAAAACAAGTGTAATTATTGACCGAAACGGAGAGTAATAGTATTCCCTTATATTTCCTCTCATCCAAACCAAATATAACAGTTGATTTATCATACTTGCCGAGACACATTTTATAACGTGAATATCTTTAATTACACATTATTAAAAAAACAGTGGTCTTACTTGTGACGGGTACTATTCGTCACAAGCTGAAGACAGATAGTGCCCCTCTCACAATAAGACAAGTGGGGAGAAATAGAGCACTTCATAGATAGTACCATCCCCTATAGACTAAAAGAATAACACATACTCCCTCCTATTCCGAATAACTGTCCCATTTGGACAATGGCACGGAAATTAAGGAATGAAGTTAAAATAATGAAAAGTATTATATAGGGGTAAGAATATATGAGTTAAATAATGAAAAGTATTGAATATGATGGTTTAGGGGTGGTATGAGTTGTAAATAAAGAAAATAGCAAAGGGTAGAAACGTCATTAATCATGTCCAAATATGGCAAATGGGACAGTTATGTGAATAGACGGAAATGACAAATGGGACAGTTATTCTGAATAGGAGGGAGTATGTGTTATTCCCGCTCAAGTTTCCCGCTCATCTTTTCCCCCATACGTAATATTCCCTTCTAATATATTTTTCTTCTAATATATTGTAATTAAAATAATTTAGTCAACCCATATATGGAATATTTAATAATAATATTGCCGTCAATCACTATGCCTTATATATGGAATATTTCTTATGGTTACGTTTTATATATAAAAGTACATTTACATTAAATTAAATTCATATTCAATTTATTAAAATAATATTAATACACTAAATCTCTAGAATTAACCTTTATAAAATTACCGTGCTGTAGCACGGGTTGCTATACTAGTTTGCATATTGTGAGAGAAGCATTATCCGTCTTCAGCTTGTAACAGATAGTGCCCGTGTTCAATGAGATTTTGTGTTAAAAATTAGTGTGCTATTTCAACTGCAAATAGCCCATATCCTTGGTTTAACAATGAGGTAGCCTACATATTTTTCCAATTACGTTTATCCATGATTTTCTAACGTGTGTTCTTAACGGTTTATATTTATCCATAATTTTGAATTATGGTAAAGAAGCTAACTAAAAAAAAATTGTTCAAGTATTTCAATAATTATAGTATATATTTCATCCGTTCAGGTCATTTGTTTATCTTTTGTTTTCGGCATAAAACCATGAAAAGAGAAGATGACCAATTATTTGATGACAGACCAATTATTTGATGACAAGTTGAAGCAAATCAAGGCACACCTAGTCCCATTGAGCCCGGTTTTGGACCATCACGCAATTTGAGGTCCAAGACCAAACCCGTCTAAAGAAAACATCGAGCTTTTGGCCTAGGATCCTCATATCAAGAAGTTGGAGGATTTTTACATGTTATATTTTGTCTTAAAATGAATTGAACCATGTGGGACAAGGTAGATAAAACCGAGTGATGGGGACATTTGCACGGTTTTATAGACTTATCAAGGGGTCACTTTCAACCTTTCTTCTTTTGAACAAGCAAGTTCTAACACACCTTTGGAAGGCTACCAAAAGCATGAGCCGGTTTTGTGAGCTTCTAAAAGGTCTATTGTGATCATAAATAAGTCAATAGAACATGCCAAAGGGAGGTTGTTCCTTATGCTTTATGTCATTGTCTTGTGTAAGTTGTGTAAGGTCTAGAGGACCGTTTTTCTTATTGTTTTTCGGCCCCTATGTGAGCCTTAGATCTTAGTTTGTAATCAAGGGTCAAGATTGTATGGCTTGTAGTATAAAAGCCAAGGTTAGACATGAGAAAAATCAGATTTTGATGAATTAAGATTAAGAGTGAAAACTTTGTTTTCTCCAAACATTCTTTGCTTAGTGCGAGAAGACCCTCTTTTGCTTAGTGGTGAGAGTCGGATATTTTCTTTGCTGTGTGCTTGAAATTATCCTTTAGTCTTAACCTAGTGGCTTTGTGCTTGGGTTAATTCATATCCCAATCACGCCTTTTACTCTATTCGATTGTAGAGTTCAGGATTTCCGTGGTGCCAAACAATCCCGTCGAGTGTTCGATTGCAGTCTTCAGAGTTCCTATTCGGTTTTTAGTCCATTTTAGCACGATTAAACAGTCCAAAACACTGTCCAAATCGAGTCAATTCCAGTCCAAATTCGAGTCTTGAAGGTTTTACTTTAAATTGGTATCAGAGCTTTAGGTTAACACAATTCCATTGTTGTGTTAGTCTTGGGTTCAACCTTTGTGAGTTCATCTTCCTACCTACATCAAAAACACAAAAACAACCATGAGTGAAGAGAGGCTACTTGGAATCGAGACTCAAGTAACACGACTCTCCAAGAAATGTGACTATGTGTTGAATACCCTCAACAACTTCATTCCAACATCAACAAAGAAGAAAAGGAGCCATAGCCGGATGGGAAGAGAGAAAGCTTATGGAACACAAGGGCCATGCTCGGATCCAAGGGTCCTCGACAAAAACCCAAAGGTACAAAGTCCTAGCCTTCATGATAGTTTAAATCGGAATGTGGGTCTTAACTTAGTAACATGGAGAGTAATGCATACTCAACCCCAACCCTTAGAAATGGATCAAAGACACCAAATCTTTCGGTCTAGATGTACCATAAAGGGAAAGGTTTGCAATCTAATCATTGATGGAGGGAGTTGTACCAACGTAGCATCTAGTACCCTTGTCGAAAAGCTTTCCCTAACCACACAAGACCACCCATGTCCTTATAAATTGAGATGGCTCAACAAAGGAGCCGATGTGAGGGTTGACAAGCAATGCTTGGTATCTTTTTCCATTGGTAAAAACTATGTAGATGAGGCCCTTTGTGATGTTATACCCATGGATGCTTGTCATCTTTTACTTGGTAGACCTTGGGAATTTGATAGGGATTCGGTACATCATGGGAGGGATAACACATATACTTTCAAATTCGGTTCAAGAAAAATTATCCTTTCACCATTACCCCCACCTATCAAACCGACAACTCCACCATCCATGGTCGAACCAACAAGAGAGGTTTTGTTAATTGATGAGGCCGAAATGTTACGAGAGTTGAAAGGTAAAGATGACATCTATGTCCTAGTGGCCAAGGACATGCTTGGGGAAAACGAGGTGACCATCCCTTTTGAAATCCGAGAACTCTTAGATAACTATGAAGATGTGTTTCCTAGTGAGCTCCCAAGTGGCCTGACTCCCCTTAAGGGAATTGAACATCAAATCGATTTCATTCCGGGTGCTACCCTCCCCAACAAAGCCGCATATCGAAGTGACCCAAAAGCTTCTCAAGAGTTACAACAACAAATTGGGGAACTCATGAGTAAGGGTTTTGTGAGGGAGAGCCTTAGTCCGTGTGCCGTCCCGGCCTTGCTCGTGCCAAAGAAAGATGGGTCTTGGAGAATGTGTAACGATAGTAGAGCCATTAACAACATCACTATTAAGTATAGATTCTCTATACCTAGACTTGACGACATTTTAGATGAACTTAGTGGAGCTCAAGTGTTCTCAAAAATAGATTTGAGGCAAGGATACCATCAAGTGAGGATCAAGGAAGGGGATGAGTGGAAAACGGCTTTCAAGACTAAGTATGGGTTATATGAATGGCTTGTGATGCCATTCGGTCTCTCTAATGCACCTAGTACGTTCATGAGGCTCATGACCGAAGTACTTAGACCTTATTTGGGCCGATTTGTGGTTGTTTATTTTGATGATATCTTGGTCTATAGTCCTTCCAAGGAAGAGCATTTTAAACACTTGCAAGCACTGTTCGAAACCCTTAGAGAACACAAGTTGTACGGTAAAATCGAGAAGTGTTCATTCTTACTGATGGGGCATATTCTGCACCCGCTGACCAGGTCAACATATTGACCAAAGTCAGAGCTAAAAGACAACAAGTCAAAAGACAAACGGCCTAACCGACGAAGCCTGTCAGCCTGTCACTAGGGTCTCGGCTCGGCAACTAGCCGGCCGAGAGGCATATCCGTATACTCACTTCCGGTCCCCTCGGCATGGAGTCAACCAGGCCTGCCGGCCTGCCATGGGCCCCTCGGCCGAGGGTAAGACAGTCTTTCCACCTGCTACGACCACTTGGCCACTACGTGACAAAAGGTGAAAGTCTATAAATACTCCACATCTCTCATTGAGAAATCCATCTAATAATCTGGTATAAACACCCTTATCTCTCTACAAAATACTTTGCCAAGTTAACATACAACTTATCTCTCTAAGTTTACTGACTTGAGCGTCGGAGTGCGTACGCTTGGCCCCAAGCCGAGTCCTCAGTTTGTTAATCTTTTACAGGAAAGAGTGAAAGGAAGAGACGAGCAACGACATCATTCTACAAGCTCACGTGGTCACAATCCTGCTTCGGAATTACACCCGGAACAATTGGCGCCGTCTATGGGGAGACGTACTAAAAGCTAGTCACCTACATTACCAAAAAAAAAAAAAACCCATTCAGCGAGCTAAGAAGATGTCAAAGCAACAAGAAATTGTGAGTGAAGGAACTGCATTCTTCCAGGATGACACGTTCCATAATTATGAGATCGGGCAGTCCCCCACCGGCCGAGTCACTGACACGGCGCTCGGGATGCCGAAAGAACCAGAAACACCGCTGCCTACCGACCAAGTCACTGTCATGGGACATGTGGTCGATGCGGCCAAATTAAAGCTATTCCTGGACCTGATGGGTAGTACGCCGATTACCCCTGTCACGACGACGGGGAAGGCAGCGCATCCACAGGTGACCAGGGCCCATAGAGTGAACCCGAACAACTTGTCCGGAGCGATGCAAGGAGTTGGGCGTGCTAAAACGCCAGCAGAGCCCGTGGTGCCAGTGGCAGACCTGAGTCCTTCCCCCACTCGCGGGAGGACAGCGTCGCCGCGGCAACAACGAGGCCAGCCCCGAAGGAATGAAAGAAGTCCGACTCACCAAAGTCGGACAAGAAGCCCTTCCCGCCAGAGGGAGGTAAGCCGGACTAAGGGTGCGAGGAGCCGATCGCCGCGTGTCATTCGACACGTGGTCAGACAGCCCCTCAGTCCCTATGTCCTAGAGATCCCTGTGCCGACTAAGTTGAAGCTGCCGCCCTTATCATACAAAGGGGATAGCGACCCAACCGACCATGCTGAGGCTTTCGAGTCGTATATGTCGGTATGGGAGCAGCCTGATGAGGTGTGGTGCCGAGTCTTCCCAACGACCCTGCATGGGATGTCTCAGAGTTGGTACAAGGGGCTACCTAATGGCTCGGTATCTTTGTTATGCCGACCGAGAGACAATTTCATAGCCCAGTATGCTTGCAACAAGGGAAGGGCCGTGGAAACATCAGATCTCCTAACTATCCGACAGGGGGAGGACGAGTCCCTCCGAAGCTACGTGAAAAGATTCGACGCTAAGGTTCAGCAGATCCGTGAGCTGAACACCGAACTGGCGGCCTTCGCGCGATGAAAGGCCTCCGAAAGGCGATTTCAAAAACGAGCGATCAAGTGCGAAGACCTCAACTTAGACTCGCCGAAAAGATGGCCGACCGAGCCGTAAAGGTGGAAGACTATCACAAAACCTGGGTAGGCCAAATGAAAGCCGGGCACCCAGAGAGGAAGAGCCGCCGGGACAACATAGATGAAGGCCGCCGTGACGGGAATAGGTCACGGCCTGAGAGATTTAATAGGAAACAGCACTCGGCGGGCGCCGGGGGGAGTTCGGGACCATATAACCAGAAGCGGTACAGTAGTCTCACCCCCCTGGTCGCCTCTCCAGCCGAGATCTTTACCCTAAGCAAGAATGATGGACAGAAGTGGGCAAGGCCCCCCAAGGCGAGGGGGGACGGTGACGCAAGCCAGTTTTGCGAGTACCACGGCCACACCGGCCATAAAACTGACAACTGTCGGCACCTAAGGAACGCCATCGAAGAGCTAATCCGAAAGGGGAGCCTCAGCAAGTATGTAGCTGGAGGCCCAGGAACAAGCTCCGACGGGGCGAATAGAAAATCAGTCTTCCAACGGATGGGAGTAATCCAGGTTGTCATCGGGGGAAACGAGAACGGTGGGTCAGCTAATGGGCACAAACGACACCTAAATGAGTTGTACCAAGCCATCAACTTTGTGCCTAAAACAGCGATCCCCGCTTCCACCATCCCCGATATAACCATTGGAAAGAAGGACTACGAGGGAGTCGTCGCCCCACAAACGACCCGCTTGTAGTCCACCCGGATATAGGCAACCACTTGGTCAAAAGGTGCCGATTGACACAGCGCCTACACGAACATCATGTTCGGGAGTGCTTTCTCAATCTCGGTCGAAGATTGGAGACGAGCCCCCGCATTAACCCGCTATACGATTTCTGGGGCCGGCCTGGTACCCCCAGGGTCAATCAATCGATCGGTGATGTTCGGCCAAGCGGATGCGGCTAAAAATGTTTTATCTGAGTTCGTGGTAATCGATGGTTCGTCTGCCTACAATGTTCTCATAGGCCGGGTCACTTTGAGCGAGGCCGATGCAGTGATGTCCATCCGGGCCCTGACATTGATGTACGTCTCGGACCGGGGGGAAGCACAAAAGCTCGTCTCAAAGGACGAGAGAGATGAAATAGTCAATATCCAAGTGTTTGCCAGGGGGTGCAACATGCAATCCCTCAAAGTGGCGAAGAAATCGGAGAAAGGGAAGAGCCCATCCTTGCAGCAGGAGGGCGATCCGATGAATACTAATGTCGGCATGGTCGAAGGAGCCGAGACCGAGGAAGTGGAAATTGACCCAGAGCGCACCGTAACTGTCGGTGTCGACCTGGAGCCAAAATTCAAGAGCGATCTCCTAGACCTACTGAGGAAGAACAAAGATGTCTTCGCATACTCAGCTGCCGAGATGCCAGGCGTGAGCCGGGAGGTGATCGTTCACAAGCTGAACGTACTCTCCACCGCTCGGCCGGTCAAGCAGAAGATGAGGAACTCCTCGGCCGAGAAGGATGAGGCCATCAAAGCTGAAACAGACAAATTATTAGCGGCGGGCTTTATCATGCCTTGTACTTACCCTGAGTGGCTAGCAAATGTTGTAATGGTGAGGAAATCATCAGGGGCGTGGAGGATGTGTGTTGATTTTACCAATCTTAATAAAGCGTGCCCTAAAGATTGTTATCCCTTGCCTCGAATAGATAGTTTAATTGACGCCACGGCAGGCTACACTATACTAAGCCTGCTAGACGCCTTCTCAAGGTATCATCAGGTGTTTATGGCCGAGGAAGATATGCCTAAGTGCGCATTCATCACCAGACACGGCACATTCATGTATAAAATGATGCCGTTCGGTTTGAAGAACGCTGGCGCAACTTACACTAGGCTGGTGGACAAAGTGTTCCAAAATAAAAAAGGGCGAAACATCGAGGCTTACGTCGACGACGCTATTGTAAAAAGCAAGTCCGACAAATGAGCACTTGGCCGATTTAAGCGAGACATTTTGTTCACTAAGGAAATATAAAATGAAGCTTAACCCAAAGAAATGTAACTTCGGTGTCCGGGCCGGCAAGTTCCTCGGCGTGCTTGTCAGCGCCAGGGGAATTGATGCCAATCTAGAGAAAGTCAAAGCAATACTAGACCTACCGGAGCCGAGAAATCGAAAAGAGGTTATGACGCTGACCGGAAGGATGGCGGCTCTCGCCCGCATCATCTCTCGGTCGGCCGACAAGAGCACTCCGTTCTTTAAAGTGCTGAAAGGGAATAAAAACTTTAGCTGGGGGGAGCAACACAAAGACGGCTTTCAGAAACCGAAAGCCCACCTTCGACATCGCCGACCCGTCCGGTGCCGACTGGGGGAGACGCTATATCTATACTTAACACGATTACATCGGTCACGGTCGGTGCCGTAATCGTCGGGGAAGAAGATAAGCAAAGCAATACCCAATTTACTTTATCACCATACACGCTGGCCGCCGAAAGAAATTACCCACTAATCGAAAAGGCAGCCCTCGCCGTCGTCGTCGTTGCAAGGAAGTCGAAACCCTACTTCGACGCACATCATCCGTGACGGTCTTAACCGACCAGCCATTGGAGAAAGCGTTAGAAAAATTCGAAAAATCCGGCAGACTTATCAAATGGGCAGTGGAGCTCTCCGGCTTTGGCATTCAGTACAAGCCGAGGCCTTCGATAAAGGGGCAAGCGCTTGCAGACTTCCTGGCCGAGTGCACGTATCAAGAAGAATCACATCCCGGCGTGTAGGAAGTGTATACCGACGGGTCCTCCACGGCGAACAGCTCAGGAGCCGACATCCTTATCATCAGCCCTAACGGAAACGAGTTTGAGTACGCCTTGAAATTTACCTTCTGGGCCTCAAATAACGAATCCGAATATGAGGCGGTGATAACTGGAGTCGAGTTAGCTAGAGAGCCGGGGCGGAGCATATTGTGTTGAAAAAGACTCGCTCTTAGTGACTAATCAAATCCGAGGAGAGTATGAGACTCGGGACGATGGGATGGTAAGGTACCGGAGAGGGTAAAGCGACACCTCAAAATTAAAATCTTTCCAAATACAAAGTGCATCCCCAGTCCGAGAACAACCGAGCCGACGCTCTCTCAAAACTTGCTAGTTCAAGCATCAAAAATGTCGGTCGAACCGTCTTTGGTGGATATCGAAATGCTAAAAGCATCACCGAGACCGTCGGCATGGTGGGCGACATCGAAGCCGAGACGACGTGGATGACTCAGATAATGAAATACAAGCTGACAAAAGAGTTGCTTGGGAGGACCGCGATCTGTCTCGGAAGATAAGAAGGATCGCTGCGGGGTACTTAGTGTTCGAAAGAGAATTGTACGAAGGTCCGTAATAAGACCACTCTTGAAATGTGTCGGCCCGGCCGACGCGGAGCTTATCTCGACAGAGATTCACGAAGGCATCTGCGGACATCACATGGGGGGCGAGAACGCTAGCCCACAAAGCTCTCCGAGCCGGCTATACGGCCTACCATCGAAAGATTCGAGCAAAAACCAAGAAGTGCAAGAATTGTCGGATGCATGCTCCGTGTAATACATGCACCTTCCCGAGACTCGCAACCAGTACTTAGTCCCCTACCATTTGCACAGTGGGGGATGGATTTATTAGGACCATTTCCGACGGCCTCCGGAGGAAGCAAGTACCTGATTGTCGTCGTTGACTACTTCACCAAATGGGTCGAGGCTGTTGCGGTACCTGCCAAGACCACGGCGGCCGTAAGAAAGGTGATTTGGGAGAATATCATAACTCGTTGTGGGTTACCCCAAGTCATTGTATTTGACCACGGCCGAGAGTTTTGGAGCGACATGGTGATGAATTGGTTGGAAGAGCTCGGTATCAAATTTGCATACTCCTCCGTCTGCCACCCTCGAGCAACGGGCAGGTGGAGGCGCCAATAAAACAATGCGAACGGGTTGAAGAAGAAGGTTGAAGATCTAAAGGGAAGATGGGCTGATGAACTACCGGCGTCCGTGGTCCCTTCGAACCACGGAGAAAGAAGCAACAGGCAGTCCATTCCACCTAGTCTATGGGTCTCGAGGCCGTTCGCAATTGAAGCAAGCGGTGCCGACATTCAGAACGCAAACCTTTAACCCACCGAAAATGAAGCAGGCCCGAGAGCCTCCTAGACCGGTCGAAGAAAGTCGAGATACGGCACAGCTCAACTTGGCAGTATATCAAAACCGAATGAGAAGAGCCTACAACCGTAGGGTCCACAAAAGGGACTTGAGAGTAGGAGATCTAGTCCTTAGAAAGTCGGCCGCAACCAACAAAGGAAACATCCATGGAAAGATGACGGCCAACTGGGAGGGACCCTACAAGGTGGTTAAAGAAATGAGGCCAGGGACATACCGGCTGACAGACATAGAGGGTGTGCCTCTAATGAGCCATTGGAACACAGACAACCTTAGGAAATACTTTGTATAGCGGCGGAGGTGTCCGAGACTGTTGTGGGCACCCCAACGCGTGATTATACCTTATGAAGAGTGATCCAAGTTTTCCATCGAAATGCTTGTCCCCTCCGTATTCGTACAAAGTAGACGCCACGGCCAAAGCCGGGCAGTCACTACAAATGCAGTTGATACTCGCGAAAGCGACCAACATGCTTAAGAACGTATAAGTACAGTTGAGAAACGCAAATCTGACTGCCTCGGCCAATCCGGGAGTGGCAGAGGAAGCGATCAATATATCTATAGATACGAATGCAGTCGAGCCGTAACCTCGATTGCCTCGGCCAAAGCCACGAGTGACGGGGAAAAACGACCGATATGCTAACATGTTTACAACAGCAGTTGGGAAGCGCAAATCTGACCGCCTCAGCCAGACCGGGAGTGGAGGAGGAAGCGACCGACATGCCAACATGTTGCTAAAAACGTTTAAGTACAGTTGAGATATGCAATCTAACTGCCTCGGCCAAGCCGAAGGTAAAACGAAAAAAAGCGCTCAATATGTTTAAAAACGTAAGAAGACAACTGAATGGAGGATGAGATCAAAGCCTCGGCCAAGCCGAGAGCAAATAAACAAACTTCATTAAGAATGTTTACAAGTAAGACAAGATATGGACGACGGCCGTTCCCATAGGGATAGCCTAAACTCAACCTACCAAAGTTTAACAAAAAAGAAGGAACAACAAAAAGGACAACATTAAGACATGAAGCGCCAAAAGGATGGCAGGGAGGAAAGGCTCAAAAGTTAGCCCCCGAACAGCTAAAGCTGTCCGAAAGACCAGGTGAGTCTGGTGACGACCGCCCGTCTCCCTATGCTTGTTGCTGCTCGCCACCGGCAGCAGCAGTAGCATCACCATCGGTGGGCGGCCCAGAGGACGACTTGGCAGCTTAACTTGCCTTTGCCTTCTTAGCCTCCTCTCTAGCCTCCTTCACCTTAGCATCATGGGCCGCCTTGGCCGCAGCTTCCTGAGCAGCCTTCGCCGCCTTCGCCTCGGCCGCGGCCTTGGCCTCCGCAGCAGCCGCCTTCTCATCCAGAAGCTTGTCAAAATCCTGCCACGGAAAAGTGCCTTCAGGAAGGAGCTCCTTAATCGCATCCCTCGTGGCATCTTCAGCTTGGTCCCGGTACCGGGCACACATTTCAGGGATGATGACGGTTTTCAGCATCTCAATATCCTTCTCCCTCTGAGCAAGGATAGCCTTTGTACCCTTATGTTCCTTCGCCTCGGCCGAATGCAGGGTCTTCCATCTTTCCCTCTGCTCAACCATGGCCTTATAACCGCCCTCAAATTTATTTTTCTCCGCCCGCAACTTAGCGGCATCAGCCAATGCGGACTCAACCTTAGCTCTCTCGGCCAGGACCGCCTTCTCAGCGTCCTCCCTAAGCTTTCGCTCAGCGAGGAAGTCCAGCTTCGCCTTCCCGGCCTCCCCCTTGGAAGCGGCAAGCTCAAGCTTAAGCCGTTTGAGCGCAGGGGCAGTTTGAGCCACGAGCTGTTCTTGCTCGATAAGATGAGTGTCGGCAACTTCGGCCCACTTCACCAGCCTTTTGGCCAACCTTATGCCGTCCGCCCTGAGCTGAACGAAGGAAACCTTCTCGGATGAGGCGTCGGCGACGACATTTTTGTCGCCCATCTGCACAGGCTGCTTCTCCAACTGCCGTTCGGTTAAAGAAACAGCTGGCGACGGCTGATCTATAAAAAACGCAGACAAAGCGTCCATGTCAACATTCATCGACATATCAGAAAGCCTGTCATCAGGAATGCATAAGGAACCTGCTAAATCCGAGCCATGGGTTAGATCCGTACCAGTCTTGGCCTTCTTGGATAGAGGGCCGGCTGACCCCTTCTCGTTCCCTGCCTCGGTAACAGCAGCAGCAGGCGTTGTTTCTTTTCTCTTATTTGAAGGAGGAGGACCCTCCAGAACGGTGAGGTCCTCGTCAACGTTGACGACCTTCTTATCTTTTTGGACTATGGGGGTTGGAGTTGACGTCGTAGCCGCCGAAGGCGTTGCTTTTGGTCTCCGGCGCGGCACGTTACCGCCAATCTCTGCCTGAGTCGCCCCCACGTCCATTGCTTTCAGCGCCTGCTCCATGAGTTCGTGCGGGGCCTGCCTGCGATCACGCGATGCGGCCTTAGGGTGCAGTTCAACAACTCTTCTGTCCTGGTCAAGTCCCAACTTGCGTAGGATGGAGACAGAGAGATCCCGGCCAAATCGGTCTGCAAGAAACAAAGCAAGAGTTAAGCAAAAGAAGTAAACCGAGGCTAAAACATCGAAGCATAAAAGCAAAGAGGGTTCTCATACCGACCCTACTCACCCTGGCTGAGGGCCGGTATGAGGCCGACATGACAAAGCGGCTCGTCTTGAAGGACGATCTGCGTCGGAGGCATCCATCCCTTCGGCGTGCCATCCTTCGTCGCCTCGAACATGCTAATTGCCCGCACTTCGTCATCTTTAAGATAAACCTTCTTGGCGTCCATCTTAATCTTATTACGGGAGACATATCTTTCATGCTCCCCCTGACTCTCACACCGCAAATTGACGCGGCGCTGGAAGGACCGGGGCAGTGGATAGTCCTCCGGAACCTCGACGTATACCCACTGCCCCTTCCAGTCTTTGCAGGATGTCAGCTTGGAGACGGTCACGTAGCCCGGCTCGGTCTGTACGCTGTACCACCCCATGACGCCTTGGGCAGACAGCCGAAGATGGTGGAGCCGGCGAAAGAGGTTCACCGTTGGGGCCTCCCCCTTAAAGAGACAAAACCATACAAAGCCAATAATCGTTCTAATGGCCAACGGATGCAGTTGTGCCACGACGACATTCATGGCTTTGATTATGGCCGCGACATGTTCATTAAGAGGAAAACGGAGCCCATATTCCAGATGCCTAATGTACACGCCGATACAACCTTCGGGAGGGCAACAGACTGCCTGATCACCCACAGGGACAATAATTCTATACCCCCTGCCGAAGTTGTAATGGTCTTCGAAAAGTTCCGGCCCGGCGGCACGAGCGAACTTGTTCGTCTAAACAAGATCAGGTTTAATCGAGCAGGCTTCGCTGTGCCACAAGTAATGCGGCCTCTCCGAATCAGATTGGGTCTTTTCCTCATCATCATCATCATCATCATCAAAATCCTCGAGATATTTCTCGTCGATTTCAGGAGAAGACGACTTGCGACCCCCGAACCCTACCGGGGTGACAACCAGTGGCTCCTGTTCATCGGGATGCGACGGTTCGCCCCCCGGGGTTGAGGTACTAGGCGGAGCATCAGCAGAAGACATGGTGGCAACGAATACTTCACAAATAAAAGATTGGGGAAGAATTTGTGTTTACCTTGAAAGAAAGTGTTACGCCGAGTAACGCTTCGGAACAATTAAAGAGAGAAAACTCTTCGAAAACTAGTAAGAGGAATTTTTTTAAGAAAATGAAATTTGCACACAAGAATGAGGGGCATACTACTCTATTTATAGAGCAAAGCCCATTCAGTGGACCAATCAGAGCAAAGCCCATGAAACGTCCACCAATCAACACCAGGCCACGTGTCAAGCATGCAGCCACGGAATGTCAATCGACGTACAGTAACCAATCTTCTTTGACACGCTCCTTGGTATCTACTGATCAACCAAGCTTGGCAGCACCGGCCGGGGGCAATCAAAAGCACACGACACTCTCAACCTTGGTCTCGACCAGCGCCATTTCCTTTTCCACATTTGATGTCCATTACACAACAATGTGGAGGGGGGATATGGTACGGCCTGAACAGAACCAAGCCGAGGAAGAAGTTCGACATGCGCAGAATACGCTCAACACGCATCGAAGGTCCATACCACGGCATAGACTACGCTGGGGGCAAATTGATGGGGAATATTCTGCACCCGCTGACCAGGTCAACATATTGACCAAAGTCAGAGCTAAAAGACAACAAGTCTAAAGACAAACGGCCTAACCGACGAAGCCTGTCGGCCTGTCACTTGGGTCTCGGCTCGGCAACTAGCCGGCCGAGAGGCATATCCGTATACTCACATCCGGTCCCCTCGGCATGGAGTCAACCAGGCCTGCCGGCCTGCCATGGGACCCTCGGCCGAGGGTAAGACAGTCTTTCCACCTGCTACGACCACTTGGCCAGTACGTGACAAAAGGTGAAAGTTTATAAATACTCCACATCTCTCATTGAGAAATCCATCTAATAATCTGGTATAAACTCCCTTATCTCTCTACAAAATACTTTGCCAAGTTAACATACAACTTATCTCTCTAAGTTTACTGACTTGAGCGTCAGAGTGAGTACGCTTGGCCCCAAGCCGAGTCCTCAGTTTGTTAATCTTTTACAGGAAAGAGTGAAAGGAAGAGACGAGCAACGACATCATTCTACAAGCTCACGTGGTCACAATCCTGCTTCGGAATTACACCCGGAACACTTACAAAGTGAAGTTCAATTCTTGGGTTTAATCATCTCCAACCAAGGCATTCTTGTTGATCAAGAGAAAGTTAAGGCAATCAAGACGTGGCCAATACCAAAGACCATCACGGATGTGAGAAGTTTCCACGGCTTAGCCTCTTTCTATAGGAGATTCATCAAAGATTTTAGCACCATCATGGCTCCCATAACCGAATGCATGAAGAAGGGTGAGTTCAAATGGGGAGGGGAGGCCGAGGAGTCCTTCAACACCATCAAACGGCTGCTTTGTGAGTCGCCTATCCTTTCCTTACCCAATTTCAATAAGCTATTTGAAGTTGAGTGCGATGCTAGTGGAGTTGGGGTAGGAGCCATCCTCTTGCAAGAACACAAGCCTATTGCCTACTTTAGCGAGAAGTTGAGTGGTGCCAAGCTCAATTATTCAACATATGACAAGGAATTCTATGCCATTGTTCGAGCCATAACCCATTGGAGCCACTACTTGAAGCCACGACCCTTTGTCCTCCATTCGGACCATGAGGCTCTCAAATACATCAATGGTCAACATAAGCTCAATCATAGACACGCCAAATGGGTAGAATTTCTACAATCCTTTAACTTCTCAAGCAAGTATATTGAAGGAAAGGACAATGTGGTAGCGGATGCTCTATCTAGGAGGTTCATTATGTTGAGTTTTATGGAGCAAAGAGTCCTTGGGTTTGAGCACATGAAGGAGCTATACCGAGAGGATCCGGATTTCAAAGAAGAATGGGAACTACTTCAAGGGGGTCAAATCAAAATCAAGAGCAAGTACTTGACTCAAAATGGGTTCTTGTTCCATGGAAACCGGTTGTGCATACCAAGGGGACCGTATAGAAGTCTCTTAGTAAGGGAAGTCCACTCTAATGGTCTTGCCGGTCACTTTGGCATCCAAAAGACTTATGACATCCTACAAGAACAATTCTATTGGCCCAAGATGCTTGGAGATGTCCAAGACGTGATCAAGAGGTGTGCTCCTTGCCAACAATCAAAGGCCTACTTCCAAACGGGTCCTTATACCCCTCTACCCGTCCCAAATCAACCATGGGAAGATATTAGCATGGATTTCATTGTTGCCTTACCAAGAACTTCAAGGGGTAATGATTCCATCATGGTGGTTGTGGATCGTTTTAGTAAAATGGCTCACTTTATTGCGTGTAAGAAAACGGAGGATGCAACTAGTGTAGCCGAGCTCTATTTCAAGGAAGTGGCCAAGCTCCATGGCATTCCCAAGTCTATAGTCTCGGATAGGGACTCAAAATTCATGAGCCACTTTTGGAGGACCTTATGGAGACTACTCAAGACTAGGTTGCTTTTTAGCACCTCCCACTACCCCCAAACCGATGGTCAAACTGAAATCACCAACAAAACATTGGGGCAGATACTAAGGTGCACCGTTACCAAGTCCTTGAAAGATTGGGACCTCAAGTTAGCTCAAGCCGAATTCGCTTTTAACCGAGCTCCTTCTACCACCACGGGCAAGTCCCCATTCGAAGTAGTCTATGGTATCAACCCCATGATGCCCACGGATTTGGCACCCATCAAGAGAAACATTATTGATTATGATGCTAAGAAAAGGGTTGAGCAAATGCTCCATATTCATGAGCAAGTCAAGAAGCAAATCGAGAAGAGTAATGAGGTTCACAAAGCTAAGTCCAAAGGTTCTAGGAGGTCCAAGAATTTCGAGCCCGGAGATCTTGTATGGTTACATCTAAGAAAGGAGAGATTCCCCGACAAAAGAAAGAATAAGCTCATGCCAACGGCCGATGGTCCTTTTGAAATACTCGAGAAAATTGGACCTAATGCCTACAAACTCGACCTTCCCGGGGATTATGAAGTTCACGGCACATTCAACGTTGGGGATTTGAGTCCTTATTATGAATAGCTTAGTGATGATCATGTCGAGGATTTGAGGGCAAATCCTTTTCAAGAAGGGGAGATTGAAGCAAATCAAGGCACACCTAGTCCCATTGAGCCCGGTTTTGGACCATCACGCAATTTGAGGTCCAAGACCAAACCCGTCTAAAGAAAACATCGAGCTTTTGGCCTAGGATCCTCATATCAAGAAGTTGGAGGATTTTTACATGTTATATTTTGTCTTAAAATGAATTGAACCATGTGGGACAAGGTAGATAAAACCGAGTGATGGGGACATTTGCACGGTTTTATAGACTTATCAAGGGGTCACTTTCAACCTTTATTCTTTTGAACAAGCAAGTTCTAACACACCTTTGGAAGGCTACCAAAAGCATGAGCCGGTTTTGTGAGCTTCTAAAAGGTCTATTGTGATCATAAATAAGTCAATAGAACATGCCAAAGGGAGGTTGTTCCTTATGCTTTATGTCATTGTCTTGTGTAAGTTGTGTAAGGTCTAGAGGACCGTTTTTCTTATTGTTTTTCGGCCCCTATGTGAGCCTTAGATCTTAGTTTGTAATCAAGGGTCAAGATTGTATGGCTTGTAGTATAAAAGCCAAGGTTAGACATGAGAAAAATCAGATTTTGATGAATTAAGATTAAGAGTGAAAACTTTGTTTTCTCCAAACATTCTTTGCTTAGTGCGAGAAGACCCTCTTTTGCTTAGTGCTGAGAGTCGGATATTTTCTTTGCTGTGTGCTTGAAATTATCCTTTAGTCTTAACCTAGTGGCTTTGTGCTTGGGTTAATTCATATCCCAATCACGCCTTTTACTTTATTCGATTGTAAAGTTCAGGATTTCCGTGGTGCCAAACAGTCCTGTCGAGTGTTCGATTGCAGTCTTCAGAGTTCCTGTTCGGTTTTTAGTCCTTTTTAGCACGATTAAACAGTCCAAAACACTGTCCAAATCGAGTCAATTCCAGTCCAAATTCGAGTCTTGAAGGTTTTACTTCACAAGTGAACCAAATTGAGTGTGAAGAATCATACTATTCATCAAAACATTGCCAAAATTGAAAGGCAAACAATTGCGTGAGACACCAGACACCCTAATATGGAGCAGACCTAGAACGAGGACTTTTCAAGTTGCTTCCATGGGTAATTTCCAATAAATCATAGCTAGATATATTACGTAAAATTGTTCTTTCAGTATGGACATCTTGTCCCTTACTTTGATCGTCCGCTTCTCTCATTCTAGATTTTGATCTAGCTTAGAACATTTCCCAGTGTAATATGAGATTTAATATAATAGAAGGATCAATTACCTTAACAAAAATTCTAAGGTCCACCGGGTGTACAAGAATATCGTACACCCTAGCCAATGAGATGCCTTAATTTTTATTTTATTAAGATTATGTGCTATTATTTATGGAGAATTTATTCAATTCTTATATTCTCATTGGATAGGGTGTACGATGACAGGGTACACCCGGTGTACACAAGAATATTTCTTATCTTAATCCTCCCACAGTCCCACTGTTGTCGCCAAGAACTTGTTTGTATGGAAACAAGATTATTAGTACCTTACGGTACCTTGGAGGTCGTACCTACCCTCCTACACTTTGTGATCCACCCTTTAATGTAAGGGTTTGAGCCGGTTGTAGATACGTAATCTAATAAACCGTGCTAAATTGCTTATGATAATTTAGCGCCCAACAATGAATGATATAATTCTCAAACTTAAACACAAGAATTCCCACGATACTTATATATCAAGAAGATTCTAATTTCTAATAACACAACATCAACTAGAGTTTTCACAAGTGTACTTGTGGATGCCAATTTACAAACTAAGGGATAGATGACGGATTACCTCCATGATCGGATGGGCTCGCCGTGCTACCTCTACTACTAATGCTAATCTACGCTGCGCCTAAGAGACTACTCTAAAGATAGACTAAGTTGTAGTTGTTGTTGTTGTTGTTTGAGTTGTTGTTTGCTTGAATGAAATGCCTCCTTATATATAGGCATCACCCAGCTCTTTGGAAACTACTCTTTAGTGGGAGACGGTTGATTAACCGCCAAGTCTTCTTAAAGCTTCATATGAGCGCTTATCATGTCTCTTAGCCCAGCGTTTCTCCTTTTGGAATTATTGGGCTCCGTTTGTCTTCAACTGAATTAACACAAATTAGGCCCAACAACCTTATTCCTTAATTTTCAGACCCACATAACCTTAAAATAATAAATTTAGTACCTTAATTAAATTAGACGTCAACGGTGATATTATTGACACTAATTAAATCTGTATAATTTGGCGGTACGTGTGTTTGAGGAAGGTGCGGCATGTGAAGTGTGGGTAGTATATGGACCATTTGGGACTTCCTATAATTTTGTCGTTCAGGTGGCATCAACCGAACACCACGTGCTACTACCACTCCACCATGCACACTGTACACATAGTACATGACACATGTTACGTAGGGCACCCCTAAATCCAGGGGAAAAATCAATAACTCCACGGAATAAATGCTGAGCCAAGATAACATTTGACTGATATACAAGAATTGACAAGAAAAATTAGCCGTGGAACAGGGTATTTTCTCCGTGGATATATGCCTATTTAGTGTCTTAAATTTATACAGGCGACCTTGTTTGGATTTTTCTGAATGTTCTCGGGATCTGTACCTAATGAATACGGAGAATAGAAATTTCTCTCCTTTGGTCATACGGCCTGTTGGGCCTTTGATATTTTGGGCTACATGCCTACATCAAGGAATCAATCCACTCAACTTTATTCGGTTCTTTTTGGAAAAAAAACAAGAAGAAATTTCGGTTAGGTGTAAACCCGTAAGGTCGGGGCGCCTAGAAGAGATTAAGAAAGTGGGCGAGGACGGAGTTAAAACCTGAAATTAAAGATCCCATCGGGTAAAAAGAAGAATCGAGTTGCATGTTACAAAGAGAGGTGAGAAAAAAGATAGGATGAAACTTGAAAGGACATCCTAAGCAAAATGAAGTATGAAAATAAATTTTAACAATTCTTCTTAGGGCATTCGCAAAGGTGGAAAGCTAACCTCCCTTTATGCCTTCTCTCTTCTCAAATGGGGAATCCTATTATTGGACACAACCTTTCAATAAATGGGGCTCCTCTATTTGTAGGGAAGGTCCCCAAAGAAAAAGTAAGGTCTTTTTAGTTGCTTTTGGAGAGGCTCCCAAATATTTTAGTGTAAATTAATATTGTTGGGAAACCCCATTGTTGCATATATGTAAATATAAATTGGGGAGGGTAAATGAAAAAGTTAATGAAAAATAAAGTGGACGAATAAGAGAAAGAAATAGAAAATATAGGGAGACTTACCTTTGCGGATGCTCTAAATATGCTTGGTGTGGGAAGATATGAGAAAGATAAAAGGGTAACAATAAATGCATGCCAAAGGCAAAAGGATGGTTTGGTAGTTTACGTTATTTATAGGCTTGTCGTCAGTAGCGGAGTCAGGAATTGAATTCAACGAGGATGAAAAATCGCAGCAGGGTGGGTGATGGTTTGAGGGAAATCGAAAAAAGTTGAAAATTTTGACTAAAAACTTCGAAATTTTCAACTACTAGCTCCACCGGTGCTTGTCGTATACCTAATCAGTGGTGGAAGGGGGGGGGGGGCGGAGGCTAGCAGGAGCAGTCGCCCCCGCTGGCTTTCCAAAATTTTGAAATTTTTTCGAGGTTACTTTATATTATAACCACTCTGCCCCCGCAGCCTTCAAATCCTGGTTCCGCCACTATACCTAATAATGATACCTTAGGCTTAGCTAACAAAAAAATGTGGTTAGGAAAATGAGGGGTCGATCACAGGGATACGAGAGATGCTAGATGATAAGATATGATTAGAATTCTATTAAGGTCGATCGATTGTTTGGTTGTTTTGGTAATTAAAACGATAGCAAGATAAGATGATTAACAATATAAAAATGAAAGATCTAACAGATAGGTTCATACATGTAGATTAGCAAGGGCTGTTGTCAAATTAGGGGAACATGAAGTCGATAATTGTCTAGCTCCCTATCACCTCTCGGTCGATTACTAACCTTAAAGCGAATTCTAGAGGGCTATCGCATTTACTAGGTCAGTCTACTTTTGGGCGGGTTAGGCGGGTCAAGGTGCGGGTTTTAAGGGGCATGAGAGTCTAGTTGGCGGGGCTGGCCAATTTAATTTGGTTAGAGGTCTAGTTCTTAACAATTAGTCTTGCTAAAGACGGGTCGGAGCAAGTGACGAATAATGTCACTCACAAAACGGATAGGGGGGACAAGGTGGGGCACCCCCATGTGCTTCCCTCTCTCCGCTATTTGGGTCATTTGTGAGGGAAAATGGTATCCGTCACTCCAAAGTGACGGATACGTGCCGTCACAAATGAGATTTTGTGAGTTCTTAATACCTTTTGACACGAAGACCAAGAAAATAAGTGAGACCACACAAAAGCAAATCTCCCACTTGTATTGTATATATGCAAAAAGGCCCATGAAAATTTACCAAATATAGAAATAAATAACGGTTCAATAATACACCAAAAAACGAAATTAGATAATTTCTCACCAGACAAAGAGAGTACTTACTTCAATGAAGGAGTTTAAAAAATACAACCTTAAAACACCTTATATGTTTTCTTATCATCTTATCTATATTAATGCAAAAGACAATGCTCAACACAGGATGCGTCACGTCATTCACCCAATTTTTCTTTTTCTTTTTTTTTGGGAAATTCAGGTAATGGTAGGTCCCGTTTACGTGGAAATAGTTTATTTCTTTAAATCGTCTCTGACAAACATGCGTCAAATTATGTCATAGAAAATATTTTATGAGATAAATAGATAATCGGCAGAAGTAAAAGTAATTGCATATAAACGGAATGAATTAAAAATCGAAATAAGTGAAAATAATTACATATAATCGCACTGAATTACATAGTTAATGAAATAAATAGATAATCGGCAGAAGTAAAAGAAATTGCATATAAACGGAATGAATTAAAAATCGGAATAAATGAAAGTAATTACATATAATCGGACAGAATTACATAGTTAATGAAATAAATAGATAATCGGCAGAAGTAAAAGAAATTGCATATAAACGGAATGAATTACAAATCGAAATAAATGAAAGTAAATTACATATAATCGGACTGAATTACATGGTTACTAATAAAATTACATAATTATGTGAATAAATTACATTTACTTACGGGATTGAATAACAAATAATGTGAATATTTTACAGAAATTAAAGAAATAATTCGTCTTTGCCTTTATGCTTGACGAATATAGGTGCTCATACCTCCAAGAAACTTGGTGATTACGGAAAATATGTAACAATCAATGTCAAATCTCCGAGAACCACTATCATGAAAATTTTCAATTTTTAGAATAATTTGCCTATGTTAAAGTTGATTATTAAATTATATTTCTTTTTTCGGGATGTAAAGTTTTTTATGTATGCAAATTTTATTTACAATAGTATATTACGTTATTTCCTCTTAAACCATTGCATGTGAACACGTATTTGAAACAAGTGTAAACATTAATTATGTAGATCACTGATTTAGACCAACTAGATAATTACAATAGAAATGCAAAAATAAAAAAATACATCCAAAAACATTAATACCGACCCAAATATATACCCGTGCAATTTTGCACGGGTTTAAAACTAGTATGCCCTTAAAGCAAAAGTACATGTTAAAAAAACCGAATTAAGAAATCAAAATGTGCACCACAAATCAGCATAGTACAGTCACAACTTCATATAATCATCGGCTTCATTTGTTTGTCATATGCTCGCTCATAAGTCATATGCATACGTTATTGTGAATTTTTTGTGTCCCTCAAAATCGATATTATTTTGGAATAATTAATGTTTTTTTTGGTGCGAATGGAATAATTAATGTGAAAAGGCCAAATCCATGCATGCAAACCATTAACGCCGGTTATTCTTCAAGGGCGGCGGCTCAAGGAGTCAAGGGGTAGTGAGAATAACAAAAGAAATTATTTACGTTTAGTTTTTATCATGAGAAATTTACAGAAATGTAATAATCAGTTTAATTAGAAAAAGTAAACAGTTTACGTTCTGTATCCTAAAATATTTATTTGAATCTGATGGGGCATATTCTGCACCGCTGACCAAGTCAACATATTGAGCAAGGTCAAGGATATCCACAGCAAAGTCAACGACTTAAACAGTCTAGCCGATGGAGCCCATCGGCCTGTCACCTGGTCCCGCGGATAACCGGCCGCCCAGGGCACATTTCCGCGTACTCATATCCAAGACCCCGGCGAGCTCGCGCACAGTCCATCGGCCGAGGGTACAACGGTCTTTTCACCTGATAGCCACTTAGCCACCTGGCCACTACGTGACAAAAGGTGAATGCCTATAAATACTCCTCAACCTTCATTGAGGAAAGGATCCACAAATTAACCTAATAATCACTATTCATCTGGTAATATCTTCCTTATCTCTCTACAATACACGCTTAGCCAAGTTACAGACAACTTCTCTTTTAAGTTTACTGACTTGAGCGTCGGAGTGAGTACGCTCGGCCAAAGCCGAGCCTCGCTTGTTAATCGTTTCAGGAGACCGCGAGGAGGATTCAAGCAAGGACATCTTTCCACTAGCTACGAGTGGTATCAAATATCTGCTCTGGAATTACACCCGGAACAATTGGCGCCGTCTGTGGGGAAGTCAAACTAGAAGCTAGTCACATTCAATCCCAAACAACAAAAACAAAAACACAAGAAAAACCCACCCCAAAAGCTAAGAAGATGTCAAAACAACAAGTAGTCGTGACCGACGAAACCGAGCTACACCAGGATGATACGTTTCACCATTCTGGAGTATTGCAACCCTCCACCGGCGGAGTAGTCCAACCGGAATACGGAATGCCGATAACACCGGACACACCGCCGCCCGTCAACCAGGTCACCATCATGGGACAGGTGGTTGACATAGCAAAACTGAAGACACTCCTGGACCTGATTGGGAGTGCACCAGCTCACGCAGGCACTCCGGCACAAGCGGCGGAAGCCGTCCAGGAGACCAGGGCCCAGAACGTGACCCCAAGAGACTTGAACGGAGCACTGGGAGAGGCTGACCTCATCAAGACGCCGGAAGAGCCCAAGGTGGTCGTGGTAAACATAAGTCCTTCTCGCACTCGGGAGAGGACGCCGCCGCAGCATCGACGAGGCACACCCCGGGAGAACCAGCGAAGCCCGACTCAGGAGAGTCGGAGAAGAAGCCCAAGCCGCAGAAGGAGTCCTTCCCGCTACGAGGAGAGGAGCCGGACTAGGAATGCGAGGAGTCGGTCGCCGCGCGTCATTCGACACGTGGTCAAACAGCCCCTCAGTGACTACGTCCTAGACACCGCCGTGCCACCCAAGCTGAAGTTACCGGCACTCACTTACAAAGGAGATAGTGACCCAACCGACCACGTTGAAGCCTTTGAGTCACACATGTCGGTATGGGAGCAGCCCGATGAAGTCTGGTGCCGGGTCTTCCCAACGACTCTGCATGGGATGGCTCAGAGTTGGTACAAGGGCCTTCCCGACGGCTCGATATATTGTTTCGCCGACCTAAAGGACGCCTTCTTAGCCAAGTACTCTTGCAACAAAAGGAGGGCCGTGGAAACATCGGACCTCCTAACTATCAAACAGGAGGAGGGCGAGTCCCTACGAGGCTACGTGAAGAGGTTCGAGGACAGGGTACAGCAAATTCGGGAGATCAACCCCGAACTGGCGGCGTTCGCACTAATGAAGGGCCTCCCAAAGGGAAATTTACAAGACGAGCTTATCAAGCACGGGGGCCTGGGCCTAGACGCCGCGAGGAGGATGACCGACCAGGCCATCAAAGTAGAAGACTACCACAAGACCTGGGTAGGCCCCAGCGAGACCGGGCCCTCAGAAAAGAAGAGCTGCCGGGAGGACAGCCCCGATGAAAGGCGCCGCGACGACAACAGGGCACGGTCCGATAAATCCACCAGGAAGCAGAACTCGGCGGGCGCCGGTGGGAGTTCGACACCATACTACCGAAAGCAGTACAATGATCACACCCCCCTAGTCGTATCCGCCGCAGAAGTCTTCGCCATGAGCAAAAGCGAAGACCAGAAGTGGGAAAGGCCCCCTAGGCCGAGGGGCGACGGTGACACAAGCCAATACTGCGAGTATCATAGCTCCACCGGCCACCTAACAAACGATTGCCGACATCTGAAAAATGCCATCGAGGAACTGATCCGGGTGGGGAGCCTAGGCAAATATATTGCCGGAGGCCGAAGAACAGATGCCGGCGGATCAAACAAGAAACCCGTCTCGAAAAACGAGAATGATGAGGTGGTGAATATCCAAGAGTCCGCCAGAGGGTGCAACCTGCAATCCTTCAAAACGGCGAAGAAATCAGAAAAGGGGAAGAGCCCATCCTTACGACAGGATGGCGAACATACGGATACCACCATCGGCATGGTAGAGGGAGCGGAGACCGAGGAAGTAGAAATTGACCCAGGCCGCACCGTGACTATCGGTGTCGACCTAGAACCAAAGTTCAGAGCCGCTCTCCTAGATCTGCTGAGGGAAAACAAAGACGTCTTCGCCTACTCAGCGGCCGAGATGCCAGGCGTGAGCCGGGAAGTAATCATTCACAAACTAAACGTACTCCCCACCGCTCGCCCTGTCAAGCAAAGGATGAGAAACTCCTCAGCCGAGAAAGATGACGCCATCAAGGCCGAGGTAGATAAACTACTTGAGGCGGGCTTTATTATGCCTTGTACTTATCCTGAGTGGTTAGCCAACGTCGTAATGGTGAAGAAGTCATCGGGGGCATGGAGAATGTGCGTAGATTTTACCAACCTTAATAAAGCATGCCCCAAGGATTGTTACCCTTTGCCTCGGATAGATAGCTTAATCGACGCCACGGCAGCTACACCATGCCGAGCCTCGCTAGACGCCTTCTCGGATATCATCGGTATTCATGGATGAGGAAGACATGCCTAAATGCGCATTCATCACCGCGAACGGCACGTACATGTACAAAATGATGCCGTTCGGTTTGAAAACGCGGCGGCAACGTACACCGATCTGGTGGACAAAGTATTCCAAGGTCAAAAAGGGCGAAACATCGAGGCTTACGTCGACGACGCTATTGTGAAAAGCAAGTCCGACAGCGAGCACTTGGCCGACTTACGGGAAACGTTTTGTTCACTGAGGAAGTACAAGATGAAGCTCAACCCAATGAAGTGCAACTTTGGTGTCCGGGCAGGTAAATTCCTCGGTGTACTCGTCAGTGCCAGAGGCATTGATGCCAATCCAGATAAAGTCCAAGCAATCCTAAAACTGCCGGAACCAAGGAACCGAAAAGAAGTTATGGTACTGACCGGGAGAATGGCGGCCCTCGCCCGTTTCATCTCTCGATCAGCCGACAAGAGCACCCCATTCTTCAAAGTGTTAAAGGGGAATAAAGACTTGGTGGGGGAGGAACAGAGCACGCTTTCAAACAACTAAAAGCTCATCTTCGACTCTCCCGACTGGCCGGTGCCGATGCTAGGGGAGACGCTATACCTATACATAGCAGTTACCTCGGCCACGGTCAGCGCCGTGATCATCAGGGAAGAAGATAAACAGCAACATCCAATCTACTTTGTCAGCCACACACTGTTGCCGGCCGAAAAGAATTACCCGCTGATTGAAAAAGCAGCTTTCGCCGTCGTCATTGCCGCAAGGAAGTTAAAACCCTACTTCGACGCTCATCCCGTGACGGTCCTAACCGACCAGCCTTTGGAAAAAGCTTTGGAGAAATTCGAACAATCCGGTAGGCTTATCAAATGGGCGGTAGAACTCTCTCGGCTTCGCATTCAAGCATGACCAAGACCTTCGATAAAGGGGCAAGCACTTGCAGATTTCCTGGCCGAATGCACATATCAAGAGGAGCCAGACCCAGGCGTATGGGAGGTTTACACCGACGGCTCCTCCACGATGAACAGCTCGGGAGCCGGCATCCTTATCATCAGCCCAAACGGAGACGAGTTTGAGTACGCCTTGAAATTTACCTTCTCGGCCTCGAACAACGAGTCCGAATACGAAGCGGTGATAACCGGAGTCGAGATGGCCAGAGCCGCCGGAGCAGAACACGTTGTGTTGAAGATGACTCACTTTTGGTTACTAACCAAATCGAGGAGAGTTTGAGGCTCGGGATGACGGGATGGTAAGATACCGGAAAGGGTAAAAGCCGACATAGCCAAATTGAAATCGTTCCAAATCCAATGCGTCCCTGTGTCCGAAAACAACCGAGCCGACGCTCTCTCAAAACTTGCCACCAACCGTCAAGAACGTCACCAACCGTCCGGTAGACATCAGGAATGCGAAAAGCATCAGTGAGACCATCGGCATGGTGGGAGACGTAGAAGCCGAGACGACGTGGATGACCCCAATAATGAAATACAAACTCACAAGTGAGTTGCCGGATAACCGCAATCTCTCGGCTAAGCTCAAAAGGATCGCCGCCAGGTACTTGGTGTTCGAAGGGGAGCTGTACAGAAGGTCCGTAGTAAGACCACTTTTGAAATGTGTCGGTCCAACCGACGCAGAGCTAATACTGACAGAGATTCACGAGGGCATATGCGGACACCACATGGGGGCAAGAACGCTAGCCCACAAAGCTCTCCGAGCCGGCTACTTCTGGCCCACCATGCTTCAGGACTCAGTAACGAAGACCAAGAGATGCGCAACCGCGATGCATGCCCGGTGATACACGCTCCTTCCCGAGACCCGCAACCGGTGCTTAGCCCCTCCCTTTCGCACAATGGGGGATGGACATGCTAGGGCCATTTCCAACGGCCTCCGGTGGAAGGAAGTTCTTAATCGTCGCCGTTGATTACTTCACCAAATGGGTTGAAGTCGTAGCAAGATGCGGCGAAGACCACAATGCCGTCGTCGTAAAGGTAACTGGGAAAATGTTATAACCCGTTTCGGATTGCCCCAAGTCATGGTATTCGACCACGGCCGAGAGTTTTGGAGTGACTCGATAATGAATCGGTTAGAAGAGCTTGGCATCAAGTACGCATACTCCTCCGTCTGCCACCCACAGAGCAACGGACAAGCGGAGGCAGCCAACAAAACGATCCTCAACGGTTTGAAGAAGACAGTGGAAGACCTTAAAGGAAGGTGGGCCGATGAACTACCCGGCGTCCTATGGTCCCTACGGACCACGGAGAAAGAAGCAACGGGGTACTCCCCTTTCCACTTAGTCTATGGATCGAAGCGTCCTACCAATTGAAGCGACGGTGCCAACATTCGTAACGGCCACCTTTAACCTTGTCGAAAATGAGGAAGGCCTTAAAGCCTCCCTAGATCTGGTCGAAGAAAGCCGAGATACAGCACGCCTCAACTTGGCAGTATACCAAAACCGTATGAGAAGAGCCTACAACCGAAGAGTCCACAAAAGGGACTTAAAAGTAGGAGACCTAGTCCTAAGAAAGTCGGCCGCCACCAACAAAGGAAATATCCACGGTAAACTGACGGCCAACTGGGAGGGTCCCTACAAAGTGGTTGAAGAAATGAGACCGGGTACTTACCGGCTGACAGACATGGAGGGTGTGCCTTTGATGAGCCATTGGAACACCGACAACTTAAGAAAGTACTTTGTGTAGCGGCGGAGGTGTCCAAACCCAATGTGGACACCCCGACGCGTGATCCTAAATAAAGAAACAACCAAGTTTTCCATCCAAGTGCTTGTCCCCTCCATGGTTGCCACCCAAAGAGAAGAATTGCTGCCGAGCCATAACCCCGTTACCTTGGCAATTGGCCGAGAGCGACGGGGACACAATGACCGGTACGCTAGAAGAATTGTCGCCGAGCCATAACCCCGATTACCTTGGCAATTGGCCGAGAGCGACGGGGACACAATGACCGTACGCTAGAAGATTTGTCGCCGAGCCATAACCCCGTTACCTTGGCATTGGCCGAGAGCGACGGGGACACAATGACCGGTGACGCTAGAAGAATTCTTCGCCGAGCCATAACCCCGTTACCTTGGCGATTGGCCGAGAGCGACGGGGACACAATGACCGGTACGCTAGAAGAATTGCTGCCGAGCCATAACCCCGTTACCTTGGCAATTGGCCGAGAGCGACGGGGACACATCGGTCGGCACGTAAAAGACGCCACTCAGTTAAATATGCATTCAAACCGCCTCGGCCATACCAAAGGTAAAAACGAAGGCACTCAATTAATAAGGCAAAAGGACAAACAACGGTGGTTGATCAAAGCCCCGGCCAAGCCAAAGGCCAAAAGGATGAAGTTTGTTAAAAGAGTTAAAAGAAGAATACAGACGACGGCCGTCCCCATAGGGGCAAGCCTAAACGCAACCTACCAAGAGAGTTTTTTACAAACAAGGAAAAAGCAAAAGCAAAAGATTACAAACATATCAATTGAAGCGCCAAAAGATGGCAGGGAGGAAAGGCTCAATAGTTGGCCCCCGAACAGCTAAGGCTATCCGAGACGCCGGGTGAATCTGGTGACGACCGCCCGTCTCCCTATGCCTGATGCTGCCCTCCATCGGAGGCAGCAGCGTCTACGGTGGCCGGCTCAAAAGAAGGCCCGACATTCTCAGCCTCCTTCTCGGCCTCCTTTGCCTCATAGGCCGCCTTGGCCAACGCTATCTGAGCCGCCTTCGCCGCCTCCTCTTTCTCAGCAGCCGCTGCTTCCGCAGCCTCAGCAATCTCATCAAGGAGCTGGTCATATTTATCCCACGGGAAGCCATCGGGGACAGAGCCTGCCTCCACGAGCTTCCTGATTGCCTCCTTAGCCGCCTCCTCAGCCTGCTCCCGGAATTGAACGCACATTTTAGGAAGGAGATCATCTTGAAGCATTTCAATATCCTTCTCCTTTTGAGCAATGATAGCCTGTGCGTCCCCGAGCGCCTCCGCCTGTTTCTGGAACTGATCCTTCCACTCGTCCCTCTTGGCAACCATGGCGTCATAGGTTTCCTTATACCTATCCCGCTCCGCCATCATCTTGGCCGTGGCACCATCAGCCTCCTCAACTTTGGCCCTCTCGGCCTTCAGCAACTCCTCAGCCTCCTCCACACGCTTCTCGGCAGCAGCGAGATCGCGCTTAGCCTTCGCGGCTTCCCCCCTCGCAGCAGAAAGATCAAGCTTGAGCTTTGCAATCAGTGGCCCAGATTGGGCCGCGGCCTTTTCCTGCTCCGTGACGAGGGAGCCGGCTGAACGGATCCACCTCCCCAACTTCTTGTATAATCTCTCACCCTCCGCCACAAGCTCGGTGGGAGGAATTTGCTGAGCTGAGGAGTCAACGGTGATATTTCTATCACCCGCCTTTTCAGGGACCTTCTCAGGCTGCTTCTCTGATGGCCGTTCAGTCAGAACGCCGGCAGCCGATGGTGGATCTGCAAAAAATTTACACAGAGCATCCATGTCACCATGCATTGATACATCGGAAAGCCTGTCATCAGGAATGTCCAACGAACCGGCTAAATCCGAACCACAAGTTAGATCCGTACCGTTCGGACCCTCTTATTTTGAGGGTGGTGGAGCGGTGTTCCTCCCCAAGAACGGTGGAAGCGGCGGTGGACCTTTCCTCTTCTTCGGAGAAGGGACCTTATCGTGGCCACCTCCTCCTCGCAATATTGATCACCTCCACGTGATCAACCCGGACCACCGAGGTCGAAGAAGGAGTTGGCGTCGATACCGCCGCCGACTTGGACGCCGCCTTCTTCGATCTCTTCGGCACGCCTCCGAGAACCCGTGCTTGGGCCGTCTCCCGATCTAACCCCTCGTCCTTTTCCATGACTTCGTTGGGGATAGCCTGCGATCTTTCGAATCAGCCGTAGGATGCCGGGTAACAACCTTCCCGTCTTTATCAAGCCCTAGCCTCTTCAAGTCCTTCTCAACCAGATCCCGCCCAAACCGATCTGCAAGAAATCAAACAAGGGTTACATAAAGGAAGGAAAACAAGGCTCTGAAAAAGGAGCACAACAAGCAAAGGTGGGCCTCACACCGACCCCACTCACCCCAGTGAGGGGGCGGTATGAGGCCGACGCGGCATAGCAGCTCATCCTGAAGAATAATCTGAGTCGGGGGCAGCCATCCCTCCTCAGCATCAAATAGCCGCATTGCCCGCTCCTCATCCGAGGTAAGAGGGACAAACGAAGCGTCCATCTTGACCTTGCTACCCTGGGTGACGTGTCTCTCATACTCTTCCCGGGTCTCACACCGTAAGTAAACGGGCTCGGAAAGACCGAGGCAACGGGTAGTCCTCCCAAGACTCGGACGTACACCCATCGTTCCGGCCAATCCTTGCAGGAGGTAAGCTTGTTCACGGAGACATAGCCTGGCTCCGTCTGTACGCTGTACCACCCCACTTTGCCAGATTTTGACGGCCGAAGACTATGGAGGCGACGAAACAAGTTAACGGATGGGACCTCCTCCCTAAAGAGACAGATCCATACAAAGCTGACTATCGTCCTCATGGCCAACGGATGCAGTTGGGCCACGGCGACGTTCATAGCTTTGACAATGGCCATGACGTGTTCATTCAAAGGAAACCGGAGCCCATACTCCAGATGCCTAATATGCACGCCGATATGACCGGGGAGGACAGCAGACCGCTGACCCTCCTTAGGGATAACAATTTTATACCCTCACCGAAGAAGAAATGATCTCCGAAAAGAGTCTCTCCGGAGCTGCTTGCGAATTTATTTGTAAAAGCACGGTCGAGGCCAGTCGTGCAAGCCTCACCATGATCCGAGATGATCATCCTTCCACCATCAACGGGAGCCCTCTCATCACCATCATCATTGACAACATCAACATCATCCTCATCCTCCAACTCCTCCACGAGGGACAAATCCCTACGGGAGAAGGAGACCTAGGGCCCTGATGTCTTAACGGGACGGCCTCAGCATCCCCTCCTCGTCAAGGCGCGGCGAGGAACCCCCGCGTAAGCACCGGGGTCCCAAAGATCGGCGAGAAGACATGTTCATAACAGATTACTAACGAAATAAAAGAAGTTGGTTTGATTACCTCGAAGAAAAATACTCGCCGGATCAAAGACCGAAGATTTGCAGAAAAGAAAGCCCTTGAAAGTTTGGAGAGATGAAGATTTTGGGAGAAAATTTTCGAAAATTTGAGGAAATGAAAGTAATGGCCAAAATCACGGAATAATCGCCTATTTATAGGAAAAAGCCCATGAAGAAGGACCAATCAGGGCATGACCCATGAAGCGTCAACCAATCGCCAGAAGCGGACACGTGTCGACATGCAACCACGGAATGTCAATCGTTGCAACAGTTGAATGTCAATCAATGCTACAGTTACCAAGCGTATTCAACACGCCCATTCACATCTCTTCGCCTGTTCACCTTCCACACCAAATTCCTAGGCATCTGCTCTCCGCCGGCCACATGATCGACCAAGCTGGGGAGCACGGCCGGGGCAACGTAAATAACCAAGCACTCTCACGGGTCTCGCCGGCATCACATCCTTTCCCACATCGGATACCCTTTACGCATCCATGTGGAGGGGGGATATAGTAGGCCTACGAATGATCAAGCCGATGCTGTAGAAGAAGCCGACGCAGAAAATTTTTGCATAACACTTGCGCAGAATATACACTCAACATACATCGGAGCCCATGCCACGGCATAGACTACGCTGGGGGCAAATTGATGGGGCATATTCTGCACCGCTGACCAAGTCAACATATTGAGCAAGGTCAAGGATATCCACAGCAAAGTCAACGACTTAAACAGTCTAGCCGATGGAGCCCATCGGCCTGTCACCCGGGTCCCGCGGACAATCGCCGCGGCCAGGGCACATTTCCGCGTACTCATATCCAAGACCCTCGGCGAGCTCGCCACAGTCCATCGGCCGAGGGTACAACGGTCTTTTCACCTGATAGCCACTTAGCCACCTGGCCACTACGTGACAAAAGGTGAATGCCTATAAATACTCCTCAACCTTCATTGAGGAAAGGATCCACAAATTAACCTAATAATCACTATTCATCTGGTAATATCTTCCTTATCTCTCTACAATACACGCTTAGCCAAGTTACAGACAACTTCTCTTTTAAGTTTACTGACTTGAGCGTCGGAGTGAGTACGCTCGGCCAAAGCCGAGCCCTCAGTTTGTTAATCGTTTCAGGAGACCGCGAGGAGGATTCAAGCAAGGACATCTTTCCACTAGCTACGAGTGGTATCAAATATCTGCTCTGGAATTACACCCGGAACAGAATCTGTAAATTTTATATGATAATGAATTAGTTTTAAGTATGAGAAAAACACAAATGTTTATGCATTTTTATTTGTATTTAAGAGTTTTACTCCATTTTCCATTTTTTACGTAGGAGTCTTGTAGTAGGAGTAAAAGTCTAAAAATACATAGAACTGCCAAACAAACAAAAACCAGTGATATGTTTCGTCCATCCTTTTTTGTGTGTTGACCACGAGTATCTCTTATCGATACAACAACAACATCAAAGATTCAAAGCCTTAATCCCAAAATAATTTGGGGTCGGCAGACATGAATCATTCTTTAGACACGAGTATCTCTTATCGATAACTGGGGAAATCTTCAACGAGGTACTAAAGACAATTTAATGGGTAAATTCCTCTCAATTTTAATTTTTTCATTCATAAGAGTCAGAAATCAAACCTTTAAAATCCTGACCACTTATTTAAGAGATAAAACCCCTTTATGCGTATTGCATTTCTCCTCTCAATTTCCTTTTTTTGTTTTTTTCCCTCCTTCACGTCTTTTCTCGTCTTCATCTTGCAATATTTCTTGTTTGCGCCTGCTTTTCTCACTTTACATAACTTTACTTTTATCTGATTTTTGTTTATTTTGGTGCAAGAGGACTTGCACAAATGAATAGAGATTTGAAATTCACGACCTAACGTCTAATCCCCTATAGACTAAAAGAATAACATACCTGTGTTATTCCCGCTCATATTTCCCGCTCAACTTCCCCCATATAAAATATTCCCTTCTAAAATATTCCCTTTTGAAATATTGCACTCAATAATATATTGTCACATAATTACTGTCAATCTATTTTAAGCAATAATAAATATATATATACACAGAAAATCCTAGAAAACCAAGAACAATAAAATGACAACTTTATATACACTATACAATATTCTCTACCAAGATTATCATCCAATACACAATACTCAAATTATATACACAATACACAAATTTTATACACAATATTCTACCGAGATTATCCCCCAATTTATAAATCGCCTTTTTAGATTCGTACTATATCGTTTTTACCGGATTTCTTTATAAGGCTAATACGTGTTTTAGTTAGAGATCGTACATCTAACTTAAAATGTATTATTAATATCATCAATTAGTTGCATGAATACTTATTTACAATTATAATTTTATTAATACTTCAAAACAGATAATGTAACTTAAAGTATCCTTTCATGTTAGTAAACTTTTGTATACTTTCATGTTAGTTATATCAATTACATTTTAACATTAAATTAAAATTACATTCAATTTATTCAAATAATATTAATTCGGGCACCTCTCTAGAAACACCTCCTATAAAATTACCGTGCTGTAGCACATGTTCTATACTAGTTCAGAAATAATCGAGTAAAACCGTCTTAGGTGAGTTTATCGTAAAATGAGTTTTCTTAGTAATTACTTTTATCTACTAATACGTTGACTTTGAATTCATTTTACACATGGTCATGTTAAACCGCCTTACACAAAACTAACTGCGTCTAATAATATAATATAATTTATTTTAATTTAGTTCTTACAAACATTATCAATAAATGAAGTTGAACTCTAACCATCAGCTTATTTTTGATTGAAATGATTTCTTGATATAGTATCAGAGTTATGTGACTAAAAAGTCACGGGTTAAAATCTCACCGCCCCCCATTTTCTAAAGTGGTATATTAAGCACCAGGTAGAAATGGAAATAGGCACGCGGGTCGTTGGGCTGGCACGCCCCAGTAGGACCCATTTTAGCACGACACGAAGTTGGCACGGTCCAACACCACACAACACGCCATGTGCCGTGCCTGGGCCGAAGTTTGAGAAAAAAAGACCATATCAGGCACGACCCTGCACGCCATGCTTGGACATGCTCAAAATACCAAGAAACTGAGTTAAAGTGGAGGATTTGACCCAATTTTAAACATCGACGACGTTTTAGTAACTATCGACGACATTTTAAGTGGAAAAGACGGTATTACCTCCCACATCTCATTCTTTTCTCTCTAATTCAAAATCCTCCAAAATTCACCCAACTTCCACCATCACCACCACCTAGCCGACTACAACACGCCAGCACGCCGCCACCACCACTGCCGCCACCAACATTAAATTAGTTGTTTGTTTTAGGTTTTATCCAATTTAATTGAATTAGTTTTTGAATTAAGTTTAGTTTTTTCTTATTAATTAGTTTGTATGTTTTTGATTTCATTATTGTTTGTAATTGTGGTGTTGTTGTTGGCGAAATAGGGTGAATTTTGTGTCAATTTTTGTGGTTGTTGTGTCGAATTAAGTTGAATTGGGGAAGGGAAATAACACCATGGACGAAAGTACGTTGAATTAGAAAGTTGAAATTCAACTTTCATTCATGGTGCAAACGTTGGGATTCAACGTTGATGCCATGGTCGATATTTGAATTTCAACTTTCTCCATGGTTGAACGTAGGATTTTGAGGTTGGTTTATGGTCTCTTTTTTTTTTGTTGGTGGGGGCAAAAAAAAACAAAAAGTTTGCTCCATGGCAAACGTTGGATCTTGAGGTTTGGTACATGGTTGAATATTGAATTTCAACTTTCACTCCATGACAAACGTTAAAATGCAAGGTTTGCTCCATGAACGAATGTTGAAATTCAACATTTCGTTCGTGGTTCGGTCAATTTTTTTTTTAAAACCGTGTTTATTGCCTTTATTTGCCGATTTCTTACAATTTATAAGTTTTCTAGTCGATGTGGATTATTTTCTAACATTTTTTATTTGTTTACGTACCGGTGATTCGGGTTCCGTCATGCTAATTGATGTTGTTGTTGGTTTTTTTTTATTTAATTGGTTTTTGTTAGAATTTGTGAGAAAAATGTTTAGAGAGAGAAAGTTGTGTTAATGTGTAAGGGCATTATCGTCTTTTGGAATGAAAACGTCGTCGATAGTTACTACAACGTCGTCGATGAAAATCAGTCCTCTTTGTTAAGGCACGCTCAAACACGACACGACACGCATCGGCCGTGGGCTGTGCCTGGGCCGCCATTTTCATTTGTTTGGCACGGCACGGAATGAAGCCCACCTTCATGGGCCTGGGCCGTGCCATTTTCTTCTTCAGGCACGGTGGAACGGCACGACCGTTTCCATCTATAGCACCAGATATGAGAAGGTATAAATTATATCTACACTTCAAAGTTCAAATCCAAGGTCCATTCATATAAGAGTGCGAGATAAAATATAAAATCGATCTTAGACTTCAACCATCCGCTATATTTTGTTTAGGCATTAGGGGTCCAAAATGTCACTCATATAATCTTGAATAAAAACACCAAAATCATTAGTTTTCGTATTTTCCTTTCTTTTTTCCCTCTCTAAAAAGACACCTACTTCTTCAACTTGCATTGCTTTCACCATCTTTCTTTATACACAAAATCATCATCTTTGCTGCATTAATTCTCATTCCTGATCCAACTAATGAAGGTATAAATGATTAAATTCCCCTTTAATTAATGCTTCTTCTGGATTATTATTCTTATGTAAAGTTTCGATTTTTCCCTTTAATTTTCATCATAAATTCTGCTTTTTCTAAAAGTTATTGAACTTTTAAGCTTTAAGTTAATCACTTGCTTAAACCCTTTTTGATGATCACATCTTTAGTTTTGTTATTAAACACTCATTTACTAATATCAATGAGCAAGTCCGTTGTAAAACGGTTTTATATAAGAATTATTGAATACTCTAGTAGACTATATGTTTGAGATTAGGGTGTTTTTAACTTTTTTATTTGGTTAATTATAGAATTATAGAAGTTGTATGGTTGTTTGACAGAAAATAGTGTTGAAATTGGACTTGCATGATGATAAGGCAAAACAGAAAGCACTTAAGACAGTGTCTACAGTTCCAGGTACACTAAATTTCCTCTAATTGGTCTTGCTTTAAGACCGTCTTAGCTTAAGACCTCTCGTAACTTCTTATTTCCACCTCTATATTGATCAGGTGTTAGAGCCGTCTTAAACAAGAATTGGTGCATTTCCTCATCTTTGTTCTAAATGTTTTATGAAGTATGAACTACTAGTTTCTGATTAATTTGCTTTAGACTTTTTAGGATTAGTATACATTTATTTATTGATATAAATTAATTGTTTCAGAGGAATTATATCAATCCAGTCCGTTTTTCTTAAGACCATTGCTTTTGGTCTGAAATAAGACGGACAACATGTTATCATTTGACAGTAAAATGTTTGTATTTTTCGATAACATGTTACCATTATTTTTCCCACTATTTTCAGGGTAAAAAGTGACACCTTTACTGATAACATTTTGCAGATTCACTGCTTACATTCTCTTAAAAAATGGCAACATTTTGTCGGTCTTATTTCAGACGGGAAAACTGCCCGTCTGAAATAAGAATTTGCGATATCAATAATATGATCATATGGCCCAGTGTAGAATTATTTCTGATTCTAGGTTGATGTTGATTGATTAACTTGTTACATACTCCGTATTTCATATGGTCCAACAATCAGTTTCTGGTTGAATCCTTTATTGAGTGATGCTATCGGCATTCTCTTTTACTCTTTCCGGCTCATTCAATTGTTTACCTTTGATTAAAATACCCTTACAATGAATATAAACAATCAGTTTCTGGTTGAATTCTTTCTTGTGAAACTTCCGTGTCGTGTCGAGTTCCCCTGGTTATTGTCGCTTGTGTGACACCACCGGTATGCTTTTTGAGTATGATGGTCCTAAGTTCAGTGTCATACTGTCATCCCATAACACCCATTTTCAATGTTTGTAATATTACGCAAGGGTGTGTTGTTTGAATGGTAACACGGTCCCAAAGATTTAGCTGGTCCGTCACTGTCATTCTGGTGATGTTTCGTATTTGGTTTGCTGCATGAAATCATCTGAATGGAACTAGAATTATGAAGTGTTTACCTCTACCTACTCTAAGATCCGACTTTTATTAAATTTGATAATCAACATTAGTGCCTTAGCGGTAACAGTTTAATTTTTATAGGAACCTTCTGTTTTTCCAAACTCTCCAGATTTAGTACAGCAGCTCGCTAATTTAATCCAAACAAATCCTTTTCATCGAACAAATTTGCTTGTCGCGTAGTTTAGAGATTTTCCGTGCCAACCCATTTGAAAATGGGTAATATGTAACTAATTGTTATGCCGACTTTCTTTTATTTATATCAGTTTATCACTGTCAAAAAAAAAAAAAAAAAAAAAAAAATTGCTCACTAGCACTAGCGTTTCGCCGAGTTGTTTTCTTTCCTTTTTCTCTCGTATTTTAATGAAATACGAGTACTAACTTTTGATAAGAAACTAAATTAATTACTACCAAGTAAAGCATGTTTAGCCATACGAATAATATATGAGACTCTCCTTATGGCAATTGTTCGGATATGTAGGGATAGATTCTATTGCGATGGACATGAAGGCAAGCAGATTAACTGTGATTGGCATGGTGGATCCTGTGAGCATTGTAAGTAAACTACGCAAACATTGGCCAACAACGGATATAGTACTCGTGGGCCCAGCTAAAGAGCCGGAGAAAGAGAAGAAGGAAGAACCGAAGAAGGAAGAGGAAAAGAAGGAAGAGCCCAAAAAAGAGGATGCGCCTAAGGAAGAGGCAAAGAAGGAAGAACCGAAAAAGGAAGAGGAAAAGAAAGACGAACCTAAGAAAGAAGAGGGTAAGAAAGAGGAAGAGAAGAAGCCTGACCCCGTTTTAGAGCTCATTAAATCTTATAAACAATATAACCCTCAAATGACCACCCATTATTATGTCCAAAGCATGGAAGAGAACCCGAACGCTTGCACCATATGTTGAGGAAATGTGAGACATACATTTGTTTATTGATGTCGGGTTGGGTTGGAAGATTGATGCAAAGACGACACTGGAAATGCAATTATTATGATGTCGCCTTGGATGTATAGTCCCCTGGAATAAAGTTTTGGTAGTTAGGTAAGCATGTATGTACTCTGTGTTAATTTTCTGTAAACCAACTCTGTTGTATATAACTCTTGAGAAAAACTCGACCATCGATCTTGTATACTGAGAAAATGGCCGATATCATCATCTAATAATGTTGAGACATTTGTTATATAGATCGATAAACTGCTAATGAAGGGTTCTACCAAGGGAAAAACGCTATAAACGAAGATGAAAAACAGAACTACCTTCTTCAAGATTATGTTGTCTTGTCGATACAAGATTTACAGGGAAGGAAGGCCAACCATGCTTCAATATTCTGGTTTCAGCTTTGAAATGTTCAAATGATTAATTACATTCTACCCCGAATACAATAGACGGCTTAGGGATGCAAACAGTAGGAAAATACAAGACCGTCTTAAATTAAGACCTCTCACGAATCACGAGTCACAGCCTTCTTTCATTTCACCTTTATTTCATTCGGGTATGAGAGCCGTCTTAAGTTAAGACGGTCTTAAATGAGGGTTGGTGTAACAGCAAACTGAGACTATTCCGAGTGTCGGGATTTCTGTGTACTAGAAAACTGGTTTTGAAAATTGCATCCTGTTTTACACTGATAGTCTAAGTTCTAAGCATCACATCTTCCAGAAAATTAAGCAAGTCAAATTTTACTTTTTTACCGTCAACTGCGTGCTTTGCCAAAGAAATGCTCTATCTGCAGACACCCATGGGACTGCAAGCTGTTTGGTTTGCTTCCAGGTTTGAATCTCTTCGCTGAAACCACGCTCTCCTTTGGATCCTTTGGACATACGAAAAAATAATTTAATTCCAGATTTTATATAGGAGCTTATGTCATTAAACTCAAAATATACCAAGAGATATAGTCATATAGACAGAAAGAAAAGATTAATAGAGCCCACATGATGGTAATCTGTTGAAAAGGATAGCAACTTTCATTCAACTTCTAAAAGTTATAGGAATCGTCTTCAAACTCCAGTAGAATTTTGTTTTGTGACATTTTTCTAGAAATTTTAGCGAAGGACCGTTTTCATAGTTCATAACTTCATATAAACCTGAGATACATTTTCAGACACACCATTTTATATGAACATTACTCCATGTCTCCATATAAGGGGGGCTTTGAGACGTGATAATGTTATTGTATCTCAATGTACGCGTACATTCACATATGTACATATCTTCTACTCTTCGTATAGTTTTTAGAGACACTCTAAAGTCCCTAGGCATGGATGTGCCGCTGAGTGTACTGTCTGAGTTAGCTTACTCATATAAACTCCAGTCATAAATTGAACCACATACTCATCCGAACAAACACGCACCCAAAAAAGAGTGAAGAATCAGTGGTAGAGCTAAAAAGTTGTCTCCCGTGACCCATTGAAAATATAGAAATTCTTGCATTTTAATTTTTTAAACACGGAAAAATTCGACAAAATACACAAATAATTAGTTATCCGGTGCAGGGACCCTGAATTCTTGTGTATGGATCTGCCAGTAGGAAGAACGGATACACTTTGACATCTCAGATGCACATAAGAATACATAAGTATAGATAAGAAATCTTACCATGCTTGTTTGATTAAAAGGCCTCAGGACTTTAACCTTCCCACCCCTTCCATCACCCCCCACAGCAATCAGACTGTCAGTGCCATTACTTGATCCAGGCATTGAACCCTTGGGTGCATTGTTCTGTACTCGTTTGCACCATTTCCCAAGATACATATTTGCTCCATCAGGTCCCATCAATCCTCCAGCAAAACATCGATCTCCTGCACATTAATTCACCAATAATCAATGACATATTTCATATAAGCAAAAATTTCTCTCTTAAAAGTTCAAAGAACTGATCAAGAGTACAATTGGGTCTGCATTTGAATGAAAGGTTTTTGATAACATAACATACCTGGCTCGACAAGTGGAATAAAAGATGAAGCCGCTGGAGTGTGAACTGAAGGTTGAATTTGTCTTATGTCCTGTAGATTTAGTTTAGCAGTTTCTTTCGAAGTAGAACATTCATTGACCAAATCATTTCTAAGACCCGTTGAAGCTGGCTCTCCACACTTAGGGTTTGATTCCTCCGTACTGCTACGGAAATTTGTACAAGTATCAGAGGCACTAGGCTTTAGAATCTCACACTCCTCATCCACTAAACATTCGTAATGTGTAGTTTCCCGACCCTGAATACTTCTGCCATCATCGTGGCATTTGGAAACAATAGTATCATCTTTTCCTGTTTTATTAGCTTTAAATGGGCTAGTATCTCCATCATCATCCAAATTTATCACAGGCGGGGAAAATTGTCTCTTTTCCTCAAGAGATGAATGTTTCAAAGTGGATGAGGAGTTCTTGCTGCTGTTACTAATTGGCACGTCGTTGCAGCTTCTTGTATTGGAAGCTTTGAGCAACCTCAACACTTCGTTATCTTTTGCTTCTATAGTTGACTCCAGCTCTTGAATGTTTATCTGAGAGTGGTAACAACTAACAAATATCAATGAGAGCACATAATCAGACAAAGGGCCAACATTGTTAATTGTGCCAAATACCATCTTCATGTTTGTGCTTTTACCTAAGTCAATGTATTACCTTTAGTTTTACAATCTTCTCTTTTGCCTTCTCGAGCTTTCTCTGGAAACGAGCTTCCCCTCTCCCAAGAGTATTGCACTTGGCCATTAAATCTTTGTAACTCCTGAAAATTGCCACAGGTCTAGGTAATTAGAAAAGTCTTTGAATATCAAATACCAAGTAAATAATACAGAGAAGGAACAACTGCAAGATGGAACTAGCTCGAACTAACGGAATAAGTTTCGTCAAAGTCTTTCAGGTTGCAAAAAGTTTCCTTTAATCAGCACTTCATGCACAAAGATCTAAGTGAAGAAACACTGTCAACTAAGTAATAGTCTCTAGTATAAGGAGCAACTCATGTTATAAGCCAGGACATTTAGGAATATTCTACTCTCTAGTTGTTCTTCTCCAGTGTACAGGTATTAAGAGGTCTCCTAAGCTTCCTAAAACCTTGTCGAAATCTAATATGGAGTGCATAGCATCTGTCACCATGACCTTTATAAATGCATATGCAATCATGATACTTTACGGTAGAATAAAAAAAGAGGTAGAATCGTACAATTAACACCACTATGCAGCAGAGTATAAATATCAACAGAAAAATCCTAAAGGCTACTTGGCTGCCAAACTACATTCACGACTTACTTATTACGAATGACCAATGACTTCTTAAGAACATTGATTGCTTCTTGCATATTGCCTTCACTACCTACTGAAGCAAGCTTCAGAATCTCTTCTTCCCCAAGATTACAGTCAGACGCCCTGAATACGTAAAAAAAACAGTCACCACAACCAGTGTAAGACAGGCAATTGAGCAAAAAATTAAGAAAAGAAAATCTCCATTCAAGAATTGCACTGACAATTTAACGGCAGCGAGCTCTCTGACTAATGCTGTATTCTTTTCTTGCAGCCTTGAGCATTCTGCAGTTGTTCTAGCGAGATCCTACATTGTTTCATACATGTGTCAAACTAGCTGAAACATATTAATCTGTAGAGCTATAATTATGTCAAAACTCACACTTGACTTCGTTTGAAGAATTGCTTGGATACTTTCCCTCTGCCTCAATGCCTCATTTTTCGAGAATACTTCTTTTGACAACTGTTCTTTGCAAACATGCAGCTGAAACAGATGAAAACCAATCAGTCATCACAACCACAAACTGATTTTCCTACTGGTATACTAGGCAAGAGCAATCATAACCAAGCATACGTACTGTATATGTTCCGAGTTCTTGGTTACAAAGCACAATCACAATCTAAAGGACTAGAGAATATACCAAGATACTATATACTAGTCAACGAAACATAAAAACATAAAACCATTTGAAGAACAACCTAGCTTACAAAAATATTTCCAGAAAGGTAAGGACTTTCAGTTGAATCAACTAAGGGTGTGTTTGGATTAAGGGTGTGTTTGGATTGAAAGAATTGGAGGGAAAAGAAAGGGAAGGAGAGTAGGGATTTAAAATCCCTTGTTTGGATAGCAAATGAGGGTGGAGGGAAATAGAGGGGGAAAGATTTAGAGTGATCTAATTCCCCTCCTCCAAGCCTAATCAAAATCTCTCCACAATAGGCAAGATTTGGAGGGAAATTGTATCCAAACACTCACTCCCCATTCCCCCTCCCCTTCCCTTCTCTCCCTTTCCCTTTCCTCCACTTTTGCTATCCAAACACACCCTAAGAGATTTGGAGAGAAAAGAAAGGGAGGGAGAGTAGGGGATTTAAAATCCCTTGTTTGAATAGCAAATAAGGGTGGAGGGAAATGGAGGGGGAGAGATTTGGAAGGATCCATTTTCCCTCCTTCAAGACTAATCAAAATCTCTCCACAATAGGCAAGATTTGGAGGAAATTGTATCCAAACACCCACACCCCATTCCCCCTCCCCTTCCCTTCTCTCCCTTTCCCTTCCCTCCTTCCCCCTCCCCTCCCTTTCCCTCCACATTTGCTATCCAGACACACCCTATTCACAATGTCTTCTTGAACAACAAAGCCCAAGCCCTAATACAAATTGCAATCATCTCGCAAGAAGTCAAGAACCATAACAAAGGCACACACTTTATGACTTACAAATTCGACACTTCCACAAATAAAGATCAAATCTTTCTCAAACACACACAACTAGTGACTCCCAAAAAATGAAGCAATAAATAACACCACCAACTGTTGGTCTTGTTTGCAAGAACATTTCAAGAAAGGTAGACACTTTCAGCTGAATTTAAGCTCGATAGAATACTCCAAATCTAATAATGTCGTCTAGAACAACAAAGACTAAGTCGTATATAGTTTGTGGTCAGCTAACAAGAATTGTCACAAAGAAAGAGGCCGTCACTGCAAGAACAGATCTTTCTTAACAAACTCAAAACTAATAAATAACACTACCAAACTCAAACTAATCAACTTTCGAAATTATACCTCATCAATGAGCTTCTTAACCTCATTCTGCTGCAAATCTAAAGCAGAACTAAGATTAGAAACCTTAGATTCCAACCTCTTAACCTCAATACGCAAAATCTCCGGACAATCACCGCCATCGCCGCGATTAATTCTAGTGTTTTCAGATTGACATTGAGTAAGAACAGAATCACCAAGTGACTGAAAATAAAGCCGGCCAACATTCTTCTTAGTACACCCTTGTTTACACACCGGACATGTCTGTTTCTTCGAACCCGTGCAGTACCCGAACCATTGCTGCAAACTAGGGTTAATTTTTCATCAATTTTTCAATCAAATTCATATTTCAAGATAACATCAACAAATTCACAGTAGTACTCCCTCCGTCTCAATCATTTGTTTACCTTCTTTATTCTTCGGGAAGGGATATTTTAATCAAAAGTAAACATACGATTTAGATAGAGGGAATTGAAATATTTTAATCAAAAGTAATGAGACACAAGCTGGGACACGAAAATGGAGAGAGAGAGAGTAAGTACCAGAGTTCATGGAAGACATGGCCGCAAATGGAGATAGCTTGAAGGTCTTCAACAATGGGTTTGAGATCTTCATAACAGATTGAACAGATTGTTTTTGAAAAACTGTTGTTATTAGTGGAATCCATCATTTTTCCACTGATTAATTGAAAAATGAGGGTGATTTGGTGTTAATTAGGGTTTATTGTGTTCACCATTGAAGGAGTTGAAGGTGAAGAAAGAGGGGAAATTAGGGATGAAATTGGATTAAGTAGTGTAGTGCAATTTTTGAAAATTGGGTGGAATTTGAGATATGCGCGGGAGATTTTACTCCCAACATTTTTGTTTGCTGATTTTGGGAAATTTGCGATAGATGTGCCAAATTGTTACTCTGTTGAAACCTTTTTTGGGGAAGAGTTTACCGAGTAGGATAGACCTCCCAAATAAACCTGGTAAAATGACTTGATTTAAATAACCTGATCCGATTTGTACATAACTCAAAACAAACAAGTATGACTTGTTACTTGAATGACCTTGTTTGAGCTTATCCGATCTGAACACGGCCCATTTGTCAGGTCTAATCCCCAAACGGGTTTCTTGAGTCAGGTGGGATCGAGTTAGTTGGGATCGGTATAATTCCAGGCATGTAACAAGTTGAGGTTGATGAGGTCGTTTTGGGGTGATATTAGATATGCCATTTTAAAATCTATTATCATTAAAATTATTTAATACGGAGTATAATAATGATTAATGTACAACGATAAAACATTTCATGTCAAATTATATTGGATTCGGTTTACGTGACATAGACGTAAACACGTAATACACATTTATAATATATACTCGTATTTATACTTGTTTACTTTTTATATTGATGTGTCAAGATGAGAGTAATACGAAACATGAGACAAGACATCATATGAGATAAATGATCCGCATAACGCGTCAACACTTAGAGTTATGCACTATGCCGAGCAGGCTTAGTGCCAATAGCCCAGGCACGACACTAAATGAGGACCAGGCTGGGTCAGTTTGGTCTAGCCCGAGCTCAACCCGCGAATAGCGGGCTAGTGGCCTTCATACATTTTTTTTATTAGTGTTGACCAGGCCTGGTCGAGGAAATTGCGGCACGAAACCGTCCCGAGGATGACATTAAGCTGCCCCGGACTGTCACTAGTGCTGGTCGAGCTGCTGGAAATCGGCTCACTAGGCCGCGCTGGACCGAGTTAGCCCGCTACGATGCAAAGCTCCGTGCCTCCATCCACACCCCAAAATCTTGTTGCTCTCTCATGAAGATCTGAGAAACTTTTAACATGGGCTGGGCCGATCATAAATTGACTCAATTTATGATTCATTATTACGAGCTAGTCCAATTACGTGTTTCAAATTCCAACATTTTTCAGCTATTTGCAATTTTGCATACGTATGAAACTTCATGGAGTAAGTACTCCCTCCTATTCACAATAAACTTCCCTATTTCATTTTCCGTCTATTTATAATAACGTCCCCATTTCCTTTTTTGGTAAGTGTTTGTGTGGTCCAAATTTAATTGTAGGGTGGGGTAGTGTATTTGTGTGGTCCAAATTTAATTATATGGTGGGGTAGTGTGTTTTCTTAATATTTGTGCCAAAATGAAATGAGAGGTTTATTGTGAATATGAGGGAGTATAAAGAAAGGACCCAAAGTATGTAGAAAGATATCAATAAGGACCTAAAGTATCATTGCATAGCTATAAGGACTTGGTGTTAACTTCCGTTAACATTCTGTTATCTTTTCCCTTTTGTTTTATTTGAAACAAACAAACTCTCTATCTACAATAACTTTGCCACAATTAATTTTATTAACATGCAAAATTTGTCTCATGTTAGTTAAATTTTTCGCACAACTTCAATTCATTTATCGGTTGTCTTCTTATTTGTTTTCATTTCATTTCGCAAAAGTATAAATATATCTTAATTTTGAAAGTCTTAGTCATTTGTACGGAACTACGTGTGTAAACGAGCCGATCTGAGCATTGGCTCCGGATAGCAGGCTTGGGCTCGGGATTTTGAGCTCAAGCTCGGGCTCGGCTCGAAGCTCGTCGCCGAGACTTAAAAATTGAAGCTCGAGCTCTTTTGTCATTATATAATTTTCACTTTCTCACCTTTTGAATCTAACTAAACATAAATATCTTTAAAAACCAAATAAGATTAAAAAATACTAAAGAGTATTATATAAAAATATACATATAATGATATAATCCCTAAATTACAAATAATTTGAAATAAAATTTATATTACAGTATAAAAATTATAAAAAAATAAAATAAAATTGTAAACGAGCCCAAATGAGCTTTCGAGTCGAGCCTTGTTGGCTCGGGATCGGCTCAAATTTAACCAAGCTTGGCTCGAGCTGAAGCTCGTTTTGACCGAGCATGAGTCAAGTTTTGACCGAGCTGTTTCCAAGGACTCGACGAGCCGGCTCAGTTGATTTACCGCCCTAGAATAATTTTAGTTTTCAAAAAATGTGAAAGTGAATTTGAGAACAATAATGAAATTTTGGGTGGGATTAAGAAACTGCCGTTGAAAAGTGTGAAGCAAAGTTGTAATCAACTTTTTGTAGACAGATAATTGATGGTTGCAAAGAAAACAAACGAAAAGATGACGGAATGTTAAAAGAAACTTAAACCAGGTCCTTATAGCTATCTTTATCTATACTTTAGGTCCTTACATTATACTTAACTCAAACAACTTCATGCATCGGCTTTCCAAATTCCAACATTTTTCAGCAATATTTTTTAGACAATTACTCGTATAACCTTAACACTTGAATAATATTACAAATAATATACGACTGACATCTGTATTTCTAAGACATGCACATGCAAACATCTGTCCTAACATATTAACGTGCCATACTATCAGCAAACAACAGAACTAACTGAACAAGAGGCCGTAATTTTTTCTGAATTTATTTAATATATTATTAAAATATATTTATTATTTTGTTATAGTTATTTTAAGTCTTCAGAATATTATTACGAGCAAACAAGAGAAGTAAGAATAAAGGATAACAGTGAATATTACTTGAAGAAACTCGGCATTGTTGATAATAATATCTCTACTAAACTACGGTCCATGTTATGAATATTATTGTGTTGGTGCATCCTTAAGCCTTGAAATTCAATTTGAGAGAAGTGACATCTTAACGTCTTTTTCTAGGTATTTATTCATCTTAATTGTGCTTCATTTAGCCATTTGTTGCAGGAATCATGTACTTAGTTGTGGAGCTAGGGGCTAGCAGGTGGCAGGTGCGCTCGCCTCCGCTGCTAGTGTATGGAAAATGCGAAGTTTTTAGTTAAAATTTCATTTTTTTCTGACCTCCCCTTAAATCATTACTTGTTCGCTTCTGCTGGGTTTAATTTCTGGCTTCGCCAGTGCATGTACTCTTTTCGTTTCATTTTATTTGTCTTTTTAGAAAGGAAAATGAGTTAGACCACCCGGTGGCGCCAATCTCGGCGCCACCCTCTCACATCCAATAAATGGGGGCCACAAAATAATGGATTCATCCTATAGAATAAGTGGGAATCCCAATAATGAGGGGTGTATGTAAGAGGGTGGCGCCGAAATTGGACGCCACCCGGGCGAATGGATTCATCCTATAGAATAAGTGGGAATCCCAATAATGAGGGGTGTATGTAAGAGGGTGGCGCCGAAATTGGACGCCACCCGGTGGCGCCGAAATTGGACGCCACCCGGTGGCGCCGAAATTGGACGCCACCCGGTGGCGCCGAAATTGGACGCCACCCGGTGGCGCCGAAATTGGACGCCACCCGGTGACGCCGTATCATTATCGAGAAAGAAAAATCAAATTTTTCTTTTTTATCTGTCATTTTACTATTTTTCATCATTTCATGTATATATGTTTCCCCAAACAATAATAGTTATGAGGAATAATGATGTTTTTAGCTATTTATTTATCTATTTATTTATTTATTTATTTATTTATTGTTAAAAAAAGTTTTAAGTTCGGTAGGTTTTATCCGGTCCAAGTCCTAGACCACCGGCGTCTGAGGATTTTAAGTGGTATTTACATATCGTCTATTAGAAATTCGAATCCCCGACTTCAAAGATGTTTTTAGCTAGCTATATGATTGATGTAAAACGTTACTTCTATTTTACTATTTTCAAAAATCTCTTGTTTCACCTAATTATTAGTATATGTTTTTCTAATAAATTTCTTAATTTTTGTAAAATCTCCTAAAACGATAGATAAAAAAATAAACAGAGAATGCATTATTGTTTTTAGGGTGTTTTGATTTTTTTTTTCTTTTGAATTTATCCAAGTCTCACAAAAAGGGTGCTGATTTTCACGGTACATATTTTACTCATAATATGTGGAAGCAAAAACTCAAATAGAATACTCATTTCTAATAAAATTAGTTAATGTCTTGTTTATACTCGAATCAATTGAAAAAATAAGTGATTTAGCAAATTATGACGACCTTGGCAGATTGGCATAACATAACAAACACAGGTGGTCTCCCTTAAGACAGCATGCTTGTCTGTTTTGGGATTAAATAGGATTAGAACGGGTTATATAGCACACCATTTAAATAGATGAGACAAGTTTTTTGCTAGTTCGATCTAACACGTTATGCTTTTGTCTCATCTATCCTACTTGGTCCGTTTTATTAGTTAAGTTCAAGATACATGTCCATAGTCTCAGTTTAAGATGGATAATGTCAGTCTTAAAAAAGAATTTGTGAATGTACTCTATGCCTTCCATGAGATTGTTGTGTGAAATAAAGTGTGAAACTAGTATGTGTGACTATGAATGTTTGTTATTGTATTTTTCAGGGAACGGAAACAAATTCGTGTTTTGAGCTGGATTGATATTTCATTAGTACTTGAGTTTGTGAGGTATGTCTATTGTCTATCTTCTCCAAGTGGATGTTCTTTGCTTCAGTCATTTTTTAATTTATTTTTTCCAATAAGTTCTTGGATTTCAGCTGCGTCATGAATTCAATGGCGTAGGAGAGCGGTGTAAGTTTACGTTGTAATCAGTGGCGGAGGCAGGATTTGAATTCAGCGGGGGCGAAAAATTTATGGGGGGTGAACGGGTTATGGTATAAGGGGAACTCGGAACTAAAACTTTTGCGATTTCCATCCGCCAGCGGGGCGAGCGCCCCTGCTAGTAGTCCCCCTAGCTCCACGACCGGTTCTAATCGTCTTACCATAAGCAAGTGTGTGTAAACTTACTGATCTTGTTATATAAGTCGTCTTCAATTTTTACATTGAAAACCGGTGTCGTTTTCCTCATTATGCTATGTTATACTCCCCCGTCCCGGTCAATTGTTGTCCTTTGGTTTTGGCACAAAGACCAAGGAAAGAGTAAGGGGCCAATTACTAAATGACAAGGGGAACAAATGATCAAATTGCTCATTAAATTCATTCTTAAAATAGAAAGGACAACAATTGACTAAGACACCACAATATGGAAAAGGACAACAAATGACAGGGACTGAGGGAGTATATTATTGTTATGCTTGCTGATAACTTACAAGAAACATTATGTAGAGAATTTAAGTATGACCAATGTTTGTGTCATATGTGAACCGTGAAGGGTAACTTGCTCTATTATTAGAGAGCTTCCGCATCACTCAGATTTCCGAGTTTTAGCAGCATGTATCTTGAGGGGGAATGATGGTCGTTAACTGATGAAAGTTGCTGTGTAGTGATAATACTGTTGTTGATTTAGTTTTAGCAGCATGTGTCTTAAAGAGGGAGTGATGGTCGTTAACTAATACGAAGTATGAGCTTCGTCTCACCAATACTCATGATTACTTTTCATTAGGGTATCTGAAGTGTTTGTTTACGAAGCGCGTGATTGCCTCAAAGTAACCGAACCTGCAAGGTAGAGCATGGTGTGTGGATAAAAGATAAGATGGGGCAATCGGAAGTTAACTCATCAGGGATGCCACCCGGCATGGATGATCAGAATCCCAAAATTGACCTCGGCGATAACCAAAACAACCAAAATAGCCAGAATGCATTGGGACGTCAGTCGACAATTTACTCGTTGACGTTGGATGAGTTCCAGCACACGTTGTGCGAGAATGGCAAGAATTTTGGATCGATGAACATGGACGAGTTTCTTAGCAGCATTTGGTCTGCTGAGGAAAATCACCATCACGGTCAACATCACGATAACTCAAAACCTACAATAGCTAAGCAGCCTAGCTTAACAAGGCAAGGCTCCCTCACTCTTCCAGCTCCGCTGTGTAGCAAGACTGTTGACGAGGTGTGGTCAGAGATACAGCGGACGCAACACCCGATTCAGCATCATATTCACGCAGAAACTGAAAATACCAATTCAACTGAACGCCAAGCTACCTTCGGTGAGATGACCCTAGAAGACTTCCTTGTCAAGGCCGGAGTAGTTCGGGAACAATGCGGTCCTGTTCCGGGTCCCCCCGTCCAACAACATCCCCCGCAGTATGGTTTCATGGGAATGCCAGCCGGCGGATACCAGCCAAGCACTGGGGCCGACACTTGCGGGTTCATAGGAAACGGGAAGAGGAATAACGGGTATCCCGTTGCTGCTACGCCTATCTCATGTTACGCAGGTAGAGTGAACACGAACGGTGCACCAGTTAGTCCAGTATCGCCAGACGGGTTGTGTGGGACAGGTCAGGTGGAAAATCCAGCGGCTCATTATGGACTCGACATGGCGTCCTTGCGTGGCCGGAAGAGGAATATTGACGGTCCAGTAGAGAAAGTTGTCGAGAGGAGGCAGAGACGGATGATTAAGAATCGTGAGTCAGCTGCCAGGTCTAGAGCGCGCAAACAGGTCCGTTTCCTCACCAAATCTACCGCCTGAAATTAAAAATTTAGTTGAAAGCATGAATTGTTAAATGATGTATCTGAAACAGGCATATACAGTGGAACTAGAAGCGGAATTAAATCAATTGAGGGAAGAGAACGCGCAACTGAAACAAGGCCTGGTAATTATTACATAATATTATGTTCTTATTTAGTAATTTTTTTTGTCGTGGGTGGTAGACGATGGGCTAACAATGAAAATTTGCGATGACAGGCGGAAATAGAGAGGCAAAGGAAGCAGCAGGTAATCCTATCTGTTCATTATCTTATTATTAGCTTGAATGTATGTCGTTAGTGGCGAATGTTTAGATTACTGATTACATGTTCAAGAATATCAGTCATTTGTTACATGTCTCAGTACTGCAATAATAGCGGAAAAAAATAGATGTCGAGTTTATTAATTTTTACTGAAAGGTTTTCTTAGATTACTGATTACACGCTCAAGAATATCACGTGGTTAGTGGCAAATGTTTAGATTACTGATTACACGCTCAAGAATATCATTGTCATTTGTTATGCATCTTAGTACTACAATAGCGAAAATAAATAGACGCAGCGCTTATTAATTTTTACTGAAAGGATTTTTTGGATGAAACAGTATAGGGAAGAGCAGAAACAAGTAGCAGCGACAGCGAGCAGGGTTGAGAGAGCGCTACAGAAATTCAAGGCATTGAGGAGGACTCGTAGCTGCAGATTTACGGACGACAAGTTTTAGAGGTTGGTTAGTCGATTTCCGGCCTACTAGTTGGTTTATGTAATTGTAGTAGTTAATATAGTACAAGTTATAGAGATTAGTTACTTCGTAGTTGATATCGGACTTTTTAGCTGGTTTATCTGTAGTTTAGCATTTGTAGTACTTTATACTAAAGATTTACACAATGTCAACAATATTTCGTTTAATTATCGTCACTTCGTTGGTTAGAGATTTGGTTTTTAGTTTTCCGGCATATTATCTGCATGTATTAAGCGACAATTGTGAGAAATGTAGAATTTAAATCAACAGCATTGACGACATTAGACAGTATCAGTCTAATACCAGAACCCAATATCTCCCTAAAATCGTCCCATAATATAACCTCACGGGACTTTCATGCAGGTCTTCATGACATCTAAATATAATTGTGTCATAGGGCTCAGCATTATGCTCAATCGTACCTTTCTTACACTGGATGTCGATGTGGGGTTAACGACATTGCAGCAAGTCGTCGATCATTTGATGCTGAATTTTAAAACCAACCGTTACTCTCCGAGTCCTTTCATCGGTTATAACCTATAAACACTAGGGGAGAGTATAATCGAGGCTAAAACTTTGAGTTTTAACTATTTAGCTGCTAAAGGAGATCGTCCATGGGACGTGATCAGGGGCGGATTTGGGGGGGGGGGACGTGACAAAAAAAAAAAAAAAAAAAAAAAATTTAAAAAAAAAGACGATATTTGAATTTTAATGTATAAATGTTGTCCGCAATTTTTTTTTTCTTACTGTGCCCCCTTTACTCAAATCCTGGATACGCCACTGGACGTGATTACGTGAAATGTATCTCGGGAAATTTGTACTATAATTGTTTGAACATACAGAGTGATGTCAAATATAAATATTTTAGGGATCCTAAAAAGGGGAAACCTAGCTAGTAGCAGAGGAAAGCATCACTTGCTATCCCAAGCTTCTGAAAAATGGTTAATATTATCGATTTTTGCTACTCAACAAGTTTTAATATAAAACCTAAACATAAGTACCGAGTATAAAACAGCAGGAAAAAAAATTTACTACCCAAAAATTTTATTTTTAAGTTTGCCGTTTATTCCCAAGTCGAATTTAATTTATTTTCTGGGTTAGATAAGTTTTGCTGAATACGTCCAAAATTACAATTGGGTTATTTGCATGCGTACAAGTTGTTGATGTAAACGGGAGTGGGCAGTACGTCAGCTAAAAAATTGTTCGTTGTGGAATAAGTCTCACACGCCGCAAAGGCCCAAAGTGTAAGACCAAGTCCATGGAATCGTCACAATTGGCAAACAAGCAAATACGAGTAGATAGATAATAACAAGCAATGCAACTTGTTGAGGTGGCCTTTGAGTAAGTGGTTAAAGTGACATTTTATAGATTTCACGATCATCAATTCATTAATGTATTAATTTTTTTTTAATTGTTTATAGCAATCGAACCTTAAACGATCAGGTTTTACTTTCAGACGCACCATGAATAAAGAAAGTTCTTTTACAAGTTTATAACGGTTCAACAACTAGGTAAAATCTTTGAAACCCACACTTGTAATATTATACGACAATGATGTATAAATGTGAAATCTGAAATCCTATTCACTCGACCTATTTGTTGCAGAATTACAAAGAGAGTTACAACAAATTCTCGTATTTCATGACCTTTATTATAATCAAATATAATTTACACTCGTGTAAATTCGATATACTTTAGATAAATTTCCTCGCTAACAACTAGAGCTGGACTCCAGCCCGGGCCAGCCCGGCCCGCACCAACGGGCTCCATTATTCCCAGCCCGGTCCCCAACCCGCACAACCCGCCCCAATACCCGGGCCGGTCCCGGGCTTCCTCTACCCCAGCCCACACCACCCAGCCCGCATGGCCCGCCATTTTTTAGCCCATTTGCCCAATCGGGCCGGTTCAGGGCCATAATTTCTACAACCCGGCCCGCCCCAGCCCGCACACTCTTAGCTTGTGGTGTGGGCTCGGGCTCTCTCCACCAGCCCGGCCCGCCCACAGCCTGGCTCGGCCCGCACCAACCCGGCCCGATGTCCAACTCTACTAACAACTCATTAACTCTACCATCCCTATCAATCTACCATGAATAGTTGTTATTAGATTTCTACAAAATAGCTAGTTTCTTACAAGATTGTTTGATACAATTAATAATCCCCTCTCATATACTCCGTAATATATAATCATTTTAGGATATTTGAAAAATAAAAAGTGACAAAAACTATTACATAGAATCCCCTTTTTCAAACTATATGTCATAACAGTGGGATTTTTGGTCAAACGATAAGGGGATCAAGGTTTAAATTACAACTCAAATGCAAATATTTAATATTTAATCAATCAAAAGGAGTCAGATTATAGGAAACACAGCACAACAAAGCTCTTCCCGACATAATTAAAATCCTTCACTAAGGCGTCTCGACGATGACGAGGTATTGCATCACGAAAGAGTTGTCATTGAAAGGGGCCTAGACTCTAGAGGGCTCAATCACTTCACACATGAGTGATGATACACACCTCTACAAAAATTCAAAACAATACCCCTTTGACATTGTCCAAAAGTCAAAACCCACCCCACCCCACCTTTTTTGGCCTTTTCACAGCAAAAAAACAACCCAATTCACACTTCCTCACTTCTCCCCACAACACACCACACTTAAAATAATAAAATCTCCATCCAATCTCACAAACACAATCCTCTCTATCTCAAAAGTCAACCCCCTTCCTTACCCTCTTCCCTCTTGTCACCTTCTTCCTTCATTTTCCCTCAAAATGGACGGTCCTCATGATTGGGACCTTCTAGCTATCGTCAGAAGTTGCTCTTCCACCACCGCATCAACCACCGTCTCCTCACCACCACCACCACCACCACAACCGCAACAACCACCACCATTCACTTACTCACCAACTTCAACTCTTTTCGGCTTTTCCAACCCGGTAACTACTACGACGTCGTTTTCAACTGGATATCAGGAGATTTGCTCTACATCGACGCCGGCATTTACTGTTTCACGGGTTGTTAAGCCGTTGAGTAATACTGGAAGTCATTCTCAAAGTCAAAGGATTAAAAAAAGGTTTGCTCTTTTTTTTTTTCCTTTTTTTTTTTTAAATTATTGATTTGAAGTGAAAAAGATTGGATTTTGATGAGTACCCATTGCTTAAAATGGTGTGAATTTAAATGGGTATTGTTTTGATTTATGAAATATAGGAAGAAATTGATGAAGAAGGTGTGTCATGTTCCTAGTGAAGGGTTATCTTCTGATAAATGGGCATGGAGAAAATATGGTCAGAAACCTATCAAGGGCTCTCCATATCCAAGGTCAGTTTTATGTTTTAGCGGATTCTTTATCCCATTTTCGTAGTCCACTTACAAAATGATGTTTATTGAAAGAGATTTTTAAAATCATCTTAGTATTCTGACACATCATCCTCTAATGTTCTTTCGATTCAATAGTTATTTATAGACGGGTATGTTTTTTACTCGTAAATGGTAATATCATGTTTATGTGTTCATTTTTGTTTGATTCTTGGGAGGAAGAAAATTATTGTATACTATATCTATGGAGTAAAGGAGATTAATTTTGTGTGTTTAGCATATTATAAAGCACCTAAACATGCTTTTTAAAGCATAGAAAGAACTTGTCCTTTAAACCTTCTTTTTCTTTCTATTTGTCAAGTAAAGAGATTCACACACTATCACTAAATTGTTCAAGAAGAGTCTAAGAATCTTTAACACAAAAGAAGTTGTTGTCTAAGGTTACTAATCTATTAATGGAATTCCACCTAGAAGAAAAACAAAAGCAGCTTCCAAGGGCCAAAACTCGATTTATTTATTTATTTAATCAGTTGATCTCCCCTGAGACGGTACTAAATTACCAATTTACTTCTTGGAAAACAGGGGATATTACAAATGCAGCAGCTCAAAGGGATGTTTGGCAAGAAAACAAGTGGAAAGGAATAAATCAGATCCGAAAATGTTCATAATCACCTACACATCAGATCACAACCACCCTTTCCCGACTCACCGCAGCACCCTTGCCGGAAGTACACGTCAGAAGACTCTTACCCCCACCAGTACACCACCGGCTTCTCCCTCCGCCACTAGCGTCTCCCCTTTGACTGAAAGGTCAGAGTCGAATACAGACGATAAACAAGGGCTCTCTGACTTGATGCTCAATGATGACTTCTATGCTGGGTTTGATCAGATTGATGATGTTATTGATGATACTGATTGTTTCTCAGAATTTTTCTCAACGTCCTCGGAGTTTCCATGGCTAGCTAATGGCTGCACCACCACCACCACCGCTTCCACTGTCGCTTCCGCTGGTGGTGTGGTTTGACTTTTACTTCTCAGTAGGTGGGATTAACTTTTCAGGAAATGGACATGAATCATGATGCTCCTACACTCTAGTGTGGTCAGTTTTTACAGCTTTTCGGTTGGAGAAATGGTCACAAATTGTCAGAATCTCTTCTGTAAGAGTGTAAGGTCACAATTACCTTGTGATTTGTAAGTTAGTGGAAATTTACAGTGAAAGTTGAGAGAGAAAGAACATCATAGTACATAGTTGGCAGAATCTCAACAAAGTCTTGTAGAGGAAAAAAGTAGAGGTTGTTGCATTTGCTGATAGAGTAAAAAGTTAATTTGAGCAAGTTATTTCATAGAACTATTTACAAAAAGTATTAAACTTTATTTCGAATTCAATTCCGGGCACACATTTTATTCTCCCTCATGCAGTAGTAGTCTCTCTATATTAACGAATAACGACAGGAAAATGTTATGCCCATCTGAACCCTTTTACCACTTTTTGTGATGGAAAAAGCGGGTCCATGTTACCTTTGGTCTGGATGGGAGGGAATAGTTGGTTTAAGATGGAAAATGGGCGTGTATAGGTACAGTTGTGTGATGTTAATGACGCAGGTCACGGGGCTATGCAATGCAGGTCGCCGTCTTCCATGAATTCCATCCTTGTTTCAATTTAGGGGAGGAATAAAATTGGTAGGGTTAATAAAAGCCTAATTGCCTGAACTGAGGTGTACAGTAGTACACTACTGATGCAAAACTAGTAGTACTCTCACATGATAGACTTCTTGAAGAGGAAAGTAATAAGAGCAGCAATGTCACACATTACTTTCTCCAGACACCATATTTAAATAGACATGATAAATTTTTATCATCGAACGATATAACACAGGAGTTAAACCGAAGTTGACAACTTTGCCCGTAAAAGCCATAAACTTCGGTTTATGATATGCATTGTCGGTCTCAAGCTGGTTTATTTTGGTGTTTACCAGAAGTATCCCCTACCAACAGTTGGAGCAATCTCCTTTGGGGTACTGAAGACAATTTAATTGGCTTTTTCATTCGCAAGAGTCAGGAATTGAACCCCTGACCACTTGGTTAAGAGATGAGAGCCCTTAACACTCACACCAACCTGGTTTATGGAAGAAAGTTAAAACATGTGATTGTTGACGAGAAAATTAGTTTGGTCCTCTAAAAAAAGGTTGCTTTTTTTTATAGCTAAATGGATAATATTGCTCAAAGCCTGTTTGAAAAATAGCCGAGAATTTGCTCACATCAAGTTCTTACGAAATCCGCATTTTATTAATCGCTCTTACCAGGTACCGATGACTCTATTACTATATCAGGTGCTTTTAGCATTCTCCATCTTTTCAGCGGCATCAGCTGCAGCAGAAGCAGCTTCTGTCAAACCCCTTCGCTCTAGCTCTTTCAAGAAACTGTCGACTTCTGGCGCACTGATTTTATATGGGCTATGAGCAGGACTCGGAAATGTGCCACTTATCACTTCTTCCTTGTACTCAGAAAGAGCCTTGTTGATCACCTCTCCCACATGCGCGTATTGCTTGCAGAATTTAGGCGTGACCTGAGGAATTACATGAAAAACAACTAACCTGTAAGTAAATTTAGGCGTCACAAGTCACAAGATGAGAACACGGGATGTAAAAATCTGACCTTTGCATGATGCGGGTGTTGCATCATTCCCAGTAGATCATGATACACTAAAACCTGCAAACATTATCATTACAGTAGTATTTAGTGTCTTGTGAGACTGCCTGACATAAGTCGATAAAGCCATAAAGGTTAGATTTGATTAAGTTATGAATATTTTGAGGGTGAATAGAGCAGAAAAATGTGAGGCCGGTTCGTTTGAGAATTTGTGTTTCCATAAAGAGGACAACGATGTTTTGACTCTTGTCGTAAGGCTACCAAGTTTCAAAATAAAACAATATGCTTTCGGATAAGAAAGAGAGTAGATAGCGATAATTCGACAAAATGCAAGGGAAGCTTAAATGTTTTATCTTAAAGTCCAACTCTCGTTTCTTACTCGCCTTAAAATATGGTGTGATCAAATAGAAAACAGCAATCTCTTAAACCCCAAAAATACTAATGCATCTTAGATCACTTTACCTAATACTCGATAGATATTTGCTACTGGGGAAAGAGAAGTCGAGTAACCAAACCTGTCCACTACAAAAAGGTCCTGCTCCTATGCCAATGGTAGGGATTCCTAAGGCAGATGTTGTTGCTGCTGCAATTGGTGGCGGAACACATTCAAGGACGACTGAGAAACAACCAGCTTCTTGCAATGCAAGTGCAGTCTCCACGACCTGCACAATAATCCGATTCAGCTCTAGCAAAGACCATAGTATCTTCATGATAGTTCAAAGAGGGTAACACCACAACTTCCAATGAACCCACCATTGATCTCATATGAGACGGTCGTTAGACTAACTCAAATAAACTACAGTCTACACCCAGTTACACCCAATATCATGAGACGGGTCAATCTCATAATACTTGTGCCATGAAATCATTAATTTGAAAATTTGTAAGACTACATTGGAAACAGGAGGGTCCAACTGTCCAAGTAAACCTCAATATCTGAAAGACTGAAACTAAAGACTGTACAAAAGAAGACGTACATTAACTGCGCTGGAGACGTTTCTCCCCTGAGGTCTAAATCCACCCAGAACGCTGATAGCTTGAGGAGTCAACCCGACATGCCCCATCACTGCAATTCCAGCTTCCACAATCGCTTTTGCCGCTGTTATTCTTGAAGGTGCTCCTCCCTCTAATTTAATGGAATCCATTCGGCCCTCTTTTAAAATCCTGACTGCTGTGTTGACCGCCTGCTCATCATTCAGACTGCCCAATCATGAATAATCACACATATTGGTAACTGAACTTTGCCATTCAAAACAATCAAATATTCAAATAACACCAACAAGAATGTCAACAATCTCAAAATGTAGTTTTTTCATCCAAAATAACATACAATTCTCAGCCCTTCTTTTACTGTGATTTACCCGTCACTATGCGATCTGTTATGCACTTTTTATATGTCTTCAGAACGAGGTAATGATTGCTTAAATAGACACCTCAGCACGCTTGTGACGAGATTTTCTGAGGTATGCACTTTTGCCTGTTGTGACTCTAGAACGTCTCATAACGCCATTCTGGAAATGTCATATGCTCTTACTATACTGAATTACAGACATAACAAAAATTCTCTGATAAGATCAACAATTGGGAAATTGAACACAGATACAACACTAGTTACTGTTAAGCTCAGCTTTTCGCAAAATTGATCATAGAGATAGGAAACACCAAAATTACGAATTCCAACTCTTTTCAAATAAAAACTCCCTCAAATCAGCGGCGGAGCCAGGGAGGTAGCAGGGGCGCTCACCGGATAGTGACATTTTTGAATTTTTTTGTTAAAATTTCCTATTATGTTAGTTTACCTTAATCATTATGTCCTCCTGATACTTTTTTGCTCCCTAACTACAAATTCTGGCTACGCCACTACCTCAAGGCAAGTCAAACTAACTCCTGATACTTTTTCGCTCCCTAACTACAAATTTTAGCTACGCCACTACTTCCATTCACTAAGGCAAGTCAAACAAACTTTTTCGCTCCCTAACTAGAAATTCTGGCTACGCCACTACCTCCATTCAGTAAGGCAAGTCAAATAACTCCTGATACTTTTTCGCTCCCTAACTACAAATTCTGGCTACGCCACTACCTCCATTCACTAAGGCAAGTCAATCAACTCTTGATACTTTTTCGCTCCCTAACTACAAATTCTGGCTACGCCACTACCTCCATTCAGGATAAGGCAAGTAAAACAACAAGAAAGTCTCAAAAGGAGATCACAGCGAAAAAACAAACCAAAGGTCCACAATATACACACATGCAGACAAGTTTTCAATTACTTTCTCCGTCTCAATCATTTATTTAGCTTTGATTAAAATACTCGTCAATCGCCACAAATAATATAAAATTTAAAAGACAAAATTGATCAACCAATTCAAAAATGAACCTGAGAAGCACTGGATTCATAAGAACCAAAAGGAAGATCACCAACAAGAAGCGGTCGCCTAGCGCCACGAGCAACAGCACGACAATGAACAAGCATTTCATCAACCGTAATTGGCAATGTGGTATCATGTCCATGGACAACCATAGCCGCAGAATCTCCAACCAGACAAATATCGATACCGGCGGAATCAAGGTGAACCGCAGAAGGGTAATCGTAGGCAGTGACCATTGTAATTGGCTCTTTTCTCTTGTGTTTTTGACGGAGGTGGGCCAGGGTTACACGTTGGTCTGGGTTTTGCGGTTTTGGGCCGCCGTATACGGTGTTTTCCGGGATGTTGCTGAAGTTTTTGATTTGGGTTTTAAGGCGGAGGCCGCGGCGGAGGGTGGCGCCGAGGGTGGCCATTTGAGGTAGGTAGACAGGGAATGTGGTTGTTGAGGTTTTGGATAGAAGTGTCAGGTGTTTTGTTCGGAAACTCGGATGTTGTGTTTTTCCACGTTGACGAACTTTAGTTGTGTTCACACACAAAGTGCGAGTAGAGTCGATATAGAACTCTCTAATAAAAGTTTTATAAATTGATTCAGAAAATTTGAATAATAGTTTTATGAGTAGATGTAAGAGCACCCACATTGAAGAGGATGTTGCATTCTCTTAGAAAGATCTCCGATAGTTACGCTAAAAGGACAACTGCGAATAAAAAAAGATTTATTTCCTACTTGCAATTAACCATCGGAAAGACTCCACATCAACTATTTTAAACGTATTTAGCATTTGAAATGGAAAGTAAAGCTCAAATGGTCCCACATGAAAATATAACCAATAGAAAAATAGTTGTCTCATTTATTTTTTATTTAGTAATTAAGAATTAAATAAATTAATAAAAAAATGTGTTAGTTAGGTCTCATCAAGCTAATACTAAATAGGATTCACCATTGGAGTAACTTGTATCTTGAAATTGTTGTTCTTCAAAAAAATGATGTAAGCGAAAGGTAAAAAGTACCAACCAACTGCTTACCATTGTGGATGCTTCTTAAGACCTTCTCTCCTCAGAGGAGGATATCCTCTTCAATGTGAGATTAATTTTAACATCCTCTTTGAAAGAGGAAGAGGAAGACTTCCTCTATTTTTAGAAGACAACCTAGCCCTTGTGTCCACTCCTCTATCAAATTATTGCATATGCATTTTATTTTATATAATTATCACATTAACTAATATTAAAAAAGAATTAAAATATGAAAGAGAGTGTAAAGAGGATCCTCTTTGATGTGGAAAAAAAAAAAGGGAAAATGCACGCGGTGCCCTTTAAGTTTCGATTTTTGCCCGAAATACCCAATTTTTTGTTCCCGAAAGCTTTAAGAGGCCATAACCCGTGTCTACGAGTTCAAAAAGTGATAATTTTTTTTTTCAAATCGATTATCTTTCCGAGAACTACGATTTGAAAAAAAAAATTGTCGTATTTGGATCCCGTGGCTAGGAGTTTTTGTACGTCAAAGTTTTTTTTACCGAACAAACTTTGAGTGACCATATCTCTTGGTCACGAATTCCAAACTCGACAATTTTTTTTTTCAAGTCGTAGTTCTCGAAAAGATAATCAATTTGAAAAAAAAAATCGTCACTTTCTGAGCTCAAAAATACGAGTTATAGCCTCTTAAAGTTTTCCGGATCAAAAAATTGGGTATTTCGGGCAAAATATCAAAGTTTAAGGGCACCGCGTGCATTTTCCGAAAAAAAAAAGAATAGAAAGATGATGGAGATAGTGGAAAATGAGTTGGATGAAAGAGGATGTGAGGTGTCAAAAAAATAGTGGGAAAGAAAGAAAATAAGAGGAAGAGTACATACTCTTCAATGTGGATGCTCTAAAGACCTAATCTGATGCGGAAATAAAATTCATCTCACGAATAATAGATACCCCATAAATTTTGGCCGTTGTGCTCCCGTGCAAGATTAATAAAAAAAAGAGAAAAACGGGTTCACGACATCATCTAAAAATAAGAGTTTTTTATTATATTTTCTCCGAATCAAGATTATATTACGGAGTAATTAGCGATTTTTCAAGTTGTTGAACACTTGAAACTGTAGGCAAGGGGATAGAACAACGAACTATGCTCAGGAACATGCGTCAAATATACGGCAATGGAACAACCTCATGTGTTTGCCGAAATTCAGGGGGTGTTTGTTTCGTGCACGGGTATGATTTTGGAATCAAAAATCATACCCGAGTGATATGGGTTTGGAACTTATCCCTCATACCTTGTGTTTGTTTCATTTTTGAGTGGTATCAGTTTGAACCTCAATTAAGGTTAAAATGCGTAAACTAAAATATCGTAAATAATAATTTTCAATATTATAAATTTATGAAAATGATCATTTAATCAAATAATTATATAAAAAATTGGATTTATATTTTATAATATGCTATAATTTGTTTTTTCATATTTTTGTTCATTTTAGTTTGATACCCATGGATATCAATCTCATACCCACCCCCCTTCTTGGGTATGAGAAACCCATACCTCATGGGTTTGAGGTATGGGTATAAAACCTCCAAATTTGTCAAACAAACATTTGGTATGGGTTTGACTTATTCCAAACCCATACCTTATACTTTTTTTTTGTGTGAACCAAACATCCCCTCAATACTTGTCAAAAAAGATTTAATACTGCTTATTTGGGCTGAAATCGAATAGGGTAACTCCTGAAGCGATCCCGGGTACGAGGTAAAAAAGACCGGGAGAAACAAATTTTGATCCGATACAGCCTCCCCGAACGGCTCAAATTAAATTGAAGTGTATAATACACGTTTATTGGGATTTTAGGGTCCCGAACAAAAATGTCTGTAAATTACATGGATGGTTCCTAGAGTCGGATAAAGCGGCCAAAAAAATTTCGTGGTGCAACAAAAGACATTTAATGGAGCCTGTATGCGATCAACCAGTCTTGGCCGAAAACCGGATACTTATCAAAAATGGTTTAATATTTGTTATTTGAGGCTCAAATCGAATAGGATAAATCTTGAAACAATCCCGGACATGAGGTAAAAAAGATCGGGAGAAAAAAAATTATGATCCGATACGGCCTCGCGAACGGCTCAAATTGAAATATAATACACGGTTTTTAAAATTCATGCGTCCCGGAACAGAAATGTCCTAAATTATGCAAACGGTGTCTCGAATCAGGCAAAGATGCCCCAAAATTTTTGTGGAGCAACAAATTACATTTGAGGCCGTTGATGCTCTATAAACCAGTATGTGGAAAATCGGCTATTTATTAAAAATGGTTTAATAATTGTTATTTGGATTTAAATCGAATAGGGTAACTCATAAAGTGACCTTGGACACGTGGTTGAAAAACTGGCACAAAAATAAATATGACCCGATACGGCCTCTCGAACAACTCAAATTGAAGTGTATAATACGCGGTTTTGTAGAATGTGGATTTCAGGTTTCTGAGACAAAAATGTCTGTAAATCACATGGAGGGTTTCTAAAGTCAGATAAAGGGGCCACAAAAATTTCGTGTTGCAACAGAAGACATTTAATGGAGCTGATATGCGATCAACCAGTCTTGGACGGAAATCGGATACTTGTCAAAAGTGGTTTAATATTTGTTTTTTGGGGCTGAAATCGAATAAGATAACTCTTGAAGCGACCCCAGACATGAGGTAAAAAAGACCGGGGGGGGGGGGGGGGAAGTATGATCTGATACGGCCTGCCAAAGTGCCAAACGGCTCAAATTGAAATATAATACACGGTTTTCAGAATTTAAGGGCCCCGGAACAGAAATATCCGTAAATTATACGAACGGTTTCTCGAATCAGACAAAGATGCCCCAAAAAATTTGTGAAGCAACAGATTACATTTGAGACCATTGATGCTCTATAAACCAGTTTGTGGAAAATCAAATAATCGTTAAAAAATAGTTTAATAATTTTTATTTAGAAGTAAATCGACTAGGTTAACTCATAAAGTAACATGGAGTGGTGATCGTCAAAAGGAGGTGATCAGTGGTGGTTGGAAAGGTAGATAAAAAAAATGGGGGATGACGAAAGTGAACCATTGGAATTTGGGTGATTATAAAGTTTACAACGGTACTATAATTATTTATTCAGTAGGTCTCATGAGAGACCGTCTCCTGCTAATTTAGTGGGATACATAATAGGGAAAAAAAGAAGTCGGTGGATCCCCCATCCCATCATGTGAGAGGTCTCTCAATAACGCTATTGAGAGACCGTCTCTCTGAAGTTTTTGTGTTATTTTTGTACACTACTAGGGTAATAAAGTATAGTAGAAAGTTATATACACGTGTTACGTAATTATTAGTTTTACTAGTTTAGATCCCGTGCAGTAATTGCACGGTATATAGAGTTTCCCTAATTTTTTTAATAAATTACTTATATAATAGTGGTATCTCATTAATTGTTCATATTTCTCGTCACGGTATATAGAGTTTTTTTTATTTTTAATAAATTACTTATATAATAGTGTTATCTCATTAATTATTCATATTTCTGTCATTGCATTTTGCTTTGGGAAAAAAAAGTTATAACTGACAATTAATCAAGAGTGTTGAGTAATGTGTTGAAATATATTTTAAACAAAATATATTTTTTTATACCACAAAGTTAATGATTTTAGTTTTAAAATTCTCTTGATTTTTTTTTGTCACGAATGTAATAATTGCAATTTACAGTTTATTTTATACGTAATATGAGTAAGAATCAATAAAATCTGTAGCAATTTATAGATTTATAGTAATTTTATTTATATTTTTAAAAAGATGCTTTTTCGTGGAAAGTTTTTTAGATCCATCTATTCTTTTAATAGATAGGGGATTTTTAACTTTTATAAGTTTAGTGTAGATTCATTAAGTTATCAGTTCAGTTCAATTCAGCTCCATTAACTTCAGCTCAGTTCATATCCATTAAATTCAGTTTAGTTTAGCTCCGTTAAATTCAGTTTAGATGGTTTCAGTCCAAAAGAACATGACCTAAATGGGTGAGCAAAAACACGTGACTGATTTCAATCCCAGAAATGATCATAATAAACGTACTTAAAATGAACAATATATCGAATAGCTTGATTAGAACCCATGAGTTTTTGGAAACGTTCTTGAAGTGATGCATCATCTCGTAGTCGTATAAGAATGTTGAAGTAAATGATGTCGCGAACTGTAATATAAGCTGCTTTCATGTTGAAGTCGGAATCGAGTTGTAGCTCGATTTCCGCGTTAGATTACTAGCATGGAACAGCTCCTTCCAATATTAGGCCACATTGAAGTCATTAGAAAACGTTGCTTCTCTACTCGGTCCATCCACATGGCTACCTCTGTGGCTCGATTTCACCAGCAATTGTTGTAACTCCTGGCTCGATTTTATATGCTATGAATTTGTTTCAGAGTCTAATTAGGATTCCGCAATTGTTTAGGTTTCTAGAAAAATAAAGGAAATTAATAATAATTTTGTATCTTTACGAAAGTGTTAATGATTCCTATATAGTCTCTCATAGGCTGTTATGAGAGCACTATATAAACTCTCATAGGCCATCTATTTTATTCATCCGAAGTCTGAATACTCTGAAATCTGTAATTCCTACAACAAATTCCGAACAGACGAGATTAGAAAGATGGGGCAAACGATTTCCAACCACGCTGAGGCCGAAAATCTAGCAATTAAAATACGTGAATATGCGGAGGCGGCCTTAGAATACTTCAACAACAGCCAGGTAAATAAATTTTTAGTCCTCCCATTCAATTTAAAATTTTTCGTACATATTTAACAGTTATCGATTGTTATTAATTGTCGTACATATTTTGGTTAAAATACAGGATGACGGCAAAAGATATGAGCTTGTAGAACATGGTCTTATGGCAAGGGGTTTTATGATGGATCACCTTGATAGGCTTGATTTCAAGGCTAAGGAAAAAGATTGTCCAAGCGCTCCAGTCGAGACGTTCTTTGCGCAGTTGAGTTTTGTCCCGCATATGAGGATCGACTCTTGTGTAAGGTTGGGGCCTAGTCAAGAGCTACCATCAGTCGTTTAGTCGAATAAAACTAATCCTGGGATTAGATTTAGTTAGTTGTTTATTTGTTGAATAAGTTTAGCAATTAGATTTAGTTATATAGTCGTTATGAGTTGTTAGATTAAGTTTAGGATTATTTAATCCCATGATCTTCTATGTATGTTAATGGTGATTATTTATTTTCCGACATTTTTTGGGGTGTCTAAAGAATTTCTGATTTTTGTAAAGACAATGACGCTCTGCGAGTCTACGGTAGGAAAATTTAACTACACCATGTTATGTGATTTGATTGCAGCGACGTTTATTTAACATTGTTGATTGAATTGCCATTGGGGTTCGGTTTTCTATATGAAACAGCGACCATTAACAGTAATTATTGTAGAAGACGAGATGACAGTGATTATAGTTGCATTACCAAATGAAACACATTTGGCTACCTCAACAATTGCATTTGAACCTATAAGACAACCAGTAAAAATTTAAAAAAGTTTAGGTAAAATATAAGTGCTCTTACACGAATTAATTTAGTTTTTTTTTTTTTTTTTTTTGGTGCTTACACGAATTAATTTAGTGAAAGCTATTATTTTTTTTTTTTTTTTGAAAAGGTCCACCTTTGTGCAACTGTTTATGATACCGTTCTTCATGAAAACAATCATTAAAGAATATTATTTTTTTGAGAAAAAATCTTTAGAGAATTAGTCTTACCTTTGAAATTTATGAAAGTGCATAAATTAAATATTTAAAAATGACGGGTTAGAGCTCTTTGGGTATTTTAAATTATTTTTTAATGAAGTTAAGGAGTACCAATAATACTGTATTTACGAAAGATGAAAGATACCACTTAAAATTCAGAAAAAACAAGAAGGTACCATATATATAGAAAAATCCTAAATAAAAATAGCTCATCTCCCTATATACTAAGGGGTCGTTACTCGTTTGGTTGCATGTAGGAAGTTGCATTGCCTAGGAAGTGATAAATCACATGATTTTAGAATTCATGTGAATTAGGAAAAATTGTTTGGTTGCATAAAGGAAATGCAATTCATGTAGGCATTCCCACTTACCTAGGGGGACGTAGGTAAGCAACTTCTTCCATTATGGTGGAATTAAAGTTCCAAGGTAATTGTATTTCATGTGAATTGGGGTAACCAAACAAGTTACCCATTTTGCAATTCACATTAATTGGAATTCCTGTGTTATTTAATGGGTAAAACAACCCCTAAGAGAATAAAAACTATGAAAAAATTTCCGTCTAAAGTGCACTTACTTAAATAAGGAAACAAATAATTTTTTCTTTCATTAAACCATTATCCTTACATTAAATTATAATCTTTTCATTACTCTAAAATATAATATTTTTAATTGAAATGAAATATAGTTTGAGAATTAAACCATTATCCTTACATTAAATTATAATGTTGATGTTTTTAGTGGATGCAGTAATATAATATTATTTTTAAAAATAATGTTGACAAACTATTTTCAGTAAACATAATCTTATTCGAGTTAAAACTATTGAAGTTTCTCTTTTCCAACTTTTGATATGAAATATTATCAATAGTTATTTCATTTATAAATTTCCAAATGAGTTCAATAAATAACACTCTCATCTAAAAAACCGTACATTTATACGAGAATTACACTAATGACTCTTATATACCGCACATGCATTGCGCGAGATATATATACTAGTTCCTCAAACAAGTGACTTCCCTCGACCCTCGTTGAAATATACTCCGTATTTGACAACTTCAAGTGACAAGTAATTGGAAGGCGAATTTTTCTCCAAATAAGTACTAAGAAGAAACAGATAAAAACTCATGGACATTTTCTAAGAAATGTAAAACACACAATTACACGAAAACGAAAATGTCCAACATCAACAGCCTCCACACAAGAAACTTTTATAGTTTTAGAGAGAGAATGTAGAGAGAGGTTAGCTCTGAAATTCCTGCAACAATCTTCTTAGGGATCTGCAAAATGGCAAAAGCAAAAAAACTACCTAATAATAATTCTAAAAATAGTAATAAAAATTCTAAAAACCAAAAAATTACTGCAGGTCAGAGGATAGACGAGGATTCATCAGTACAGACGGAAATTAGTGCTACTGAAAGAGTTCCAGAATCCAGGGCTAGGGTTTTGGAATTCACAGACCAGACCCTTGAACCTTATGATCTGGATGAAGATTTGGATACGGTTCCTGAAGTTTTGGTGCCTACTGAGGAAAGTGAGCCTGTTTCTTCTGCAGAAGTAGTTCCTGATGAAGTAGCACCTACTCCTGGTGAAGCTTATGGAGGATGGAAGGAGGTTTCTCGTGGGAAGGTAAAATCTGCTCCTCTTCTCAAGCTTACAATTGATGATGTTAAGGAAGAGATTTCATACTGGTCCACTTCTGTTTTTGGATATGTGGTTGGTGCTAACCCGCCATGGAATGTTCTGGATGGGTTTATTAAGAGGATGTGGAAAGAGGAGGACTATAACCAGGTCTCCTTTTTGCCTAATGGGATTTTCTTAGTTAGGTTTAAGACTAAGGAGATTCAACAAAAGGTGATTAAACAAGGGTATGTGATGTTTGACAATAAACCAGTCATTATAAGAGAATGGACTCCTTCTACTAACCTTGTCAAGGAGAAGCTTGATAAATTGCCTATTTGGGTTAAGATGGTTGGTCTTGACTTGAAGTTTTGGGGGAAGGAGTGTCTGCACAAATTGGGAGGATTGATTGGCACTGTAATCAGACGTGATGAAGCAACTGAGAAAAAGATGTTTCTGGGGTATGCTAGACTTATGATAGAGGTCCAAATCAATCAGCAGTTCCCAGAATCTTTGAGTTTTTTGGATGAGGAGGGTCAGGAAAGGAAAGTTAGGTTGGAGTATGATTGGCTTCCTATAACTTGTAACACCTGTCGTGGAATTGGGCATGCTACAGGGCAGTGTAGGAAGAAACCCAGTACACAGAAGGTTACTCAAGTTTGGAGGAAGAAGCCTTCAGTTCCTGTGACTGTTACACAGGCTACACCTAAGGTTGGAGTGATTGGGGATAACAGAAGTATCTCCCCTGCTCAGACTGCATCAAGATTGAGCAGGCAGGATACTCATCACCCACCAATTACACCAGGAGGTCATTCTTATGTGGAGGCTGTTAAGCTGTCACTGAGGAAAGAGAAGGAAACTGTTGAGCTTAATTTGGATAAGGGAAGTGCACCAAGGATAGATTGTGATAATGGTTAGACTGGGTTTTTGGAATGTTCGTGGTCTCAATAAGGTGAATAAACAGCTGGATCTTAGAAGATTCTTGCATCTAAATAAAATAGACTTGTTTGGTTTGATCGAAACTAGGGTGAAGAAGAATAAATGGCAGAAAGTAAGTAATTTTATCACTAATAGTTGGGCTTTTTGCACTAATCACCAATGTCACAAAGGTGGTAGATTATGGGTACTCTGGAATCCTCAAGTTCTCAGCATTGACATACAACATATATCAGCTCAGACCATTCATCTGAAAGTTTTAGACAGAGGAAGGCAATTGTATTACTGGGTCACTTTTGTTTATGGTTTTAATAAAGCAGTTGAAAGGAAAGTTCTATGGAAAACTTTGGAAAGCTATTCTAAAATCACTCCTGGGGCTTGGTTGGTGGGAGGTGATTTCAACAATGTGTTGCAGTGTAATGAACGGATAGGTGCTCATATAACTAATGCAGAAATGGTTCCTTTTCAAAACTGTGTTCTGAACTGTGGTCTTACTGATCTTAAAGCTGTGGGGTCTTTTTTTACCTGGTGCAATAAGCAGGAGATGCAGTCTAGGGTTTATAGCAGAATTGATAGGGTCCTTATAAATGATGATTGGTTAAATTTGCATTCTGAGTCTTTTGCAAATTTTCTTCCTGAAGGCATCTATGATCATTGTCCATGTGTAGTTCAATTGGATAGTAATGACAGGGCTAGGAATGTGCCATTTAGATATTATAATATGTGGGGTAAAGCTCCTGGTTTTTTGGAAATTGTTAACCAGCACTGGAATGTGTCAATGTATGGCACTCATATGTATAAGTTGGTTACCAGAATGAAGGCTATGAAGAAGGATCTAAAAGCTTTAAATAGAGATAATTTTCATGATGTGGAGAAAAATGCTCATATAATGCAGCTGACCCTGCAGAATATTCAGAAGGAATTGCAGACTTCTCCCCATGATGCTGAGTTGATTGAAGCAGAGAAATCTGCTGCTGCTGGTTATAAAGTCCTGGATGAAGCCAGGTATCTTTACTTGGCTCAAAAAGCTAAAGTTAGTTGGCTTGAGGAGGGTGATGAGAATACAGCTTTCTTCCACTCTGCTATTAAGAAACGTAGAATGGCAAATAAGGTGGTTCAAATTGAGGATGAGCATGGGAACACACTTACTCATCTTCAGGATATTAATGATGCTTTTGAAAGATACTATCTTAATCTTTTGGGCACTAATAGTTCAGTGAAGAAGGTGCACTATCCTACTGTGAGGCAAGGTAATATTTTGACAGTGGAGCATCATAGCTACCTTGCCAGACCTGTGACTGGGGAGGAAGTCAGACAAACAATCTTTTCCATTCCTAGCAACAAATCTCCTGGTCCTGATGGGTTTAACTCACAATTCTTTAAAGACACTTGGGGGGTTATTGGAGCTGATGTGGTAGCTGCTGTTCAGGACTTCTTCTCCTCTGGCAAGCTGCTCAAGCAGATAAATAACACCACCCTTACTCTTATTCCAAAAGTTGATATGCCTAAGAATGTTAATCAGTTTAGACCTATTGCTTGTTGCAATACAATTTACAAATGTATTGCAAAGATTCTATGCAATAGACTCAATGAGGTGTTGCCTGCAATTATCAGTCCTACCCAGAGTGCTTTCATCAAAGATCGAGATATTGTTGAAAATATCTTGATTTGTCAAGACATCACAAAGCTTTACAACAGAAAGCACTGCTCGCCCAGAGTGATTATGAAACTGGATTTGCAGAAGGCCTATGACACTGTTGAATGGAGCTTCTTGGAGGATATGCTCAAAGCTCTAAATTTCCCTCCTCACTTTCTCAATATGCTGATGGAATGTGTGACTACTCCTCACTTTTATTTGTCACTTAATGGTGAACAGTTTGGGTACTTCAAAGGGAGAAGGGGTTTAAGACAAGGGGATCCCCTTTCCCCTTTGTTATTCACAGTTTGCATGGAGTATCTCACTAGGGTTTTAAATAGAGTCAAGGATATCCCTGGTTTTAAGCATCACCCATTATGCAGGAAGCTCAATCTCACCCATTTATGCTTTGCAGATGACCTACTGGTCTTTTGTAGAGGTGATTGGGATTCTATGACTGTAATTATGAGGGCATTCAATACCTTCTCTGCTGCATCAGGCCTTCAAATGAATAAACAAAAGTCTAACATCTATGGGAATGGTTTGCCTAGGGAATTATTGGAGAAGTTTGCTCAGTTGAGTGGGTTGAAAATTGGTAAGCTTCCTTTTAAATATCTAGGAGTGCCCATAGCAGCTAAAAAACTCTCTGTTCTGGATTGTAACATCTTAGTGGAACGTATTGTTGATAGAATCAGAGCCTTGGGGGCAAAAAAACTCTCTTATGCTGGTAGGTTGGTGTTGATTAAGAGTGTTCTTAGCACGTTACATAGCTACTGGGCGCGGATTTACATTATTCCTACCTGCATTATGGTGAAGATTGAGAGTATTTGTAGGAGTTTCTTGTGGAAAGGTGCAACCTCAACTGAATCCCCTGCACTTGTTGCCTGGGATAAGGTGTGTCTACCAAAGAACAAAGGAGGATTAGGGGTATGTGATTTGAAGAGATGGAATATTGCAGCTGTTGGTAAGTATGTATGGTGGTTGATGCAAAAAAAGGACCATTTGTGGGTAAAATGGGTGCATTGTGTTTATATAAAAGACTGCTCTTGGCATGACTATAAACCTCCACAGGGGAGTAGTTGGGCTTGGAGACGTATTTGCAGAGTAAAAGATAGGTTGCTGGCTGGGTATGTTGGTAATGATTGGCTAAGTGTTGAAGGTGTTTATACCATTGCTGCAGGCTATCAGTGGCTGGGTATAGCCTGTCCAGCTGTGGATTGGTGTCCTTTCATTTGGAATTCTGCTGCTATTCCTAAGCACCAGTTCATTGGCTGGTTATGGGTTCAAGGTCGTCTGTTAACTAAGGATAGACTGTGTCGTATGCATATTGGAGCAGACACTACTTGTGATCTTTGTGGTGTAGCTGAGGAGAGTCATAAGCACCTATTTTTTGAATGCGTATACAGTCAATTGTGTTTACAGCAGGTTAATGGTTGGAGTCATGGTAATATAACGCAGGCAAATCAGTTGGAATGGTGGAGGAAGATGAGGACCAATGGTAAGCAGGATGTGTATGTCGCCATTTTCCTTGCCCTGGTTTATCACATCTGGTGGGCCCGCAATAATTGTAGGGTTAATCAGGTGCTCTGGTCTCCTGAGGTAATTTGCCAAAGGGTCAAGTTTGATGTAACAGTAAAACAAAAACAGGTTTGTAAAGGAAGCTCTAGGAGATTGTTAGAAGAGTTCCTTGATTAAATAGAGGTCTAGTTGTTGATAAGAATTGGTAAACCCAATTCGTAATATGTTGTATGGTTGAGAAATCTTGTATTTGGGCTTCATGGATTAATGAAATTTCTTACTTTCTACCAAAAAAAAAGAAAATGTCCAACATCCATCCCCTAAATAAGCTGATAATCATTCATCACTTATCTACATATTCAAACGACATTTCTATAATCTATATCTCGAATAATTTCGATAATAGTGAGCGGGAGGAAGCGAGGAGCGCTCGAAAATAATGGAGAATAAGGGAGTAGTATTCATACCTATACCCGGGTTATTATTCTTGATTATATTGATATGGTGTTGCTGCAGGACTAAAAAAGAAAAGGAAACTAAGCAACAACCACAAGTAACCCAAGCCGTTTAACAACGTAACTGTGTATGGTTGGGGTCTTGGGGATATTTATATTGAGTATACAGGTTGGGTTTGGGTTTGGGTTCGATGTTGTGTATACTATGTCAATTGAATCGAAGTTTATTTGAGCTTGTGTGCTTGTGTGTGGGTGTAGGTGTGGGTGTGGGTGTGGGTGTGGGTGTGGGTGTGGGTGAACTGAACTGAGGTGAGGGTGTGAGTGCGTGAAATGTGAATTGTTTTATTGTTTGTAAGTTGTAGAGAAACAAATACGAGTAAAAACATTTGGTTTACTTATCGATATTATCTTTTTTAGGGTTTGCTTGGATTGAGGGTAAAAGAAAGGGAATAAATAGGGGAGTGATAAATAAGGTGCATTTTCCATGTTTGTTAATACATTATCCACCCTCTCCTTGGGTAATGATTAAGAGAGTAAAATATCTACTCACTAATCATTACCCTTGTATGCCCAACTTATCAACTTATCATCAATGAATTCATTACTCAGGTAATTAACTTCTCCGGTAATTATCACCCAATTAAAATTTACCCTCGAATTATTTCATAAATTTTAGACAAGCCCTTATTGTGAATCTGTAGTAAGATTATTTGTTGTAGACCGTAATACTCCTTGTAAAATCGAAGAGACTTTAAAAATACATGCCTAGAAATTTAGAATACAAGAAGGGTGTAACTATGTAAGAGCCCTAACTCAAAAAGAAAAGTGTAATAGTTAGGTTTTATGTGTATAAACTTCCACAAATTCTCACTTTAGACCGACACTATTTGTATAATATTGTAGACGGATAGTGTCTCTCTCACAAAATGAGAGTGGATAGTACAAGTGGGTGAAAAATGGATACCCCCACTTGCCCTCCTACTTGCATTTTGTGAGAGGGTTACTATCCGTTTACAGCTTTAGACGGATAATATTCGTCTACAATAATAAACTTCTAAGGGAGTAGTTGAATAACCCACCACTTTCTCTCTAATCCTCTTCTTTTCCTCTCTAAAAACCCTAATCTCCATCAATCAATTCGGGGCTTTCATCGACAATTAATCGATGGTAAGCACCAAAATAGCTTTGTTTATCAATTACTAATATGAAAAGTTATGAATTAATCAATAAAAGTCACCCTTTTTGTGTGATTTGTTTGTCTGTCTCTATTTTCGGAGTATTTTTTGTCTTTTATGTTCTAGGTTTTAGTTTTATGAGTAACATAGACAAGTGTGATTTGTTAATGATCTGTCGTACGTATCTACAATGGATACGAGTTATTCGTCAGCAATCATTGATGCCAACAAAAGGTAAATTTCCTCTATCAAAGAATCAAATGAAAGATCTGTAGACACCTCGTTTCTGCACCCCTCGCAAACCACCCGGTGATGATTGGGCCGCATGTTTGATTCGCGGAACGATTTGTGACAGTTCGTAAGATTATCGTCAAGTGATTGCTCAAATATTAATGTCAACCTCTTAAATGTCATCTACGTCCCGATACGGTCGTTTTGGCAGTAATTAGAGTACATTCGGAGTCCGGGTCAAAAACCGTCTCCATTTTCTGATAACTGTTAAATCCCGAGTCAGAATGTTCTGGAATGTTCCGGATATTTCTATTCCATATTTCTCAAATTTTATCTTTTGGCAAATAATATCCCGTAATATTCAAAAGATAATCGAATTAATTCCGTCCTACCATAACTTAAACACGGAAATCTTCCTTAAGCAGGAGGAAACCTCCTGGGAATAGACGCAGCAGGTGCTGCGCCTCTTCCAAGAGACGCAGCGGCTGCTGCGCCTCTTCCCAGGCCCTTCTTTGCATGATTTACGTATCTTTTTTATATCTTTCCGAGATTCACTTCCAAAGAGTCTCCGAAACCCTATTCCTCCGCGTGATTAGTATAAATAGGAGCCTCCGTTCCTCATATTTCTCACGCGAGTGTCCGCCCTTCTCTTCTCCCTTTGCATTCTAGACTTTGTTCTTACTAATTGGCGCCTACGTGCTTGGACTTCCGACCACGTAAGCTCGGATCTTTCCGGGTACCAGCCTCTCCGTTGCATGACCGACCAATTTGACCACTACACTCAATCAATCTAATTAATCAACTTGTAAAATCGTTTTCCTCTTACGAGGGCACTCTTTCCTTGCGTTCGCGTCGAGCATCACTAATCGATTTTCTTAGTTCATCTCGTTCCGTCAACATGTAAGTCTGAGGGTGTATTAATTCCTTTTATTTATTGTATTTTATTCATATATCATCGTTGTAAGGTTTATGTCGAAAGTACCTCATTAAAACCGATTTCTAAAACCGTCTTTAAAACCTTTTTTGCGGATTTCCAGTAGACAGACGTCGAGAAAAGACGCAGCAACTGCTGCGCCTCTTCGAAGGAGCGCGGCATCTGCTGCGCCTCTTCGTGAGGCTGCCGCAGTTCCTGCTTCTTTTCTTCTTCCTCCGTCCTCTGTAATTCGTATCAAATTTATTTCTTTTGTTTTGTTCGTCTGTTAATTCTTCATCATGATAGTTTAATAATTCACATGTATATTTAACCATCATCATTAACATGTTTTAATCGTCATAAATCCGACTCAAATCCCTTATAATCAATATTCGCGGGTTTTCGTCATTAATATTCAATTCGAGTTTTAGAGATTCAATTCGTTCATATTGAGTTTCTGGGATTCATTGTTGATATATTTTCATCTGTTCAGTCATTAATCCGTCGTCATTCATCATGTTTAGTTAATTAATTTGTTTAGTTTGTAATTATTAATCATTTATTAACATCGGCCCTTCACATAATTAATCCGTTTATTTCCGTCTCATCCATGTTTTACTGTTTTATGACCTCAATCATATGTAAATAATCTGCTAATAACTTTCATCCGAGTCAAATATCGCAATCAATCCATTAAAATTACCAATTAACATTAACGGTTTTGCGATTCGCTTCACGACAGAACTCACCCCAGAACGACGCAAAGAATCGCCGCGCTCTTCCAAAGGGCGCGATTCTGCTCTGCTTTGTTCAGGATGAGTTCTGTCTCTGAACTCCTTTTCTGCTTTGACGTAGTTTAATTAGCTTACGTATTAATCAACTAATATTCGTATTATCACCTTCTGATCTGTCGTGTTTTATTCTTTTATTCCTTTTTATCAAATTATCCGTTTTAAAGGTATTTTCGACACAAATCGCCCATTCCAATGTAATTAATGTAATTTCCATTATTGTAATTTATTGTTATTGTATTTCTTTTATTGTTTGTATGTTTTCACATGTAAATCAATATTAACTCCAACTTCGACATTAATTGTATGATAAACTAATTGTTCACCGACTTAGCCTAATTCTCGCATGTTAGGATTAAAACTTGGATGTTGCATTGCATGCATATAACCGATGATATATCAAGTATAAATAACTTCCCTAATCATTAGTAGAGGCCGCTATCGAGGCGGGCGGGATTAGGTGTTCGATCAAAAGAGCTTCCTAATACGTACCCTCACCCCTTACTCCAGATCTCCGTGAGCACCCGTGTTCATTGGCATCCACGAGAGTCATTCTAGACATAGAATGCTAAGGGTAACGATTGCTTAGTGTTCATGTCACTACTTTATGTCTTGACATGACATGAGGTATTCGAACGGTTCCAATTTCCCATAAAAATTGGTGGCGACTCCATACAAAATGCAAACGCTTGTTTTCGAGCCCCTTCACCAAGCGCCCCCGTGGGCGGCCCGCTGTCCACAGTTTGGCGACTCCGCTGGGGATATACACTTACGTGTAGCTAGGGTGAAACTTGAACAAGGTTAGGGAATAAGTTTGTACAAGACAATTGTCGGTTCTCATGACTCGGTCTTCCTAGATCGTTTATTCGGCCTTCCTAGGCCCAACCCAACCCTTTTGACCAATCGTCCCGTCTAAACGGTCCTAATTCTTATTTGGGCCTAAGGATGGATAGCGATTGACGTCACCCATACCATGATGCTTACTCTTGTTTGTATCAAGGGCCTTCACTACTTGAGGAAATGGACTAGGAATCGGCCTTACTCTTGTTTGGCACGAGCCTCTCCACAGACTTCGAGTTTGATGGTTCGGTATGGCAACCCACCCTTTAAACCAAAACCCTTCTAAATGCACTCAGCATCCCGTTATAATGCTTGTATAAATATGTAAACCTTACGTGATCACCATTTCAAAACAAATCATGACGAATTTTCAAAAATCAAAACCCAATTTCAATCAAAAATTTCGAAATAGGGCCTTTAATTAGCACAAAATCCGGTCAAAACTCTGTCCGTTTGTCAAGTCAAAATTCGGGCCACAAGCCCATTTCAAAACCTCACTTCGAGTCCACTCCTACAACTACACTACAGTTGACTAGGATGCACATTTTCAAAGACCTTGTCTTTCTTCAAAACTCACTCAACACAAGTGGCACACACCCACTTCACGAGTCAAATCTTTTCCTCTTTTAGCTAGTGTGATAGAATGGTCGATCGTGTTTTGATTCGTCGCCGATCTCTTATCCAGTTTCCAAGATGCCTGGGTCAAGTGATGAAACGAACCTCCAGCAAATTCAAGAAAGTAATGATCGAATCCTGGCCGCGATAACCCAAATGCAAATCACTCAAGAACAAACCTATGACCGCCTTGAGCTTATCGAAGGCCGTATCTTCGATGTAGAGGGAAAGCTACCTCCCCCTAAAGGTGGAGAGCTACAATTTTCCGATGACGAGTCTAAAGATGAGAGTCCTGTCCTAGGAACAACTGCAGCTGAGAAAAGACTCCAATACCTAGAGGAGCAATTGATGTACCTTAAGGGGGATGACATTTACAGGGAGAACAATCGTAAGTATGAGGCCGTCAATTCCAAATTGCCCACTAACTTTAGCATGACGGATATCCCTAAGTTTAAAGGACACGAGAACCCTTTGAACCACATCCGCGCCTTCAAGGACTACATGTCTATCAAAGGCATCAAACCCGAGATGTTCTTAAGGATCTTTCCTTCATCTCTTGACACCATCCCGAAGCAATGGTTCTACACTTTAGATCACAAGAAGGTCGCTACTTGGGAAGACGCCGCAATCGAATTCTCTAAACAATATGCGGATAACGCCGAGATCCAAGTCAACATGCGTACTCTAGAGGTTCTTACCCAAAATGACAAAGAAGGATTCACCGACTTCCTAAGTAGGTGGAGGAAGACTAGTACTCAACTAGTTGAACGCCCGGATGAGGCTACTCTTGTGGAAAAGTTTGTGGATAATCTCAAGCCCATATATGCCAACCATTTGAGATATCAAAACATCAAGACCTTCAAGGACTTAACTGACCGGGAACACGAATCGAAGATGACATCCGTAAAGGACTCTTGTCCAAAACGGTAGGTCGAGGATATCAAGGGTCCACGGGTCGTTCATACGGCTCTACTAGCAAGACCGACGAAGTTAACCTTCTCGAGCCATCCAAGAAAACTAGCCCACCAAGGAAATTCACAAACCTTGGGGATACTTACTCCAACGCTCTAAAAAGGCTAATGAAGCAAGGTAAACTCCAACCCATTGGACCTACTCCCGAACCCGAAAGAAAGTCTAAGTTCTGGGATGAAAGTTCATCGTGAATACCATAGAGGCAAGGGGCACGACACGGAAAAATGCTACAAGTTGAAACACGTGCTTCAGGATATGATTGAAGATGGCCGACTCCCAATACCACCGGGAGGTAAACCCAACAACACTCAGAATCCTCTTGGAGTTCTAGTGATTACAAGTGATGAATCTACCTTAGATTGCTCACACCTCATTTCTCCCACCGAAAATGAAATTCATGCAATTGAGAACGAAAGACTCTACTCTACCATCTCCCCTACCATTTCCGACTTCATCGCATGGGCAAGGAGTGTAGATATACAAGTGTGGGAACTAGAAAACATGGTAACAACCTTACGCAATCCCAACACAACGCCTAAAGAACGTGTACCATTGATCTTCTCTCAAAATGCTACTATGCAAGAAGTAGTCGCCGTGGTCGACAAGCTAGTCGATCAAATCATACAACTAGAAAGTGACATCATAAGAATGAGAGAACTAGCTGCAATCAACGGGGTTTGGGCCGATGATGATGAGGACGAGTATCTCATTGAAAACTCCGTAGTCAAGGAGATAGTCCAAAATGGCAAAGACCAAGATGTGGATCACCTAACCCGTTCGGGTCGTCCATACCAAAGCACCACTCAAAACGGTCCAACCAATGTCATCACACCAAATGACAACGAAGACGACCCCACTGATCATTTGCTCAAGCAATTACAGAAAACCAAGGCTGATCTTTCAGTCTGGCAACTAGTGGCAAGCTCATTTCCGCATCGCCAAGCTTTACTGCAAGCTTTGGCCAAACTAAATGTAGCACATAACTCTACTCCCGAAGATGTAGTCAACTTGGTCTTCCAAGAATCACCGAAGCTAAGTAATCCTATTACTTTCTCAGATGAAGACTTGCCACCTTTTGGCGCTAGTCACAATCTTGCTCTATACATCACTGTCATTTGTTTAAAGAAGAATGTGCCAATGACCTTGGTAGATGATGGCTCCGCGGTCAACGTCATACCCCTCAAAACGGTATACAAACTAGGCATGAAAGAGTCGGATTGGACTCCCACCAATCAAGGTGTACGCGCATATGATGGTACACGACGAAAAGTGGTTGGACTTGCTAGCCTAACCATAGCCACGGGACCTATCGAACGAAAAGTCAACTTCCAAATAGTGGACATCGAAGCTTCATTCAACATACTTCTGGGAAGGCCTTGGATTCACGCTTCCAAAGCGGTAACGTCCACCCTTCACCAAAAGATCAAGATCCCACTCAATGGCAAAGTTGTGACGATCACTTCGTCGCCTATCAAGGCAATAATCGAGAAACAATCGAACAATCAAGTCCTTGCGGATCCCATATACGAACTTGGGGGCTTCCAAAGTGTGAACGTCATAGAAAGTGAGTTGGCACCCTTGTACTATAATCCCTACTCCAACTTGGTGGTCAACCACATACTCAAGAACCAAGGATACTTCCCTGGAATGCCTTTAAACCCAGTTCGGAAGAACACCTTCGCACCATACAAGAAAGGCAACTCATCGAGAATACCACTTGGGTTAGGATACAAACCCACAGCTGAAGAAGTTCTCGAAATGCTCGCTCAAGTCCAAAATCGCAAGTATGTAGGAGTCCAAATGAGGCCATATCTCCCCACCTTAAATGGATACTTCGTTCAAGAAGGAAGTTCAGAACTCTTTCACGGGTTTCCCGAACCTTGGCATTACCTTGAGAGGAAGTTAGCCGGAATCGAGATCTTTCACGATTGCTACTTCATCCCTCCAGAAACGGTTCCTACCGTCAAAACCCGTCAAACACCTTGCTTAGACGAGCAAGCCGTTAGCCTATTATTTGGAGAGGAACGATTCATTAGGGCCGCGCAGGATGAGATCATTACTATGATACTTCAGAACGATCGCTTCAACCCCACCGCATTGATCACGTAAATCGACACAAAAAGCGAGAAAGGATGGAGGAAATCCATCAAATGGACCAACAACCAAGGAAGACTCTTCAAGCTCACTACTGGAGAAGGAGAGATGTTCAAAGGAGAACTAGAAGACGACGAATTCGAGTCGGAGTCGGAGTCGGAGTCAGAGTCAGAGTCTAGAAAAGTCATTAGAGAGTCTACTCCTGTTGTCATCCCCACTCCCTTCGTTTCTCCTAGCCTAGCATCGAGTAGTCACAGTAGTTCGGGAAATGCCCCAATTACTGTCCCTTTACCGCCACTGACCATGGATCAGTTGGCCTCTTTGTTTCAACTTTACTCGAATCTTAATATGAATAAATCAGGTTCTGCTTACTCTTTGCGTTATTTTGAGTGCAATTCTGTTTATGATGATACTGAGGATGACCAAGACCCAGACTTGACTGAAATACCTCCCTACGTAGCCAAAGAAATACTACAGGAAGGGGAAGGGGGACCAGTAATTGAGGACACCGAACCCATCAACGTAGGAACTGAATTAGAACCCAAAGAACTTAGGATAGGGACTACCCTGAGCTCTACCGAAAGGGCCGATTTCATAGACCTCCTAAATGAATTCAAAGACGTCTTCGCTTGGTCCTACAAAGACATGCCAGGGATCGATAGGGATATCGCCGAACATAGAATTCCGATTAAGCCGGGTTTCAAGCCTGTGAAACAGAAGCTTCGACGGATGAGAACAGAATGGGCTCTAAAGATTAAAGAGGAAGTTGACAAACAATTCAAAGCCGGGTTCATCAAAGTTTCCGAGTATTCTGACTGGGTAGCTAACATAGTACCCGTACCCAAAAAGGATGGGAGAATCCGAGTTTGTGTTGACTTTAGGGATTTGAACAAAGCGAGTCCAAAAGATGACTTCCCTCTGCCTCACATCGACATATTAGTGGACAATACTGCAGACCACGCATTACTATCCTTCATGGATGGATATGCGGGTTATAACCAAATCAAAATGGCCATGGAAGACATGCATAAGACCGCGTTCGTTACCCAATGGGGAACCTATTGCTATACAGTAATGCCGTTCGGATTGATCAACGCCGGAGCTACATATCAACGCACCGCAACCACGCTCTTACATGACATGATGCACAAAGAAGTTGAGGTATATGTAGATGACATGATCGTCAAATCCAAGGAGAGAGAGGGACATATTGCGAACCTTCGCAAGTTCTTCGCAAGGCTACGGAAGTACAACATGAGACTCAATCCTCAGAAATGCACATTTGGGGTAACATCCGGCAAACTCCTAGGATACGTGGTTAGTCAAAGAGGAATAGAAATAGATCCCTCCAAAATCAAAGCTCTGATCGAAATGCCACAACCCCAAACAGAAAAAAAGAAGTCAGAGGATTCTGGGAAAAGTACAATACATAAGTCGATTCATATCGAAACTTACGATGATTTGCGAGCCTATCTTCAAGAAACTCAAGAAAACAGACCACACCATGTGGGATGATGATTGTCAAAAGGCGTTCGACCGAATCAAGGAGATATTGGCCAAACCACCAGTGCTCATGCCACCACAACAAGATCAACCTCTTGGTTTGTATCTCACGGTAACCGAAACCGCCATGGGTGCCATGCTAGCTCAAACCGTAGGGAGTGAAGAAAGAGCTATTTACTATCTAAGTAAGAAGTTCTTGGAATACGAGTGCAAATACTCACAACTCGAAAGGACATGCCTCGCTCTTGTGTGGGCAACAAAGAAGCTACGTCACTACATGCTTAGCTACTCCGTCAAGATATTCTCCAAAATGGACCCAGTCAAATACCTCTTCGAGAAACCTGTCCTCAACGGACGCCTGGCAAGATGGACCATGATGCTCTCGGAATTTGACCTCAAATACGTACCACTGAAAGTAATAAAGGGTCGCGCCGTCGCCGAATTCTTCGCAGAAAATCCCATCAACGACGCACAAACCATAGATACTTGGTCATTTCCCGACGAAGATATACTTCAAACAGATGTAGACTCCTGGGACCTATACTTTGATGGAGCATCAAACCTAAGAGGATTTGGGATAGGAGTGTTGGTCATTTCTCCTGAAGGCGAGCATACACCGATTGCTGTCAAACTCGACTTCGAGGTGACAAACAACGCTGCAGAATACGAGGCTTGTCTAATTGGACTACAAGCGGCAGTAAGCTTAGGCATCAAAAACCTCCGAGTGCATGGAGATTCGTCACTAATCATCAACCAAGTTACGGGATCCTGGAAAATCCGAAGTGAAAGCCTAGCACCCTATCAGGCTAGGATAGACCAAGTCGCTCAATTCTTTGATCACGTAACCTACTTACACCTACCTCGAGAGGAAAATCAATTTGCAGACGCTCTTGCGAAACTTGCATCTTTGATAAACATGCCAGATCATATGATAGAAATGCCTTTGTGTATTGAACGACGGTCGGAGCCGGCTTACGTCCATCAAATTACCGATGAAGAAGAAATCGCACAGGAACCCTGGTTCCAAGCAATCCTGAACTTCAAGCTTAATGGTACCTATCCACCAGATATGGACAAGAGGGGACAACGAGCTATACGCCTATTGTCTTCACAATACGTTCTCATGCAAGGAGAGTTATACAAAAGAACACCTCTTGGTGTAATCCTACGTTGCCTCGATCATTCACAGGCACGAAAGGTGATGGAAGAAGTCCACGACGGAGAATGCGGTCCTCACATGAGTGGACCTATGATGGCAAAGAAAATCACACGTCTCGGGTACTATTGGACCACAATGGAATCCGATTGCATCAAATATGTGAGACATTGCCACAATTGCCAAATCTTCGGGAATGTACAACATGCCCCTCCTTCGTTGCTCTATACGATGACATCTCCGTGGCCATTCTCCGCATGGGGAATCGACATAATTGGGAAAATAACCCCAGCCGGAACAGGAGGTCACTGTTTCATCCTAGTAGCAATTGACTACTTCACCAAGTGGGTAGAGGCGGCTTCCTACACCGCTCTTACGGCCAAAAATGTAGCCAAATTCATACAAAATAACATAATCTGTCGATATGGTTGCCCACATGAAATCATCAGCGATAATGGGTCCCACTTCCAAGCCGAAACCGAACAATTGCTAGCCAAGTACAAGATCAAGCATCACCACTCTTCGCCCTATAGACCACAGACTAACGGCGCGGTAGAGGCGGCCAACAAGAATGTCGTCACAATCCTCAAGAAAATGACTGACAATTATAGAGATTGGCCAAGCAAAATACCCTTCGCTTTGTGGGGGTATCGAACATCCGTCAGGACGCCCACCGGGGCTACTCCTTTCTATTTGACTTACGGCATGGAAGCCGTGCAACCAATCGAGCTAGAAATACCATCCTTGCGTATTCTACTAGAAAGTCAAATCCGGAGGCCGATTGGAAGAAGGATAGATACGAAGAACTCATCCTCCTGGATGAACGTAGGCTTCGTGCCTTGCATAATGTCCAAACATATCAAGCACGTATCAAACGAGCTTTCAACAAAAGGGTTAGACCAAGAAACATCAAAGAAGGAGACTTAGTACTCAAATCGGTCAGAGCTCTTTTACCTGTTGACCCAAGGGGAAAATTCAAACCTAATTGGGCCGGACCATATCTAGTCAAATCAATACTCCCAGGGGGTGCGGTTAGAATCACAGACCTAGACGGGAATGAGTTCTCAAACCCCACAAATCTCGACCAACTGAAACGATATTATGCCTAGAACAGGAACAAAAACGCGCCTCGCGTAAACCTACGTGTCGCTCTTGTGGCACTAAATAAACGGCCCCTGGCCCTTTTGAATGTCACTATGCTCTTGCATCTTGACAAACTTGTCATCCTCATATCATCAAACAAACTAAATTCGCACCTCCAGAGTAAGCAAAGGCTCATGCTTATTTTCTATGTTCATTACAAGCTCTTGCTTCGAACAATTATTCTTTTACATTTACTCGAACTACGCGCAAGGGTTTGATTTCGCTTTTTAAGTGAATACGTAGGCAATCCTTCACGGGATTCAACCCACCATTATATTTAAAATGTAAATAGAAGGACACTTGCATTGCATTTGAAATTCGACAAGAATAATTAAAGAAAATCACAACGGTTTCATAACCACTTAACCTTTTTATTTCATTCAATTTCTAATAACAATAATACGGCAAATAATAAAAATAGACTAGGCTAGGATTCTAAAAATCCCTCCTTTCTTATTACAACAATAATAATAATAATCAAATAATAAATAAGACTTGGGCTATTCCTCCATCTTTCCCTTGCCCTTGTCGTTCTTGTCATATTTCTTGTCACGACCTCGAGCCGGGCGCTCTTGCACCACTTCAGACCTAATCACCAAAGGTCTTTCTCGAGGCCTGACTCTTCCATTCTTGCCAACCACCATCTCTGCAACAGGAGTAGTTTTCGATTTCTTCGAAGGATGAATGACTTGGAACCCGGCTTCTTCTTCTCCTTCAGTCAGATGCTTCTCCTTCTCTTTCTCTCCCTCGCGCACCTTGTAGTCAACGGGCTCGCGCTTCCTCAGTTTTTCGCGCTCTTCCGAAGTTGCAGCCTTTCTCCACCTCAGATAAGAGTCCGACACCCACAAGGCATTGGCGGAGAAGCCCAAGAACCACATGTTTCTTTGGGCCCACCTCATAGCCCACTCTCTTCGGCTCTCCGTAGTAAGCGCCATAGCGGTCTGCGGAACGGTGTCAAGCCTAGGGATCATCTGCTTCAACCCGACTTGCCTCATCAATCTCTCAGGAAAGATGCATACCATAAACTCCAATCCAGGAATGCGCACGGACCTAGTAGGATCCAAAGAAGACACTTCAGTGACAGACTTGAGGTGCCACCACGGTACAACCCACCTGATCAGCGGGCCATCATCATTCTTCAGCTTGTTCTTCCAATAGTCACAGATCCGGGTGAAGTCCACCATGTACAACCGCGTCCTCATCGCAATCATACGGGAATGATAGGAAAGTGCATGAACTGGGGGCTCGAGCAATCGGAGCCGTTCCATAAGCCAAACCTACCAAAAAACAGGTATTAGACACCCGCACAAAAAAAGACGAAAAAAAAAAACGAAAAAAAAAAAAAGAAAAAAAAAACGAAAAAAAAAAAACGAAAAAAAAAAAGACAAAAAAAAAAAGACGAAAAAAAAAAAAAGAAAAAAAAAAAGAAAGACAAAAGAAAGGTGTCTTTTACCTGTAGGATAACGGGACTCCCCAGAAATGGAAGATCGCGGTTGGATTTCCTATTGTCCAAGCCCAAGATAATCTCCCCTAAGCATAAACAAGCTGGGCTCCTGCGCAGCTCCATTTGCTCAATAAGACCCAATAGACGGGGATCACCTCGCAGTTCTTCATCAACGTGTCCCTGAAAGACATAAACATGAAGCAAACAGAAGCCAAATGCTCTCCTCCTAGCAACATAAGAGACAGTAGGGTCGGCCCTGTTGATGAATCGGTCTACAAAATCCAACATCCTCACGCCCTTCGGAGTAACGAGACGATCTACCTCAAGTCTAGTAAGTCCAAGCAGATCTCTGAATTTGGTCTTATACCCTTGAGCAGTAGAAGGGATGGCAGGTAAATGTTCAAGGTCCCACCCACCAATAGCAGCAATCTCCTCCGGAAAAGGACAAATATCACCTCCTGGGAACGCAAAAACATGATAATTTGGGTCCCAATAATCAAGGCAAGCATCTAAGAACGGTTTTACAACCTTAATGAGTTTCAAACTCAACAAAGACCCAAGGTTATAAGCACCCATATCGTGCTTCTCGATGTTCGAGAATTCATTAGTCCATTCCTTCAAGCGAATCTCCAAGGTATTCATGATGATAATTTTCTCTTGAAAATTTATTGGGAGTTTTTTCGACGAAGAAGAGACGGAAGAATTATATGATTTAAAGCTTCGTCGACGCTCCTATTTATACTAATTGCTGTTTCCAAAAATCCGTCGAACCGGCACGCTTGGGAACAGCGCGGCACCTTTGCGCCTCTTCAAAGGGACGCGGCTCGTCTTTCGCGCCTCTTCCCCACCTCACCTTCTGTGATTTCCGCGTTTGGATCTTTCCTAATCCTAATAAACGAATAATTTCCTATTCCTACGGGATTTTATTTTGGTAAATCCGAGAAATTTACCATGCTTCAGGTTTCCTTAATCCGCGGGCACGCATTTCGAGGCGACATCGACACCTTCGCCATTTTTATCGCACTTAATTCTTCTTTTCATTGTCACAAAAATTTCATTTTAATTAAATTTCATTTCATTGTCTTTTTAGGAAATAATTCTCTTTTGTTTTTTTTTCATTTCAACATTTTCATTTCTACACTTACAGATTTCTATTTTTTTCTTTTTTTAGGGGGTAACCCTCCCTACCGTCCGGTCATTTCCGGCAAAATTTTTGCATTTTTGCGTTTCTCTTGAGTCTCATTTTGCGCTAAGTAAAGGCCTTATGTGAATATAAAATGTATGTATTGCGGATTTTCTATGTAAATTTTGCAAAGCATGACGGTGTAAACCGTTGTCTACCAAAACTGTTCAAAAACTAACCGCAGTACAATCAACACAACCCAAACATCAAAGGCACTCGGCCGTCATATATACACCAAATGAAGCAAAAATCCAAGCAACCGGGGCTTGCGCCCGAGCAAAGTCCAAAATCCAAGTAATCGGGGCTTGCGCCCAAACGAAGTCCAACATATCCGAATCGAAGTCAAAATATACAAGTCTACAAAACTACACAAAACTACTGCTGGGCACCCTCCAACTCAAAGAACCCTCGCCGTGAGAGCGGCAATCTCGGCATCCCGAAACTCGAGCTCCCTCAACAAGCGGGCTGTCTCCTCCCGAGCCACGGGTCAATTCTCGCTCGACTCACGGCCAGCCTGTAAACAACAACAAGTTGGCTCATGTCAATCAATTCAAACAAAATTGGAAATCAAAAAATCAAAAGAAATCAAACGAGGTTCATACCTGACGACCTCGACCACCGACAAGTGCCTCAATGGCAGTAGCTCGCAGCCGGTTGGCCACCCTCCATAGTGCCACGAACCGAGATGGCGCGACCTGCATTTCAAAGAAATTCTCAGCAAATTGAACAAGTTTAATCAAATGTGTTCTTACACGAAAGGTAAATAAGCTGGAGACTCACCCTCCGAATCAGATGCTGCCAGTCGTCTAGGCCAGCGTCCGCCACCGCTACGTCAAAGTCACGCAGCTCGGAGATCGTCGTCCTCCCGGTCGCGTCAGTGTACTCGAGGGTCTCGGGATACACCGGGGGCTCGATGCCCGCCGCCTCAACCTCCTGAAAAGACAAATAACTCTCATTAATCGATGATCTTTCGTCGTAATTCCCGAAGTCAATCAAAGAAAAGTAAAGGATACTCACCACTACCGGCCAATACGCCAACCTCCCGTAAAGGAACGCCGAGTAGTCCTCGCCAGGCAGAAGAAGGTCGTCGCCACTAGCACCAGCCAAGTCCGCCTCCCTCTCAGCCTCAGTAGGCTCCCTGAACATCGTCCTCGGAGGATCAACGGGAACCGTCAACGCGCCCCGAAAGCACTGACGAGCTAGCCGCTCGCCCAGATACCATACAGGACCCATCGACGTCCACAGCAGCAGCCGGCTCGAGCTCCTAGGTCGAAGGTGTAACACCCCGATATTCAGAGGAGCCTTAACTAGGCCTTCCTTAGCATATAAGGGCATTACCATCTCGGTTGCCCGAGGAAAGCAGTTACCAAACGTCAATAAAAGAACTATTAAGTTATATTACAAATGATTCAAGCCAAACTATAATACAACAGTACAACTCAAGACTATCACTATGACCATCATATCTCGTGAAGACTCATCCCTGCCCGGACTCCAGCTATCCACAACATCAACACCTGCTAAGACCGACTGCTCACCATAAGGGATCACGGCAGACACATAACAAACAAACAACCAAACAAGGTCAGTACTGAGACAAGATAAGGCAACGGCAATTACAGACAGCTACACAAACAACGACATTCGTATCAATCACAACCATAACAATCCAACCAAACCTATCACCGACTGTCCACTGGACCAGCCCTGCCAGTGGGGGACCGCAGCCGCTCCCACCTAAGCCCCGCTCATCATACGAGCGATAACCCTGCTCATTAATGTGCACATCCCCTTGCGTGGCGGGTTCCACGAAGGGCGAAACTAGGGCGTGAAGTCACTCCCGCAAGTGACTCCACTCAGCCGAGGACGCACCTCGAGAGCCATCAACAACGATCACAACCACAACCACAATACAATTACAATCATCATAACAATCAACCACAATACTATCACAACGACCGACACACTAGACGATCTACAGCTACTGAGTAGGCGAACCTACCTTTAAGCAACCGCAACCAATCCACGCTGACAGATAACATATCCAGCGACCAAGCAAAGCCTATAACCACCATACAAATATCTATTACTACAAGCAAACCCTAACTGTAGAGACAAAGGCACGGATGATGATTATGACATACCTATTAGGGAGGGACAAGGCAAAAGACCGCTACCCGACTCAAGGGACGCCCTCCTAAGGCATAAGAATCTTCAAGAAGCATCCATGGAGGTTTTGAGGTGAAAGGGAAGGAAAGGGGCGACTGAAGGATAGGAGAAAAGTGGCGGAAGTGATATGCGGATCTAACAAAACGCGATATATATCCCTCGCTGGAAACTGGGCACTCGATCGAGTACCCAACCTACTCGATCGAGTAACCCCCTACTTGATCGAGTACCCTAGATACTCGATCGAGTAGCCTCTACTCTATCGAGTACCACTCTTTCCACTCAACTCCAGATGACCTCGGCACTTAACTCTAAGGCTATTCCCGTTCCCAAGGTCAGTCAACGATGGTCAAAGGGTCCCTAAAAGGACGGGTATTACAATCTTCCCCCCTTAAAAAGAACTTCGTCCCCGAAGTTCACCTCACCTATCTCCCGCTCGAGACACGAAAACTACACGACTTCATCCACCTTCCCGCTCAACCCACTACTCTCTGGAATTATCACTTCCCCCCCCACGTCGTCATCATCACCGTCTCTACATACATCTAAAGACTCTTATTACTATCATGTAAGCTTAATCACAGTCAACCGTTATCTTACACATATGTAAAGCATCCAACTCATAATGCGAACCGTCGCTCACGGTCTCCCAATCATACAATAATTACTATCCAACCATCCATCTAAAACATGTCTCATATAAATTATCATATGGTACAACCAGTGCCACCATGTTAATTGGCAACATGACTCGAGCACGATTTATCACACCATAACTTTACAATAAATGTTTTTTTTTTTTTTTTTTTTTTTTTTATATATATGACCGTCTCCTGAAACATACAGCCCCTTCACTTTAAATGACTAAAGTGATTCATTATATCTCAGAAATTTTGTAACTAAAGCAAAACATAGTATCGACAACACCATAAATAAGCAAAGCATTATTCAAAAACAGCCTTTTTATTTCGCGACATTACTCTTCCCCTCTAAAAAGGAACTTCGTCCCCGAAGTTCACCACCCAAACACCAACGCGTATTACTTATTATTTGGATCTTAATCATTAAAGAGAACCGTATTGTTTATTATGGACATTACTCACTAATTATACACTCGTTAAATTAAAATCATATACACGTCACCGGAATAGCTAGCCACCGATTGATAACATATATTAATATGGTAAGCACGAATGTACGAGAAGCTACCACTCCGATAAATAGATCGTAAAAAGGCGCCTACCAAATAAAAGCAACAAGAAATTATTACCGCCTCATTAATTGTGACAAATATGCTTATAAAACTTCAATCATGACTTGTAACATATGAAATTAACGGTTCAAAGGTGTTACTACGTACTCATAATTACTTTAAACATTAAAATCGTAATTATAAAACAATTGAACATTTTAATTTCCAAAAACCTCCTGTAACAGTGTCACTCGATCGAGTATGTATAGGTACTCGATCGAGTGCCATGCTACTCGATCGAGCGTCTTGGCTACTCGATCGAGTAGCCCGAGATCAGAATGCTTCCTTTCTTTCCTTCCTGCAGCTACTCGATAGAGTGTGGGGTACTCTGTCGAGTACCTGCAGGTCAAGTACTCTACACAATTCGTCCTAATCAACATATATAAACATGATCATCACATAATTTGAGTCGGGCTGATGCCCCGACTCTCCATCATCCTGCCTAAGGTAAAAGTAACAAATCCGGCCTTATGGCCTAACAATACAAGTTCATGAATAAAGTCTCAACTAAAACAACTAAAAATCCAACCACGCTACCAACAACAACTACCGCTAACAATTACGAACGAAGATAAAACAAGGAGTATCACTCCTGCTGCTGCTGCTGCTGCTCGAACATCACCTCATCATCACCACCACCACCTCCAGATGAACCTACTCCCGCATCACCCCCTGCTCCTGCTCCCGGGCCCACGTACCAAGGTGTCAAGCCTCCATAAGGAAAGGACTGAGGTGCTCCCCATGTCGACTGTTCCACCCCGTAGGAATGGAAAACCCCCGAGTAATTCCCAACGCCACTCCACCAGACTGGATGCGGTCCCTCGGTCCCTATCCCCTGAGTGTATGCCACCTCGTGCATGTTCCGGAGTGTCAGGGTGGATGACACTCTCTCCGCCAGGTAAATGGATCGCGTCTCCGGGGTGTCAAGGTATGGGTAGCATGGGAACGGCTGCTGCTGCTGTGGTGGTGCCATCGGCTGTGGCCTAGCCTCCGGGGCCCTCTCCCTCACTCGTCGGGGTCCCCTCACCACTCTGGGTCTCTCCACCCTCTGGACTTCGGTATTCTCGCCCTTCGTCGGCTCCGGCATCTCCTGGAGAATGGTACCATCAATGAGATAGGTCTGCAGCTGGCGGGGTGTGTCCTCATCCTCCTCCTCCTCCTCCTCCTCATCATCCACATCCACAGTCACCACTGCCGGCTCCAAGGGCTCCGTGGCTGGGAGGTGCTCTGGAGCTGGGATCTTCATCCAGCTCATCCCATACACCCTCCATGCCAAGCTACCATCAGCCAATGTCCTCAACCATTTCAGGTCGAGATAGTACTCACGATCCATGGTAGGCACAGGGGTAACTAGAGGCACGTATGCTGAAGAAGCCTCGAAAGAGGTTAGCTTTTCGGCTAACCGAGTGGCAATAGCACCACAGCTCAAGTATCGAGAAGGAGAAGAAGCCATCAAGGCAAGAGCAGCACAAACTATGGAAGGAGCATTAAAGACCACTTTCTTGGCCCGCTCCGGATTGAGGTACGACATCAAAAGCAAGACCTCATGGTTATTCAACTTACTAATATCCTTTCGGTCATAGAGAAGGTTCGAGAGAGAACGGAGAAAGACCCTCAAGGTAATATGCTGAACATCATTAATCAGCATATTGCTCGAGGTGGGAGCTTGCTTCCCAGTCACGTAAGGCATTAGACGGCAGACGCCGCACTCAGCTGGAATGTCGGTAATGGAGTCCTTGGGAGGCTTGGCCAACCCAAGGTGAGAGGCAAACAGGTCCATGGTCAACAAGAAGCTGGTGTTCATCAATCTAAACTCGACAGTCTGACCCGCTGGGTCATAGTTAAAAGAGCTCATGAATTCTAGGGTAAGAAAAGGGTAAGTGTGCTTCCTTAGCCTGTACAAACCCGTAAACCCCAAGGTCTCGAAAATATGACGGACATCCGTCTCTATTTCCAACTCTTCCAACACAGCGGTGTCAATACACTTTGTGGGTCTCATCTTGCGTTTTTGTAAAGCTACAAAACGCTCCCTTTGCTTAAAGTCGACAAAAACAACAGAAGGGTACTCAGCAACAACGGGTACTACCGGTCCACTAGCCTCCCCCCTCTCAAGTGGATCAACCCTTCCCCGTTTACTCTGACGGGTTCCAAGGTTTAGTCTCGGCATCTGCTTTAGATATGAGGTCAAACAACTTGTATAAACATTCAAGCACTTGTTTCATGTAATTTGAATTCACATGCCCAGCTAAGCACACACTTTTCCAACAAATTTTGACATGTGAGGCACATAATTCATGCTATTAACTTTGAATATTAAGACGAGTACCCATGTTTATCAACAGTTTCCAATTTTGACATACAAGTTCAAGCAATTTGTATAAAACATGTAGGCATATGCTTCATACGATTCGAGTCTTATATAATTGGCAACTTCACTAACTCATCAACCAATTCCATATTCGAGGCATATAGTTCATGTCATTAAACTTAGATGTTCCGCTAGGTACTCATATTTCATCAGTAGTTTCCTCAACCTTTAACATATAATCTCAGTTTGTAGCCACTTATAAACCGCAATTACGAAAACTTGGCATGTGGACACATATACTCAGCAATTCGGATATCCTAGCATGTTTCTAACGGTTGTTCCATTTACATTGCTAATTACATGTTACTAATTCAAGAGAATGAATAATTTATGACAAATCAACATCATCCTTCACTTATTATGTAAAAACAACTCAATTAAAATTCTTCAGACGGTCTTTACAGCTGTGAAAATTTCGGCATATATTCATCAATCATTGTTTCTATTAGCATATTGAAGTTCAATTCATACTTATACTGTCAATTACAACATAAATTTTCAGTTATAAATCACGAATTTCCATTTAAGGCACTTTTAAGATGGAGTTTTAAGGCAACTTTCTAAGGTGATAATCATCAAAATTCATTTTCCCACATGATATAGACAGTGTATAGTACTTAATTCCATCATCTAATCAATGTAAAATAATCAAAAATCAATTTCAAATTTGTAACCCTAGAAATTTCGATTTCATCTTTGCAACTTTTCTAATCTAATTTACAGCATATAATCACCAACAAACATGTAAAGAAGGCATGTGAATCAAGTTTCAACCATCAAAACAACAACTTACTCATGTGAATCGAAATTTTCAGATTATCTCATCATTCTAACACATTCAAAGTAACATATCACATAAATTAAGAAGAATAACATACCTTGATTGATTAGTAAGATAAAGAAACGAATTAAACAAGAAAATCAACCCCAAGAATCACTACTAACCCAAGAGAAAGAGAAGCTTTGAGAGAGATTAAGGGATTTGAGAGTGATATAGGATGGTTGTGTCGAAATATGGAAGAATAAGAAGAAGAAAAAATAGAAAGGTGAAGGGTTTTAAGAAAACCCGTAGAAATCACTGTACAGTAACCTACTCGATCGAGTGCCAGGGGTACTCGATCGAGTACCACCCTACTCGATCGAGTAGGAGCTGAATCGTCGAGTAAATGCAGGAATTTTCCCACATTCCGACGTCATAGCTTCCTAATTAGATCGAGTGAGGTCTACTCGGTCAAGTAAGCACTCGCACTCGGTCAAGTATAGTTAAGTACTCGATCGAAAATACGAAGTACTTAAAGATTCCTGCAAAAACAACACCACGTGTCGATTCCAACTAAGTTCGGAATTCGACACTAATTATCGCATCCAATCACGTTTTATAACCATTATCACGCAAAATACCACTCCTCAATGACTAAGAGACATATCACATTTCGTTTTACAAATTACCCAACTCGGTCTACCTGTCACCGAGTTATGTATAAACCTAGCCGTGTCATTATATTACATTTAAACTTACTTTAATGCTATTACTAAGCTCGTGTCCACCTCAAATCAAAACGTATAATTAACATTAATTCATTCCTTAACATATTACATAAATGCATACTTTTCGAAACAACTTAATCTACCATGTTCCACATTCTATCATAAGCAATTCATTTTGCATAAATCAACTATTACGCAGCGGAAAAATTTTCAACTGAATAGCAAAACATAAACACATTACCACATACTTGATTCGGGTCATTACTCATCTACACTGCAATTATCCTTATAGTCATCGCGGTAGTATTCTACAAGTTCACTTGCAACTTTCGTCATGATTAATTTTAATGACAAACACCTACGTGTTCGCTATTCATATTACACATTCGATTTCACACTTTCACGCATCTCCATGACGAGAAATTTCGTCACGCATCACATAGCTATCAGATAGGCTCACTAATCATTCAAAGAACTCCATAACTTCGTCAACAATTACCATATTCGATCCAAGCATTACTATCACGCCGCTATTAATTCTAACAAAACTTAACCGGAGGTAGCTCCGGCACAATTAACATACATAGCACATATAGACACACGGACTCCACATTCCCATCCCATGTGACTGGCTTAAGTATCATGGGGCCAAGATTTTGAAATGAGGGCGCCTACTCACCCAAAATCTAGCATCAGCCGGGGCTCCCATCTTACATACACCAGGTTCATTTTATTAGACTCTCTATGTTCATTATGTTTATTTGTTACAGGTTCCAAAATCGTCGCTCTGATACCACTTTGTAACACCCCGATATTCAGAGGAGCCTTAACTAGGCCTTCCTTAGCATATAAGGGCATTACCATCTCGGTTGCCCGAGGAAAGCAGTTACCAAACGTCAATAAAAGAACTATTAAGTTATATTACAAATGATTCAAGCCAAACTATAATACAACAGTACAACTCAAGACTATCACTATGACCATCATATCTCGTGAAGACTCATCCCTGCCCGGACTCCAGCTATCCACAACATCAACACCTGCTAAGACCGACTGCTCACCATAAGGGATCACGGCAGACACATAACAAACAAACAACCAAACAAGGTCAGTACTGAGACAAGATAAGGCAACGGCAATTACAGACAGCTACACAAACAACGACATTCGTATCAATCACAACCATAACAATCCAACCAAACCTATCACCGACTGTCCACTGGACCAGCCCTGCCAGTGGGGGACCGCAGCCGCTCCCACCTAAGCCCCGCTCATCATACGAGCGATAACCCTGCTCATTAATGTGCACATCCCCTTGCGTGGCGGGTTCCACGAAGGGCGAAACTAGGGCGTGAAGTCACTCCCGCAAGTGACTCCACTCAGCCGAGGACGCACCTCGAGAGCCATCAACAACGATCACAACCACAACCACAATACAATTACAATCATCATAACAATCAACCACAATACTATCACAACGACCGACACACTAGACGATCTACAGCTACTGAGTAGGCGAACCTACCTTTAAGCAACCGCAACCAATCCACGCTGACAGATAACATATCCAGCGACCAAGCAAAGCCTATAACCACCATACAAATATCTATTACTACAAGCAAACCCTAACTGTAGAGACAAAGGCACGGATGATGATTATGACATACCTATTAGGGAGGGACAAGGCAAAAGACCGCTACCCGACTCAAGGGACGCCCTCCTAAGGCATAAGAATCTTCAAGAAGCATCCATGGAGGTTTTGAGGTGAAAGGGAAGGAAAGGGGCGACTGAAGGATAGGAGAAAAGTGGCGGAAGTGATATGCGGATCTAACAAAACGCGATATATATCCCTCGCTGGAAACTGGGCACTCGATCGAGTACCCAACCTACTCGATCGAGTAACCCCCTACTTGATCGAGTACCCTAGATACTCGATCGAGTAGCCTCTACTCTATCGAGTACCACTCTTTCCACTCAACTCCAGATGACCTCGGCACTTAACTCTAAGGCTATTCCCGTTCCCAAGGTCAGTCAACGATGGTCAAAGGGTCCCTAAAAGGACGGGTATTACAGAAGGACCTCAGCAACGAAAGGAGGCGCCTCAGCGTACTCCGCCCAAGGTCTGGGCACCCACTGCGACAAGATATAGCAAAGATCATTCCTATGATCAGATGAAGGAAAAGTATAAGAAATATAAATGAATAATGCAAATGGGATGCTTACGCTGCTCAGCTGAAGGGCGTTCACATCCCGCAGGTAGACATTGTGAGAAGAACGCTTGCTCTTCGTCCGGCACATGACCCAATCCCTCACCACGGGATAGGCCTTCTCCAGTGGCTCCGTCCTCTTCGGCGCGAGACTCGGGAAGTAAGAGTACACCCACGCCTGTAAGCAGAATAATCAAGAACGATCCTTCGTAATCCGATAAAGAAAAGAATTTTGCTATTAAGAGGAAGGTTCATACCTCCAACAGTAATCCAGGTCCGACGGCACCAGGAGAAGTCCCCTTCTCCATCAACTCCGGACGAACCATGGCCCTCATAAAGCGGATGAGGACCGCAAAGCCAGCAGTGACCCAGTCCCAACGCCCTAGGGAACTCAGGTCAGAAAGAAAGGGAAGAAGCTTCGTCGACAGCCTCTCACCCTTGTCTCCGAGGTAAATCGAAGACAAGAACCACCAAAGCCACAGACGAGCCCTCTGCTCAGCTGTACAAGGAGGAGGAGCCGTATCCCTCCCATCGATCATCACCGATGCCGGGGTCTTCCCCGCAAAGTAATCTCGAACGTAAGTACTGGGTACCAAACCCGGCACCACAACAGCCTTCGGCGACAGGTTCCAGCCGATCAACCTCCTCGCCTCGGCCGAATCCGCCCTCATGCCAGTCTCCGGCCACACCATCTCCTCAGTCCCACGCGCGGACGGTAAATCATGCCGTAGTCCTCCAGAGTGACTCCCACCTCACCAAAAGGCAGGTGAAACGTGGAAGTCGTATCTCAAAATCGATCCAAGAAAGCGCGGACCAGGCTAAGGTTGGCCCGCAACTTCCTCTTCACGATATCCCTCCAGACCTGAACCAGAGGACCAAACGCTCCGCGCTCGATCATGGCTCTCTCCTCCGCCGACAGCCGCTCGTAGTGCTCCATCGCCGTCGTGTACCCCGAGAACGACCTGATGTTCCCAGCCTCCTATTATGATTTGAAATAAAGCTATCTTTAGTTTTGAGTAAATTTGAAAGGAAATTTGAACAAAAGAATGAAAGGAATAGGTAATGAGTTAGGGAATTCCTATTTACCAAGCTCTTCACCGTCCTATAGGACAAGTGACCCTCTGCAGCCCACACAAGATGCCTACTCTCCCAGGTCTCAGCCCACGCGGGAGCTCCTCTCAGCTGACGACCCCCTCGTCCGAGGTGGGCCCGTCTCGGAATCTCCTCCTCATCAGCAGCCTCCTCCTCGGGAACCTCGTCTGCAGCAGCCATCGCCGCGTCGGTGAAAGCCTGCTCTAAAGCCTCCTCAACCACACTGGCGTCTACCTCCATGGGAGTCCTCCCAGAAGTAGAAGCGTCGTCACCTGCAACATGGAAGTAAATTTAGGCCGCGTCACATGACGGCGAGCCTTTGTTAAGAAGTTTTCGAGCCTCCGAAGCCCAGAAAACTGTCCTTTCTGGCCATCCTTGGCCATGTTCTCACCAATTCGATCACTCATGTGACAAATTGGATCAAGTCAAGTCCGAGTCAAAGTCTAGTTCCGGGTTCAAGTCGAAAATTCAGCAGCATTTCGCTATAATGGCGGTTATGCCCTAGAAAAGTGTCCTGAAAAAGTTGTCACAAACCGAACTTCCGAGATGACGGGAAGTTTACCCATCACCCAAGGGTCTCAGATAACAAATTTCATCGCCAATAGGCAATCTTAAGGCCATTTTCGAAGCAATTTACGGTCTAGCTGTGAAACCGTCTCAAAATTCGCTCAAGGGTTCAAAACTTGATGAAAATTCAAAGTAAATACATGGTTATGTTCCTAACATTACCTATTATCCATGCCTAGCATCAATTTGGCAAAGCAAATCCATTTGGGGGAAAAGCCCCAAATTTTCGATCAAGTGGGTCGAAAACCCTAGTTCTTGCGGCTCAAAATTCGACAAATACGGATGATTAATGCAAGATTAAGACACATACCTCGATTAGTCATATTTAAAGCAAGCTTTTGAATCCAACCTCGACGGAAATGGTGAAGATTTGAGAGAGAAATTGAAGAAATGTGTTTCGAAAATAATGAAATAAACCTTCTGATTTCGCGTTTTTACGCAGGAATTGCCAAATTGGGGAAAAGACGCAGCAGGTGCTGCGCCTCTTCCAAGAGACGCAGCTCTTGCTGCGCCTCTTCCTTTGTTTCCCTCCATACGGATTTTCAAAAATCCGTTATGAGTTCGTTATTCGTGGGCCCATCTTTGGTGCGCCTCTTCCTCGATGACGTTATATCATTTTGGTCCGTTTCAGCGATTTTCTTTCGTTCCGGCCCACATTTTATCCAGCGCGACAATATTTTGCAGTATCGTCCAAATTCGTTTTATCCCGCGCAGCAGTATTTCGCAGTATTGCTCGAATTTTTATCCAGCGCAGTAGTATTTTGCAGTACTGCTCACTCAAGACTTTCTTTCTACGACGATCAAGATGTTCCTGATCGTCTGTCTCCAGCGCAGTAGTATTTTGCAGTACTGCTCACTCAAGATTTCTCCCCCGACGATCAAGATGTTCCTAGTCGTCAATATATTCCCCAGCAAGAGTTCGCTTGAGACCAACGCAAGCAGATTCAACCTCCAAATTTCGCCAGAGTTCGCTTGAGACCGACGCAAGCAGATTCCCCCAGCAGTTTCTACCGACGTCCTGCTGTTTTCAACATCTCCTGTTTCCCCGCAAAGTTCGATTAAGTCTCAGGTATGGTTTCTTCTTATGGCTGGCGAGCCTCCTTACGTAGTCTAATGGACTTTAAACGACCCTCCCCGATAGTCGACAGACTCTAAAATGTTCCCGACGACAGGTCCTTGGTTCAGACCCCTTGAACCGCCTCGCGTCGCCATAGTCGTCAGGTTGTAATCTTTGATTGACCTGATGGCTATACTTTGACTTTCGCCTTGTCCAAGCCTTAGTCAAAGTGGGGGCTCAGAGACACCTCGTTTCGCACCCTCGCAAAAACCACCGGTGATGATTGGGCCGCATGTTTGATTCGCGGAACGATTTGTGACAGATCGTAAGATTATCGTCAAGTGATTGCTCAAATATTAATGTCAACCTCTTAAATGTCATCTACGTCCCGATACGGTCGTTTTGGCAGTAATTAGAGTACATTCGAGTCCGGTCAAAAACCGTCTCCATTTTTCGATAATTGTTAAATCCCGAGTCGAATGTTGGAATGTTAGGATATTTCTATTCCATATTTCTCAAATTTTATCTTTTGGCAAATAATATCCCGTAATATTCAAAAGATAATCGAATTAATTCCGTCCTACCATAACTTAAACACGGAAATCTTCCTTAGCGGGGAGGAAACCTCCGGGAATAGACGCGGCCAGTCTTTGCGCCTCTTCCAAGAGACGCGGCCGCGCGCCTCTTCCCAGGCCCTTCTTTGCATGATTTACGTATCTTTTTTATATCTTTCCGAGATTCACTTCCAAAGAGTCTCCGAAACCCTATTCCTCCGCGTGATTAGTATAAATAGGAGCCTCCGTTCCTCATATTTCTCACGCGAGTGTCCGCCCTTCTCTTCTCCCTTTGCATTCTAGACTTTGTTCTTACTAATTGGCGCCTACGTGCTTGGACTTCCGACCACGTAAGCTCGGATCTTTCCGGGTACCAGCCTCTCCGTTGCATGACCGACCAATTTGACCACTACACTCAATCAATCTAATTAATCAACTTGTAAAATCGTTTTCCTCTTACGAGGGCACTCTTTCCTTGCGTTCGCGTCGAGCATCACTAATCGATTTTCTTAGTTCATCTCGTTCCGTCAACATGTAAGTCTGAGGGTGTATTAATTCCTTTTATTTATTGTATTTTATTCATATATCATCGTTGTAAGGTTTATGTCGAAAGTACCTCATTAAAACCGATTTCTAAAACCGTCTTTAAAACCTTTTTTGCGGATTTCCAGTAGACAGACGTCGAGAAAAGACGCAGCAACTGCTGCGCCTCTTCGAAGGAGCGCGGCATCTGCTGCGCCTCTTCGTGAGGCTGCCGCAGTTCCTGCTTCTTTTCTTCTTCCTCCGTCCTCTGTAATTCGTATCAAATTTATTTCTTTTGTTTTGTTCGTCTGTTAATTCTTCATCATGATAGTTTAATAATTCACATGTATATTTAACCATCATCATTAACATGTTTTAATCGTCATAAATCCGACTCAAATCCCTTATAATCAATATTCGCGGGTTTTCGTCATTAATATTCAATTCGAGTTTTAGAGATTCAATTCGTTCATATTGAGTTTCTGGGATTCATTGTTGATATATTTTCATCATTCGAGTCATTAATCCGTCGTCATTCATCATGTTTAGTTAATTAATTTGTTTAGTTTGTAATTATTAATCATTTATTAACATCGGCCCTTCACATAATTAATCCGTTTATTTCCGTCTCATCCATGTTTTACTGTTTTATGACCTCAATCATATGTAAATAATCTGCTAATAACTTTCATCCGAGTCAAATATCGCAATCAATCCATTAAAATTACCAATTAACATTAACGGTTTGCGATTCGGCTTCACGCCTGAGAACTCACCCTTGGAACAGACGCGAAAGAATCGCCGCGCCTCTTCCAAAGGGCGCAGTGCTCGCGCTTTGTTCGGATGAGTTCGTCTCGAACTCCTTTTCTGCTTTGACGTAGTTTAATTAGCTTACGTATTAATCAACTAATATTCGTATTATCACCTTCTGATCTGTCGTGTTTTATTCTTTTATTCCTTTTTATCAAATTATCCGTTTTAAAGGTATTTTCGACACAAATCGCCCATTCCAATGTAATTAATGTAATTTCCATTATTGTAATTTATTGTTATTGTATTTCTTTTATTGTTTGTATGTTTTCACATGTAAATCAATATTAACTCCAACTTCGACATTAATTGTATGATAAACTAATTGTTCACCGACTTAGCCTAATTCTCGCATGTTAGGATTAAAACTTGGATGTTGCATTGCATGCATATAACCGATGATATATCAAGTATAAATAACTTCCCTAATCATTAGTAGAGGCCGCTATCGAGGCGGGCGGGATTAGGTGTTCGATCAAAAGAGCTTCCTAATACGTACCCTCACCCCTTACTCCAGATCTCCGTGAGCACCCGTGTTCATTGGCATCCACGAGAGTCATTCTAGACATAGAATGCTAAGGGTAACGATTGCTTAGTGTTCATGTCACTACTTTATGTCTTGACATGACATGAGGTATTCGAACGGTTCCAATTTCCCATAAAAATTGGTGGCGACTCCATACAAAATGCAAACGCTTGTTTTCGAGCCCCTTCACCAAGCGCCCCCGTGGGCGGCCCGCTGTCCACAAGATCCCCTTAAAAGTTACATGAAGAGAGCGATACAAGTCGAACCGAATTGTCATATCATGTTTTGAGACCCCTAGTTTTAGAAGAGGAATTTTTGGTTTGGTTTCTGTTATAATTGTTTTCGATTTTACACATCCTTTGTAAGTGCCGTTTAACGTTTTATTAATGAATTGATCTTTGTTTAAAACAAAAAAAGAATGTGTATAAACTTCTAGCTAGAATAATAGTGATTTTAGATCTTTATCTTTGATGCATGTATAAGGAAAGAGGAGGAAGCCAATTATTAAATGATGACAAGTGAAAACAAATTGAGTGTGAATGATCAAATTGTTCATCAAATTCATTCTTAAAATAGGAAGAATAATAATTGATTAAGATACTCAAAAATGGAATAGGGCAACAAATAACGGGTCAGAGTGAGTATGTGTATATGTGAGTTTCGGTGTGCGAAGTGATGTGTAAATCTCAAACCATAAAAATGCTTGAGAAATACTATCTATCTTCTCTTTTTTACCTTCTCCTCCCAGAGTTGATTGAAATATCGATTATTTTGCTTTATCCACTCGTTTTTTACATATTTACATTACCAGACTTATCTTATACGGAGACCGGAGTATGGGTGTAACCGAGCCGAGCCGAGCTCGAACTTACCTATGATCGAGCTCGGCTCATATTGTAGAAATCGAGTTCGACGAACCCGAGCTCTTGAAATCAAGGCTCGGGATCGGCTCATATAATATTTTACGAGTCCGAACCCGAGCCCGAGCTTTGTTTGCGTACCATTTTTTCCAGCATTATTTTAATTATAACGTAATTTTTTATTTAAAACTTCAAATTCAAACGATAATATTATCTTTTTGTTAGCTTATAATAACAATTATTATGTAATTTTATCTTATAAACTAATATTTTAATTTATTTATTTCAAAATTGATACAATTTAAGTAATTACATTGAAAAACATTAAGTAATTTTAAAAATAACGAGCTCCCGAGCCGAGCCTTAGTGTGCTCGGGCTCGGCTCGGTTTGGGCTCAGCTTAGTTCGAGCCCAAGCTCGAGCTCAGTTTGACCAATCTCGAGCCGAGCTTTGACCGAGCCGATCCCGAGGGCTTGTCGAGCAGGCTCAGTTCATTTACAGCCCTAGACCGGAGTACTCTAATATTTATATTAGACATGCACAAACGGCACCCTATCATATTCTGCAATTGGTACCCTATCATTTTCTGCAACTGGTTTCTGATCTGTTCTTTTTGGAAACAATCATGAGAGAATTCGTCTTGCATTTGAATATTACTTTGATTACTTTGTCATTGAATAACACTTTAAAACATTTTAAGGTACCTGAGCTATTTCAACAGAAATTTTATCTAGCACTATCGCCAGTACACTATACGGTACGAAGTAGTACTCCGATCCGTATCATTTTTTTTACCATTCTGTCTATGGAATTCTTTAATGTAAATCCGAACATCGGGTCCATATATATGAGGTCGAGACTTAACCCCGAACTCCCGTTACTCTTAGTATTAGCCTTATTGATGGATAATATAATTTGGTTTCAATTCAGAGGTAATGCCTTCCAAATAATAGTAACACGCTATTCCCGTCGTTTAATATTCAATCTCGCTAAAATGTTAGTGTAAAATTATTTACGCAAATGTTAGTGTAAAATTAGGCTATATTTAACTCGAACAATCTCGCTAAAATAACTTCCATCAACACCATTTTTCGATAAAATGGACATCAAGGACCTTTACATACAATTTTAAAATATCTTACTATAAAATTGTTTTATAGGAGACTTACTAGTTAATACGGAGTATTTGACCAATTTACACCGTACATGTTAGAGTATAAAATCGATCTTGAGACTTCAACCATCAGCTTAAGCTTTTGGTTGAGATGATTTCTTGACATGGTATCAGAGACATATGACTAAAAAAGGTCACGAGTTCAAATCTCACCGACCCCCAAAGTGGAATATTAAGCGTCAGGTATGCGGAGGCCTGTAGTTGCATCCACAATTCAAGCCAATGGGCGTACGTGGTACATCCACACTTCAAGCCCGCATTTGTTTAAGGGGGCGTATTAGAGTATAAAATCGATCTCAAAACTCCAACTATCAGTTTAAACTTTTGGTTGAGATGATTTTTGAACAATACCATGGTAAAATATTACTCATAATTTTGTATCCATGCAAAAGCTAAATACTTAAAAACACACAAACTATTGGAAGGCCAATATGCTATCAAAATAAATCAATCAATAAAATTTGAGGACCAAGCATATTTGAGAATTTAAAACACACAGTTACACAATAACGAAAATTTCTAACATCGATCTTCCTGTATAAGTTCACAATCATTCATCGCTTCTCTTAGAATTCGAAAACATTTCTAAATCTCCGATAATTTCTTTCGTAAGTGGGAGAAAAAGAAAATGGCAACGGTAGTATTATTTACTCTGCCGCCCTTGATAGTATTGGTATTAGTAGGAATTTTGGTGTGGTGGTGCGTCGAACAAGATAAAAAGGAAAAGGCGAAACAACCATCTCAACCTCAACCTCAACTTCAAGTCGTCCATTCCCAACCCAAACCTCAACCTCCACCTCGACCCCAGGTCGTTCATCATGGCCCTCCCGTGCAACCGCAACCGCAATTCGTCACGCTTCCCCCTCGTCGTCAACCTTACACCCACAGGCCACCTAACGACTAAGTACTATGCTTGAATATTTTTAATTCGACTTTTAAGGGTATGGGTATGGCTTCAACTCGAGTCTGAGTTAGACGTTGTGTGTTGTACGCCGATCATGAAATTTATTTGTGCTTGTGTGCCTGTTTATTAATTCTCTTGCAAGTGATTGGTGTGACATAAATGTTATAAGTTTGTTTGTTGTATGTTGAAGAAAAACAAATAAATAAAAGATACAATTAATTTAATTTTGAGCAAATAGATCCCTTTATATATTAGAGCAAGTCCAATGATAAGCTAGTTGCAACTAGCTCACCATTGTCATATGAGTCTCATATCACTTTTTAAGCTAGTTTAATTTTAGGCTACAAATTTATTTTAATGGTTTAGCTTACATTTTAACTGCCTTGACCTAAATTTTAATAAATCAATTAATTTCTATTGATTGTATTTTAGAGGTAGGGCCAATTAAGCTACTAGCTTAATGAAGCTAATTGCTTGGTTTAAGCTATCCTACAAGGAGTTGTCCAATGGTCTAGCTACTAGCTTGCAATTTCTTAAAATTGCAAGCAAGATCCTAAGACAAACGAGTTAACCCAAAGAAAAGGACCTATACTATCAGTTTTTTTCCAGATAAGGACCTCAACTTTATAACTTTACAGTTAAGGGACTGGCCTAACACGTTAGTTTTTCTGTTGACATTGAACATAAAGGGGAAAAAAAACCTGGAATACCTATATTATTGAACAGTTTGTTTGGTTTGTAAAATCAAAATACACAGTTCTTCTGGTCATCTTTCTCTCTACCTCATTCTCTCCTTTGCTATCTACTATCTAGCAAACTGCAAATTCAGTGGGTTATGACTTCTGAAGCACAAAGTGGACACATCAATGGCAGAAGAGTTTGAAGTTGGCTCTTTTTTGAATTTGTACATTGAAATTTTGGCCGAATTTAAAAGAAAAAAACCGATGACGGATTTCCCATAACACAAATTCTTATTTCAGACCGCCATATCCGTCTGAAATGGTCAGACGGATACCATTTTCTCTCACAAAAAACTCATTTAGGGTGTGAGTGGGAAAGCACATGGGGGTGTCCCACCACCCATGTGCTTCTCACTTGTGAGATGTCTTATTGCAGTCTGAAATAGGGCGGTCTGAAGCAAGACGGACTGTTCCCATAAATTTCTCAAAAAAATTTACATTTTCCCTGTTTAACACACTCGATATTTCCATATCACTTGAGAAAAGCTTTTCGGAAGAAATACATTTGGCCCTCAATCTGGGGCAATCTAGAATTTTTTTACGTTTCATGAGGTTTGGTGTTGTTATCTTCGGAGCACATACAACCATTTTTTTGTACAATAACTTAAGGTATACTAACTTGTCAGTCATCGGTTGATTATGATCTACAAAAGAGAAAACTCCTGCTTCACATAAATTTATACTATTCGTTAAACAGCGGGTGTGCGAATATTAAAACCGTATCTTCGTACCACAATTTGCGGCTTTCAAATTTCAATCAAAAATCTGAAAATTGTTCGTCTACTTCGTTTGACATACCGAACCCAACTCAAAATATTGGTGATAGAATATTTTAGATAACTTTCAATCATGGGGATAGCTTGGTATGCTTTCTCTGTAGTTCTTCAAGTAGAGATGGGAAAGAGAAAATTAATCTTCTTATTTTAGCTTGTTGCTGTTAGTTTCAACAGCAAACATAACGGAAGGAGGGTGAGAGTCCCTTATCTGTAAAATTTCGAAGTACAATCCCTTAAATGTAAAAAATAACAAAGTTTTGGTCCTTATCTCGTGGTTAACTCTAAGACAAACCATTGGACTTGCTCTTAATAAAAATTTTATATGACATTTAGATATAACTCTAGAAATTAGAGAAAATAAAATCTTAGGGGGTGTTTGGTAAGAGCTTTTGGAATGGATTGGAATAGATTTAATTCATTCTATTGTTTGGTTGGAAGATTTTGGAATGGAAATAGATACCCAATGGATTCTAACTCCATTCCGAATCTCATATCCATGTATATACTTTGGAGGGTTCGCTGTTTAGGAATGAGATGGAATAGAATGAGAAACCATAGAAGTATGAGGTTCGCTATTGGAAAAATAAATATAAGGGGTGTTTGGTTGCCTACTTTGGAATGGAATGGAATGGATTGAGTCCATTCAAGTGTTTGGTTGGGTGATTTTGGAATGAAGTTAGATACCCAATGGATTCTAACTCAACCTCAACCCCTTGAATCTCATACTCATCCTCCCCCATTGGATTCAAACTTCATTATCCTCTTCTACAAATTGTGGTGAACCAAACAAGATTAGACAAATATGGATTTAGAACCCCATACCATCAAACTCCATTCCATTTCATTCCGATTTGTTGAACCAAACGACTCCTAAAGGTATGGAGTTGAATCCGTGGGGAGAAGGTGGGTATGTTATTCCAAAGGGTTGTAATGGAGTTAGAATTCAGTGGGTATCTAAGTCAATTCCAAAATGCTCCAACCAAACATTGGAATTCAATAATACCAACCAAACACTTGTGAGCAAGTATGTGGTTCCAACTTTATACCTATATGGCTCTATGATATCGCAATCCATTCTTATACTTTGAATCAAACAACCCCTTATTGAAACAAAGGTCGCTTCGCCTGCGCATTCTTTACTCGAGTACATCGTTGTTTAATTATATAACTTTTTATGAGAGGGTCTTCCAATCTTGCACGGATTTGAAGAAAAATGATAAATAAATAGTGAATCCCATTTCTAATAAATAGAGAAATGTGTTTAGTGAGTCAAATCAACCTACTAGTAAGTTGGTATTTAAAGTTTTAAACTCATGACATAAACAGTGAACCCCATTTCTAATAACTTTATTAATTAAACTAGTTAACATCCGAACAAATAATAAAAGAGTGGTACTAAAGATAATAAAATTGATACAAATCATGATTAAAGATAAAATGAGCACATTTATTATGTAAATAAGTATGAAATTACCCTGTCACAATCAACAACAAAAAGATCACGAAATACAAATAAAAAGTACTGAAAACTGATCTTTCAATAACTTATTAAAAGACCGTCTCTCCTGGTTTTAGGCCATGTTCTTTTGGACTGAAACGAATCTGATCTGAACTGAACTGAACTTATAGGATCTCGAATCGAATCGAATCGAACTTATAGGATTCGAATCGAATCGAACTTATAGGATCTGAACTAAACTTATAGGATCTGAACTGAACTGAACTTATAGGATCTGAACTGAACTGAACTTAACTTATAAAATCTGAACTGAACTGAACTAAACTTATAGGAGCCGAACTTAACTTGATTTTATTTTATTTTATTTAACTTAACTATTATTATTATTATTATTATTACTATTATTATTATTATTATTATTATTATTATTATTATTATTATTATTATTAATACTACTTGCCAAGAGAGAACATTGATAAAAAAAATTTATAGTCTAAAACACAAGGTAAAATAATAACATTTTTCCGCTTTATATGCATTGGTTTGTTCATACATTATACTACGATTACATTACAATAACAAATAAATCACATATTATATCTTTTTTTCTAACCATTTATTTTCATATTATCATAATCCTCATCACTTTCATCTTCTCTATCACTCTCAACAACGGATCCATTGCCTCGCCAAATGTTTTTGACTATGTTGTTTCGTACCTAATACATGACCTTATTCCGCTTTTTATCAAACATGCCCAAATTTATTGTGACGCTGAAATTATTAATGAGAGGAGTGCTTTTTTTTAAAAAAATAATAATGTATGTATCGAATAATTAATGTCAAATGTTTTTTGTATCGGTCTTTAAAAATAATACTCTGTATATAGCTTTTCTGAACTAAATTTATAAGATCTGAATTTTTCTGAACTAAACTTATAGGATCTCGAATCAACTTATAGGATTCGAATCGAATCGAACTTATAAGATCTCGAATCAACTTATTGGATCCGAATCGAATCAACTTATAGGATTCGAATCGAATCAACTTATAGGATCTCGAATCGAATCAACTTATAGGATCTGAAGTAAACTAAAATTAAGTGACTTTAAGTCCAAACGAACAGAGCCTTAGTGTTCAGACGTATAGTCCATCCCTAAATATAAAACTCAACCACTCGGAATTTCCCATTCATTCACCCACCATTTCACGATCTCACAATTTCACATACACAGAAAAAAAAAATGTCGGGATTGATAGACAAAGCGAAGAACTTCGTGGCGGAGAAGATCGCCGAAATGCCGAAACCGGAAGCAAGTATTCAAGATGTAGATTTCAAGAAACTTAGCAGGGCCGGCGTTATGTACCAAGCCAAGGTTGGCGTTATGAATCCTTACTCTCATTCTATTCCTATTTGCGAGATCTCTTACTCTCTCAAAAGCGACTCCCGGTACGTTTTACCCTTTTGATCATATATTTTTCTTACTATTGATCATCAAAAATGTTAAAAAGTTTAAATAAAATACGCTTACAAATAATAAAAAGGATAAACAAATGAATGAAACGGAAGAAGTGCATTTGTTACGGAAATAGTTATTATTGTGATTATTGAATAAGTTTGTATAACGTACGAGATGAAATATATTTGTGGTTGTTTGATTGTATTTTAGAATTTAGAGTGTATTTACGTTTTTTTTTAATAAAATTTCGGTGATCATGAGTTTGATGGGCATGTCCTTCAAGGGTTAGGTGAGATCTGCAATCTGTAACCCTTAGCTATGTGAAATCATGAGTTGAAACCCCTGGAATGTAGTCGTGTTAAAATTCATGAGCGAGAGCTTGACTGCCCTAATGGTCTTATCCGTCTTGAATCCAAATTAATCCGAAAGATATACACACCAAAAAAAACAAAGAAATCTCATTGGAGAGATTTTCAGATATTCTGGTGAAGACGGTAAAATGTCTGAAGTGGGTAGATAAGACAAAAGCAGAATGCCTAGGGAGTAGCATTTTGCTTTTGTCTTATCTACCCACTTGGGTATTACTTGACCCGTCTTCAACTTGTGATGGATATGCATGTCTTTAATGGGAATTTGTGCCAAAAAAAATACAAAAAATAAGTCAGTTTTATATATCATGCTATGGTAAAATGTCCTATCAATTACTTTGTTAATGTGGCTGATCAATTTTAAAACAACCTAGAGTAGTATTTTCTATAATTGACTCGCCGTGTCGTAGGTGAATTAGATCAATTTGTGTGACATGTAGAAAGACGAAAGTGCACTTTTCATTTGCACTTTCTTGACTAGGCTATACTACAGTACTCCTACAGGATGCTAAATTCATTGTATTAGTGCTTGTCATTATCACAATAAAGCAATGTACATTTTAGATCAAGGGTTACAAAAATAGTGTGGATTAGAGGCTTGTGGCGTATGAACATGATATGATCATGTGCATTAAAAACACAAATTCGTATTTCAGATGGACGATATCCGTTTAAGTCTAGGACGGGCCAAATACATACCAAATCACCCTATTTATTACCTACAAAATGCCAAATGTTTTCTCTTTATTACCACCATGTGGTAGTATTTGACCTGTCTGAAACAAGAGTTATTGGTTATAAAAATAGTTAGTGATAGTTTCATGTTAAGCCACCTTCTCTTCTATTTTGTTAATTAAGAAGCTACTACTACTATACCCAATTACCTATGATTACTTAGATCGATGGGTAAGGAGTTGTTCTAACTTATTTAGAAGGTCTCGAGTTCAAATCTAGGGATGTACGTGAGCTTTATCGCCCTAGTGATCATACTCAGCTCATATCCGGACTAAACTGAATGATATACATATGGGAAAAAAAATGGGCAACTACTCCTGCTGAATAGATTCCATTGACCCTTAATCGTGAAGGGTAGACTATTTATCACATATTTTTTTACAAAAGATAGTGAGACAATTTTTATGTTTTAAATTGCCACTAGCACAGCATATATCCATGTCTCATTGTTATGTCTTGGCATCATATGCCTTACTAGTTACTACCATCCCACTTCTCCATCTAAAGATAATATATAGAATACATGCAACTGTCTTTACTCTTTACTTCAAATTGATACCATATATTATTGCACATTTGCACTATGTGACACGATTATCCCAATTGAGACATGGGTTGATGTATGGGGAATTTAAATTAATATCCATTCATTCACAAAAACTTGAATAAGACGATCACTTGGTAAATGATTTGATATTTGACCCTCGGGACTCCGAATATTTACATCATACTCCATCCAAGTCTTAGGAATCTTCCCGTTTTGCGCGTTTTGCTGAAATAGTCCTCATAAATCTAAAAAAACTGGACGATTTCAAAGAATTGGAGGTAGATCAACCAATATCTGTTATATCCAAAATCTGCCTATGTTCTAAATACTAGTCCTTGTGTAAAATGGTTTTAAATATTCGTTATTATCGTGAAATAGTATATTATTTAACCTATATTCTTACTATCTCTATAAATGTTTTGTAGAAGTGCCAAATATTAAATGTACACAAATTCTTGTTTCAGACAGACATTTTTCGTCTTATTTTTCAGACGGACATATGTGACCATTTTATAGTTAAATGTAACCACAATGGTCTAAGCAGTGTTACAGCTTATGGTAACTGGTTTTTCAATAGTGGTCACATCTATCCAACTGTAAAATGATTACAAAATCTCGTCTGATGCAAGACGCACTGTTAAATGTATAGGATGGAGTATTTTTTGCGAGACATTATGTGTTCTTACCAGTTACCTCTATTTACTTCGATGATTAATTAACGGGTGTAATCGTTGTAGGGAGATAGCATCAGGAAAGATACCAGATCCAGGATCAATAAAAGGGAAGGAGACAACAGTACTAGAAGTGCCAATGTTGGTGCCACATGACATCCTAATGAGCTTAGCAAAGGATATATGGAGAGACTGGGACATTGATTATGAACTTGCTATTGGTCTCATTATTGACCTTCCTGTTGTTGGTAACCTTACTTTTCCCCTTACTACCAAAGGTGAGATGAAGCTTCCTACCCTCGGCGAGCTCTTTGGTCGAGGCGGTGCCGCTGCTGATGATGACAAGAAGGAATGAATCAATGAATGAGCCTTTGTTGAGGCCATGTTTGTGCACGGCTATCTTTTTAAAATTTGGTATTAAATTTTTACTTTTCATCAGAAAGTCATTACCTGAGACCGCTCTACACTGAAAGAGTGTGAAATCATAAATTAAGAACATTTATACTCAGATCATTTACGAAGAAGAATTTTTAGGGAGTGCTACGTATAATATTTGTGTGATACCGCCACACATAAACAACTACGGAGTATTTCTGAATTTCGGAATCTTGTTTTACAAATGAATGAAATGATTTTAACGTTGTAGTTGTCTCATCCTACTACAATACAAATGAAGTTTTTGCTTAAATGGGGTTGAAACCGAAACTATTTAACAAAATGGTGTCGGTTTCAAACTATTTAACAAAATGGGTCCACGTCATTATTTCCGCATTTTCTTTTTTTTTTTGATGAGTTCTTAGTTTCTCGCTGTGTGGGACAGCGAGAAGTGTCTTGCTATAACGAGGTGTTTGACAAGCTACTTTGTCCCCGCCATTCTCCTTGCTCCGACCACCAAATAACGAAATACCACCACAGTTCTCTTTTCTAACTTCCCTTATCATACACAAATCTTTGTTTCAGTTATTAGTTCAATGGTTTGTGGCAAAAACGGCCCGCAATATCACCCGTCCACTATCGATTTCGGTTTCGGCAATTCATTTATATTGTCTTAAGCTGATTGTTTGTTCGTATGAACTCATTTTTTATGTAATTCAACTTAACTAAAAAACCGTCCTTCCCATATTAGACCTGTTATAGTACCTCGTCGCCTCATCCAACATTAGCAGGAAGCTTGAGGCAATTGGTAATGCAGTTGTCGCTATATAAATGCACCATTGTTAGAGGAATACTTCTAGGTAGTACGGTTTGTATTTCAAACTTACATTAAGCACATCATTACCAAACTACTAACATGTTTTATCAACTAATGATAATCAACCCAGAATTCAATTACAAAAAAAACGAGTTCATAAGATACAAACAATCAGCTTAAGACAATATAAATGAATTGCCGAAACCGAAATCGTTAGTGGACGGGTGATATTGCGGGCCGTTTTTGCCACAAACCATTGAACTAATAACTCAAACAAAGATTTGTGTATGATAAGGGAAGTTAGGAGAAGAGAACGGTGGTGGTATTTCGTTATTTGGTGGTCGGAGCAAGGAGAACGGCGGGGACAAAGTAGCTTGTCAAACACCTCGTTATAGCAAGACACTTCTCGCTGTCCCACACAGCGAGAAACTAAGAACTCATCAAAAAAAGAAAGAAAATGCGGAAATAATGACGTGGACCCATTTTTGGTAAATAGTTTGAAACCGACACCATTTTGTTAAATAGTTTCGGTTTTAACCCCATTTAAGCAAAAACTTCAATACAAATCTACCATTCGAAGACGTAAATGTGCTTCCCTTAACAATAAGTCACATACACCTGATCAATTGAGCATGGGGGGCTGGCCATGGGCCAAGGAACAACCCGCGTGAGGAGGCAAGCCGAGCTCCCTCAAATCTAGCCTGAGCCAGGCTTAAATAGACAAACTTTGACTTTTTAAACGAGCCTGAACGGCGGAGGGGGGGGATCAGACTGCTTCCTTCTTGCTCAAGAGCTAGACCGGAGACTTGTCAACCCATACCCCAAAACCGGAGAACTGGTCAACTAGGAGGGGGCTCGAGCCAGACCAAAACCCATGAAATATGGTTTTTTTTGGGTTTAGATGGAACTAATTCGTATTTGGGTTTCTTTTTATGTTTGGACCGGATTAGAGAACGGTCACCATGTTTTTGTGAACTAGTAGCCGGTCATGTTCAGTCCAATTAACCGGTTTGGGCCTGAACACATCTAATGACAATTGAGAAAACAGTACGGCTCGATTTGTCACTTTCAAAGATTCTCTTTTTGAAGCAAATCAATCACGTTTCCTTGGGCCTGTCAAATGAAAAAGAGCAGCATAATACAAGCTTGACGTCAGCCTTAATTCTCTCCCTTACTTTCCCTTTCATTTCCAGATTCCCCCCTTTTTCCCTCCCTCACTCCTCTATAACATCTCCTCTCCATTTCACATTTTCACTACTTTCAAGCTTTCATCAACCTCATCAATGGCGGAAAACGGCGATACCATTGCACCAGAGTCATTCATGGAGAAAATCGCTGAGAAACTCCATTTCCACGACACTAGCAACAGTGAGCATCAAAAGGATAAAGCTAAAGAGCAAGAGAAACTTCACCAACACTCTTCCTCCTCCTCCTCTTCGTTAGATGATGAATCTGACAAGCACAAAACGACGTCGTCTCCTTCCGCTATGAAAAATAAGGTATCTCGCCTCTTTGGCCGGGAGAAACCTGTTCACCAAGTCCTCGGCGGCGGCAAACGTGTGCTTCTCTCCCTCTTTCTTCAGTATTTCCAGATTTAAACCGTTTTTTATTTATTATTATTTAACATTTGCTTAATTTTAGTTTTACTTTTTTACTTTATATTTATCCTGCTTTGATTATAGAATAAGACCGTCTCTCACATTGTGACTGTTTAATTTCCCTAATGTAAGACCGTCTTACACTATAATTTCTTCCTCAGTAGACTACCGTCTTAGAGTGTAGCTTGTTGTTGAGAATTCTGTTGAGAATTAAAATTGTAAGACCGTCTTACAGTATAATTTCCTCAATAGACCGCCGTTTAGAGTGTAGCTTTTGCTGACAATTCAGTTGAGTATTAAAAATGTAAGTCTGTCTTACAGTATAATTCATTTAAGAATGTTTAATTTCCCAAATGTAATGTTTTTTCGTGTCCAGTCAATTGTGTACAAGTAAGATTGTCGTGTAATTTCCCCTATGTAATGATTGAAATTGGATTATATAATAAGACCGTCTCACATTGTGACCTTTAATTTCCCCGATCTAAGACCGTCTTACAGTGTAATTTCCTCAATAGACCGCAATCTTAGAGTGTAGCTTGTTGTTGACAATTCAGTTGAGAATGTTTAATTTCGCCAATATAATGTAATGTTCGTTTATGTCGAATCAATTGTGTGTAAGAAAGATTGTGTAAATCCGGAAAATTAAAGAATGTAGTGATCTTGGTGCAGCTGCTGATGTGTTCCTGTGGAGAAACAAGAAGATTTCAGCTGGTGTTTTGGGAACAGCAACTGCAATTTGGATTTTCTTTGAGCTGCTCGAATATCATTTTCTTACTCTCGTTTGCCATGTCCTGATTTTCAGCCTTGCTGGTTTTTTCTTGTGGTCTAATGCCACCACCTTTATCAACAAGTGAGCTTCGAGCATTTCTCTTAATGTAGGATATACGGAGTATATTTTTTGTCGCAGTCTCTGTCCCTGTCAATAATCTAAGTTTGCTTTTGGATCGGCCTTTTGATTTAAACACATACAAGTGGGACGTCCACATTAGTTCTCGACCGAAACATAAACTATTGGCTAGATAGATTAATATGGAACATGTAAACTATCTGATTATAAGAGAATGTTTATTCTAAATTGACTTTAAATTACAGGTCTCCTCCGAACTTTCCAGAGTTGAGTCTACCAGAGAAACCATTCCTTCAGGTTGCTGCTACCTTGAGCTTTGAGTTAAATCGGGCTTTTGCATTGTTGCATGATATTGCCATTGGTAAAAATTTGAAGAAGTTCCTCGCTGTAAGACTCGCTATATCCCTTGTCATCTGGCCCTATTTTAACTGTCTCGCAAGTCGCAAGAGACCAAGTGTATAGTAGGTACTGAGCTTGAAGGATGTTCAAGCAGTTGTTTGCTGAATTGTTTCTTATGCTATATCACAGGTGGTTGCAGGATTGTGGGTGATGTCAATTGTGGGCAAAAGCTGTGACTTTCTAACCCTAATTTATATAAGTAAGCTGCAATAAACCCGACATTGTCTTGCTGAAATGCTATGGTTTATGGTCTCAGCTAGGTGCTAACTGCTAACACGTTTGTTTTTCGATGTGTGATAGACTTTGTATTATTGCACACTGTGCCTGTTCTCTACGAGAAGCATGAAGACAAGGTTGATGCTTTTGGAGTAAAGGCAATGACCGAGGCCAAGAAGCATTATGCTGTGGTTAACGAAAAATACATCAGTAAAATCCCCAGAGCTACTCTGAAGACCAAGAAGGCAGATTAGAGACATTAACTAGCCTATTATAGATGTGTGAGGATTAGTTCCGACTCTATTTACCCCTAAGTGATTTTATTGCGCAGGTCTCGTGAATTTTGCACCTGTCTTTTAGTTATTGAGCTCCTGAAATTGGTATATGATGCGTTCAGCGTGGAGTTGCTAGTTTTTTTGAGTCCTGTTTTGTTTTTAGTTGATGAGAGTTCGATTTAAAGGGGTGAAAATACCGTCTTGGTTGACACTTCACACCTGGAAATTTGGCATGGCTTATAACGCGGCTGAATATGTTGTTAGCTACGTAGCTTTATATCTTACTCGATCCAAACTAATGACTATGATACAGTTGCTCTAAAATGTAAACCGCTAGCTGCTTTTTCATTTGAGGGAAAAAACGATCGTATTAGTCGTGGACTCGTGGTACCCTGATAAGAGTAGTCAATAAGCGAATAGTGAGTCACGGAATAAGCTAGCTTATTATATTGAGTTAAATGAGAGCATAGGATGTTGAAGACATTAGCAGGAGAAATTGAATGTTGAGAGAAGAAGATGTTTTTGATTATATTAATTGTATATTGAAGTACAATAACAGTGTGAAGTATATACACATTCACAACTATAATTCAGACAAGGACCCTTGGACACAACCTTGTACTGGACAAAAGCTATATGACAGCCGACTCTAGCATACACCTAATGACCCATATTTCTTCTTCTTTGGATTATAGGATGTACTTTGTACTGGTTCATTAATTGTTGCTTTGTTTGTTGCATTGATTGCTGATGAGGCTTCTCTACACTCCCCCTCAAGATGTGAGTGGAGGCTTGAAGTAACTCCCATCTTGGACAATAGGTACTTCTGCTGAGAAATAGGACATGATTTGGTGAAGATATCAGCTACTTGCTCCTTGGTGTTGACATAGGATGTAGTCATGAGACCTTGCTGGATCTTTTCTCTGATGAAGTGACAATCCACCTCAATGTGTTTGGTTCTCTCATGATAGACAGGATTGGCTGCAATGGCTAGTGCAGCCTGATTGTCACATTTAAGTTGTGCAGGTCCCAAATGTTTGAGTCCCAAATCCTGTAGCAGTTGGACCAACCATGTGACTTCACAGGTGGTCATGGCCATAGCTCTATATTCAGCTTCAGCTGAGGACCGAGACACTACAGACTGTTTCTTTGATTTCCACGAAATAGGGGAGTTGCCAAGTAGAATGCAATAACCAGTGGTCGACCTTCTGCTGTAGGCACAAGATGCCCAATCTGAGTCATAAGAGGCAGTGAGATGAGCTGCTGAACTTGTGGCAAAGAGGATCCCTTGATTTGGATTAGACTTAAGGTATCTCAACACTCGTCTAGCAGCTTGCATATGATCAGAAGTGGGTGCCTGTAGGAATTGACTCAAGAGTTGAACTGAGAAGGCAATATCAGGTCTTGAAATTGTGAGGTAGATGAGTTTTCCAACAAGTTGTCTATAAGAGTCAGGTTGAGGCAGTGGAGTGCCCTTCCCTGGTTCAAGCTTAATAACTGGATTGAGTGGTAGTTGAATAGATTTGGATTTGTCCACTCCAAATGTCTTAAGTAAGTCCAGAGTGTACTTCTTCTGAGACACAAAAATGCCAGCATCACTTCTTGTTACTTCCAGTCCTAGGAAGTAAGAGAGCTCACCAAGATCTTTCATGTGAAAGGAGGAACTGAGGTGCTGTTTAAGAGCTTGAATGTCAGAGGAAGAGTCCCCAGCAATCACCATGTCATCAACATATATAAGCACGACAGTAGTGTGGCCATCCTGTTGTTTGAGGAAAAGGGAGTGATCAGCATGGGATTGCCTGAAGCCATAGCTGAGTAAGGTTGTAGACAACTTAGAAAACCATTGCCTAGGTGCTTGTTTGAGGCCATAGAGAGACTTTAGCAACTTGCACACAGTCCTGTCTGTAATGAGATTGTTGTACTCCCCCTGTCCTGCATTGTTTAATTGTCCATCAGAGTACCCTGGTGGCAGCTTCATATAGACATCCTCCAAGAGATCCCCATGGAGAAAGGCATTAGCCACATCCATTTGGCAAGTTTCCCACTTGTTGATGGAGATGACAGCCAGGAGGGCTCTGACTGTGGACATTTTTGCCACAGGAGCAAATGTCTCTTCATAATCAATACCATACATTTGTCTGAAACCTTGGACTACCAATCTGGCTTTGTGTCTCTCAATGGTCCCATCAGGATTGTATTTAGTTTTGTAGATCCATTTGCACCCAATGGCTTTCCTATCCTTGGGCAGATCAGTGAGTGTCCATGTCTTGTTATCATGGAGAGCCTGCAGTTCCTGCTCCATAGCTTTGATCCATTTTGGATCCTGAATGGCTTGTTGATAGGTGAGGGGACCAGTTTCTGTATCAGCAAGGCTAGCATGACCAACAAAAGGTGTGGTCAGATGCAGCTGAACAACATTTGCTACAGTGGTTGGAGCCATAGCAGGATTATTTACAACATAATCCTTAGTCCACTCAGGTGGCCTTCTGTCTCTTCTTGGCCTGGTGTAGGTTGCAGGTGGAGATGTAGCTTGAGTAAGAGCCTGAGGTTGTTCCAGTGATGGTGGAGGAGAGGTAACTGATTCAGCTGGTGTAGCAGGATCAACAGTAGGATCAAGAAAGGCAGTAGTGTCATTGGTAGCAGCTGGTGATGAATGAATTGTAGGATGACTGGACTGCAAGGAGGGAATGAACTGATTGAAATTCTTGATCTTACAAGGAAAGACTGCTTCATGGAATTGAACATCTCTGGACACAAAGGTAGTTTTGTTGACTATGTCATAAAATTTATACCCTTTTTGGGATAAGGGATATCCGAGAAATATGCAAGGGAGACCTCTTGGTTGAAATTTGTCTTTGTCTCTGCTAGGATTGTATACCATAGCTAAACACCCAAATACTTTCATTCTAGAATAATCAGGAAGTTTATTGAGTAAGATTTCATGTGGAGTCTTGTTTTTGAGTAAGGGTGTGGGCAGTCTATTAATGATATAAGCAGCAGTGAGCACACAATCACCCCAGAATGACAAGGGTAAGCCAGAGCTAAACCTTATGGCTCTGCTGATTTCAAGAAGATGTCTGTGTTTCCTCTCAGCTACACCATTCTGTTGGGGTCTGTCAATGCAGCTTGTCTGTTGGAGAATTCCCTTGGATAAGATAAATCTCTTGCTGTCCCCTTCAGTTAATTCCAGTGCATTGTCTGATCTTAGCACTTTGATGGCTTTCCCATACTGTTTTTTGATGAATTTGTAAAAGTTTACTAGGAGTTGAGCAGACTCAGACTTGTGTCTCATGAGATAAACCCAAGTGGCCCTAGAGTGGTCATCCACTAGGGTCAAGAAGTATCTATGTTTGCCTCTTGTTTCCTTTCTGTATGGCCCCCAGACATCTGTGTGAACCAGATCAAATAGGCCTGCAGCAGTCTCAGTTCTGAGTGTGAAGGGCAATTTAGTTTGTTTAGCCATTGAACAAGTGATACAGATTCTGTGGTTGTTTAAGGAGGAATTAGGGACAGCATCAATGAATTTTATCTTGTTGTCAGATGCATGACCCATTCTTAAATGCCAAAGATCATTATCATTCATAGTTGGTATTACATTACTTAATGAGTCAGGTGCATTACAAGGATTGAAAATTATGCTCCCTGACTCATTCCCTTGACTGACAGGCATAGAACCTAAGTGGGCATTACATAGTTCAGGATTACGCATCCTGATAGACACATTGGCTAACTTAGGGTGTGGTTGCCCATCTTTATTTAATAAATAGTACACACCCTTGCTTTCTCTTCCAAGTCCCTTAATCTTCCTCGTATGAGAGTCATGTATGACACATAAGTTTGCATAAAACAAAACAAAGCAGAGTCCATCTCTTGTTAGTTTTTGGACTGAAATTAGGTTATGTCTAAAATCAGGAACAAAAAAGACAGATTTCAGGACAATCCCATTTGCAAAGGTATAAGTATCAGTGTGTGATACAGTGACAGTTTTCCCATTAGGTAGGTTAATTTTTAATTTGTGACTCAATTCTACTACCTTGTCCAGGATGCTCAGATCAGACACCATGTGATCTGAGGCTCCAGAGTCTATGATCCATTCATGTGAAGGATTAGTGGCATAATTACAGGTTAAATAGGCCATACCTGCGAAATTCACCTCCATTTCATCATCAGTGTCAGGGTACTCAGTACCCTTTCCTTTGTTCAAAAGTTGTTCAAACTGTTGTTGTAATACCCGTCCTTTTAGGGACCCCTTGACCATCGTTGACTGACCTTGGGAACGGGAATAGCCTTAGAGTTAAGTGCCGAGGTCATCTGGAGTTGAGCTGAAAGAGTGGTACTCGATAGAGTAGAGGCTACTCGATCGAGTAGCTAGGGTACTCGATCGAGTAGGGGGCCACTCGATCGAGTAGGTTGGGTACTCGATCGAGTGCCCGGTTTCCAGCGAGGGTTATATATCGCGTTTTGTTAAATCCGCTTATCACTTCCGCCACTTTTCTCCTATCCTTCAGTCGCCCCTTTCCTTTCCCTTTCACCTCAAAACCTCCATGGATGCCTCTTGAAGATCCTTGTGCCTTAGGAGAGCGTCTCTTGGGTCGGGTAGCGGTCTTTTGCCTTGTCTCCCCCTAATAGGTATGTCATAATCATCATCCGTGCCTTTGTTTCCATAGTTAGGGTTTTGCTTGTAGTAATGGATATTTGCATGGTGGTAATAGGCCTTGCTTGTGCGCTGGATGCTGTGTTTGTTGGCATGGATTGGTTGCGGATGCGTAAAGGTAGGTTCGCCTACTCAGTTGCTGTAGATCGTCTAGTGTGTCGGTCGTTGTGGTAGTATTGTGGTTGATTGTTATGATGATTGTAGTTGTATTGTGGTTGTGGTTGTGATCGTTGTTGATGGTTCTCGAGGTGCGTCCTCGGCTGAGTGGGGTCACTTGCGGGAGTGGCTTCACGCCCTAGTTTCGCCCTTCGTGGAACCCGCCACGGAAGGGGATGTGCACATTAATGGACAGGGTTGTCGCTCGTTTGATGAGCGGGGCTTAGGTGGGAACGGCTGCGGTCCCCCACTGGCAGGACTGGTCCAGTGGACAGTCAGTGACAGGTTTGGTTGTATTATGGTGAGTGCGGTTGGGTCTGATGTCATTGTTTGTGTTGTCGTTTGTAATTGCTGTGTGCCTTGTCTTGTCTCAGTACTGACCTTGTGTGGTTGTTTGTTTGTTATGTGTCTGCCGTGATCCCTTATGGTGAGCAGTCGGTCTTAGCAGGTGCTGGTTTGATGATAGCTGGAGTCCGGGAAGGGATGAGTCCTCACGAGATTTGATGATAGTATCGAGTAGTTTCTGAGTTGTACTTTTGTATTGGTTGTGGTTTGAATCACTGTAATATAACTTAATAGTTCTTTTAATTGACGTTGGATATTTACTTACCTCGGGCAACCGAGATGGTAACGCCCTTATATGCTAAGGAAGGCCTAGTTAAGGCTCCTCTGAATATCGGGGTGTTACAAAGTGGTATCAGAGCGACGATTTTGGAACCTGTAACAAATGAACAGAATGAACTTAGGGAGTCTAATAAAATGAACCTGGTGTATGTGTAATGGGAGCCCCGGCTGATGCTAGATTTTGGGTGAGTAGGCGCCCTCATTTCAAAATCTTGGCCCCATGATACTTAAGCCAGTCACATGGGATGGGGATGTGGAGTCTGTGTGTCTATATGTGCTATGTATGTTAATTGTGCCGGAGCTACCTCCGGTTAAGTTTTGTTAGAATTAATAGCGGCGTGATAGTAATGCTTGGGTCGAATATGGTAATTGTTGACGAAGTTATGGAGTTCTTTGAATGATTAGTGAGCCTATATGATAGCTATGTGATGCATGACGAAATTTCTCGTCATGGAGATGCGTGAAAGTGTGAAATCGAATGTGTAATATGAATAGTGAACACGTGGGTAGTTGCCATAGAATTTAGGAAGACGGAAGTTGTAAGTGAGCTTGTAGATCCTACTGAGATGACTATAGTGATAATTATAGTATGGACGAGTAATAATTCGAATCACGGGATATGGTAATGTGTATATGCTTCGCTATTTAGTTGAAATTTTCCGCTGCGTAATATTTGAGTTAGGCAAAATAAATTGCTTGTGATAGAATGTGAAACATGGGAAATTAGTTTGTTTCGAAAAATATGCATTTATGTAGTACGTGAAAGAATGAACTAATATTGATTTAAATGCCTCAATTTAGTAGTAATATATATATAAAGTAAGCTTAAATGTAGTACGATGATGTGATTATGTTTACGGAAAGTCGGTAGCAGGAAACCGAGTAGGGTAAAGGTTGTAGTGTACGTGGGATAAGCTTCATTTGTTTGGCAATATGGTAGATTTTGTTAATGATGGTAATACGTGAATGAACTTGATAATGAGTGCCGAATTCCGAACTTAGCTGGAATCGACACGTGGTGTTGTTTTTGCAGGAATCTCCAAGTTACTTCGTTCTTTTGATCGAGCACTTAGCTATACTTGACCGAGTGCGAGTGCGTACTAGACCGAGTAGACCTCACTCGATCCAGTTAGGAGGCTATAACGTCGGAATGTGGGAAAATTCCCGCAGTTACTCGATGATTTAGCTCCTACTCGATCGAGTAGGGTGGTACTCGATCGAGTACCCCGGGCACTCGATCGAGTAGGTTACTGTGCAGCATTCCTACGGGTTTTCTTAGAACCCTTTACCTTTCTATTTCTTCTTCTTATTCTTCCATATTTCGACACAACCATCCTATATCACTCTTAAATCCCTTAATCTCTCCCAAATCCTCTCTTTCTCTTGGGTTAGTAGTGATTCTTGGGGTCGATTTTCCTTGTTTAATTCGTTTCTTTGCTCTACTAATCAATCAAGGTAAGTTATTCTTCTTAATTTATGTGATATGTTACTTTGAATGTGTTAAAATAGAGTAATACTCTGAAATTTTCGATTATAGTGATCAAATTGATGCTTTTAATTGTTGAAACATGATTCACATGCCTCCTTTTTCGTGGTTGCTGGTGATTATATGCTGTAAATTAGATTAGAAATTGCAATAGTTGAACCCGAAATTTCTAGGGTTTCCAAATTGAAATCGATTTTTGGTTGTTTTACAATGATTAGATGGACAAATTGAGCCTTAATTATGGTTTATATCATGTTGGAGGATAGATTTTGATGATTTCACCCTTAGAAAGTTGCCTTAAAACTCCGTCTTAAAAGTGCCTCAAATGGAAATTCGTGATTTATAACTGAAAATTTATGTTGCAATTCACATTATAAGTATAAGTTGAACCTCCGTATGATAATAGAAACAATGATTGATGAACACATGCTACAATTTTCACAGCTGTAAAGACCGTCTGAAGACTTTAATTGAGTTGTTTTACATAATAGTGAAGAGTGATATTGATTTGTCATAAATTATTCTTTCTCTTGAATTAATGACATGTAGTTTGCAATGTAAATGGAACGACCTTTAGGAGCATGCTAGGATATTCGAATTGCTGAGTATATGTGTCCATATGCCAAGTTTTCGTAATTGCGGTTTATAAGTGGCTACAAACTGAGATTATATGTTAAAGGTTGAGGAAACTACTGATGAAATATGAGTACCTAGCGGAACATCTAAGTTTAATGACATGAACTATATGCCTCGAATATGGAATTGGTTGATGAGTTAGTGAAGTTGCCAATTATATAAGACTCGAATTGTATGAGGTATATGCCTACATGTTTTATACAAATTGCTTGGACTTGTATGTCAAAAATTGGAAACCGTTGATAAACATGGGTACTTGTCTTAATATTCAAGGTTAATAGCATGAATTATGTGCCTCACATGTCAAAATTTGTTGGAAAAGTGTGTGCTTAGCTGGGCATGTGAATTCAAATTACATGAAACATGTGCTTGAATGTTTATACAAGTTGTTTGACCTCATATCTAAAGCAGATGCCGAGACTAAACCTTGGAACCCGTCAGAGTAAACGGGGAAGGGTTGATCCACTTGAGAGGGGGGAGGCTAGTGGACCGGTAGTACCCGTTGTTGCTGAGTACCCTTCTGTTGTTTTTGTCGACTTTAAGCAAAGGGAGCGTTTTGTAGCTTTACAGAAACGCAAGATGAGACCCACAAAGTGTATTGACACCGCTGTGTTGGAAGAGTTGGAAATAGAGACGGATGTCCGTCATATTTTCGAGACCTTGGGGTTTACGGGTTTGTACAGGCTAAGGAAGCACACTTACCCTTTTCTTACCCTAGAATTCATGAGCTCTTTTAACTATGACCCAGCGGGTCAGACGGTCGAGTTCAGATTGATGAACACCAGCTTCTTGTTGACCATGGACCTGTTTGCCTCTCACCTTGGGTTGGCCAAGCCTCCCAAGGACTCCATTACCGACATTCCAGCTGAGTGCGGCGTGTGCCGCCTAATGCCTTGCGTGACTGGGAAGCAAGCTCCCACCTCGAGCAATATGCTGATTAATGATGTTCAGCATATTACCTTGAGGGTCTTCCTCCGTTCTCTCTCGAACCTTCTCTATGACCGAAAGGATATTAGTAAGTTGAATAACCATGAGGTCTTGCTTTTGATGTCGTACCTCAATCCGGAACGGGCCAAGAAAGTGGTCTTTAATGCTCCTTCCATAGTTTGTGCTGCTCTTGCCTTGATGGCTTCTTCTCCTTCTCGATACTTGAGCTGTGGTGCCATTGCCACACGGTTAGCTGAAAAGCTAACCTCTTTCGAGGCTTCTTCAGCATACGTGCCTCTGGTTACCCCTGTGCCTATCATGGATCGTGAGTACTATCTCGACCTGAAATGGTTGAGGACCTTGGCTGATGGTAGCTTGGCATGGAGGGTGTATGGGATGAGCTGGATGAAGATCCCAGCTCCTGAGCACCTCCCCGCCACGGAGCCCTTGGAGCCGACAGTGGTGACTGTGGACTCGGATGACGAGGAGGAGGAGGATGATGACGGACCCCGCCAGCTGCAGACCTATCTCATTGATGGTACCATTCTCCAGGAGATGCCGGAGCCGACGAAGGGCGAGAATGCGGAAGTCCAGAGGGTGGAGAGACCCAGAGTGGTGAGGGGACCCCGTCGAGTGAGGGAGAGGGCCCCGGAGGCTAGGCCACAGTCGGTGGCACCACCACAGCAGCAGCAGCCGTTCCCATGCTACCCATACCTTGACACCCCGGAGACGCGATCCAGTTACCTGGCAGAGAGAGTGTCATCTACCTTGACACTCCGGAACATGCACGAGGTGGCGTACACTCAGGGGATAGGGACCGAGGGACCGCATCCAGTCTGGTGGAGTGGTGTTGGGAATTACTCAGGGGTTTTCCATTCCTACGGGGTGGAACAGTCGACATGGGGAGCACCTCAGTCCTTTCCTTATGGAGGATTGACCCCATGGTACGCGGGTCCAGGAGCAGGAGGAGGAGTGGATGCGGGGATCGGATCAGCAGGAGCAGGTACTTCGGGTGGTGGCGATGACGAGGTGATGTTTGAGCAGCAGCAGCAGCAGGAGGAGTGATACTCCTTGTACTTATCTTGGTTGGTGGTAGTTGGTTTTAGGTGTCGGTATTGTTGTTAGACTTTGGTAGTTGTCTTCTTTTGTTTTGAGACTTAGTTTGATCTGTATGATTGGCCATAAGGCCGAATTTGATATTCTAACTGCTTGCAGGGTATTAGGAGTCGGGGAGTCGTCCCGACTCGATTTTATATGTCAAGTATGCGCATTGGTGTTAGCTCGTGACAGGTTTATGAGGAGTTGGCCTGTAGGTACTCGATAGAGTACCCCGTACTCTATCGAGTAGCTGCAGCATGACATGAGAAAAAGCATTCTGATCTCGAGCTACTCGATCGAGTAGCCAAGACACTCGATCGAGTAGCATGGCACTCGATCGAGTACCTATACATACTCGATCGAGTGACACTGTTACAGGAGGTTTTTGAAATTAAAAATGTTCAATTGTTTTATAATTACGATTTTAATGTTTAAAGTAGTTGTGAGTGCGTAGTAACACCTTTGAACCGTTAGATTCATATGTTACAAGCCATGATTGAAGTTTTATAAGCATGTTTGTCACAAGTAGTAAGGCGGTAATAATTTCTTGTTACTTTTATTTTGTATGCGCCTTTTTACGATTTATTTATCGGAGTTGTAGCTTCCCGTACATTTGTGCATACCATATTAGTATATGTTATCAATCGGTGGCTAGTTATTCCGGTGACGTGTGTATGATTTTAATTTAACGACTGTATAATTAGTGAGTAATGTCCATAATAAATAATATGGTTTTCTTTAATGATTAAGATACAAGTAGTAAAGAATATACGTGATAATTTGGGTGGTGAACTTCGGGGACGAAGTTCCTTTTTAGAGGGGAAGAGTAATGTCGCGGAATAAAAAGGTTGTTTTCGAATAATGTTTTGCTTGTTTATAATTGTTTTCGAATAGTGTTTTGCTGGTTTATAATATTGTTGGTAGTTGGTTATAAAGGGGTTGATGTCATGTGTAAAAAAAAAAAAAAAAAAAAAAATTTTGTTGTTGAAGTATAACGACTTATTTTCTTTAGTTCCTTAAAGCGAGTGTGATTGTATCTGAATCATGTTGCCAAGTAACAGGGTGGCATTAGTTGTACCACATGAAAGTTAATATGAGATATGTTCTAGGTGGATGGTTGGACAGTAATTAGTGTATGTGGGAAGTTCGTGAGCGGCGATTCGCACTGCGCGTCGGATGCTTTATGTGTATATAAAACAACGGTTGACTGTGATAAAACTTGCGTGATAGTGACAAGGGTCGATAGATTGATATGTGGTCGGTGATGATGATGACATGGGGGGGGGGGATGGTATTTTCAAGAGGTAATGGTTTGACCAGGAAGTTTGGTAAGGTAGTGTGAGTTCCGTGTTGTGGGCAGGAGAGGTGAGTTGAACTTCGGGGACGAAGTTCTTTTTAAGGGGGGAAGACTGTAATACCCGTCCTTTTAGGGACCCCTTGACCATCGTTGACTGACCTTGGGAACGGGAATAGCCTTAGAGTTAAGTGCCGAGGTCATCTGGAGTTGAGCTGAAAGAGTGGTACTCGATAGAGTAGAGGCTACTCGATCGAGTAGCTAGGGTACTCGATCGAGTAGGGGGCCACTCGATCGAGTAGGTTGGGTACTCGATCGAGTGCCCAGTTTCCAGCGAGGGTTATATATCGCGTTTTGTTAAATCCGCTTATCACTTCCGCCACTTTTCTCCTATCCTTCAGTCGCCCCTTTCCTTTCCCTTTCACCTAAAAACCTCCATGGATGCCTCTTGAAGATCCTTGTGCCTTAGGAGAGCGTCTCTTGGGTCGGGTAGCGGTCTTTTGCCTTGTCTCCCCCTAATAGGTATGTCATAATCATCATCCGTGCCTTTGTTTCCATAGTTAGGGTTTTGCTTGTAGTAATGGATATTTGCATGGTGGTAATAGGCCTTGCTTGTGCGCTGGATGCTGTGTTTGTTGGCATGGATTGGTTGCGGATGCGTAAAGGTAGGTTCGCCTACTCAGTTGCTGTAGATCGTCTAGTGTGTCGGTCGTTGTGGTAGTATTGTGGTTGATTGTTATGATGATTGTAGTTGTATTGTGGTTGTGGTTGTGATCGTTGTTGATGGTTCTCGAGGTGCGTCCTCGGCTGAGTGGGGTCACTTGCGGGAGTGGCTTCACGCCCTAGTTTCGCCCTTCGTGGAACCCGCCACGGAAGGGGATGTGCACATTAATGGACAGGGTTGTCGCTCGTTTGATGAGCGGGGCTTAGGTGGGAACGGCTGCGGTCCCCCACTGGCAGGACTGGTCCAGTGGACAGTCAGTGACAGGTTTGGTTGTATTATGGTGAGTGCGGTTGGGTCTGATGTCATTGTTTGTGTTGTCGTTTGTAATTGCTGTGTGCCTTGTCTTGTCTCAGTACTGACCTTGTGTGGTTGTTTGTTTGTTATGTGTCTGCCGTGATCCCTTATGGTGAGCAGTCGGTCTTAGCAGGTGCTGGTTTGATGATAGCTGGAGTCCGGGAAGGGATGAGTCCTCACGAGATTTGATGATAGTATCGAGTAGTTTCTGAGTTGTACTTTTGTATTGGTTGTGGTTTGAATCACTGTAATATAACTTAATAGTTCTTTTAATTGACGTTGGATATTTACTTACCTCGGGCAACCGAGATGGTAACGCCCTTATATGCTAAGGAAGGCCTAGTTAAGGCTCCTCTGAATATCGGGGTGTTACAGTTGTGTAGTGAGAGTGATAGATCCACTTGTATCTCCCTGACCATTTCCCATTGCAGCATTAGCAGTCCTTTTTCCATGCTTTGAATTGGAATTGTACTTGCCCTTATGTGCCCCAGACCTGAATACTTTGGATCCTGAGACTTGTTGACCTTTTCTGAGCTTGTAGGACTGGGATTTTTCTGGGAATCTGATGGAGACAGGATGGTCATCAGGATACCCAATCACTTTCCAGCATTTGTCTTTGGTATGTCCCTTCCTTGAGCACACTGGACATGGTGGTCTAGTATCCTTCTGATCTGTGAGAGTATCAGATCCCTGATTATGGCCAGCATAGAATGCTGCATTTTCAGTTTCTACCTTTTCAAAACACTTATAATTCTTTCTCTGAGCTTCTTCATGCTGAAAAATTGCAGCAGCTTCATCAACAGATGGTAACGGGGACATCATGAGTACATGGCTCCTCATAGTTCCATAGGATGGATTTAGACCATTCAGGAACTGAAATAGTTTCCTTTCATTTTGTTCCTTGAGCTGAGCATCCAACCAAGCATTCACTTCAGGAGTGACCTGTGTGATGGGTGGCCAGTCACACATGATCTCAAGATTTTGCCACAGTATCCTGAGTTCAGTGAAGTACTCATTGATAGACTTGTCTCCTTGAGTTAGGTCATCAAGCTCCTTGTTGAGCCTAAACTTTCTTGCTCCATTGCTCACAGAGAACTAGGTTTGAAGATAATCCCAGATCTCCTTAGCAGTCTTGGAGTACATAACAGATCGTTTGATGGGAAGCTCCACATTGTGTAGGATCCAGGTGATGAGTAAGCAGTTGCAAGTGTCCCAAGCCGCTTCTCTGAGGGGATCATTGGTAGGTCGTTTGACCACACCAGTCAGGAATCCTACTTTTCTTTTGGAACAAATGGCAATCTCCATTTGCCTCTTCCATTCCAGGTAGTTCTCTATACCTGACAGCTTAGTGTCCACCATTAGAGGGTGAGTACTTTCAGCTGGGTGCAGGTAGAGGGGATCAGTTGGATCCATAGTAAAATGAGCAGTGTTGGACATTGTAGTGTTGGTGGTTTCAGTGTTGTGAAAAGGATTTTCAGGAATCATGTTGTTTGCCATTGGATTGAGGTTATTCTGTGTAATGAAAGTTTGTTGAGTTTGTTGTGTTTGTCAAGCAGAGAACTCCACTACTTAAATAGAAAGATTGAAGTACAAAGTTAGTTGAGTTTGCATAAATGCACTCCGCATATCTGTCTCCTCATCCATATGGCTCTGATACCATATTGAGTTAAATGAGAGCATAGGATGTTGAAGACATTAGCAGGAGAAATTGAATGTTGAGAGAAGAAGATGTTTTTGATTATATTAATTGTATATTGAAGTACAATAACAGTGTGAAGTATATACACATTCACAACTATAATTCAGACAAGGACCCTTGGACACAACCTTGTACTGGACAAAAGCTATATGACAGCCGACTCTAGCATACACCTAATGACCCCTATTTCTTCTTCTTTGGATTATAGGATGTACTTTGTACTGGTTCATTAATTGTTGCTTTGTTTGTTGCATTGATTGCTGATGAGGCTTCTCTACATATTACCGCTCCTTATAACCAAAAAAACAAATAAACTCGAGAGTAGTAGCAACCTTGAAGATCTCATGGACGACATTACAAACATAAGAAGCTATGTTTTTGCTTGCTTGTAGCATTAGAGGACATTGTAGCGAATCAGTCTCGAGGATCATCGAGCGAATACCCATTTGCCAAGCCATATTCAGCCCAAGATAAGAGCATGGGTGTCGGCCTCCCCAGTCCCCCAACACCTGCACCAAGTGGGGTGCATACCCGGACTTAACTCAATACGCTATAGTCGGTGACCAAATGGATCCCATATCGGTATATCTTCGTGCTCCATACACCATCTTATGAATTATGATTTGCATACTCGGACTTAACTCGGTACCCGTCATCTTTTGCGTAGCGCCATATGAAGCTAGCATAATCCATTTGCTTCTCTCCATTTTATTTTATTTCATTCACAAAACATTTAAACTCATCGACTCAACTAGCTAATTTTGGTTAAATACGAAGTCAAAAATTATTAAGGTCGTAAACAATAATGTGCTGTAACTATGGCCTTCATATCGAATTTATATTGAAAGACCTAAATTCAAACTAAACCCAAAAAAATTCCAAGGTCAAGTTCGTATCAACTCGTTTACTTAAATGGACTAAAACTTCGTTAGCTTTACATTTTACATTAACTTATTCACCAATTCTTATATAAGACCGTCTTAATTTAAACACGCTCCTGATTAATATAGGAGTGAAAATAAAAGAATGTTATAAGAGATTTAAGTTAAGACAGTCTTAAACAGACACGGGTTGCGTTTTCGAATCGGGTCAATATTCACTCACTCCCCCATCATGTGGTGTGATAACGTAACTAGTGAAGATCTCGTGCTAAAGCACGGTATTTTTTAGGTTATCTATTTAAATAAATACGTCTCCAATTGGATACATTTTTATAAACTAATTGTACTTTTAGTTTGTTGTTATAAGAGGTAGAAAACGAAAAATGACTATAATTATAAGACATTAAATTAATGTTATCTCAATTAATGCTACCCCTCCGTCCTACTGAATAGTTTACACTTACTTTATTTTGGGGGTTATAAAATGTCGTCGACGTTTTGTAACGAATCGTCGACGTTTTTTAGAAAAAAGACTAAAACTACCCTTGCACTTTCTTTCTCTACCCTATTCTCTCCCAAATTCTCCCAAACTGACTTAAACTAACCAATTTAAAAAATAAAAAAGACAACATTTTCAAGATCGAAATCAATGTCGAACGTTTAATCACCGTTAAATTAACTAACTTATTTAATTTAACTTTCAAGATCGAAATCAATCCCGCAAATTTGAACACAATTCATGAATACGCATTTAACTACAAAAATCACGACAAAACTAAATTAAAAGTCCGAACCACAAATAGAAATTGAAAAGTCTGTTGTTGTTGGATAGCAAATTAGCAACGTTGGAGATGGTAAGCAACGTAGGCTTTCAACGTTGAAGAGGGCGGAGGACGTCGAGTGCAACTGTCTGGGCAGGTGCTAGACGTTGACACTCAACGTCTGGGCTGGTGATGGACGTTGAATGTCGACGTCTGGGATGGCGCTGGACGTTGACATTCAACGTTGGTCGTGGGCTGGACGACGACTACCAACGTCCTACCCATGTGAGACGTTGACAATCAACGTTGGTACCACATCTAATGTCGAATCCCAACGTCCCTTCCACAATCCGACGTTGAAGATCAACGTTCATGCCAACTTCAAACGTTGATCTTCAACGTTCCAACTACCCACAACAACAACTTACAATAGCAATGGCTAACACCAAAGACACCGCCATCGACAATCAAACCCGATACTTTTATGGTCTGACAGGCCAACAATTGCAGCGAACACGAGCCCAACTCGGAACCGAATTTCGAGTCCAGAACTCACCTCCATTGTCGCACCTCATCAGTTCACACCAGCACCATTTAAGTCGCCAAGGTTGTGCCGAAATCGATTCCGATCCAACAACTTCGTAACAACTACTATTAATTGAATTGTCCGTTGTGAATATGAACTGCCCAGATGGAATTCTTTATGAAACTCATTAGCTGAATTGCTGGTTGATTAATTGGATTAATTGGATTTTTTTTAATTTTTTTTGAAGAGATTAATTGGATTTTGGTTAAAGGGAGACGTTGATGCTGGGTTTCAAGGGGAAGAGTGGTAGAGAGATTAGAGGGAGAGAGGGGTTAAGGGTAAGTTCGTCTTTTTTTTTTTAAATGTCGACGATTCGTTATAAAACGTCGACGACGTTTTACAACCCGGATTTTATGATATTAATAGAACTGTAATAAGTTTATTTCGATGGAGTTTAATAAGTTATACCAGTATATAATTTTGTAGTATATAATCCTTATTTTTTGTTTTTATTTATATTTTAAAATATGAAACTATAATAAGATATTATTGTAAAATATTTTAGGGAGATGCTTAATCTTTTTGACATATCAGTATGTTATCTTTTGATTTTATCTTGTATATTCTTTTCGTATTTTACATTAATATATTTTTTTTATTTTTTTCATATTTTTTTCTTGAAGATTGACAGTGTGAATGCTTTATTAAATATGCATTTGACTGAAAGGTTTATTTAGTATGGCCACCTTGTGTAAATCAATTGTGTATGAAAGATTTTATTTCGCATTTGACAGAATTGTGTGAATCAATCAATTAAAAAATTTCTTTCAATAGGGGCCCACTTTTTTGGCAATCAACTGAGCGAGAAAAAGTTGGGAGATTTCTTATTCTTTTAATTTATTGGGGATGAACAGTTGAACACAACAACAATCAGTTGAACCCTCCTCGGAGAGTTTTTAGCATCGTAATTCCTACCTCATGGGTTATGGGCCTATTCAACAGGCCCGTATTCTTCGTTCAGCCACATAAACCTACACAACTCCTCTTCAACCCTACACTATAAAACCAAATCCAATTCACCTTCCTCAATCATCCCATCTTCCTCCAAAACCCTTTCCTCCCCCTAAATCCCAAATTTCTAGGGTTCATACCTCCGCCGCCAAATCCCCTTCCCCCCTCCCTATTTCCAGAGAGATGCGGTGAAGATAAAAGAGAAACACAATTGTTGATAATTCATTACATGATTCATCTTATTCTCTTATGGTTCGTATTCCCTGAGCATCTCTCTTTTTCCTTTCTTAAAAACCATCTTCTTACAATGTAAAACCGTCTTATTCTTTCTGCTTTAATTAAAACGAAGGACCTATGGAGGGTGTGCAAATCAATGCACTCATCATTCAAGTTTGCTTTCGGAAATCAAACCCGATTTGAAAACAGATTGCCGGCTCCGATTTCTCTTTTCGGATCCGTCTCATTTTTTTCACACATTCTTAATTACTTTAATTTGATTAATTTGCCTAATTTGCAGTTTCTGATTAATCAAATTAATGATTACAGGAATCTATCCTTCGGCTAAATTAAATCAAAACAGTATATATTAACCTCTATATACTGTTCTTCCTTTTAGCTCCGATTTTTCTTCTTTTTCTTAGAAATATTCGGTGACAAGGTTGATACAATTTCTTTAATTCAAATTTTATTTTCAATAATAATCTAACTTTCGATGTAAAATGATGAAAGAAATCATTCGGATTCCCACTGAATTTATGATTATTCAACCCCTTTCCTGATTACATCTTTTTTTTTTTTTTATAATTTTCCGTCTCAATCATTTATTTATCTTTAATTAAAATCCTTCTTTAAAAACTACTCCTATATTGGCCAGTGATGTATAAAAAATATTTGCTACTCTTGATGGAAAATTAATTTTTTCCATTTGATGATGGTTTACCACCAAGATCTCTGAGGTCTAATCTCAAATTTTACTTTGTATTTTTATTTTATTAAATTTGTTTGTTTTATTAATTCAGGTTGTCTAATTTGGGCTATAATGGCCTACATTAATAAACTTAATACAATAAATATTTTGATATTAATTTAAATTAGTAGCGAAGGTCCCAGCAGGGAGGTAAAATACTCTGAATTGAGACCTCTCTAACACAATTTTATACCTTCGAAGAAGAATTGCCGTATCATTCGATGTTCTTTAAACCCTAATTTTAGATCATCTTTGAACCCTCGGCGATATTCTTAACTTAAGATGCTTTTTCAACAAATTATTTGGCAGTGATGAATTAACCTCAGCTTTAAATGCCAGTTCTGCTACTGAAAATTCTTGATTGAGAAAGCTGTATTTCTGAGCTAATTATTTTATTCAATTTTACAAGTAATTTTTGTTTTAAATTAATAAGGTTGATGATGATTAGTTATTTCACTTACTTGATGGTGTAGTTACAAATCCGAGATTCCCACCTTGGAGTAACTACATTTGAATGATATTAACGGATCGACTGTCTGAAACCTTACATTTATCCTTTTGTTTTTTTAATTAACAGTAGGTCTCTCTTGTGACGGGTATGTGCTCCTTTTCTCACCCTTATGGGTTTTTTGTGAGACAATATGGTACCCGTCACAAGTTTGTGTTTAATTAATTATCGTTTTTTGACCTGTTTTAAGTTTAAGACGTAATGTTGATGATGATATAATCCAAAGAAATGAGGTATAGTGGAGTTGAGACCCTGTTTACAGGGAGAACCCCTCAGCAAAGCTATATTCAGAGGATATTACTGGATTTAACTGAGGCTTTACTGTCTTTTTCTCAAATTAAATTTGTTTTTTTTTTGTTTATTTGTTATTTAATTTTTTGAGTTTAACTATACTTATATCCGAAATTCTATTCGGTATAGAGTCTGAAAAAACTCGTAAATTTTTGTGTTGTCATCAGCTTTTTCCCTCAATTTTTTACGGGATTTGAGTTAAATAACAGCACTAAATTTTATTAAATATCTCTAATTTCCCGTATTATAATTTTTTGGTTGGTTATATTATAATTTCGAGTTTAACTATACTTGTATCTGAAATCTGATTCGGTATAGAGTCTGAAAAACCCGAAAATGTTTGTGTTGTCATCAGCTTCTTCCCTTGATTTCTACAGGACTTGAGTTAAATAACAACACTATATATTGAATTGATGGTCTCGCATAAATTCCAGATTTTATAATTGTTGATATTCAGCTCAAGGTCTCAATTAAAATTGATAAACTGTAGAATGCAATTGTACACATGACCGAGAGCTGACAGGCTTATGTTTACGAGTTTGATCATTTTCCGCTTGGCTTATTGTATTCATGTCTCTTTCAAGGTTGGATGGGTTGGACTAATAGAGCAGTTTAATAAACTTTTGGATACTCTCATTCGAGTTCCTTGATTATGAAGTTCTCAACTTTGAAATTCATTTGCCACTTTGAGATCTTCAAATGGGTTATTGTAGGGGAAGAACGCGCAAAATGAAATGGAGGAGTTTTGTATTGTGATAACGAATTTTGTATTGTGATAATCCAGTTGCTCTTTCTGTGGCAAAGAGTCATCCAGTTGTATTGAAATTGTTCATTTAGTTGAATTTTTATACTAATATATAATACTCCCTCCTATTAAAGTTTTATACTTAATTTAATTACCTTACCCCACAACAATACCCCACAATACTTATATTTTATCTTAATTTAATCATCTTATCCCACAATAATACCTCCCCTCTTTCCAATTACCTTACACTACCACAATACTTTACAATAACATAATTCTCCCCTTAATTTGCGTCTTTTTGAAAGAGAGACTCTTTCTTGCTTAAATATTTGAAAGATGTAAAAAATTTAGTAGAATTTTTGTACTATAATACTCCCTCCAATTTCATTTTGGCACAAAACTATATCCTACATATAATTACATTTGGACCACACAAATTGATACGATTTGGGCAGCGGAAACTTAAACGAATGGACAGAAATATGAACTGTTCGTACTAGGTACGCGCAATCCTCAAATGTTCGATTTAGACAACGAAAGCTTTTAAATTAACGGACTGTTTTTGGTGAACTAAACGTACTAGGTACGACCAGTTTTGATTTTTGTGTATAAGGGGATAGTATTTGAACAAGCAAGACCTATTACTTGATCAAGGTGATCGAGATCAGGACCTATTGATCATCAACTCGGGAATTTAATCGAAATCGCGTTTCAATCAAATCAGTTTTGTTTCTAAGCAAGAAACGATTTTTAACACAAGTGTTTATGCAAATTTCTGGATTGGTAATTTAGGAAGCAACAAAGGCTATATATGGCCTAGCAAAACAGCTGTTTTAGGCGTTACATAATCCCGTAAAGACCATCCCCAAGCAAGGTCAATTGCTTGGTCGTGACCTTGCTTGGTCACGGTTAATCAAGTAATTAGTATTGTTAATGTGTGACCAAGGGTGGCTAATTTGTGACCAAAAGCAAGAAATGGTCAATTTGTGACCAAGGTTTGTCAATTTGTGACCAAGGTTGATCAAAAGAGGGGTCTTATTGACCTTCTACGTGTCAATTTCTTATTGGTTGAACAATTATAAAACAATAAAAAACAATGATTGAGAATGTTGTAAAGTGGATAATGATTGGGTTGATGACCTAGGTCGCGACCTTCTGCTTGGGAGGGTGAAAATGAGTCAAGGTTAATAAGTTAGGATTAAGAGTAAAATCGGGTCGCGACCGAGTTAGCGCGACCACTGCTTGGGGATGGTCTAATGAATGATAAAAACTAGCTAATTAAGGACAATAAAGCTAGGTAATTATGGCTAAAATAATAACTAAATAGGACTTAATCCCTTTATTAACTAGCTAAATAATTAAGCTGCAAAAGTGAGCAACTTAACGGACCCATGTAACCATGGACACGCAACGACTCCTCTAACACAAATAATTCTCGACTCCCGGGTTATTAAGAGCCAACTGATCATGGTAGAGAATGGAGTCCGTATCATCTCCTCCCTCTTGAAAAGGAATTGACCTCAATTCTAGTAGCTCGAATTCACCGGGACCAAAAATGGAAGAAATAGCAAAAGAAAAGATATATCTAAACAGCGAGCTCGAACCATCTTTGTGGCATGGCTGCACCTTGATCTTTCCCTTCGATTTCAGAGCGCCCTTGTGCCGACCTTCCCACCTCCCTCCGTGCACAAGCATAGACACAACCTCCCTAACCATGTCGTCGATTAAGTTTATTAAACAAACCAAAATTTTCATAAATGCAGCAGCCCTTCGTACCTGAAATTTAAGCAAATCACAAAATCTAGGAACCAGGAACTTGTTAGCATCGATGGTTAGCATTGTGAGACTCGACTTTTTCTTACAACCAGAATGCATAACACTCGCGGCCCTTGACGACATTGACATCAAAACGACCTGCTTATTATTCAAAGATAGGACATATTCATTACCCAAAAAGCAATCCGAACATAACGATCTTCTCACTGTTGCAACACTCCTTTTCGACTGAAATTCAGCCAAATAACAACCCAATGGATCTTTACCTTTGACACCCAAATGACAGCAAACATCTAAATAATAAGCAATGGCAGCCCTTTGTTTCCTGCTACTGTCCAATTGCATTACAACGGTCATTCTTGGCTTTCATTGAGTACAACCACCTTTAATCCCACAATTAGAATATGAAATTACCACTCCATTATCATGACAATTTTTAAAGAAGTCTACTTCAACATTATTTCCCAAAATCAGAATGCAAAAATTAAAACAGGAAGAAATAACTTGATTCATCTCTAATCCACAATCCACTCAGTAGTTTAGGGGAACTCCAGTTAGCAATTTAGGACTTATTAGTAACAAGCTTAACTTATCAAACCTCAAATACATAAGTCCCAAGCATCCCACAATCCTAAAATATAACCAATTCAACTCATTGAACAACTTATACATGTTAAACCCCAACACGTAATCCCTCCAAATACACCAATAAAAACCACCATCTAAACTCTTCATTAACCGTAATAACATGTAGTAGTGAAAGTGCGGGGTAAAAAGGTCATAGCTTTTACCTGCCGCGGAGTCCGTTTCATGGCTAGGGTAAGGAACACAATAGAAGGCCACATTCTGAAATTCGAAACATGGAATAATATAAGAACCATCTTCTTCATCACCATAATCGTCGAATTTCGGAGACCGATTGAAAACAGCGGAAGAACCAACATTATAAACAACACGTTCTTCACCCTTAGACAATAACGGTTCATCATACTCATCAAAGAACGGAGGTAAAATCATGTTTAAGAAGTAATTACTTTCCACCAAAATTTCTTCAGAAAAGAATATGCCGTTAGAGCATCCCATCTTGTTTGTACCCATACTGGATCGTTTAGATTTAGGGAAATCAAGAGCCGAAGCTCTGATACCACTTATGATACGATTTGGGCAGCGGAAACTTAAACGAATGGACAGAAATATGAACTGTTCGTACTAGGTACGCGCAATCCTCAAACTGGTCGATTTAGACAACGAAAGCTTTTAAATTAAGGGACTGTTTTTGGTGAACTAAACGTACTAGGTACGACCAGTTCTGATTTTTGTGTATAAGGGGATAGTATTTGAACAAGCAAGACCTATTACTTGATCAAGGTGAGTGAGATCAAGACCTATTGATCATCAACTCGGGAATTTAATCGAAATCGCGTTTCAATCAAATCAGTTTTGTTTCTAAGCAAGAAACGATTTTTAACACAAGTGTTTATGCAAATTTCTGGATTGGTAATTTAGCAAGCAACAAAGGCTATATATGGCCAAGGAAAACAGCCGTTTTAGGCTTTACATAATCCCCTAATGAATGATAAAAACTAGCTAATTAAGGACAATAAAGCTAGGTAATTATGGCTAAAATAATAACTAAATAGGACATAATCCCTTTATTAACTAGCTAAATAATTAAGCTGCAAAAGTGAGCAACTCAACGGACCCATGTAACCAGGGACACGCAACGACTCCTCGAACACAAATAATTCTCGACTCCCGGGTTATTAAGAGCCAACTGATCATGGTAGAGAATGGAGTCCGTATCACAAATACACTATTCCACCATACAATTAAATTTGGACCACACAAACAACTACCAAAAAAGGAAATAGGGAAGTTATTGTGAATAACCGAAAAAGGAAATAGGGAGTTTTATTGTGAATTGGAGGGAGTATATTGTTTATTTCTGTAAGTAAAACAAGCAACAACACAATGAAACAACCCTACGGGAACAACCCTACCCCACCACCTGACCACCACCATCACTGTCCTAGCAAAAACCAGACCAACCACCCCAGCTAAAAATTTGAGCCGTTCGGGAGGTCGTACCTGATCCGGTTTTTTTTTCTCCCGGTTTTTCAATCACGCGTCCGAGGTCATTTCAGGAGTTAACCTATTCGATTCAGCCTTAAATAACGAGTATTAAACGAGCATTAATCCATTTTCCACGATTATCCGAGGTTCGACGAATGCTGGTTTATGGCATACCGACACCACCAAATGTCTTCCGATGCTACTCAAATTTTGCGTGGCTGCTTAATCTGACCCGAGGAACTTTCTATGTGATTTCCGTAGAATTTTGTTCCAGGACCCTGAAATCCCGAAAAACCGTGTATTATACACTTCAATTTGAACCGTTCAGTAGGTCGTACCGGGCCCGTTTTCTTTTTCTCCCGGTTTTTCAATCACGCGTCCGAGGTCATTTCAGGAGTTAACCTATTCGATCCAGCCTCAAATAACGAGCATTAAACGAGCATTAATCAATTTTTCACGATTATCCGAGCTTCGACGAATGTTGGTTTATGGCATACCGACAGCCCCAAATGTCTTCCGTTGCTACTCAAATTTTGCGTGGCCGCTTTATCTGACCCGAGTAACTTTCTATGTGATTTCCGGAGAATTTTGTTCCGGGACCCGGGAATCCCGAAAAACCGTGTATTATAATACACTTCAATTTGAGCCGTTCGGGAGGTTTTACCGGACCCGGTTTCTTTTTCTCCCGGTTTCTCAATCACGCGTCCGAGGTCATTTCATGAGTTAACCTATTCGATTCAGCCTCAAATAACGAGCATTAAACAAGCATTAATCCATTTTTCACGATTATCCGAGTTTCGACAAATGCTGGTTTATAGCATACCGGCGCCCCTAAATGTCTTCGGTTGCTACTAAAATTTTGCGTGGCCGTTTTATCTGACCCGAGGAACTTTCTATGTGATTTACGGAGAATTTTGTTCCGGGACCCTGGAATCCCGAAAAACCGTGTATTATACACTTCAATTTGAGACGTTCGGGAGGTCGTACCGGACCCTGTTTCCTTTTCTCCCGGTTTTTCAACCACGCGTCCGAGGTCATTTCAGGAGTTAACCTATTCGATTCAGCCTCAAATAACGAGCATTAAACGAGCATTAATCCATTTTTAACGATTATCCGAGGTTCGACGAATGTTGGTTTATGGCGTACCGGCACCCCCAGATGTCTTCCGTTGCTACTCAAAATTTGCGTGGCCGCTTTATCTGACCCGAGGAACTTCCTATGTGATTTCCGGAGAATTTTTTTCCGGGACCTTGGAATCCCGAAAAACCGTGTATTATACACTTCAATTTGAGCCGTTCGGGAGGTCGTACTGGACCCGTTTTTTTTCTCTCCCGGTTTTTCAATCACGCGTCCGAGGTCATTTCAGGAGTTAACCTATTCGATTCTGGCTCAAATAACGAGCATTAAACGAGCACTAATCCATTTTTCACGATTATCCGAGTTTCGACGAATGCTGGTTTATGGCATACCGGCGCCCCCAATGTCTTCCGTTGCTACTCAAATTTTGCGTGGCCGATTTATCTGACCCGAAGAACTTTCTATGTGATTTACGGAGAATTTTGTTCCGGGACCCTGTAATCCCGAAAAACCGTGTATTATACACTTCAATTTGAGCCGTTCGAAAGGTCGTACCGGACCCGGTTTTTGTTTCTCCCGGTTTTTCAACCACGCGTCCGAGGTCATTTCAGGAGTTAACCTATTCGCTTCAGCCTCAAATAACGAGCATTAAACGAGCATTAATCCATTTTTCACGATTATCCGAGTTTCGACGAATGCTGGTTTATAGCATACCGGCTCCCCCAAATGTCTTCCGTTGCTACTCATATTTTGCGTGGCCGCTTTATCTGACCCGAGGAACTTTCTATGTGATTTCCGGAGAATTTTATTCCGGGACCCCGGAATCCCGAAAAACCGTGTATTATACACTTCAATTTGAGCCGTTCGGGAAGTAAATCGGACAAGGTTTTTTTTCTCCCAGTTTTTCAACCACGCGTCCGAGGTCATTTCAGGAGTTAACCTATTCGATTCAGCCTCAAATAACGAGCATTAATCCATTTTTAACCATTATCCGAGGTGCGACGAATGCTGGTTTATGGCATACCGTCACCCCCAAATGTCTTCCTTTGCAACTCAAATTTTGCGTGGCCGCTTTATCTGACTCGAGGAATTTCCTATGTAATTCCGGAGAATTTTGTTCCGTAACCCTGGAATCCCGAAAAACCGTGTATTATACCTTTTAATTTGAGCCGTTCGGGAGGTCGTACCGGACCCGGTTTCTTTTTCTCCCGGTTTTTCAAACATATGTCCAAGGTCATTTTAGGAGTTAACCTATTCGATCCAGCCTCAAATAACGAGCATTAAACGAGCATTAATACATTTTTCAAGATTATCCGAGTTTCGACGAATGCTGGTTTATGGCATACCGGCACCCCCAAATGTCTTCCGCTGCTACTCAAATTTTGCGTGGCCGCTTTATCTAATCCGAGGAACTTTCTAAGTGAATTCCTGAGAATTTTGTTCCGGGACCCTGGAATCCCGAAAAACCGTGTATTATACACTTCAATTTGAGCCGTTAGGGAGGTCGTACCGGACCCGGTTTCTTTTTCTCCCGGTTTTTCAATCACGCGTCCGAGGTCATTTTTAGGAGTTAACCTATTCGATTCAGCCTTAAATAACAAGCATTAATCCATTTTTCACGATTATCCGAGTTTCGACGAATGCTGGTTTATGGCATACCGGCACCCCCAAATGTCTTCCGTTGATACTCAAATTTTGCGTGGCCGCTTTATCTGACCCGAGAAACTTTCTATGTGATTTCCGGAGAATTTTGTAACGGGACCCTGGAATCCCGAAAAACCGTGTATTATACACTTCAATTTGAGCCGTTCGGGAGGTCGTACCGGACCCAGTTTCTTTTTCTCCTGTTTTATCAACCACGCGTCCGAGGTCATTTCAGGAGATAACCTATTCGATTCAGCCTCAAATAACGAGTATTAAAAGAGCATTAATCCATTTTTCACGATTATCCGAGATTCGACGAATGCTGGTTTATGGCATACCGGCACTCCCAAATGTTTTCCATTATTACTCAAATTTTGCGTGGCTGCTTTATCTGACTCGAGGAACTTTCTATTTGATTTTCGAAGAATTTTGTTCTGGGACCCTGTAATCCCGAAAAACTGTGTATTATACACTTCAATTTAAGCCGTTCGAGAGGTCGTACAGGACCCGGTTTCTTTTTCTCTGGTTTTCAATCACGCGTCCGAGGTCATTTAAGGAGTTAACCTATTCGATTCAGTCTCAAATAACGAGCATTAATCCATTTTTCACGATTATCCGAGGTTCGACGAATGCCGGTTTATGGCATACCGGCACCCCCAAATGTGTTCCGTTGCTACTCAAATTTTGCGTGGCCGCTTTATCTGATACGAGGAACTTTCTATGTGATTTCCGGAGAATTTTGTTCCGGGACCCTGAAATCCCGAAAAACCGTGTATTATACACGTCAATTTGAGCCGTTCGGGAGGTCGTACTGGACTCGGTTTCTTTTTCTCCAGGTTTTTCAATCACGCGTCCGAGGCCATTTCAGGAGTTAACCTATTCGATTCAGCCTCAAATAACGAGCATTAAACGAGCATTAATCCATTTTTCACGATTATCCGAGTTTCGGCAAATTATGGTTTATGGCATACCGGCACCCTCAAATGTCTTCCGTTGCTACTTAAATTTTGCGTGGCCGCTTTATCTGACCCGAGGCACTTTTTATGTGATTTCCGGAGAATTTTGTTCCGGGGCCCTGGAATCCCGAAAAACCGTGTATTATACACTTCAATTTGAGTCGTTCGGGAGGTCGTACCGGAACCGGTTTCTTTTTCTCCCGGTTTTTCAATCACGCGTGCGGTCATTTCAGGAGTTAACCTATTCGAGTCAGCCTCAAATAACGATCATTAATCCATTTTTCACGATTATCCAAGGTTCGACGAATGCTGGTTTATGTCATACCGGCACCCCCAAATGTCTTCCTTTGCTACTCAAATTTTGCGTGGCCGCTTTATGTGACCCGAGGAACTTCCTATGTGATTTCCGGAGAATTTTTTTCCGGGACCCTGGAATCCCAAAAAACCGTGTATTATACACTTCAATTTGAGCCGTTCGGGAGGCCGTACCGGACCCGGTTTCTTTTTCTCCCGGTTTTTCAATCACGCGTCCGAGGTCATTTCAGGAGTTAACCTATTCGATTCAGCCTCAAATAACGAGCATTATACCATTTTTCACGATTATCCGAGGTTTGACGAATACTGGTTTATGGCATACCGGCACCCCCAAATGACTTCCGTTATTACTCAAATTTTTCGTGGCCGCTTTATCTGACTCGAGGACCTTTCTATGTGATTTCCGGAGAATTATGTTCCGGGACCCTGGAATCCCGAAAAACCGTGTATTTTACACTTCAATTTAAGCGTTCGGGAGGTCGTATTGGACCCGGTTTCTTTTTCTCCCGGTTTATTAATCACGCGTCCGAGTTCATTTCAGGAGTTAACCTATTCAATTCAGCCTCAAATAACAAGCATTAAACGAGCATTAATCCTTTTTTCACGATTATCCGAGGTTCGACGAATGCTGGTTAATGGCATACCGGCACCCCCAAATGTCTTACTTTGATACTCAAATTTAGCGTGACCGCTTTATCGACCCGAGGAAGCTGTCATGTGATTTCGGAGGATTTTGTTCCGGATCCCGGAATCCCGAAAAATCGTGTATTATACACTTCAATTTGAGCCGTTCGGGAGGTCGTACTGGACCGGTTTCTTTTTCTCCCTGTTTTTCAATCACGCGTCTGAGGTCATTTCAAGAGTTAACCTATTCGATTGACTTCAAATAACGAGCATTAATCCATTTTTCACGATTATCCTAGGTTCGACGAATGCTGGTTTATGGCATACCGGCACCCCCAAATGTCTTCCATTGCTACTCAAATTTTGCGAGGCCGCTTTATCTGACCCAAGGAACTTTCTATGTGATTTCCGGAGAATTTTGTTCCAGGACCCTGGAATCCCGAAAAACAGCGTATTATACACTTCAATTTGAGCCGTTCGGGAGGTCGTACCGGACCCGGTTTCTTTTTCTCCCGTTTTTTCAACCACGCGTCCGAGGTCATTTCAGGAGTTAACCTATTCGATTCAGCCTCAAATAACGAGTACTAAAAGAGCATTAATCCATTTTTCACGATTATCCGAGATTCGACGAATGCTGGTTTATGGCATACCGGCACCCCCAAATGTCTTCCATTATTACTCAAATTTTGCGTGGCTGCTTTATCTGACTCGAGGAACTTTCTATTTGATTTTCGAAGAATTTTTTTCCGGGACCCTGTAATCCCGAAAAACTGCGTATTATACACTTCAATTTGAGCCGTTCGGGAGGTCTTACCGGACACGGTTTCTTTTTCTCCCGTTTTTTCAACCACGCGTCCGAGGTCATTTCAGGAGTTAACCTATTCGATTCAGCCTCAAATAACGAGTACTAAAAGAGCATTAATCCATTTTTCACGATTATCCGAGATTCGACGAATGCTGGTTTATGGCATACCGACAACCCCAAATGTCTTCCGTTGCTACTCAAAATTTGCGTGGCCGCTTTATCCGACTCGAGTAACTTTCTATGTGATTTCCAGAAAATTTTGTTCCGGGACCCCGGAATCCCGAAAAACCGTGTATTATACACTTCAATTTGAGCCGTTCGGGAGGTCGTACTGGACCTGGTTTCCTTTTCTCCCGGTTTTTCAATCACGTGTCTGAGGTCATTTCAGGAGTTAAGCTATTCGATTCAGCCTCAAATAACGAGCATTAAACGAGCATTAATCCATTTTTCGCGATTATCCGAGGTTCGACGAATGCTGGTTTATGGCATACCGGCATCTCCAAATGTCTTCCGTTGCTACTCAAATTTTGCGTGGCCGCTTTATCTGACCCGAGGAATTTCCTAAGTGATTTCCGGAAAATTTTGTTCCGGGACCCTGGAATCCCGAAAAACCGTGTATTATACACTTCAATTTGAGCCGTTCGGGAGGTCGTACCGGACCCGGTTTCTTTTTCTCCAGGTTTTTCAATCACGCGTCCGAGGCCATTTCAGGAGTTAACCTATTCGATTCAGCCTCAAATAACGAGCATTAAACGAGCATTAATCCATTTTTCACGATTATCCGAGTTTCGGCAAATTATGGTTTATGGCATACCGGCACCCTCAAATGTCTTCCGTTGCTACTTAAATTTTGCGTGGCCGCTTTATCTGACCCGAGGCACTTTTTATGTGATTTCCGGAGAATTTTGTTCCGGGGCCCTGGAATCCCGAAAAACCGTGTATTATACACTTCAATTTGAGTCGTTCGGGAGGTCGTACCGGAACCGGTTTTTTTTTCTCCCGGTTTTTCAATCACGCGTGCGGTCATTTCAGGAGTTAACCTATTCGAGTCAGCCTCAAATAACGATCATTAATCCATTTTTCACGATTATCCAAGGTTCGACGAATGCTGGTTTATGTCATACCGGCACCCCCAAATGTCTTTTTTTGCTACTCAAATTTTGCGTGGCCGCTTTATGTGACCCGAGGAACTTCCTATGTGATTTCCGGAGAATTTTGTTCCGGGACCCTGGAATCCCGAAAAACCGTGTATTTTACACTTCAATTTAAGCGTTCGGGAGGTCGTATTGGACCCGGTTTCTTTTTCTCCCGGTTTATTAATCACGCGTCCGAGTTCATTTCAGGAGTTAACCTATTCAATTCAGCCTCAAATAACGAGCATTAAACGAGCATTAATCCTTTTTTCACGATTATCCGAGGTTCGACGAATCTTTGGTTAATGGCATACCGGCACCCCCAAATGTCTTACTTTGATACTCAAATTTAGCGTGACCGCTTTATATCGACCCGAGGAACTGTCTATGTGATTTCGGAGGATTTTGTTCCGGATCCGGAATCCCGAAAAATCGTGTATTATACACTTCAATTTGAGCCGTTCGGGAGGTCGTACCGGACCCGGTTTCTTTTTCTCCCGGTTTTTCAATCACGCGTCCGAGGTCATTTCAAGAGTTAACCTATTCGATTCAGCCTCAAATAACGAGCATTAATCCATTTTTCACGATTATCCTAGGTTCGACGAATGCTGGTTTATGGCATACCGGCACCCCCAAATGTCTTCCATTGCTACTCAAATTTTGCGAGGCCGCTTTATCTGACCCAAGGAACTTTCTATGTGATTTCCGGAGAATTTTGTTCCAGGACCCTGGAATCCCGAAAAACAGCGTATTATACACTTCAATTTGAGCCGTTCGGGAGGTCGTACCGGACCCGGTTTCTTTTTCTCCCGTTTTTTCAACCACGCGTCCGAGGTCATTTCAGGAGTTAACCTATTCGATTCAGCCTCAAATAACGAGTACTAAAAGAGCATTAATCCATTTTTCACGATTATCCGAGATTCGACGAATGCTGGTTTATGGCATACCGACAACCCCAAATGTCTTCCGTTGCTACTCAAAATTTGCGTGGCCGCTTTATCTGACTCGAGTAACTTTCTATGTGATTTCCAGAAAATTTTGTTCCGGGACCCCGGAATCCCGAAAAACCGTGTATTATACACTTCAATTTGAGCCGTTCGGGAGGTCGTACTGGACCTGGTTTCCTTTTCTCCCGGTTTTTCAATCACGTGTCTGAGGTCATTTCAGGAGTTAAGCTATTCGATTCAGCCTCAAATAACGAGCATTAAACGAGCATTAATCCATTTTTCGCGATTATCCGAGGTTCGACGAATGCTGGTTTATGGCATACCGGCATCTCCAAATGTCTTCCGTTGCTACTCAAATTTTGCGTGGCCGCTTTATCTGACCAGAGGAATTTCCTAAGTGATTTCCGGAAAATTTTGTTCCGGGACCCTGGAATCCCGAAAAACCGTGTATTATACACTTCAATTTGAGCCGTTCGGGAGGTCGTACCGGACCCGGTTTATTTTTCTCCCGATTTTTCAATCACGCGTCCGAGGTCATTTCAGGAGTTAACCTATTCGATTCAGTCTCAAATAACGAGCATTAATCCATTTTTCACGATTATCCGAGGTTCGACGAATGCTGGTTTATGGCATACCAGCACCTCCAAATGTCTTCCGTTGCTACTCAAATTTTGCGTGGCCGCTTTATCTGACCCGAGGAACTTTCTAATTGATTTCCGGAGAATTTTGTTCCGGGACCCTGAAATCCCGAAAAACCGTGTATTATACACGTCAATTTGAGCCGTTCGGGAGGTCGTACTGGACTCGGTTTCTTTTTCTCCAGGTTTTTCAATCACGCGTCCGAGGCCATTTCAGGAGTTAACCTATTCGATTCAGCCTCAAATAACGAGCATTAAACGAGCATTAATCCATTTTTCACGATTATCCGAGTTTCGGCAAATTATGGTTTATGGCATACCGGCACCCTCAAATGTCTTCCGTTGCTACTTAAATTTTGCGTGGCCGCTTTATCTGACCCGAGGCACTTTTTATGTGATTTAGGAGAGAATTTTGTTCCGGGGCCCTGGAATCCCGAAAAACCGTGTATTATACACTTCAATTTGAGTCGTTCGGGAGGTCGTACCGGAACCGGTTTTTTTTTCTCCCGGTTTTTCAATCACGCGTGCGGTCATTTCAGGAGTTAACCTATTCGAGTCAGCCTCAAATAACGATCATTAATCCATTTTTCACGATTATCCAAGGTTCGACGAATGCTGGTTTATGTCATACCGGCACCCCCAAATGTCTTTTTTTGCTACTCAAATTTTGCGTGGCCGCTTTATGTGACCCGAGGAACTTCCTATGTGATTTCCGGAGAATTTTGTTCCGGGACCCTGGAATCCCAAAAAACCGTGTATTATACACTTCAATTTGAGCCGTTCGGGAGGCCGTACCGGACCCGGTTTCTTTTTCTCCCGGTTTTTCAATCACGCGTCCGAGGTCATTTCAGGAGTTAACCTATTCGATTCAGCCTCAAATAACGAGCATTAAACGAGCATTATACCATTTTTCACGATTATCCGAGGTTTGACGAATACTGGTTTATGGCATACCGGCACCCCCAAATGTCTTCCGTTATTACTCAAATTTTTCGTGGCCGCTTTATCTGACTCGAGGACCTTTCTATGTGATTTCCGGAGAATTATGTTCCGGGACCCTGGAATCCCGAAAAACCGTGTATTTTACACTTCAATTTAAGCGTTCGGGAGGTCGTATTGGACCCGGTTTCTTTTTCTCCCGGTTTATTAATCACGCGTCCGAGTTCATTTCAGGAGTTAACCTATTCAATTCAGCCTCAAATAACGAGCATTAAACGAGCATTAATCCTTTTTTCACGATTATCCGAGGTTCGACGAATGCTGGTTAATGGCATACCGGCACCCCCAAATGTCTTACTTTGATACTCAAATTTAGCGTGACCGCTTTATCTGACCCGAGGAACTGTCTATGTGATTTCCGGAGGATTTTGTTCCGGGATCCTGGAATCCCGAAAAATCGTGTATTATACACTTCAATTTGAGCCGTTCGGGAGGTCGTACCGGACCCGGTTTCTTTTTCTCCCGGTTTTTCAATCACGCGTCCGAGGTCATTTCAAGAGTTAACCTATTCGATTCAGCCTCAAATAACGAGCATTAATCCATTTTTCACGATTATCCTAGGTTCGACGAATGCTGGTTTATGGCATACCGGCACCCCCAAATGTCTTCCATTGCTACTCAAATTTTGCGAGGCCGCTTTATCTGACCCAAGGAACTTTCTATGTGATTTCCGGAGAATTTTGTTCCAGGACCCTAGAATCCCGAAAAACAGCGTATTATACACTTCAATTTGAGCCGTTCGGGAGGTCGTACCGGACCCGGTTTCTTTTTCTCCCGTTTTTTCAACCACGCGTCCGAGGTCATTTCAGGAGTTAACCTATTCGATTCAGCCTCAAATAACGAGTACTAAAAGAGCATTAATCCATTTTTCACGATTATCCGAGATTCGACGAATGCTGGTTTATGGCATACCGGCACCCCCAAATGTCTTCCATTATTACTCAAATTTTGCGTGGCTGCTTTATCTGACTCGAGGAACTTTCTATTTGATTTTCGAAGAATTTTTTTCCGGGACCCTGTAATCCCGAAAAACTGCGTATTATACACTTCAATTTGAGCCGTTCGGGAGGTCTTAAGGACATGGTTTCTTTTTCTCCGTTTTTTTTTTTTTTTCAACCACGCGTCCGAGGTCGTTACAGGAGTTAACCTATTCGATTCAGCCTCAAATAACGAGTACTAAAAGAGCATTAATCCATTTTTCACGATTATCCGAGATTCGACGAATGCTGGTTTATGGCATACCGACAACCCCAAATGTCTTCCGTTGCTACTCAAAATTTGCGTGGCCGCTTTATCCGACTCGAGTAACTTTCTATGTGATTTCCAGAAAATTTTGTTCCGGACCGGAATCCCAAAAACCGTGTATTATACACTTCAATTTGAGCCGTTCGGGAGGTCGTACTGGACCTGGTTTCCTTTTCTCCCGGTTTTTCAATCACGTGTCTGAGGTCATTTCAGGAGTTAAGCTATTCGATTCAGCCTCAAATAACGAGCATTAAACGAGCATTAATCCATTTTTCGCGATTATCCGAGGTTCGACGAATGCTGGTTTATGGCATACCGGCATCTCCAAATGTCTTCCGTTGCTACTCAAATTTTGCGTGGCCGCTTTATCTGACCCGAGGAATTTCCTAAGTGATTTCCGGAAAATTTTGTTAGGGACCCCCGGAATCCCGAAAAACCGTGTATTATACACTTCAATTTGAGCCGTTCGGGAGGTAAACAGGACCGGTTTATTTTTCTCCCGATTTTTCAATCACGCGTCCGAGGTCATTTCAGGAGTTAACCTATTCGATTCAGTCTCAAATAACGAGCATTAATCCATTTTTCACGATTATCCGAGGTTCGACGAATGCTGGTTTATGGCATACCAGCACCTCCAAATGTCTTCCGTTGCTACTCAAATTTTGCGTGGCCGCTTTATCTGACCCGAGGAACTTTCTAATTGATTTCCGGAGAATTTTGTTCCGGGACCCTGGAATTCCGAAAAACCGTGTATTATACACTTCAATTTAAGCGTTCGGGAGGTCGTACCGGACCCGGTTTCTTTTTCTCCCGGTTTATTAATCACGCGTCCGAGTTCATTTCAGGAGTTAACCTATTCAATTCAGCCTCAAATAACGAGCATTAAACGAGCATTAATCCATCTTTCACGATTATCCGAGGTTCGACGAATGCCGGTTAATGGCATACCGGCACCCCCAAATGTCTTACTTTGCTACTCAAATTTAGCGTGACCGCTTTATCTGACCCGAGGAACTGTCAATGTGATTTCCGGAAGATTTTGTTAAAGGGACCCGGAATCCCGAAAAATCGTGTATTATACACTTCAATTTGAGCCGTTCGGGAGGTCGTAACGGACTCGGTTTATTTTTTTCCCGGTTTTTCAATCACGCGTCCGAGGTCATTTCAGGAGTTAACCTATTCGATTCAGCCTCAAATAACAAGCATTAATCCATTTTTCACGATTATCCGAGTTTCGTCGAATGCTGGTTTATGGCATACCGGCACCCCCAAATGTCTTCCGTTGATACTCAAATTTGCGTGGCCGCTTTATCTGACCCGATGAACTTTCTATGTGATTTCCGGAGAATTTTGTAACGGGACCCTGGAATCCCGAAAGACCGTGTATTATACACTTCAATTTGAGCCGTTCGGGAGGTCGTACCGGACCCGGTTTCTTTTTCTCCCGGTTTTTCAATCACGCGTCCGAGGTCATTTAAGGAGTTAACCTATTCGATTCAGTCTCAAATAACGAGCATTAATCCATTTTTCACGATTATCCGAGGTTCGACGAATGCTGGTTTATGGCATACCGGCACCCCCAAATGTCTTCCGTTGCTACTCAAATTTTGCGTGGCCGCTTTATCTGACCCGAAGAAATTTCTATGTGATTTCCGGAGAATTTTGTTCCGGGACCCTGGAATCCCGAAAAATCGTGTATTATACACTTCAATTTGAGCCGTTCGGGACGTTTTACCGGACCCGGTTTCTTTTTCTCCCGGTTTCTCAATCACGCGTCCGAGGTCATTTCATGAGTTAACCTATTCGATTCAGCCTCAAATAACGAGCATTAAACGACCATTAATCCATTTTTCACGATTATCCGAGTTTCGACAAATGCTGGTTTATAGCATACCGGCGCCCCTAAATGTCTTTGGTTGCTACTGAAATTTTGCGTGGCCGCTTTATCTGACCCGAGGAACTTTTTATGTGATTTCCGAAGAATTTTGTCCCGGGACCCTGGAATCCCGAAAAACCGTGTATTATACACTTCAATTTGAGCCGTTCGGGAGGTCGTACCGGACCCTGTTTCCTTTTCTCCCGGTTTTTCAACCACGCGTCCGAGGTCATTTCAGGAGTTAACCTATTCGATTCAGCCTCAAATAACGAGTACTAAAAGAGCATTAATCCATTTTTCACGATTATCCGAGATTCGACGAATGCTGGTTTATGGCATACCGACAACCCCACATGTCTTCCGTTGCTACTCAAAATTTGCGTGGCCGCTTTATCTTACTCGAGTAACTTTCTATGTGATTTCCAGAAAATTTTGTTCCGGGACCCCGGAATCCCGAAAAACCGTGTATTATACACTTCAATTTGAGCCGTACGGGAGGTCGTACTGGACCTGGTTTCCTTTTCTCCCGGTTTTCCAATCACGTGTCTGAGGTCATTTCAGGAGTTAAGCTATTCGATTCAGCCTCAAATAACGAGCATTAAACGAGCATTAATCCATTTTTCGCGATTATCCGAGGTTCGACGAATCTTTGGTTTATGGCATACCAAGCATCTCCAAATGTCTTCCGTTGCTACTCAAATTTTGCGTGGCCGCTTTATCTGACCCGAGGAATTTCCTAAGTGATTTCCGGAAAATTTTGTTCCGGGACCCTGGAATCCCGTAAAACCGTGTATTATACACTTCAATTTGAGCCGTTCGGGAGGTCGTACCGGACCCGGTTTATTTTTCTCCCGATTTTTCAATCACGCGTCCGAGGTCATTTCAGGAGTTAACCTATTCGATTGAGTTTCAAATAACGAGCATTAAACCATTTTTCACGATTATCCAAGGTTCGACGAATCTTTGGTTTATGGCATACCAAAGCACCTCCAAATGTCTTCCGTTGCTACTCAAATTTTGCGTGGCCGCTTATATCGACCGAGGAACTTTCTAATTGATTTAGGAGAATTTTGTTAGGGACCCCGAATTCGAAAAACCGTGTATTATACACTTCAATTTAAGCGTTCGGGAGATCGTACCGGACCCGGTTTGTTTTTCTCCCGGTTTATTAATCACGCTTCCGAGTTCATTTCAGGAGTTAACCTATTCAATTCAGCCTCAAATAACGAGCATTAAACGAGCATTAATCCATCTTTCACGATTATCCGAGGTTCGACGAATGCCGGTTAATGGCATACCGGCACCCCCAAATGTCTTACTTTGCTACTCAAATTTAGCGTGACCGCTTTATCTGACCCGAGGAACTGTCAATGTGATTTCCGGAAGATTTTGTTCCGGGACCCTAGAATCCCGAAAAATCGTGTATTATACACTTCAATTTGAGCCGTTCGGGAGGTCGTACCGGACTCGGTTTATTTTTTTCCCGGTTTTTCAATCACGCGTCCGAGGTCATTTCAGGAGTTAACCTATTCGATTCAGCCTCAAATAACAAGCATTAATCCATTTTTCACGATTATCCGAGTTTCGTCGAATGCTGGTTTATGGCATACCGGCACCCCCAAATGTCTTCCGTTGATACTCAAATTTGCGTGGCCGCTTTATCTGACCCGATGAACTTTCTATGTGATTTCCGGAGAATTTTGTAACGGGACCCTGGAATCCCGAAAGACCGTGTATTATACACTTCAATTTGAGCCGTTCGGGAGGTCGACGAGGACCGGTTTCTTTTTCTCCCGGTTTTTCAATCACGCGTACGAGGTCATTTAAGGAGTTAACCTATTCGATTCAGTCTCAAATAACGAGCATTAATCCATTTTTCACGATTGTCCGAGGTTCGACGAATGCTGGTTTATGGCATACCGGCACCCCCAAATGTCTTCCGTTGCTACTCAAATTTTGCGTGGCCGCTTTATCTGACCCGAGGAAATTTCTATGTGATTTCCGGAGAATTTTGTTCCGGGACCCTGGAATCCCGAAAAATCGTGTATTATACACTTCAATTTGAGCCGTTCGGGATGTTTTACTGGACCCGGTTTCTTTTTCTCCCGGTTTCTCAATCACGCGTCCGAGGTCATTTCATGAGTTAACCTATTCGATTCAGCCTCAAATAACGAGCATTAAACGACCATTAATCCATTTTTCACGATTATCCGAGTTTCGACAAATGCTGGTTTATAGTATACCGGCGCCCCTAAATGTCTTTGGTTGCTACTGAAATTTTGCGTGGCCGCTTTATCTGACCCGAGGAACTTTTTATGTGATTTCCGAAGAATTTTGTCCCGGGACCCTGGAATCCCGAAAAACCGTGTATTATACACTTCAATTTGAGCCGTTCGGGAGGTCGTACCGGACCCTGTTTCCTTTTCTCCCGGTTTTTCAACCACGCGTCCGAGGTCATTTCAGGAGTTAACCTATTCGATTCAGCCTCAAATAACGAGTACTAAAAGAGCATTAATCCATTTTTCACGATTATCCGAGATTCGACGAATGCTGGTTTATGGCATACCGACAACCCCACATGTCTTCCGTTGCTACTCAAAATTTGCGTGGCCGCTTTATCTTACTCGAGTAACTTTCTATGTGATTTCCAGAAAATTTTGTTCCGGGACCCCGGAATCCCGAAAAACCGTGTATTATACACTTCATTTTGAGCCGTTCGGGAGGTCGTACTGGACCTGGTTTCCTTTTCTCCCGGTTTTCCAATCACGTGTCTGAGGTCATTTCAGGAGTTAAGCTATTCGATTCAGCCTCAAATAACGAGCATTAAACGAGCATTAATCCATTTTTCGCGATTATCCGAGGTTCGACGAATCTTTGGTTTATGGCATACCCAAGCATCTCCAAATGTCTTCCGTTGCTACTCAAATTTTGCGTGGCCGCTTTATCTGACCCGAGGAATTTCCTAAGTGATTTCCGGAAAATTTTGTTAGGGACCCGGAATCCCGAAAAACCGTGTATTATACACTTCAATTTGAGCCGTTCGGGAGGTCGTACCGGACCCTGTTTCCTTTTCTCCCGGTTTTTCAACCACGCGTCCGAGGTCATTTCAGGAGTTAACCTATTCGATTCAGCCTCAAATAACGAGCATTAAACGAGCATTAATCCATTTTTAACGATTATCCGAGGTTCGACGAATGTTGGTTTATGGCGTACCGGCACCCCCAGATGTCTTCCGTTGCTACTCAAATTTTGCGTGGCCGCTTTATCTGACCCGAGGAACTTCCTATGTGATTTCCGGAGAATTTTGTTAAAGGGACCCGGAATCCCAAAAACCGTGTATTTTACACTTCAATTTAAGCGTTCGGGAGGTCGTATCGGACCCGGTTTCTTTTTCTCCCGGTTTATTAATCACGCGTCCGAGTTCATTTCAGGAGTTAACCTATTCAATTCAGCCTCAAATAACGAGCATTAAACGAGCATTAATCCTTTTTTCACGATTATCCGAGGTTCGACGAATGCTGGTTAATGGCATACCGGCACCCCCAAATGTCTTACTTTGATACTCAAATTTAGCGTGACCGCTTTATCTGACCCGAGGAACTGTCTATGTGATTTCCGGAGGATTTTGTTCCGGGACCCTGGAATCCCGAAAAATCGTGTATTATACACTTCAATTTGAGCCGTTCGGGAGGTCGTACCGGACCCGGTTTTTTTTTCTCCCGGTTTTTCAATCACGCGTCCGAGGTCATTTCAAGAGTTAACCTATTCGATTCAGCCTCAAATAACGAGCATTAATCCATTCTTCACGATTATCCGAGGTTCGACGAATGCTGGTTTATGGCATACCGGCACCCCCAAATGTCTTCCATTGCTACTCAAATTTTGCGAGGCCGCTTTATCTGACCCAAGGAACTTTCTATGTGATTTCCGGGGAATTTTGTTCCAGGACCACGGAATTCGAAAAACGTATTATACACTTCAATTTGAGCCGTTCGGGAGGTCGTCTTAGGACCGGTTTCTTTTTCTCCCGTTTTTTCAACCACGCGTCCGAGGTCATTTCAGGAGTTAACCTATTCGATTCAGCCTCAAATAACGAGTACTAAAAGAGCATTAATCCATTTTTCACGATTATCCGAGATTCGACGAATGCTGGTTTATGGCATACCGGCACCCCCAAATGTCTTCCATTATTACTCAAATTTTGCGTGGCTGCTTTATCTGACTCGAGGAACTTTCTATTTGATTTTCGAAGAATTTTTATCCGGGACCCTGTAATCCCGAAAAACTGCGTATTATACACTTCAATTTGAGCCGTTCGGGAGGTCGTACCGGACACGGTTTCTTTTTCTCCCGTTTTTTCAACCACGCGTCCGAGGTCATTTCAGGAGTTAACCTATTCGATTCAGCCTCAAATAACGAGTACTAAAAGAGCATTAATCCATTTTTCACGATTATCCGAGATTCGACGAATGCTGGTTTATGGCATACCGACAACCCCAAATGTCTTCCGTTGCTACTCAAAATTTGCGTGGCCGCTTATATCGACTCGAGTAACTTTCTATGTGATTTCGAGAAAATTTTGTTCCGGGACCGGAATCCGAAAAAACCGTGTATTATACACTTCAATTTCAGTCGTTCGGGAGGTCGTCTTTGGACCTGGTTTCCTTTTCTCCCGGTTTTTCAATCACGTGTCTGAGGTCATTTCAGGAGTTAAGCTATTCGATTCAGCCTCAAATAACGAGCATTAAACGAGCATTAATCCATTTTTCGCGATTATCCGAGGTTCGACGAATGCTGGTTTATGGCATACCGGCATCTCCAAATGTCTTCCGTTGCTACTCAAATTTTGCGTGGCCGCTATATCTGACCCGAGGAATTTCCTAAGTGATTTCCGGAAAATTTTGTTCCGGGACCCTGGAATCCCGAAAAACCGTGTATTATACACTTCAATTTGAGCCGTTCGGGAGGTCGTACCGGACCCTGTTTCCTTTTCTCCCGGTTTTTCAACCACGCGTCCGAGGTCATTTCAGGAGTTAACCTATTCGATTCAGCCTCAAATAACGAGCATTAAACGAGCATTAATCCATTTTTAACGATTATCCGAGGTTCGACGAATGCTGGTTTATGGCATACCGGCATCTCCAAATGTCTTCCGTTGCTACTCAAATTTTGCGTGGCCGCTATATCTGACCCGAGGAATTTCCTAAGTGATTTCCGGAAAATTTTGTTCCGGGACCCTGGAATCCCGAAAAACCGTGTATTATACACTTCAATTTGAGCCGTTCGGGAGGTCGTACCGGACCCTGTTTCCTTTTCTCCCGGTTTTTCAACCACGCGTCCGAGGTCATTTCAGGAGTTAACCTATTCGATTCAGCCTCAAATAACGAGCATTAAACGAGCATTAATCCATTTTTAACGATTATCCGAGGTTCGACGAATGTTGGTTTATGGCGTACCGGCACCCCCAGATGTCTTCCGTTGCTACTCAAATTTTGCGTGGCCGCTTTATCTGACCCGAGGAACTTCCTATGTGATTTCCGGAGAATTTTTTTCCGGGACCTTGGAATCACGAAAAACCGTGTATTATACACTTCAATTTGAGCCGTTCGGGAGGTCGTACTGGACCCGTTTTTTTTCTCTCCCGGTTTTTCAATCACGCGTCCGAGGTCATTTCAGGAGTTAACCTATTCGATTCTGGCTCAAATAACGAGCATTAAACGAGCACTAATCCATTTTTCACGATTATCCGAGTTTCGACGAATGCTGGGTTATGGCATACCGGCGCCCCCAATGTCTTCCGTTGCTACTCAAATTTGCGTGGCCGATTTATCTGACCCGAAGAACTTTCTATGTGATTTACGGAGAATTTTGTTCCGGGACCCTGTAATCCCGAAAAACCGTGTATTATACACTTCAATTTGAGCCGTTCGAAAGGTCGTACCGGACCCGGTTTTTGTTTCTCCCGGTTTTTCAACCACGCGTCCGAGGTCATTTCAGGAGTTAACCTATTCGCTTCAGCCTCAAATAACGAGCATTAAACGAGCATTAATCCATTTTTCACGATTATCCGAGTTTCGACGAATGCTGGTTTATAGCATACCGGCTCCCCCAAATGTCTTCCGTTGCTACTCATATTTTGCGTGGCCGCTTTATCTGACCCGAGGAACTTTCTATGTGATTTCCGGAGAATTTTATTCCGGGACCCCGGAATCCCGAAAAACCGTGTATTATACACTTCAATTTGAGCCGTTCGGGAAGTCGTACCGGACCAGGTTTTTTTTCTCCCAGTTTTTCAACCACGCGTCCGAGGTCATTTCAGGAGTTAACCTATTCGATTCAGCCTCAAATAACGAGCATTAATCCATTTTTAACGATTATCCGAGGTTCGACGAATGCTGGTTTATGGCATACCGTCACCCCCAAATGTCTTCCTTTGCAACTCAAATTTTGCGTGGCCGCTTTATCTGACCCGAGGAATTTCCTATGTAATTCCGGAGAATTTTGTTCCGGAACCCTGGAATCCCGAAAAACCGTGTATTATACACTTTAATTTGAGCCGTTCGGAAGGTCGTACCGGACCCGGTTTCTTTTTCTCCCGGTTTTTCAAGCACATGTCCAAGGTCATTTCAGGAGTTAACCTATTCGATCCAGCCTCAAATAACGAGCATTAAACGAGCATTAATACATTTTTCAAGATTATCCGAGTTTCGACGAATGCTGGTTTATGGCATACCGGCACCCCCAAATGTCTTCCGTTGCTACTCAAATTTTGCGTGGCCGCTTTATCTAATCCGAGAAACTTTATATGTGAATTCCTGAGAATTTTGTTCCGGGACCCTCGAATCCCGAAAAACCGTGTATTATACACTTCAATTTGAGCCGTTCGGGAGGTCGTACCGGACCCGGTTTCTTTTTCTCCCGGTTTTTCAATCACGCGTCCGAGGTCATTTTTAGGAGTTAACCTATTCGATTCAGCCTCAAATAACAAGCATTAATCCATTTTTCACGATTATCCGAGTTTCGACGAATGCTGGTTTATGGCATACCGGCACCCCCAAATGTCTTCCGTTGATACTCAAATTTTGCGTGGCCGCTTTATCTGACCCGAGAAACTTTCTATGTGATTTCCGGAGAATTTTGTAACGGGACCCTGGAATCCCGAAAAACCGTGTATTATACACTTCAATTTGAGCTGTTCGGAAGGTCGTACTGGACCCGGTTTCTTTTTCTCCTGTTTTATCAACCACGCGTCCGAGGTCATTTCAGGAGATAACCTATTCGATTCAGCCTCAAATAACGAGTATTAAAAGAGCATTAATCCATTTTTCACGATTATCCGAGATTCGACGAATGCTGGTTTATGGCATACCGGCACTCCCAAATGTCTTCCATTATTACTCAAATTTTGCGTGGCTGCTTTATCTGACTCGAGGAACTTTCTATTTGATTTTCGAAGAATTTTGTTCTGGGACCCTGTAATCCCGAAAAACTGTGTATTATACACTTCAATTTCAGCCGTTCGAAAGGTCGTACGGACCGGTTTCTTTTTCTCCGGTTTTCAATCACGCGTCCGAGGTCATTTAAGGAGTTAACCTATTCGATTCAGTCTCAAATAACGAGCATTAATCCATTTTTCACGATTATCCGAGGTTCGACGAATCTTGGTTTATGGCATACCGGCACCCACAATTGTCTTCCGTTGCTACTCAAATTTTGCGTGGCCGCTTATATCGACACGAGGAACTTTCTATGTGATTTCCGGAGAATTTTGTTCCGGGACCCTGAAATCCCGAAAAACCGTGTATTATACACGTCAATTTGAGCCGTTCGGGAGGTCGTACTGGACTCGGTTTCTTTTTCTCCAGGTTTTTCAATCACGCGTCCGAGGCCATTTCAGGAGTTAACCTATTCGATTCAGCCTCAAATAACGAGCATTAAACGAGCATTAATCCATTTTTCACGATTATCCGAGTTTCGGCAAATTATGGTTTATGGCATACCGGCACCCCCAAATGTCTTCCGTTGCTACTTAAATTTTGCGTGGCCGCTTTATCTGACCCGAGGCACTTTTTATGTGATTTCCGGAGAATTTTGTTCCGGGGCCCTGGAATCCCGAAAAACCGTGTATTATACACTTCAATTTGAGTCGTTCGGGAGGTCGTAGCGGAACCGGTTTTTTTTCCCGGTTTTTCAATCACGCGTGCGGTCATTTCAGGAGTTAACCTATTCGAGTCAGCCTCAAATAACGATCATTAATCCATTTTTCACGATTATCCAAGGTTCGACGAATGCTGGTTTATGTCATACCGGCACCCCCAAATGTCTTCCTTTGCTACTCAAATTTTGCGTGGCCGCTTTATGTGACCCGAGGAACTTCCTATGTGATTTCCGGAGAATTTTGTTCCGGGACCCTGGAATCTCAAAAAACCGTGTATTATACACTTCAATTTGAGCCGTTCGGGAGGTCGTACCGGACCCGGTTTCTTTTTCTCCCGGTTTTTCAATCACGCGTCCGAGGTCATTTCAGGAGTTAACCTATTCGATTCAGCCTCAAATAACGAGCATTAAACGAGCATTATACCATTTTTGACGATTATCCGAGGTTTGACGAATACTGGTTTATGGCATACCGGCACCCCAAAATGTCTTCCGCTATTACTCAAATTTTTCGTGGCCGCTTTATCTGACTCGAGGACCTTTCTATGTGATTTCCGGAGAATTATGTTCCGGGACCCTGGAATCCTGAAAAACCGTGTATTTTACACTTCAATTTAAGCGTTCGGGAGGTCGTATCGGACCCGGTTTCTTTTTCTCCCGGTTTATTAATCACGCGTCCGAGTTCATTTCAGGAGTTAACCTATTCAATTCAGCCTCAAATAACGAGCATTAAACGAGCATTAATCCTTTTTTCACGATTATCCGAGGTTCGACGAATGCTGGTTAATGGCATACCGGCACCCCCAAATGTCTTACTTTGATACTCAAATTTAGCGTGACCGCTTTATCTGACCCGAGGAACTGTCTATGTGATTTCCGGAGGATTTTGTTCCGGGACCCTGGAATCCCGAAAAATCGTGTATTATACACTTCAATTTGAGCCGTTCGGGAGGTCGTACCGGACCCGGTTTCTTTTTCTCCCGTTTTTTCAACCACGCGTCCGAGGTCATTTCAAGAGTTAACCTATTCGATTCAGTCTCAAATAACGAGTACTAAAAGAGCATTAATCCATTTTTCACGATTATCCGAGATTCGACGAATGCTGGTTTATGGCATACCGGCACCCCCAAATGTCTTCCATTATTACTCAAATTTTGCGTGGTTGCTTTATCTGACTCGAGGAACTTTCTATTTGATTTTCGAAGAATTTTTTTCCGGGACCCTGTAATCCCGAAAAACTGCGTATTATACACTTCAATTTGAGCCGTTCGGGAGGTCGTACCGGACACGGTTTCTTTTTCTCCCGTTTTTTCAACCACGCGTCCGAGGTCATTTCAGGAGTTAACCTATTCGATTCAGCCTCAAATAACGAGTACTAAAAGAGCATTAATCCATTTTTCACGATTATCCGAGATTCGACGAATGCTGGTTTATGGCATACCGACAACCCCAAATGTCTTCCGTTGCTACTCAAAATTTGCGTAGCCGCTTTATCTGACTCGAGTAACTTTCTATGTGATTTTCAGAAAATTTTGTTCCGGGACCCCGGAATCCCGAAAAACCGTGTATTATACACTTCAATTTGAGCCGTTCGGGAGGTCGTACTGGACCTGGTTTCCTTTTCTCCCGGTTTTTCAATCACGTGTCTGAGGTCATTTCAGGAGTTAAGCTATTCGATTCAGCCTCAAATAACGAGCATTAAACGAGCATTAATCCATTTTTCGCGATTATCCGAGGTTCGACGAATGCTGGTTTATGGCATACCGGCATCTCCAAATGTCTTCCGTTGCTACTCAAATTTTGCGTGGCCGCTTTATCTGACCCGAGGAATTTCCTAAGTGATTTCCGGAAAATTTTGTTCCGGGACCCTCGAATCCCGAAAAACCGTGTATTATACACTTCAATTTGAGCCGTTCGGGAGGTCGTACCGGACCCGGTTTATTTTTCTCCCGATTTTTCAATCACGCGTCCGAGGTCATTTCAGGAGTTAACCTATTCGATTCAGTCTCAAATAACGAGCATTAATCCATTTTTCACGATTATCCGAGGTTCTACGAATGCTGGTTTATGGCATACCAGCACCTCCAAATGTCTTCCGTTGCTACTCAAATTTTGCGTGGCCAATTTATCTGACCCGAGGAACATTCTAATTGATTTCCGGAGAATTTTGTTCCGGGACCCTGGAATTCCGAAAAACCGTGTATTATACACTTCAATTTAAGCGTTCGGGAGGTCGTACCGGACCCGGTTTCTTTTTCTCCCGGTTTATTAATCACGCGTCCGAGTTCATTTCAGGAGTTAACCTATTCAATTCAGCCTCAAATAACGAGCATTAAACGAGCATTAATCCATCTTTCACGATTATCCGAGGTTCGACGAATGCCGGTTTATGGCATACCGGCACCCCCAAATGTCTTCCATTATTACTCAAATTTAGCGTGACCGCTTTATCTGACTCGAGGAACTTTCTATTTGATTTTCGAAGAATTTTGTTCTGGGACCCTGTAATCCCAAAAAACTGTGTATTATACACTTCAATTTAAGCCGTTCGAGAGGTCGCACCGGACCCGGTTTCTTTTTTCTGGTTTTCAATCACGCGTCCGAGGTCATTTAAGGAGTTAACCTATTCGATTCAGTCTCAAATAACGAGCATTAATCCATTTTTCACGATTATCCGAGGTTCGACGAATGCTGGTTTATGGCATACCGACACCCCCAAATGTCTTCCGTTGCTACTCAAATTTTGCGTGGCCGCTTTATCTGACACGAGGTACTTTCTATGTGATTTGCGGAGAATTTTGTTCCGGGATCCTGAAATCCCGAAAAACCGTGTATTGTACACCTCAATTTAAGCGTTCGGGAGGTCGTACCGGACCCGGTTTCTTTTTCTACCGGTTTTTCAATCACGCGTCCGAGGTCATTTCAGGAGTTAACCTATTCGATTCAGCCTCAAATAACAAGCATTAATCCATTTTTCACGATTATCCGAGTTTCGACGAATGCTGGTTTATGGCATACCGGCACCCCCAAATGTCTTCCGTTGATACTCAAATTTTACGTGCCCGCTTTATCTGACACGAGGAACTTTCTATGTGATTTCCGGAGAATTTTTTAACGGGACCCTGGAATCCCAAAAGACCGTGTATTATACACTTCAATTTGAGCCGTTCGGGAGGTCGTACCGGACCCGGTTTCTTTTTCTCCTGTTTTATCAACCACGCGTCCGAGGTTAGGGGTGCTAACGAGCCGAGCCGAGCCCGAGCTTGGCCTTGCTCGGCTTGTGCTCAAGAACTAAAACTCGATCTCGAGCCGATTTCGAGCTTACCCGAGCTTGTAGAAAATGTGCTCGATATCAAGCTTGCGAGCTTTAACGCGAGCTCGAGCCAAACTCGAGCTCAAATCGAGCCTATATATAATGGTTAATTTTTTGATTTTTTTTCTTCCGATATTTTCAATAACAAGGCTCGAAAGTTAAATGTAAAATATTTGACAAATCAGTGAGACATTTGATATACGTGATACAAAGATATAATCATGATAATATATTTTTATAAAATATGAGCAATATCTTATATAATCACACAAGTTCGAGCCGCTCACGAGCTTTTCGAGCCGAGCCATCGTTTGCTCGGCTTGACTCGTTTAGCTCTCGAGCCGAGTCCGAGCTCGAGCCGATCTCGCACGAGCCGAGCTTTGACCGAGCTTTTGCCGAGCCGATCTCGAGTTGCTTGCGAGCTGTCTCGTCTCATTAACACCCCTATCCGAGGTCATTTCAGGAGATAACCTATTCGATTCAGCCTCAAATAACGAGTATTAAAAGAGCATTAATCCATTTTTCACGATTATCCGAGATTCGACGAATGCTGGTTTATGGCATACCGGCACCCCCAAATGTCTTCCGTAATTAATCAAATTTTGCGTGGCTGCTTTATCTGACTCGAGGAACTTTCTATTTGATTTTCGAAGAATTTTGTTCCGGGACCCTGTAATCCCGAAAAACAGTGTATTATACACTTCAATTTAAGCCGTTCGAGAGGTCTTACCGGACCCGGTTTCTTTTTCTCTGGTTTTCAGTCACGCGTCCGAGGTCATTTAAGGAGTTAACCTATTCGATTCAGTCTCAAATAACGAGCATTAATCCATTTTTCACGATTATCCGAGGTTCGACGAATGCTGGTTTATGGCATACCGGCACTCCCAAATGTCTTCCGTTGCTACTCAAATTTTGCGTGGCCGCATTTACTGACACGAGGAACTTTCTATGTGATTTCCGGAGAATTTTGTTCCGGGACCCTGAAATCCCGAAAAACCGTGTATTATACACTTCAATTTGAGCCGTTCGGGAGGTCGTACCGGACTCGGTTTCTTTTTTTCCCGGTTTTTCAATCACGCGTCCGAGGTCATTTCAGGAGTTAACCTATTCGATTCAGCCTCAAATAACAAGCATTAATCCATTTTTCACGATTATCCGAGGTTCGACGAATGCTGGTTTATGGCATACCGGCACCCCCAAATGTCTTTCGTTGCTACTCAAATTTTGCGTGGCCGCTTTATCTGACACGAGGAACTTTATATGTGATTTCCGGAGAATTTTGTTCCGGGACCCTGAAATCCCGAAAAACCGTGTATTATACACGTCAATTTGAGCCGTTCAGGAGGTCGTACTGGACTCGGTTTATTTTTCTCCAGGTTTTTCAATCACGCGTCCGAGGCCATTTCAGGAGTTAACCTATTCGATTCAGCCTCAAATAACGAGCATTAAACGAGCATTAATCCATTTTTCACGATTATCCGAGTTTCGGCGAATTCTAGTTTATGGCATACCGGCACCCCCAAATGTCTTCCAATGCTACTTAAATTTTGCGTGGCCGCTTTATCTGACCCGAGGCACTTTTTATGTGATTTCCGGAGATTTTTGTTCCGGGGCCCTGGAATCCCGAAAAACCGTGTATTATACACTTCAATTTGAGTCGTTCGGGAGGTCGTACCGGACCCGGTTTCTTTTTCTTCCGGTTTTTCAATAACGCGTGCGAGGTCATTTTAGGAGTTAACCTATTCGAGTCAGCCTCAAATAACGATCATTAATCCATTTTTCACGATTATCCAAGGTTCGACGAATGCTGGTTTATGTCATACCGGCACCCCCAAATATCTTCCTTTGCTACTCAAATTTTGCGTGGCCGCTTTATGTGGCCCGAGGAAATTCCTATGTGATTTCACGAGAATTTTGTTCCGGGACTCTGGAATCCCAAAAAACCGTGTATTATACACTTCAATTTGAGCCGTTCGGGAGGTCGTACCAGACCCGGTTTCTTTTTCTCCCGGTTTTTCAATCACGCGTCCGAGGTCATTTCAGGAGTTAACCTATTCGATTCAGCCTCAAATAACGAGCATTAAACGAGCATTATACCATTTTTCACGATTATCCGAGCTTTGACGAATACTGGTTTATGGCATACCGGCACCCCCAAATGTCTTCCGTTATTGCTCAAATTTTTTGTGGCCTCTTTATCTGACTCGAGGACCTTTCTATGTGATTTCCGGAGAATTTTGTTCCGGGACCCTGGAATTCCGAAAAACCGTGTATTATACACTTCAATTTAAGCGTTCGGGAGGTCAAATCGGACCCGGTTTCTTTTTCTCCCGGTTTATTAATCACGCGTCCGAGTTCATTTCAGGAGTTAACCTATTCAATTCAGCCTCAAATAACGAGCATTAAACGAGCATTAATCCTTCTTTCACGATTATCCGAGGTTCGACGAATGCTGGTTAATGGCATACCGGCACCCCCAAATGTCTTACTTTGATACTCAAATTTAGCGTGACCGCTTTATCTGACCCGAGGAACTGTCTATGTGATTTCCGGAGGATTTTGTTCCGGGACTCTGGAATCCCGAAAAATCGTGTATTATACACTTCAATTTGAGCCGTTCGGGAGGTCGTACCGGACCCGGTTTCTTTTTCTCCCGGTTTTTCAATCACGCGTCCGAGGTCATTTCAGGAGTTACCCTATTCGATTCAGCCTCAAATAACGAGCATTAATCCATTTTTCACAATTATCCGAGGTTCGACGAATGCTGGTTTATGGCATACCGGCACCCCCAAATGTCTTCCGTTGCTACTAAAATTTTGCGTGGCCGCTTTATTTGACACGAGGAACTTTCTAAGTGATTTCCGGAGAATTTTGTAACGGGACCCTGGAATCCCGAAAAACCGTGTATTATACACTTCAATTTGAGCCGTTCGGGAGGTCGTACCGGACCCGGTTTCTTTTTCTCCTGTTTTATCAACCACGCGTCCGAGGTCATTTCAGGAGATAACCTATTCGATTCAGCCTCAAATAACGAGTATTAAAAGAGCATTAATCCATTTTTCACGATTATCCGAGATTCGACGAATGCTGGTTTATGGCATACCGGCACCCCCAAATGTCTTCCATTATTACTCAAATTTTGCGTGGCTGCTTTATCTGACTCGAGGAACTTTCTATTTGATTTTCGAAGAATTTTTTTCCGGGACCCTGTAATCCCGAAAAACTGTGTATTATACACTTCAATTTAAGCCGTTCGAGAGGTCGTACCGGACCCGGTTTCTTTTTCTCCTGGGTTTCAACCACGCGTCCGAGGTCATTTAAGGAGTTAACCTATTCGATTCAGTCTCAAATAACGAGCATTAATCCATTTTTCACGATTATCCGAGGTTCAACGAATGCTGGTTTATGGCATACCGGCACTCCCAAATGTCTTCCGTTGCTACTCAAATTTTGCGTGGCCGCATTTACTGACACGAGGAACTTTCTATGTGATTTCCGGAAAATTTTGTTCCGGGACCCTGAAATCCCGAAAAACCGTGTATTATACACGTCAATTTGAGCCGTTCGGGAGGTCGTACTGGACTCGGTTTCTTTTTCTCCAGGCTTTTCAATCACGCGTCCGAGGCCATTTCAGGAGTTAACCTATTCGATTCAGCCTCAAATAACGAGCATTAAACGAGCATTAATCCATTTTTCACGATTATCCGAGTTTCGGCGAATTCTGGTTTATGGCATACCGGCACCCCCAAATGTCTTCCGTTGCTACTTAAATTTTGCGTGGCCGCTTTATCTGACCCGAGGCACTTTTTATGTGATTTCCGAAGAATTTTGTTCCGGGGCCCTGAAATCCCGAAAAACCGTGTATTATACACTTCAATTTGAGTCGTTCGGGAGGTCGTACCGGACCCGGTTTCTTTTTCTCCCGGTTTTTCAATCACGCGTGCGAGGTCATTTCAGGAGTTAACCTATTCGAGTCAGCCTCAAATAACGAGCATTAATCCATTTTTCACGATTATCCAAGGTTCGACGAATGCTGGTTTATGTCATACCGGCACCCCCAAATGTCTTCCTTTGCTACTCAAATTTTGCGTGGCCGCTTTATGTGACCCGAGGAACTTCCTATGTGATTTCCAGAGAATTTTGTTCTGGGACCCTGGAATCCCAAAAAACCGTGTATTATATACACTTCAATTTGAGCCGTTCGGGAGGTCGTACCGGACCCGGTTTCTTTTTCTCCCGGTTTTTCAATCACGCGTCAGAGGTCATTTCAGGAGTTAACCTATTCGATTCAGCCTCAAATAACGAGCATTAATCCATTTTTCACGATTATCCGAGGTTCGACGAATGCTGGTTTATGGCATACTGGCACCCTGAAATGTCTTCCATTGCTACTCAAATTTTGCGAAACCGCTTTATCTGACCCAAGGAACTTTCTATGTAATTTCGGAAGAATTTTGTTCCGGAACCCTGGAATCCCGAAAAACCGTGTATTTATACACTTCAATTTGAGCCGTTCGGGAGGTCGTACCGGACCCGGTTTCTTTTTCTCCCGGATTTTCAATCACGCGTCCGAGGTCATTTCAGGAGTTAACCTATTCGATTCAGCCTCAAATAACGAGCATTAATCCATTTTTCACAATCATCCGAGGTTCGACGAATGCTGGTTTTTGGCATACCGGCACCCCCAAATGTCTTCCGTTGCTACTCAAATTTTGCGTGGCCGCTTTATCTGACACGGGGAACTTTCTATGTGATTTCCGGAGAATTTTGTAACGGGACCCTGGAATCCCGAAAAACCGTGTATTATACACTTCAATTTGAGCCGTTCGGGAGGTCGTACCGGACCCGGTTTCTTTTCCGCCTGGTTTATTAATCACGCGTCCGAGTTCATTTCAGGAGTTAACCTATTCAATTCAGCCTCAAATAACGAGCATTAAACGAGCATTAATCCTTCTTTCAAGATTATCCGAGGTTCGACGAATGCTGGTTAATGGCATACCGGCACCCCCAAATGTCTTACTTTGCTACTCAAATTTAGCGTGACCGCTTTATCTGACCCGATGAACTGTCTATGTGATTTCCGGAGGATTTTGTTCCGGGACCCTGGAATCCCGAAAAATCGTGTATTATACACTTCAATTTGAGCCGTTCGGGAGGTCGTACCGGACCCGGTTTCTTTTTCTCCCGGTTTTTCAATCACGCGTCAGAGGTCATTTCAGGAGTTAACCTATTCGATTCAGCCTCAAATAACGAGCATTAATCCATTTTTCACGATTATCCGAGGTTCGACGAATGCTGGTTTATGGCATACTGGCACCCTGAAATGTCTTCCATTGCTACTCAAATTTTGCGAGGCCGCTTTATCTGACCCAAGGAACTTTCTATGTAATTTCGGAAGAATTTTGTTCCGGAACCCTGGAATCCCGAAAAACCGTGTATTTATACACTTCAATTTGAGCCGTTCGGGAGGTCGTACCGGACCCGGTTTCTTTTTCTCCCGGATTTTCAATCACGCGTCCGAGGTCATTTCAGGAGTTAACCTATTCGATTCAGCCTCAAATAACGAGCATTAATCCATTTTTCACAATCATCCGAGGTTCGACGAATGCTGGTTTATGGCATACCGGCACCCCCAAATGTCTTCCGTTGCTACTCAAATTTTGCGTGGCCGCTTTATCTGACACGGGGAACTTTCTATGTGATTTCCGGAGAATTTTGTAACGGGACCCTGGAATCCCGAAAAACCGTGTATTTATACACTTCAATTTGAGCCGTTCGGGAGGTCGTACCGGACCCGGTTTCTTTTTCTCCCGGATTTTCAATCACGCGTCCGAGGTCATTTCAGGAGTTAACCTATTCGATTCAGCCTCAAATAACGAGCATTAATCCATTTTTCACAATCATCCGAGGTTCGACGAATGCTGGTTTATGGCATACCGGCACCCCAAATGTCTTCCGTTGCTACTCAAATTTTGCGTGGCCGCTTTATCTGACACGGGGAACTTTCTATGTGATTTCCGGAGAATTTTGTAACGGGACCCTGGAATCCCGAAAAACCGTGTATTATACACTTCAATTTGAGCCGTTCGGGAGGTCGTACCGGACCCGGTTTTTTTTCTCTTGTTTTATCAACCACGCGTCCGAGGTCATTTCAGAAGATAACCTATTCGATTCAGCCTCAAATAACGAGTATTAAAAGAGCATTAATCCATTTTTCACGATTATCCGAGATTTGACGAATGCTGGTTTATGGCATACCGGCACCCCCAAATGTCTTCCATTATTACTCAAATTTTGCGTGGCTGCTTTATCTGACTCGAGGAACTTTCTATTTGATTTTCGAAGAATTTTGTTCCAGGACCCTGTAATCCCGAAAAACTGTGTATTATACACTTCAATTAAGCCGTTCGAGAGGTCGTACCGGACCCGGTTTCTTTTTCTCCTTGTTTTCAATCACGCGTCCGAGGTCATTTAAGGAGTTAACCTATTCGATTCAGTCTCAAATAACGAGCATTAATTCATTTTTCACGATTATCCGAGGTTCGACGAATGCTGGTTTATGGCATACCGGCACCCCCAAATGTCTTCCGTTGCTACTCAAATTTTGCGTGGCCGCTTTATCTTACCCGAGGAACTTTCTATGTGATTTCCGGAGAATTTTGTTCCGGGACCCTGGAATCCCGAAAACCGTGTATTATACATTTCAATTTGAGCCGTTCGGGAGGTCGTACCGGACCCGGTTTCTTTTTCTCCCGTTTTTTCAACCACGCGTCCGAGGTCATTTCAGGAATTAACCTATTCGATTCAGCCTCAAATAACGAGTCTTAAAATAGCATTAATCCATTTTTCACGATTATCCGAGATTCGACGAATGCTGGTTTTGGCATACCGGCACCCCCAAATGTCTTCCATTATTACTCAAATTTTGCGTGGCTGCTTTATCTGACTCGAGGAACTTTCTATGTGATTTCCGAAAAATTTTGTTCCGGGACCTTGGAATCCTGAAAAACAGTGTATTATACACTTCAATTTAAGCCGTTCGAGAGGTCGTACCGGACCCGGTTTATTTTTCTCGTGGTTTTCAATCACGCGTCCGAGGTCATTTCTGGAGTTAACCTATTCGATTCAGCCTCAAATAACGAGCATTAAACCAGTTTTCACGATTATCAGAGTTTCGACGAATGCTGGTTTATGGCATACCGGCACCCCAAATGTCTTCCGTTGCTACTCAAATATTGCGTGGCCGCTTTATCTGACCCGAGGAATTTTCTATGTGATTTCCGAAGAATTTTGTTCCGGGACCCTAGAATCCCGAAAACCGTGTATTATACACTTCAATTTGAGTCGTTCAGGAGGTCGTACCGGACCCTCTTTCTTTTTCTCCCGGTTTTTCAATCAATCGTCCGAGGTCATTTTAGGAGTTAACCTATTCAATTCAGCCTCAAATAACGAGCATTAAACGAGCATTAATCCAATTTTCACGATTATCCGAGGTTCCACAAATGCTGGTTTATGGCATACCGACACCCCCAGATGTCTTCCGTTGCTACTCAAATTTTGCGTGGCCGCCTTATCTGACCCGAGAAACTTTCTATGTGAGTTCCAGAGAATTTTGTTCCGGGACTCTGGAATCCCGAAAAACCGTCTTTTATACACTTCAATTTAAGCCGTTCGAGAGGTCGTACCGGACCCGGTTTCTTTTTCTCCTGGTTTTTCAATCACGCGTCTGAGGTCATTTCAGGAGTTAACCTATTCGATTCAGCCTCAAATAACGAGCATTAATCCATTTTTCACGATTATCCAAGGTTCGACGAATGCTGGTTTATGGCATACCGGCACCCTAAAAGTCTTCCGTTGCTACTCAAATTTTGCGTGGCCGCTTTATCTTACCCGAGGAACTTTCAATGTGATTTCCGAAAAAAAAAATTCCGGGACCTCGGAATCCCGAAAAGCCGTGTATTATATACACTTCAATTTGAGCCGTTCGGGAAGTCGTACCGAACCCGGTTTCTTTTTCACCTGGTTTTTCAATCACGCGACCGAGGTCATTTCAGGAGTTAACCTATTCGATCCAGCCTCAAATATTGAGCATTAAACGAGCATTAATCAATTTTTCACGATTATCCGAGGTTCGACAAATGCTGGTTTATGGCATACCGGCACCCCAAAATGTCTTCCTTTGCTACTCAAATTATGCGTGACCGCTTTATCTAACCCGAGGAACTTGATATGTGATTTCGGGAGAATGTTTTTCTGGGACCCTTGAATCCCGAAAACCGTGTATTATACACTTCAATTTGAGCCGTTCGGGAGGTCGTACCGGACCCAGTTTCTTTTTCTCCCGGTTTATCAATCACGCGTCCGAGGTCATTTCAAGAGTTAACCTATTCGATTCAGCCTCAAATAACGAGCATTAATCCATTTTTCTCGATTATCCGAGGTTCGACGAATGCTGGTTTATGGCATACCGGCACCCCCAAATGTCTTCCATTGCTACTCAAATTTTGCGTGGCCGCTTTATCTGACCCGAGGAACTTTCTATGTGATTTCCGGAGGATTCTGTTCCGGGAACTTGGTGTTGGAATATTTGTCATCCGACAATAATGCGATCACAACTGTTGATCATGATGATCACATGTTTAAGTCTCGTTTTAAAGAATACAATTGGGAAGTAATTTTTACTGTCAACATATATCGGTAATGATTGGCTGACTAGAGTTTGACATTACTGTCGTGCGACGGTGGTGATCAGTTGACCCCCTAGGTCATACCTATAGGGCATCACTCTTAATTGATCATTTAATTATTCGTATAATGTTACAAGTTAATTAAATTACTTGAAAATTGACGGACGATTTTGGAAGTAATATTTACGTATTTCATTATACTGTGATTAAATGATATACGGTCTGAGTAATCGAATTGTATCATTACTCGGATGAAGTTATTGTTTAAAGAAACAATTGAAATTGAATGAATTATTATAAATACAATTTATTGTGATTTATAATTGGTAAAATGTTTTGGTACAAGTAATTATGAATTACTAAGTCGATTTTGTATATGACGTATTTTTATTAATACGTTGATTTTTAATATGTTAAAAATACATAACAAATTTATGTAACATATGACATGTGACATATTGACAATTGACAAAAATAAAATGGAATCCATTTTATCTCAATGTGCCGAAATTAGAGGAGGATTAAGTGTAATATTGTGTTTATAATGTGAATGGTAAACATAATGATTACCTACTTATCTAGCCATGCAACCATAATGCTCATTGTAAAGAACAACACAAGCATGCATTGGCTCCCTTAATTCCCCCCTTCCACCCGGTTTTTGAGATGGAAAAACCATTTTGGTTTTTCATCTTATTTACCTAATAATACACCAAAATGTGTGTAGTTTATTATTCATTCTTTACTCATCCAAAATAAGAATTCTAGAGAGATAAAAAGCTCCCTTCTTCTTCCTACCAAAACCGAAAATATTAAGTGTTTTATAATATTTTTGGGTCATTTTTCTACAAGATTAATATTATACTAGTATTTATAATATTGATTTTAATTAAGAGTAAGCTTTGGGTATAAATCCTTGGGAGAGATCCTATACTTGGGTCTTTGTTCATCCAAAAGGAAAGCTCAAGAACAAGAGAGAAAGGTGATCTCTCTTGTGCCCATAAACCGTAAATCCAATGTAAGGATTAACATTTCTTCTTTATATTGTTTAATAGTTTGCATGCATAAGATCATTTGTTAATTTTATGACAAATTAAATTAAAACATATATGAGTATGTAAGTATATAGATCTACTTTTCCTTCAATCGGCATCAAGAGTCATGGTTGTTTGCATGCAAATCGGTTAAAAGTTTTTCCGAGTTATAAGAATAACATATAAAACTTGAATAATTTGTGTTATTATGATATATCACGAAATTAATTTATGCATGTTAAAATTTCTGATCCTAAAATATTTTTAGGATATTTTGGTTAATTTACGGATTTTTATTGTTCATATTATACAATAATGGCATTTAAATATGATTTTATGAGTAAAAATGTCATTTTCGGACTAAAAATAGCTAAACTTCGAATTTTCCAGTGATTTTTGAATATGTTGTCACATATATTATTTTGAGAAAACCTGTAAAGTTTCATAATTTTTGGACTTCTTATGCTCGAAAAATGGATTTTTCATTATTAAATTCGGATTTAGGTGAAAAATAGGTTAATATGAGATAAATTTGGAATCTGGTCATAGAAATTTAGTATGGTGTCACATGCAATGTTACAAGATGTGTGTAAAATAATAGGCTATATTGAAGTCTTTTTGCATGATTTATGGATTTTTGAAGAAAAATGGCATGAATAGTGACTTTATTAGTGAAATATTGATAAAACATACTCTATGACTACGGAAAAACATCAAATGTTGCATTTTATTATCATTTTCAGATCTAAAATTGAAAAGTTGATGAATATAATTTTTCTCATGTTTTTATGATTATTTTGTTAAAAACCATAAAACCGCAACATTGTTTTTCCGGAAAAATGTCGAAATTTTTAACCTAAGTTTTTGAACATTATGAGTGTCATGGTATTTTTACAGAATGTTCATGAGTTTTAATTTCAAATTTTGAATTTATTTGAAATTTTGTGATTTATTTGAAGTTTATAGCTTATTTTGTTATTTTTGGTCCATTAATGAACAATTTTAGTAATATAAGTTAATTATGGTCAAATTATTAGTGAAGACTAAATTTTGAGTCCTAAGTGGTTAGGGTAATTAACTAATGCATAAATATGAATTTAGGTAATTTTTTGTGATTTTAAAATGTTGAATCACGCAAATCCGTAAAAACCGAGTAATATACGATATTGGCTACTTAAAGACGATTTAGCATAAAATTGGGCATGTTCATACATATTATAATGCTGCATTTTCTTTATGATTGTCATAATTTTTATTTTATTTTTATGTAATTTTGAATTATGTAATTTTACTTAGTATGGCCTTAGTTTTAATTGGTATTTCCCGAAATGTATGGGAATATCGATTTGGTTGTAATATATTGTGATCTCGTATCACCGTTTTGTAATTTAATAGATTTAATTTTTAGTTACAAATGTATAATAGGAAATTATGTAATTTGTCATGTAATTTATTTTATCTCGGAGTTCCCAAAGACGGATTTCTTCAAGAATGACGATACATAAAGACGGTGTTACCTCGAGATGCGTGCCACAACCGAAGTTCAAGGGACCAATGGAGTTGGATTCCGAATATGTAATAGTTAAATAGTTTTTCTATTTTAGGAAGGCCATACTAGGATTTATTTTTATGCTTTGCATTTTATTTATATGTCGCATGCATCGCTAAATCGCCACAACTAAAACATGCATTGTCATTTTATCGAGTTTATCGACCGTGTCAATTAGAATTATCGTAGTTCACCGCTTTAGTTCACTTAAAACGTGATAGATAATAAATTGACATGACCTCTCGCTAAAACAATTAATTGAGACATAGCCTTACCAAATAGTAGAAACCATGAAAACCTATTTCGCGAGGGAGTGCACTCGGTCCTACCGGGGTACAAACCTTGTTACGTAGGGGAAGTGGGTGATGAGTGTTAATCCACCGAGTTCATGTTAATGAGGGTTTCATCGGCCATACCGTGCCCAAGTTGATGTGGATTTGGATCATGGACACATTTATTCGAAATTTGGATTGAACTCAACAAAAGTTTTTCGATAAGGGTTTCATCGGCCATACCGTGCCCTTGTCGGATGTGTTTTGGGCTATAGATAATTATTAATGTAATTTTATCGACCAAGAGTTCTAAAAGTAGAATCGATTAAAACGTTAATCCACCGAGTTATATTGATAAGGGTTTCATCGGCCATACCGTGCCTAAGTCGATATGAATTTGGGTCTTGGAATCATTTATCTAGTTGGGTAGAGGTCACTAGAAAAATGCATAAAACTTGTTTAAATTTTAAATTTTAAATTTTTACGAGTATTATTGTTAAAACAACATTTGTTTTACTCCTTTTATTTTATTTTGTAGACCACTTCATTTTCTCGTAACAAATGGCAACACCAACCCCTAATGCCACGCCTCTCGCTAATTCATCTTGGCTCCGATCCTTCATGGATCGATGTAAACTTGAAAAGAATGGGTCAAATTTCTCCGATTGGGATGCCCAACTCAAACTAGCCGCCCAAGGTGACGACAAGCTTCGTTACCTTACCGAGGCCTCTCCACCCGAACCTAATGCTAGGTCGACCGCCGCCACTAAGGAAGCATATGAGGCTTACCATAAGGAGTCCACCGCAATGAAAAATGTCTTGATATTTGCGATGGAGGCGGACCTCCAAAGGAGAGCCTTTAAAATGGGCACCGCTAATGAGATTTACTCCAAGCTTGTGACAATGTTTTCACAAACTCCGTGGATCGTCCAATATGAGGCGGCCGTGGCATTCTTTGATCTTGACTTCAAAGAGGGCCAAAAGGTTAGCCCTCATGTGCTCAAATTTATGGATCTTGTCGAGACCTTGAAAATTCAAAAGGTTGAAATCCCCAAAGAACTCATTGTAGATAGGATTCTACACTCCTTGTCCAAAGTCAAAGCATATGTTCAATTCCGGGTGAATTTTAACATGCAAGACAAGGATGTGTCTCTTGAAGAATTGCACAAGTTACTTGTGCAAGCCGAGAGGGACATGGGGTTAAATGTGAACCCACCAAAGGATGTGCTTAACATAAGCACTAAGAGTAAGGGGAAGTTCAAGAAGAATGGGAGAAAGGGTAAGAAGCAAACTCCCACTTTCACCAAAGCAAGGGCTAATGATGCTAGCACTTCAAGAATCAAGAAGGGTCCTCTTGATAAATGCCATTATTGTAATGGTATGGGACATTGGAAAAGAAATTGTTCCAAATACCTTGGTGATATTAAGGCTGGAAAGATTACTCCATGAGGTAAATGACTATCTTTTCTTTTATGTTTCTAATTCAACTATGGTATTATGATACAAAGTTGTGATAATGTATCTCCCTTTTTATTTTAATTATGTTTTGGATTTTTAGAACCTTTAAGTTTCCGTGTTCGACATAGAAAGGTATTTTGGATAATTGGTTGTATTTTGGATAATGGTGACTTGGTTTGCAACCCAAGTCACCTGTTTTATCATTTTATCCTTTGTTCTAAAAATCCGTATTTAAATGCTTGTTCTTAGAAACATATGATTATTCACTTAAAGTGATCTAATAGACAATTATAATGATGGGATTCATTATATGTCCACATGCTTAAGGCTTGTGTATGATCATTTATAAAGTGATTTTGAGTCTATGAACTCTCTTAAAGGAATGTCAATCACCAAGTACACTTCAAAGTCTAAAACCATTAGTCAACCTATGAGGTAGTTTCCCTTATACTTCAAATCATTATTTGTGTCTCATATACTATCTTTGAATCTCTAGTGTATTTATTCTAAAGATAGAGTGAGAGTAAAATGAGGACACAACCAAGATAAGTTTGCATACTTGTGTAAATGATATCTACTTGTGTAAATGAGATCTACACAAGGAAGAATGATTTGAATGGAGGTATATCTATTTATATAGTATACCCAATAGATGAGATCTATGGTCTCAAGTAAGTTCTATATGACTAAAGAGACCACGTGAAGTAATCGAAAGAAAATATTCTTAAGATAACTACGTGAGGACACCAAAAGAAAGTTTTTGGAAGAAATGACTAATTTAAAGTCTTAATAAGAGTTTTGACTAAGTTTAGACTATTTTGTGATAAATTTTGACCAATAGTTTCAACCTTAAGATTTACTTAAGAGCCTAAATGAATCATAGTAAAGTACTAGTCATAAACAAGTTGCAAGGATTGATATACCGATATCCTCAATAGCTAAGTTAAGCATTAACCACGCAAATGTCATTTCTTAACCTCATTATGAAAATGAAATGGTTAAACCTCCTTCCGAAAGGGTATTTCGAAGGACGTGTTCTAAATATTTTTTTATATTTAATGACATTGCTACACATCATTATGATATGTGTGAGTTAGAGATTAAAATCTCTTTCCATAAGGATAAGATGAGACCACTTCAAAATAGGTATTTTGAAGGGATATGATGGGAACATATATGGTTCTATCTTAATAACTTGGCAATGCAATTTATATTTCAATTCTTAAAAAGTTTCGATTGAGAAATCAATTTCGAAAATTGTGGAATTGAGTGGGAGTGAGGATATTATCATGTGAAGACATGGAATTTAGTGGGAGCAATCATCTTGTAAAAAGTTATAACTCATCACTCATTGAAGAATGACGAGCTAATACCTTTCTTCATAGAGGAAGTTTTGAGTTTTCAATTCTGGATGAAAATGGACTATGATGAATCCAATTACATCAAGGGATGTTGGATTAGTATTGAGACATACACATCGTATCAACATACACATAGGTTATTCATATGAATGAAAATGGAATTACCATTAGCAGTCATGATCGTTCATAGAACCTAAGAACGGTTGATCTCATGATTATAAATTACTAATGTTTCCGCCATTAGAATAATCATGCACATGTCCAAATTATGAATCATATGCATAAGAGCATGATGGATCATTGTTAAGCCATAATAGAAACGTCATGAATTCTCGAGGAGAATCCGATGAGCGATTTCGGTGTTTGACGGAATGCTCTATTGTGTGACAAGAGGTTGCACATATTAATGAAAATCCGAACACATGTAAGGATTTATGAGAATCCTAAGCCTTTCAAGCTAAAAGGAGAAATAGGAAGTTTGGAAAGATACTTAGTTGAATAAAAGGTTGCTCAAAACTAATCTTTCCTAATATGCTAGGACTTGTGAGAAGTCCTAGGCTAATCATCTTGACAAATTGTTGCAAGACTCTACAAAACATATACCTAGTGCATTATGTGTGGATGGAGTACTTGATCAGTACAAGTTATATCATTCACCACAAATCCGTTCGTTATGTGATATTCGATTAGGAAGTTCTTTCAAGATAAAGAACCAAAACCAAGGTCGGGAACCTTGATGTGTACTTGGTAAGGTTCATGCTATGAGAGAGAACATGAATGTAAAGGAAAATGCAAGTATAAGAAGTTTGAACACGTGGACACATGGCATGTTAAACTTCTATTGCAATCAACGAGTGTTTACACACTTGCGATGTGCATCACAAGGTTGTAATATGGTATTGACTACCCAAGTGTGATGTCAACATTTGTCGTTTGAGTTATTATTAACTCATCTATACTTTGTTACATCCAACGGGTTGTAGAGACACTTGAACCCCGTTTAAGTGAACATGGATTAGCATTGTATTTGCCCATAGTTACTTACATGAGGTGACGTCTCGAAGTGACTACAGTGTGATGCGATTGATGGCAAGTTCAAGTGTCATAGAGTCATATGAGAATGACTAGTCGATCACATAGGCAGACTGTTAGGAACATTTTGTCGGGCCTTATGACCGCTTATAGAGTTCTGGCAAATTTATATAGCCTGGTCGTGGCGAGAGCTACTATAGTATTCAAATGAGTCGATTCTTTTGACTAAAGACTATTCGCCTAAGATGGCACAGTTTCAGATTAACTTTGATTTGTGTTACTACGACCTTCGTAAATGGGGTCAAATGGGCATATTTTGGGTTATGATGGCTGTGGCTAGTTGAAGGGAATGAGTGCGATAGGAATTGTCCACCCCTAGTCAGGGTTATAACAATATCTCAGGGCCACTCGAGGAGCAATGAACTGGAAATGCGTGGCCACGCTCGGAATGTATCCATGGTGGATAAATCCGGTCAATCAGTTATTCTCCAGATCGAGGAAACCACTCTCGATATGATCACTTGCAAGTATGACCTGAAAGACACCTTGCATTGAGTGGGAGATAGTAATAGGACAAGAGAATTGGTGACGCACACTTGTCGAGGACAAGTGGGAGATTGTTGGAATATGTGTCCTCCGACAATAATGCGATCACAACTGTTGATCATGATGATCACATGTTTAAGTCTCGTTTTAAAGAATACAATTGGGAAGTATTTTTTCTTGTCAATCGGTCAACATATATCGGTAATGATTGGTGACTAGAGTTTGACATTCTTTGTCGTGCGACGGTGGTGATCAGTTGACCCCCTAGGTCATACCTATAGGGCAACACTCTTAATTGATCATTTAATTAATCGTATAATGTTACGAGTTAATTAAATTACTTGAAAATTGACGGACGATTTTGGAAGTAATATTTACGTATTTCATTATAATGTGATTAAATGAGATACGGTCTGAGTAATCGAATTGTATCATTACTCGGATGAAATTATTGTTTAAAGAAACAATTGAAATTGAATGAATTATTATAAATACAATTTATTGTGATTTATAATTGGTAAAATGTTTTGGTACAAGTAATTATGAATTACTAAGTCGATTTTGTATATGACGTATTTTTATTAATACGTTGATTTTTAATATGTTAAAAATACATAACAAATTTATGTAACATATGACATGTGACATATTGACAATTGACATGCGCCGAAATTAGGGGAGGATTAAGGGTAATATTGTGTTTATAATGTGAATGGTAAACATAATGATTACCTACTTATCTAGCCATGCAACCATAATGCTCATTGTAAAGAACAACACAAGCATGCATTGGCTCCCTTAATTCCCCCCTTCCACCCGGTTTTTGAGATGGAAAAACCATTTTGGTTTTTCATCTTATTTACCTAATAATACACCAAAATGTGTGTAGTGTATTATTCATTCTTTACTCATCCAAAATAAGAATTCTAGAGAGATAAAAAGCTCTCCTCTTCTTCCTACCAAAACCGAAAATATTAAGTGTTTTATAATATTTTTGGGTCATTTTTCTACAAGATTAATATTATACTAGTATTTATAATATTGATTTTAATTAAGAGTAAGCTTTGGGTATAAATCCTTGGGAGAGATCCTATACTTGAGTCTTTGTTCATCCAAAAGGAAAGCTCCACTACTACAGATACAGGCTATAACAACGGTCAAAAACCGTTGTTATATAAAAAAGCGGACGTTGTTAAAGCGTCCGTTGTAGAAGGTTTTAACAACGGTTAGTTTTCTTACGGAAACCGTTGTTAAAACTATTAACAACGGTTTTAAATATAAAAACCCGTTGTGGAAAGTGTGACTCAATTTTGGGGGGAAAGTTATAACAACGGGTTTTAATATACAAAACCGTTGTTATAACTAAAGACAACGGGTTGTTTGTAAATAACCGTTGTTGTTTGTTCTTAAAAAATAAAAAAAAATTAAATTAAATATTACTAGCTATAAATATTAAAGCATCCTTTACCAACATATTAAAGCATCCTTTACTAACATTCATTAATTGAAACAACATGGCAATGAACCCTAATTTTATCAACAACGAAGAATGGCTTACACAAACGATTGAAGATGATGGGAAGGTTCTCGCCGGGCTTCCCGCCGATCAACACCCATTAATCAAAGCATCCCTTGAACATCAACGGAATTATTGGATTAAGAGGCGTGAAGCAGTCCGGCTTGTCAACAAAGCCTCATCATCATCATCATCTTCATACCCTAGTCGACTGTTACTCATGCAACTTGGTGCGAGCCGAGAGATATGTTGAGTTGTACTCTTCCAACCTTATCTCCACATGCAAGTCGTGTCCTTGCATATATTCAATCTGTTATTGCAAAATATGAAGCCAATGACCCGGAAGTTAGCGGTATACCAGAGTGGCGTGATTGGTGGCGGGTTGAGAAGCGCTTTTTACGCTTAACCGGGGTTGTTCCGGCTTATTATACATCTTTTGATTTCGATAATTCTGTAATGTATTTGGTTTAAAATTAAATGAAATGATCATTTTGAAAGTGTTGAGTTATGCTTGTTTGATTTGCTTCCATTTTTTCAACTCCATAGATCTATCAGTCATCATCAAGATCCGATTATGGCACAACTCCCTAACATATATGGCACAACTTCCTAACATATATATTAATTAAAAAATAACTCAACCCACACATTAGTATAAATACATTGCATTATCTCAACTAACATGCATTTCCATTATCTCAATATATTCTCCAAACCCTAATCTGCTAAAACATGCTCGATCCGTCTTGAAGGACGCCAAAGAAGATGGAAATGAAATAATTAGAAACACATACATGGAAATGAAATAATTAGCAAATCTTTGAACGGAACCTAATGGTCGATAAAAACACATACATTGAAATGAAATAATTAGAACAATAAAATAATGACGATGAAACAAACCCGATAATTACGTAACGTACGTAAAGAGACGATGAAATCAACAGTGACGGCGAGAAGATAAAGCGACGATGAGAAAGAGAGAAAGAGACGATGAGAAAGTGTGTGTTTTGTGTTTGTGTTTTGTGTTTGTGTTTGGTCTTCTTTGGGTTTGTGTTTGTGTATTAAGGTTTGTGTTTTGTGGTGCACACAGAGACTTGTGTTTGTGTGGTTTATAGTATGGAAGGTATTGACAACGGTTATTAAACAACAACCGTTGTGAAATATGTTTTGACAACGGTTATAAAAAACACCCGTTGTTAAATAATTTTTAACAACGGGTTTCAAAAATAACCGTTGTGATTACTTTTCACTAACTTTGCGCCAATTTTGCGCCAAATTATTAACAACGGTTGTGCATGGGTGACCCGTTGTTAAAACTAATAACAACGGTTTTTATAACCATACCCGTTGTAATTTAGTTTAGTAAAATTCGCGCCATACATTCTACAACGTCTATTGTGATTTTCGTGAATAATCGTTGTTAAAGGGGCGTTGTAGTTGCCTGGATTTGTAGTAGTGCTCAAGAACAAGAGAGAAAGGTGATCTCTCTTGTGCCCATAAACCGTAAATCCAATGTAAGGATTAACATTTCTTCTTTATATTGTTTAATAGTTTGCATGCATAAGATCATTTGTTAATTTTATGACAAATTAAATTAAAACATATATGAGTACGTAAGTATATAGATCTACTTTTCCTTCACTTGGAATCCCGAAAAACCGTGTATTATACACTTCAATTTGAGCCGTTCGGAAGGTCGTACCGGACAAGGTTTCTTTTTCTCCCGGTTTTTCAATCACGCGTCCGAGGTCATTTCAGGAGTTAACCTATTCGATTCAGCCTCAAATAACGAGCATTAATCCATTTTTCAGGATTATCCGAGGTTCCACGAATGCTGGTTTATGCCATACCGGCACTCCCAAATGTCTTCCGTTGCTACTCAAATTTTGTGTGGCCGCTTTATCTGAGCTGAATAACTTTCTATGTGATTTCCGGAGAATTTTGTTCCGGGACCCTAGAATCCCGAAAACCGTGTATTATACACTTCAATTTGAGTCGTTCGGGAGGTCGTACCGGACCCGGTTTCTTTTACTCCCGGTTTTTCAACCACGCGTCCGAGATCATTTCAGGAGTTAACCTATTCGATTCAGCCTCAAATATTAAGCATTAAAAGAGTATTAATCCATTTTTCACGATTATCCGAGGTTTGACGAATGCTGGTTTATGGCATACCAGCACCTCCAAATGTCTTCCGTTGCTACTCAAATTTTGCGTGGCCGCTTTATCTGACCCGAGGAACTTTCTAATTGATTTCTGGAGAATTTTGTTCCGGGACCCTGGAACCCCATAAAACCGTGTATTATACACTACGATTTGAGCCATTCGGGAGGTCGTACCGGACCCGGTTTATTTTTCTCCCGGTTATTCAATCACGCGTCCGAGGTCATTTCAGGAGTTAACCTATTTGATTCAGCCTCAAGTATTGTGCATTAAACGAGCATTAATCCAATTTTCACGATTATCCGAGGTTCCACGAATACTGGTTTATGGCATACCGGCACCTCCAAATGTCTTTCGTTGCTACTCAAATTTTGCGTGGCCGCTTTATCTGACCCGAGGAACTTTCTATGTGAGTTCCAGAGAATTTTGTTCCGGGACCCTGGAATCCCGAAAAACCTTCTTTTATACACTTCAATTTAAGCCGTACGAGAGGTCGTACCGGACCCGGTTTCTTTTTTCTCCTGCTTTTTCAATCACGCTTCCGAGGTCATTTCAGAAGTTAACCTATTCGATTCAGCCTCAAATAACGAGTATTAATCATTTTTTCACGATTATCCGAGGTTCGACGAATGCTGGTTTATGGCATACCGGCACCCCCAAATGTCTTCCGTTTCTACTCAAATATTGCGTGGCCGCTTTATCTGACCCGAGGAATTTTCTATGTGATTTCCGAAGAATTTTGTTCTGGGACCCTGGAATCCCGAAAAACCGTGTATTATACACTTCAATTTGAGTCGTTCGGGAGGTCGTACCGGACCCTGTTTCTTTTTCTCCCGGTTTTTCAATCAATCGTCCGAGGTCATTTTAGGAGTTAACCTATTCAATTAAGCCTCAAATAACGAGCATTAAACGAGCATTAATCCAATTTTCACGATTATTCGAGGTTCCACGAATGCTGGTTCATGGCATACCGGCACCCCCAAATGTCTTCCGTTGCTACTCAAATTTTGCGTGGCCGCTTTATCTGACCCGAGGATCTTTCTATGTGAGTTCAAGAGAATTTTGTTCCGGGACCCTGGAATCCCGAAAAACCGTCTTTTATACACTTCAATTTATCCGTTCGAGAGGTCGTACCGGACCCGGTTTCTTTTTCTCCTGATTTTTCAATCACTCGTACGATGTCATTTCAGGAGTTAACCTATTCGATTCGGCCTCAAATAACGAGCATTAATCCATTTTTCACGATTATTTGAGGTTCGACGAATGCGGTTTATGGCATACCGGCACCCCCAAATGTCTTCCGTTGCTACTCAAATTTTGCGTGGCCGCTTTATCTTACTCGAGGAACTTTCTATGTGATTTCCGGAGAATTTTGTTTCGGGACCCTGAAATCCCGAAAAACCGTGTATTATACACTTCAATTTGAGCCGTTCGGGAGGTCGTACCGGACCCGGTTTCTTTTTCTCCCGGTTTTTCAATCACGCGTCCGAGGTCATTTCAGGAGTTAACCTATTCAATTCAGCCTCAAATAACGAGCATTAATCCATTTTTTACGATTATCCGAGGTTCGACGAATGCCGGTTAATGGCATACCGGCACCCCCAAATGTCTTACTTTGCTACTTAAATTTTGCGTGGCCGCTTTTATCTGACCCGAGGACCTTTCTATGTGATTTCCGGAGGATTTTGTTCCGGGACCCTGGAATCCCGAAAAACCGTGTATTATACAACACTTCAATTTGAGCCGTTCGGGAGGTCGTACCAGACCCGGTTTCTTTTTATCCCGGTTTTTCAACCACGCGTCCGAGGTCATTTCAAGAGTTAACCTATTCGATTCAGCCTCAAATAACGAGGATTAAACGAGCATTAATCCATTTTTCACGATTATCCGAGGTTCGACGAATGTTGGTTTATGGCATACCGGCACCCCCAATTGTCTTCCGTTGGTACACAAATTTTGCGTGGCCGTTTTATCTGACCCGAAAAACTTTCTATGTGATTTTCGGAGAATTTTGTTCCGGGACCCTGGAATCCCGAAAAACCGTGTATTATATACACTTCAATTTGAGCCGTTCGGGAGGTCGTACCGGACCCGGTTTCTTTTTCTCACGGTTTTTCAATCACGCGTCCGAGGTCATGTCAGGAGTTAACCTATTCGATCCAGCCTCAAATATTAAGCATTAAACGAGCATTAATCAATTTTTCACGATTATCCGAGGTTCGACAAATGCTGGTTTATGGCATAGCGGCACCCCCAAATGTCTTCCGTTGCTACTCAAATTTTGCGTGGCCGCTTTATCTGACCCGAGGAACTTGCTATATGATTTCGGGAGAAATTTTTTCCGGGACCCTGGAATCCCGAAAAACCGTGTATTATACACTTCAATTTGAGCCGTTCGGGAGGTCGTACCGGACCCGGTTTCTTTTTCTCCCGGTTTTTCAATCACGCGTCCGAGGTCATTTCAGGAGTTAACCTATTCGATTCAGCCTTAAATAACGAGCATTAATCCATTTTTCACGATTATCCGAGGTTCGACGAATGCTGGTTTATGGCATACCGACACCCCCAAAAGTCTTCCGTTGCTACTCAAATTTTGCGTGGCCGCTTTATCTGACCCGGGGAACGTTCTATGTGATTTCTGGAGGATTTTGTTCCGGAACTCTGGAATCCCGAAAAACCGTGTATTAAACACTTTAATTTGAGCCGTTCGGGAGGTCGTACCGGACCCAGTTTCTTTTTCTCCCGGTTTTTCAATCACGCGTCCGAGGTTATTTTAGGAGTTAACCTATTCGATTCAGCCTCAAATAACGAGCATTTTACGAGCATTAATCCATTTTTCACGATTATCCGAGGTTCGACGAATGCTGGTTTATGGCATACCGACACCCCCAAAAGTCTTCCGTTGCTACTCAAATTTTGCGTGGCCGCTTTATCTGACCCGGGGAACGTTCTATGTGATTTCTGGAGGATTTTGTTCCGGAACTCGGAATCCCGAAAAACCGTGTATTATACACTTCAATTTGAGCCGTTCGGGAGGTCATACCGGACCCAGTTTCTTTTTCTCCCGGTTTTTCAATCACGCGTCCGAGGTTATTTTAGGAGTTAACCTATTCGATTCAGCCTCAAATAACGAGCATTTTACGAGCATTAATCCATTTTTCACGATTATCCGAGGTTCGACGAATGCTGGTTTATGAATTTCCGGCACCCCCAAATGTCTTCCGTTGCCACTCAAATTTTGCGTGGCCGCTTTATCTGACTTGAGGAACATTTTATGTGATTTCCGGAGAATCTTGTTCTAGGACCCTGGAATCCCGAAAAATCGTGTATTACACTTCAATTTGAGCCGTTCGGGAGATCGTACCGGACCCGGTTTCTTTTTTTTCACGGTTTTTCAATCACGCGTGTGAAGTCATTTCAGGAGTTAACCTATTCGATTCAGCCTCAAATAACGAGCATTAAAAGAGCATTAATCCATTTTCACGATTATCCGAGGTTCGGCGAATGCCGGTTTATGGCATATCGGCACCCCCAAATGTCTTCCGTTGTTACTCAAATTTTGCGTGGCCGCTTTATCTGACTCGAGGAACTTTCTATCTGATTTCCGGAGAATTTTGTTCCAGGACCCTGGAATCCCGAAAAACCGTGTATTATACACTTCAATTTGAGCCGTTCGGGAGGTCGTACCGGACCCGGTTTCTTTTTCTCCCGGTTTTTCGATCACGCGTGTGAGGACATTTCAGGAATTAACCTATTCGATTCAGCCTCAAATAACGAGCATTAAACGAGCATTAATCCATTTTTCACGATTATCCGAAGATCGACGAATGCTGGTTTATGGCATACCGGCACCCCCAAATGTCTTCCGTTGCTACTCAAATTTTGCGTGGCCGCTTTATCTGACCCGAGAAACTTTCTATGTGATTTCGGGAGAAATTTTTTCCGGGACCCTGGAACCCCGAAAAACCGGGTATTATACATTTCAATTTGAGCCGTTCGGGAGGTCGTACCGGACCCGGTTTCTTTTTCTCCCTGTTTCTCAATCACGCGTCCGAGCTCATTTCAGGAGTTAACCTATTCGCTCAGCCTCAAATAACGAGCATTAATCCATTTTTCACGATTATCCGAGGTTCGACGAATGCTGGTTTATGGCATACCGGCACCCCCAAATGTCTTTCGTTGCTACTCAATATTGCGTGGCCATTTTATCTGACTCGAGGAACTTTCTATGTGATTTCCGGAGAATTTTGTTCCGGGACCCTGGAATCCCGAAAAACCGTGTATTATACACTTCAATTTGAGCCGTTCGGAAGGTCGTACCGGACTCGGTTTTTGTTTCTCCCGGTTTTTCAACCACGCGTCCGAGGTCATTTCAGGAGTTAACCTATTCGCTTCAGCCTCAAATAACGAGCATTAAACGAGCATTAATCCATTTTTCACGATTATCCGAGTTTCGACGAATGCTGGTTTATAGCATACCGGCTCCCCCAAATGTCTTCCGTTGCCACTCAAATTTTGCGTGGCTCCTTTATCTGACCCGAAAAACTTTCTATGTGATTTCCGGAGAATTTTGTTCCGGGACCCTGTAATCCCGAAAAACCGTGTATTATACACTTCAATTTGAGCCGTAAGGGAGGTCGTACCAGACACGGTTTCTTTTTCTCCCGGTTTTTCAATCACGCGTCTGAGGTCATTTCTGGAGTTAACCTATTCGATTCAGCCTCAAATAACGAGCATTTATCTATTTTTCACGATTATCCGAGGTTCGACGAATGCTGGTTTATGGCATACCGGCACCTCCAAATGTCTTCCGGTGCTACTCAAATTTTGCGTTGCTGCTTTATCTGACCAGAGGAACTTTCTATGTGATTTCCGGAGAATTATGTTCCGGGATCCTTGAATCCCGAAAAACCGTGTATTATACACTTCAATTTGAGCCGTTCGGGAGGTCGTATCGGACACGGTTTCTTTTTCTTCTGGTTTTTCAATCACGCATATGAGGTCATTTCAGGAGTTAACCTATTCGATTCAGCCTCAAATAACGACCATTAAACGAGCATTAATCCATTTTTCACGATTATCCGAGGTTCGACGAATGCTAGTTTATGGCATACCGGCACCCCCAAATGTCTTCCGTTGCTTCTCAAATTTTGTGTGGCCGCTTTATCTTACCCGAGGAACTTCCTATGTAATTTCCGGAGAATTTTGTTCCGAGACCATGGAATCCCGAAAAACCGTGTATTTTACACTTCAATTTGAGCCGTTCGGTAGGTTGTACCGGACCCGATTTCTTTTTCTCCCGGTTTTCAATCACGCGTCCGAGATCATTTCAGGAGTTAACCTATTCGATTCAGCCTCAAATAACGAGCATTAATCCATTTTTCACGATTATCCGAGTTTCGACGAATGTTGGTTTATGGCATACCGGCACCCCCAAATGTCTTCCGTTGCTACTCAAATTTTGCGTGGCCGTTTTATCTGACCCGAGGAACTTTCTATGTGATTTTCGGAGAATTTTGTTCCGGGACACTGCAATCTCGAAAAACCGTGTATTTATAATAAGGGAAAATGTGAGTTAAATTGATTATAGTAGATTAATTGCTTTGGTATGGGTTTGGTTTATTTTAAACTCATACCTCATACCTTTTTTCTGTGAACCAAACACCCTTAGTAAGTAGGAACTAAGAGAAAAGGAAACGAGTATACAGAATCTTGTTTAACATTCGGGATTTTTTTAGAAACTGTTCAGAAAACCAATAAACAATTGCCGGAGGTTTTAATTCTTAATCTATTTATTGCTTCTGTACATGATTGAAATTGAATTGAATTGAATTAAGACTTACAGTTGCAAGATATATAAATCCTCTTATATTTGAAAAATTAGTAAAACTAGAAACTTATTGTGGTATATAACGGATATCTCAGCTTAAATAGAACTTTCGAAGTACTGGACCGCAGCAAAAGAAAATCAATTTAATTGGATAAACTCGGAAAATGCAGTCTTTGACGTAGGACAGTTAAATTCAAAGAAAACATCATTAAGATACGCATACTTGAGATATTGTAGTAATATCTTGCTTCTTGCACAAAAAATAGCACAATAGTGACAGGACTACAAAACATCATCTAACCGAGAAATGATCTCGCTTATCAGTTCACAATAGGCTGAGAATTTCTACAGCTTTTGATCAGACATCAGCGCATTCAAGACCAGTTGTTTTTGGTAATCGATCAAGTTAGGAGCAAGATCATCTGGGTGGGTCGTCCGCAGTAGAGACATGTGCAAAACTTTCTGCCGGCAACTAAAGAGCTGGAAAATAAATTCTATGGAATGCAGAGCTTTTTGTGAAAGTTGAAAAATAAATACCGGGGAAGTAGGTAACACAAACTTGTAGAGAATTGGCCGGGGTTAGCGTTCTGGTTCATGTGTCTACAGAATGAGTTTCTGAATAAATGCTATAACTTCTTCTGCTGCCTTTAGAGATTTGGCCATATCAGTTTTCTGGTTCAAGTGTATACAAATGGTGTTTTTGAATATATGCTATAACTTCATCTGCTGTTAAATATTTCACGGACAACCCTCTTGAGATACAGCCCCTAAAACCAATACGGCAAACGTAAATGTAACATAGCTACTGAGTAGCTGTGAGTTACAACAAATATTCTTGAATTGGAGATTAGTTTACCTTATTCGGGTTGAGCTGATCTGGTTAGGGATGAATTCATCCACAATCATGATATTATTCTGCAGAAAAATTATAACCTCTCAGAGCATGTTCGCGACATATTAATAGTACGGAGTACACTGATATTGTTTTAAAATGACTCATAATGAAAAAAGGCAGCTAAAAATTGCATTGAATGAGCCATTGGTTTACATAATCAAGAACCAAAGGTTACCTTAGCTTCATAAACGTCCATTTTAACTTCCTAAGCATCTAAACTATTGCATTGAACAGAACAGTGTTGTTAGAGAAACCAGATCACCTTATTTTCACGCATAATAGGATCGTCCGAAACCATTGTTTCCACATCTTGCCCCTCCCTTCGTATACAAACCACACCAAAGTCTCTGAGTATAGCTTGAACCTGGAAATACATAATTTTTTTGAAGTAAAGCATATGCAATGGTAGCAAGGCCACCACGTCTACTGGAGAAGATCGATGTCAGAATACAATGCACTGGTTTAGAGCAAGGTGGCTGGGATGTTAACATCATTTACGAAAACTATCTAGTGAGTAGTGCCGCAGGAATATACCTGCTCAGGGATCCAAAAACTTTTACGAAATGATTCCAATAAATCGGAACCACAGACAAGCATGACCTTAAGGGATCCTGGGAATAAAAGGAGAAGAGTTAACTTTGGCTCATGCAGCAATAAGACCGTCAAGCGCAAATTTTATTTAACTGATTATTAATGGTAAGCAAAATCACAATTACCAGCAGAAACAAGACCATTCTCGCATAAGAAGTTCTTCACTCTACATAAAACAGTCAAGGTCCGTTGGTAGGTACTTTGCTTAGCCTGTAATGGCATCAACACCTAAAGATTAATTGATAATCTCTGGTAAATAAAACTCTACGCCTCTACTTACCCCAAAATTGGTGTAAACGAAAAAGTAGCCACAATGTATGAATAATTATCAAGATTCCAATAAAAACTGCAAATGGCAGTTTGATTACCTCCCATGGATCTACCATCACAAAGTCTGAACTTCTGCAAGCCAGTTGACACATTTGTATACGGTGGTCAGCAGATATAAGGCCCTACAAAAACAAAAGTATTGCTTATAGTCTTACGCCGCTATTAAATAGGTTGAAATGATTTTGGTTTGCTATACCCACCCAATATTGTACGGAGTAACTAATTCAGATTGTCTTAAGCATTCGGGTATAATAGCTCCAAGACTCCAACAAGGTTGGATGTGAACTCTGATTTTATGAGCATTACATGCTAGTAAGCTTAGCGTATTTCTGAAATTTAAATCATAAGGAATTTGATAGAGAAATTTGTGAACATCAAGTTATTTCAAACTTCGATAATGATGCTTGGTCTAGCCATTTCGCATGTAAAACATCGACACTCTTTTTTGAAGAAGATGACCATCATTTGATGGTGAAAGATTTTAAAGACGATAACAATTCTTTCACAAGTCACAATTCCCATAATAAGATTCAGGTTTTTAAATCAAACTCTAACTACAAATGATCCATTGGTCAGGTGAGGAAGGACTATATACCTTCTTTGCATATGCATCATTTACTGGTGACATATACGCTCCAATAACATGGTAGCCTTCTGCAGTCAGCGCATCTCTTGCCAATTCTAGTAGACAATTTCATGCGTCATTAGTTCACGATACAATGAAACATAATTACTCTAACAATTGACTGAGCCGAAGGAAATGTAGGAAGGCAATAAGATGGCATTACCAAACATTCGCAAATGCATAAAAGTAGGCGGATTGAAACTCCCCGTTGCAACTAAAACCACATATTTCTTGCCACTGGGTGAAAAGGGGGACAAACCGAACATAAGTGATCATACCGCATTGTTAAAAATATCATTCTCCACAACATAACGAGGACTATGATTCAACAATCATCGATAACTTACTTGGAAGCACTTGTTGGGAAGACGTCTAAGTTGTTGGAAATAACATTCAACTTATCAATCGGCAATGGTATATCCATAATATCTAAAAATGCAGGGAAGAAGGTATAAACAACACACTCAGGAAAAAATACTACTCCCTCCGTCCCGGTCAATTGTTGTCCTTTGGTTTTGGCACAAAGACCAAGGAAAGAGGAAATGACCAATAACTAAATGACAAGTGGAACAAATTGAATGAGAATGATCAAATTACTCATCAAGTTCATTCTTAAAATAGAAAGGACAACAAATGACTGAGACACCCAAAAATGGAAAAGGACAACAAATGACCGGAACGGAGGGAGTATCAGCTAAACTTGATTATGCATAAACTTTTCTAGTTCTATTGGAACTTGGAAGCTATAAAATTGACAGTAAGAACTTTGATTAAAATACTTCTCGTCAAGAATCTAAAAGGTAAAGAAATGATCGAGACGGAGAGTAAGCTTATGCATTGACCATATGAAAGTGCCAGTACCAGAAAGAAAATTACAACCGGCGATTAAAAATTACAGCTTTAATTCAAGTACTCAGCAATTGGGGAAAACGAAAAACGACAGCGTTTAGCCCTGCTGCTATTCAGTAGTTTGGCGGCATCAGAGAATGAATTTTATCTAAAGGAACAAATAATGGTATCTGATGCGACATTACCATCATTTGAAGAATAAATTCTTGTCTGCTACATTCATCCAAAAATGACTAATCGAATTATGGTATCTGCTACTAGCTAGTCTTTTCGTCTCAATCATTTGTTTACCTTATATATTTGATAAGAAGGTATTTTAATCAAAAGAGTCGAAGGTAAATAAATGATTGGGATGGAGGGAGTATTATGAATTAGTGGAGAGAAGAGATAGATACCAGACACGACGCAGCGGCAGTATGGTGCGCTGTAGACGGTGAATTGTAGATGATCACGTTTGGGCTGGTGGCCAAGTGTTTGCTGACAAAATGTAGACTTCTTCTCCGACAAAAATAACCCGACGAGTATTTCTGGTTTAATTTGAGATATAATGGTTATTGGCTACCGTATAAAAAGAATGACTTTAGTTTTTGATTGAAATGATTTCTTAATTTTACCGTATTTGCAATGCAATATAGTGGATATTGTATGTGAATGCCTGAATGGTAAGTATGTAGGAGAAAATGGCACGGCCTAGGTAAAGGAAGGTGGATTTTATGTTGATGTCGTGCTATTGGAATGAAAATGGTAATTTAGGCACGACCTATAGCGTGTGGTGATGTACTTTGGGGTGTCCTAGTAATTCCTCCACTTCCACCTTATTTCTTTGTATTTTAGGCGTGTTCTGCTGGGCCATACCAATCACGTGTTGTGTTAAAATGGTCGTATTGGATTGTGTGTTAGTCCAACAGCCCGCGTGCCAACTTTCATCTCTATAAGAAAGGATTGTTAATAAATAACGAGCAAATAAAGAACATTTATAGAATTCTTACACTAATTTTGATCATGTGGCATGGCTAATGTCATGAGATCACCACATGATCAGCGACTTCTATCATCGCCCATCGGCTAGCCGATAGGGTCGACTAAGAGCTCACATATGTACAATTTTTCTAATATAAAATAAATTTAGTAACGGAATAGAGACGTTTCTTTCCTCCCCACCTAGAATTGTTGTCGGTTGGACCGCCTCTTATCCCGTACTTATACTTATATGCACACGCACCTGACTAAATTGGGTGTCGGGGGCTTTGTCCCCAGACAGGTAGGCATCTCCCGGACTTGGAGTTCAATTGGAAGATCACCCATCTTGAGCACATGTCCACCACGTCGATGCAACCCATTTCATACTCGAAACGATAAATATATAAAAAAAAGTGTAAATTATCAAAAACTACCTTTTATATACAACTTTTTAAAATTTACTCCCTTTTAAATTTTTTTTTAAAAATTACTACCTTTAAACGCACTTTTTTTAAGAATTGCTACCAAACTTCTATTTTTGTGTTTTTGTGACGAAAATGCCCCTAATCTTTCTAATTGGGCAGAATTGGGTCATTTTGTTTGCTTCATATCTAGAGTTTTACATGGACAAAAATTATGTTCTTTATACGGATAGAATCTTGAAAAAGTCTACTTTCCAATGGCGTTGGAATCAATAAGTTTTACCGTGTGAATTTTGCCCAACAAGCCTTCAAAGATCGATACGATTTTATGATGATTTGCGTCTTTCCACGAGAATTGCGATTCCCGACAAACTACAAATCACCCAGAAGTCTATCTTACCAATTCGGAAACTAGACTCAAAGGGCTACAACCATGTGAAAGGGCGTTTACATTAAATCAAAATAACACCATGGAAATGGCTCCTCAATATCGAGACACTAACGGAAAAACAGGGAATTTCGGTCTTAAAATCGTATCGTCTTTGAAGGCTTGTTGGGCAAAATTCACACGGTAAAACTTATTGATTCCAACGCCATTGGAAAGTAGACTTCTTCAAGATTCTATCCGTATAAAGAACGTAATTTTTGTCTATGTAAAACTCCAGATATGAAGCAAACAAAATGACCCAATTCTGCCCAATTAGAAAGATTAGGGGCATTTTTGTCACAAAAACACAAAAATAGAAGTTTGGTAGCAATTTTTAAAAAAAGTGCATTTAAAGGCAGTAATTTTTAAAAAAAAATTTAAAAGGGAGTAAATTTTAAAAAGTTGTATATAAAAGGTAGTTTTTGATAATTTACACTAAAAAAAAAAAAAAAAACATGACCTAGAAGAACTCAAACCGACCATTCTTGAACAGCCGGTTGGCCGCGTCTATTCGGTTCGTGTTGTGTCAAGCTAATTTAACTCTAAAATTCGACATTCCTAACTTCCAAAGAACACGAAGTAGCAAATCCTTTTTCACAAAATTCTCATTTGCGACAAACGTTTTCGTCACAAGCTACAAGTAAAGGAGCAAGTGGGAGAAGGGTTATGTCTTATAAAAGGTCTCAAGCTTATGACGGTCATCCTGATACTCGTTTGAGACCAGCACATCCTCTTTTAAATTACAACCAATTACCAAAACAATCAAATCATTAATCACTTCACTAAATCTTCTAATAATCACATTTCACCTGCATACAAGTATTAATTACCAAGTTCAGTAATGAAGTCACAATTCCCACTCTAACAATGGCTTCCTCTCTTCAAAAAAGACCACCAAATTTCTATGTCACACCAAAACAAATCTATTTTTAATCTTCTCTCTCATGATAACCTTTGGTTTACGCTACCCTTACCTGGGATTCGCCAAAGTTTCAGTCTTTTGTTGGTAAAAATGGTAAAACTTTGATTGTGTATGCATTGTTAGTGAACCATATTTACAGTTATTGAATAATTGGTTAATTAGTGTTACTATATAAGGTTTTGGTAATTGCTGAGGATTAATGGATTATGATACTTTGTTTAAGGTTAAGGAAATGTGGCCTGCTCTTGAAGCTTCTTCTGCAATCGAGTGATCGGGTATTCGGGTCTTTGGTATGGTCTTTAACACAAATACTCGTGTAAGGCAGTGTTGCATAAGTTTATTGTAAGGGTTTCTCACTGATATGAATGTGTTTGAATTGTTTTGTACTATCTTTGTGTAAAACCGTCTTACTCAGACTACCTGGGTCTTCGATTGGGATTATATTGATTCATTATAATGTTATCTCACCCAATTATGAGCTAAGAAAAAAAAGGAAAAGGTGATTGTAATTGAGAAAATTTAGGAAGTTTGAATAAATTAATGATGAAATAAGAGTTAAACTATGCCTAAATAATTATTAACATGTGTCCATTGAACACATTTTAGAAAAACCCTATTACGAATTTATGATATGGCTTTTTTGAAACAACGCAAATGCCTTAAAGTTTGTGTAAGACGGGTTTTTGGTAACCGCTTTTTCAATTTTGGTTTTGCATTAAATGATTAGGTTATGAGAATATGATTGTGATTTTGTGAATCCAGTTTACACAACATTCGTGTATAACAGTCTTACAAGAGACTAATTGTTGAGACAATTGCTTTGTTATTTTATTTTGCTTGGGTTTGGATGAACGTTTGAGTAAAAAAAAAATTCAGGATTGATGTGATCACCTCATGTATTTGTTCCGGTTTTGACGAGTGCGCCAATTAGAAGTTTAGTATATGTGGGATTGTGGGGTGTTCTGACTTCTGATATAGTCGTCAACTCATCGCCTTCTCTTGTAAGTAGTTTGTTACTTAGATGTTGATATTCGGAGTTAGATAGATGGGCCAATATGGAACCATAGGAGCTGCCAGTTTCAGGTCTTTTTAGCTGCGGAACTAGGTGGTTTATTACTTTAGACTGGTAATGTTTTGGGGGTATCAATCAAATTTTCGAATTCACACTAAGATACCATTCCGGAAGCATCATGGATGAACTTCAAATGAATGAATGAATGGGTTTAGAGATTGCTTTTGGCATCAAATGAAGTAGCAATTTATGGTATGCATTTATGCGAAAAGATCGTGTTAGATATTATGGAGTAGTCTATTGTGTCTGGCAATGGAAACTCGGAACACTACTTGTGGACTTGTGGTACTGAATTGTTTGCTAGTCTAACCCCCCCAAAAAAAAATTGTTTAAATTGTTTGCTAGTCTGGTTGTGAATTTGTGATTCAATATTCTGAGATGACCTGGGTTTTAAAAAAAAAGAGGCTGATAAAGGGCCCAACCGGGATCGAACCGGTGACCTCTTGATCTGCAGTCAAATGCTCTACCACTGAGCTATGGACCCTTGTTTGTGTTATAAATTGATGCGCCAGTTATTTAAAAGGTCGCATAAATGCTGCTTTTTTTAAGGCAAGCGGGATATTTCTCTGCCTTTAATGTGCTCAAGCTTTACTTTTTCCTCAGATCCGTGTTGAATAATGAATACTGGCCATCCAGAGTTAGGCACAAATACCCGACACTTTTTCAGGTACAAGAGGCGAAAGCATGATAATGTTGTAAAAATAACCAAGCTTGATATGTACTTAGTTGTAGACTTGTAGCCAAGTCCGCGCAACATATCTCGTTGGTAATAACTCCTATTTTTACGTGAAAAGATTTTGCAGTAACTTGTTATAAGAAATTGAGTTTGGAAAAAAAAATGGTGTTGGTAGTTTCCTTGGGAAACTCGATCACTACGGTTGACCAATATACTTGACAATTTCTTTAAGAGTTTATGTGTATGTGATTGTGTCATCTGTGTGAATATACTCCCTTAAACTTTGTAAACTTTGTTGGTAAAAATAGGAAAACTGTGATTGTATGCATTGTTAGTGAACCATATTTGCAGTTTTTGAATAATTGGTTGATTAGTGTTACTAGATAGGAGTCAAGAGTATCAAGACAAGGTTTTGGTAATTGCTGAGGATTATGATACTTTGTTTATGGTAAATGAAAGGTGGCCTGTTCATGCTGTTCTTATTCGTCCTGTTCTTGAAGCTTCTTCTGCACATAAATGCGGGTCGTTGGTATGATCTTTAAGACTTTAACACAAATACTTTTGCAAGGCGGTTTTACACAAGTTTATAGTAAAACGATTTCTTTTAATAACCACTTTTACCCATTAATATGAATATGCTTGAACCCGTTTTACACTATCTTTGTGTAAAACCGCTTTATATAAGACTAAATGGGTCTTCAATTTGGTTTATATTGATTCATTATTTTATTTTTTGTATAGTGGCATGTTAATTATATTATGAATTTATGATACGGCTTTTTTTAGGCAATGCAAATTCTCGTGTGAGGTTGCCTTAAAGTTTGTGTAAGACGGGTTTTTGGTAACCGTTTTTTCAGTTTTGGTTTCCTATTAAATGATTATGCTTAGGAGCTTCTGTAATTGCGGTCTTGTGGATCTGTTTTACACAACATTATTGTAAAACAGTTGTGACAAACATTGTTCTTTTTTTTTGTGAAAAAAAATATCTATTAAAGGGCCCAACCGGGATCGAACCGGTGACCTCTTGATCTGCAGTCAAATGCTCTACCACTGAGCTATGGACCCCTGTTTGTTTAAAGTATTGCTGCATCAATTATTCAAAGGGTCTTTTGAATGCTGCTTTTTTTAAGACAGATGGAAAGATTTATCTAAGTCTCTAATGTGACTTAGTTGTAGTCAATATTGTTTCATTCGAGCAGGGATTCTTCAATTTTACGGCTAGGAGGCCACAACATCTTCTCAATATATTGGAACTCGGGTATAGCATTATGTTCAACGACGTTGACATGGTTTGGTTTAAGGTTCCATTTCCGTATTACACAAAGATCAGGAGTCAGGACTATTAGATAGATAGAAGTTATAAAACTAGCTCTATTCTGCCAGATTGACAGCTTACTCTGAGATTCTATTCTCCTTCGGGATTTGATGGCAAAACATGCCATAGACATACCTTTGATTGCAGTAATAAACATGCCATAGTCAGTACATTCGTTTCACTCATGTAGGTGAAACCTCTGAACCATTCCCATGACTTGCCAGCTCCTGGACCAAAGGAGCAGCCTTATGTATGCAGCTGCATGATTTTTATTCGGCCTACCAGTGGTCCAAAATTAGCAATGAGAAAGTGGATCAAAGAACTTGAAGAACAGTCATGGTCTCATGGACCAGGGCCAAGAAAGCCAATGACCAGCCTGCATTGAGCTTTAATAAAGAATGCGGATCAGGTTTCCGCTCTTACCTTTTTTTTAGCAAACCTCCTTCTCAATCCATTAATTTAGAAAATTATTTGCTTATATTCGGTTATTCCAGTTTAATGCATTGTGGCACACATATGTTGAAGGACCAGCTTGTGAATTTCATTGCAGGGCTTTGCTTTGTGACACAGCCTTGCTCGTTTGTTTAGCTAGAAACTTTTCCGTCTTCTCTTGTTTCCTGTTCTTCTTTCATCCTCTTTCTGCTCCCCAAATCCTACGTGTTCACTTTGATGTGCTGATAAATGAGATTATTGCATCTTAGATGACCTGAATCACCTGATTGTTGCATCTTAAACATTCCACTTACTTCAGAAACAAGAACTTTACCACAGGGTTTCAAGAAAGGCCATGACTAGGGATGACAATGGTATGGATTTTGTCTTGGTTTATATCCATATTCGTGAGGTCTAACGCACACAAATCCAGATGCGGACTTCTCAGAAAAGGGTCGTAAATATCATCCAAATCCGCTTACTTGACCATTGATCTGCATCTGACCTAACTGTTCAGGAGCACTTGCAATTGCAGGTAGAGGTGAGCAGACTGAGCAGAATTTTGAAACCGGGTATGGTAGTCTTTGTAGTTTCGCGCTCCTGGTCAGTTGTGAGTTATGACTTAGGCATTGTTTGGATAGAAAAAAAGGAGGGAAAGGAAGGGGAGGGAGAAGGAGGGAAGAGAAAGGAAGGGAAGGGGAGGGGAGGGAGAATGGAGGAGATGATTTTCCCTCCAAATCTTGCCTATGTTGGTGGGGAAATAATTTGCCTTGTAGGAAGGAAATGGAGGGATCCATTTTCTCTCCCTTCCAAATCCCTCTACCTTCATTTTGCTAACCAAACCTTGGATTTCTCATCCTTCCAATTCCCTCCTCTCCCTTTCTTCTCAAATCCCTCAATCCAAACACACCCTTAGGGTGTGTTTGGATTGAGGTATTTGGAGGGAAAGGGAGGGGAGGGAATTGGAAGGATGAGAAATCCATTGTTTGGTTAGCAAAATGAAGGTAGAGGGATTTGGAAGGGAGAGAAAATGGATCCCTCAATTTCCCTCTTACAAGGCAAATTATTTCCCCACCAACATAGGCAAGATTTGGAGGGAAAATCATCTCCTCCATTCTCCCTTCCCTCCCCTTCCCTTCTTTTCTCTTCCCTCCTTCCCCCTCCCCTTCCTTTCCCTCCTTTTTTCCTATCCAAACAAGGCCTTATAGTCGCCTAGATGTTTTGATCGAGGCTTCATAGTTCATAATCAGCTTGATTATCTGCCCTCAACTACTCGGTATGAAATATGAATCACGTAAAACTAAACTGTGTAAACAGTTTTGAGGTGAATTATATACTCGTATATTTTTTTTTTTGTACATTAAATTTTGAGTTGGTTTAATTGCAGAAGTTTTTAGTTGGTTCAGGAGCAAGTGTGTTGATTATCCATTTATTTGACTTAAAAATAAATTGTAAAAATATAGTACTCCATAAAACAGAAGTGTTCTGAGGAAGTTGAAAACTTCTAAAATTCCCAAAAGGAAAAAAAATGCGTCTGCCGGGAGTCGAACCCGGGTCTATTGCTTGGAAGGCAATTATCCTAACCGTTGGACTACAGACGCCTTGATGCTTAAACTTCTTGTGGTGTTCTAAATGAACAAACAACAAACTACGTGGTCAATGGTCATCAAACAAATGAACATGCCTTTCATTTGGATCATTATCTAAAATCTAAGACACTGAGATCATTATCATGCATTAATTGTTTTGAAACATGCCATTACATAAAATGGATTGAAGTTTTTAATCTTGTTTAGTGAAACATGCCATTTTATAAAATGGTTTAGTGAAACATGCCATCATACAAAATGGTTAGTAATTGATTTTTGTAGTACATCATCACGTTTAGGAAGATTCTATTTCTCAACTTAATTTAATGGATATATGAAGCATAAATTAAGTACATAAAGTTTAGTTACGAGTAAAACGGAATAAGACGAGTTTTGCATAAGTTTTTCTATGTGATTATATGCCAGAAATATTATCGTTTTAGATTTTACATTTTAATATCTAATAAAATATTGTTTATTAGGCTTGTCTTTAACAAAAGAATTTATATCTTATCAGACTTGCCTTTACTAAAAAAAACGTAAAGAAGTATTGAGACACCACAAGTTTTTGAACAATACTTTTCGAATCACAAAATTTGTTCTAATTTAAAATTTGCATTTCTCTCACTCCTAATAATAAGAAAAGTTAGTCTTATTTAAGACTATTTTAAACTTACATCGTCGTCAATGTAACTATTATTAAATGATTACATAACATGAAAAAAAAAAGTCTAACATGAAAAAAAAGTCTTGTGCGATGATGGCGAAAAGGAGTATTCTAGCCACATTGTCTATAAATCAATTCCATAAACAATTTTTTTGGTGACTAAGTATCTTTTAAGACAAAATACTTTATTAAATGAATTATAAATAAATAAAGGGTTACCAAAAACAATGCACGAAAAACGGTATTTCAATAACTTAGTAATATACCATCATACTATTTCTCTAAGGCGAAAACCTCATTGTCGATAAATCAATTCTAGTTACATGTTTACATCTTATACAAAATCATTTTACAACCCTAGAACGATTAGATCAACTGGCAATGAGTTATCTAGTTTAACCAAATGTCTTGTGTTTGAACTTTGAGAATACAGTCGTGTTAAAACTCATGAAGGAAAACTTTTATCGCCCCAGTAATTCTACTCAACTCAAATCCAAACTAAAAGGGCAAATGGAAGAGGCAAGTAAAAAAGGGTTGTAAAGGATCACAAATTTATACGGTCACAAGTAAGACGAACTACAGATCAGATAATCTACATCCAAAAAAAAATATACTAAACCATCTTACACGGACAGATTTATCAATAGATTTTTTTTTTTTTTTTTTTTGACAAGAAATCAATAGATTTTTAAAGGCACCTAATCCACCAACATCACTTGCATTTTTTTTATTTTTTTTGGTAAAACGTCACTAACAAATTAACAATTAATTGACTCATTTACTTCATCACCCTTCTCCCGTGTCCTAAAACAGCCAAAAAATCAACACTACTGAGATGCTTAGCTGTGTTTTTGGCAATAATCAAATCACCATCTTACGTCAATTCATCATCTAAATTCTAGTATCATTTTCACTTGATATTAATTTTCCCATTTTTGTGTTAATTAATAATGAATCATATACTTAACCATAACAATAAAATCCAACTAAAAATTGAATAAAAATAAAACCCAATATTTAAATTTTCACAAATTATTGTCTAAGCATTAATAGCTGCTTTAAACTTAAGACGGGTGTAGTATGGTAAAGAGTGGTGGAGCTAGGAATTAAACCCAACGGGGTTGAAAAAGATTCTCGGTGGGGGCGAACCGGTAATGGTTTAAGGGAAACTCGGAAAAAGTTAAAATATTTTGATTAAAAACTTCGAAATTTTCGAACTTCCAGTGTGAACGAGCGCCCCCTAAATCCGCCACTAATGATAAATAAGATAAAAGAAGGATGTTTAACGACTAAAGGTCGTGTCGAAATGTGTCATATATTCTGTAATCTGTATACATGGCTACATGTAGTAGGTGTGAGTATATTTGACCAATTTTTGTTTAAGACGGATATTACTTACTTCCTCCATTCAACTCCACTCTACCTATTTCTGTTTTTTACACTATTCACAAATACATATTCAATCTCGATTTTCTTTCAATACATAATTGAAAATATATTCATGTGGGATCTTGTTTGATTCGTCTTTACGAGTACATTAAAAATATCTAACTTTTATCATTTTTGCAAATACGTAGCTAATGATATTTACCGCATAAAACACGCGTTGGTGAACGTGAAAAAGCAAAGTGGTAGAGTGGAGTTGAATGGAGGAAGTATAAACCATTAAATTTTGAAACTACTATAATAAATAAAGATAAACAAATATAATACGGAAAAAAGAGTTTTATTTTATATTCATAGGTTTATCAAAATTCACCTAATAGTCTCTCTAAAAAACTTCAGCCTCCATCAAATTATACAAGGGGCTCCATCGATTGGTAAGCCTCAAAATTGTTTCAAATTTTAATCAATAGTATGCATACCTATTTTCTATTCAATAAGTGTCTCCCTTTTGGTGAGAATCGTTTTTCCATCCCTTATTTCAGGGGTTTTCCATTTATTCGTGGTTTAGTTTCATCGATAATATAGTCGGGAGTAGTTCGTTGATGGTTTGCAGCGTGTTATTTCAAAGGGTAAAAGTGATTTGTCAACGATCTTTGGAACCAGTCAGAGGTAAATTTTATCTCATAAATCAAACGAAGGATCCCCTCAAAAGCTACATGAAGATAACGATAATAGGACGAAAGTAATTGTGGGATCTTTGTTTTGAGATCCCTAGTTTATAAGAAAATTATTTTTCTTTGGTTTCCATTAGATTTGTTTTCGATTATAGTTATTCTTACTTTCGGGACTCTTTTAATTTCATTCTAAGGGTAGGGTTTTGAGTAGTTTTGATAGTGACTACGGGAGTCTTATCGACTTAACCACGTAGGGAGATGATAAGCTTTTTTGTGACTTATTTCATCATACCTACAATTTGATAGTAGGAGTATGAGATCGTTTGGCTTTATCAATATGCTCTCTCTAAATACAAAAGCTGTATTTATAATTTAGTTAGCTTTAAATGAAAGGTAAAAATATATTCTAATATCCTAAAATATTATCGCAATCTTTATTAATATTTCTAAATATTAAATATAGCATCAAATAATTAAATAACAAAATATAAAATTTTGGTGGCTACAATTAGGAATTAAATTAAATTTTAATAATATTGTTGAATTAAATTTTAATAATATTTGACTGTCTTCCTTAAATCTCTGAAGCATGTCCATATGCACAATTTATCTTGTTTTTATTGTATTAAATCCCCTCAACAGCAACCAAACACCCATCACTCAAAAATTCATTAATTTTTGGTATAAACAGTAAACTGGACGAATCTTTTACTCACTGAAACAATTACTTCACTACCATATACTCTATATACTAATCAAAAGTTTCAATCTTTTTCAACTCTTTTGAAGTTAATTAACCTTGAAAAGTTATTTTCTAATCTGGGTTTTTTATGCATTAATCAAAGTTTTCAGCTTTTTTTGCTATAAACTCAGCTGTTACATCAATCAAAATTCAATATTTTCAATTTAATTGAGCTAAAATTTTAATTATTCATCTGGGTTTTGTGTGATGTACTTAAAGATTCAAGCTTTTCTTCAATCTTGCTAGTTTTTCTGTGCATGAATCAAAGTTTTTAGCTTATTTTTTTGTATAATCAGAGAAATCTTATGAACTATGAGAAGAGTTAAGCTATTAAATCAATCAAATTTTCAATGCAATTTTGCTAAAAAATTGGTTTTTTCAACTGGGTTTTGCATGATTTTGATAAAGATTCAAGCTTTTCTGCAATCTTGTTAGTTTTTGTTGATGTTGTAAATGGGTTCTCTTGATAATGGTGTTGTGCTGAAGAAAGATCAGCAGCTTTTAAGCAACAATTATTCAATTAATAAAAATAATAATAATAGTTTTGGAAGAGTTGCATCATTCACAAAGCAAAATAGTCATAGATCAAGGATTCCAAGATTGTTTCTTCCAAAAAGATTAGGTTATTTACATTGGATTTCCACCATTGTTGTGTTTTCACTACTTTTGGTTGTTTTCCAAGCTTATTTACCTGGTTCAGTTGATGAAAAACCTGGGAATTCAAGCAATTATCTGGGATTAGTTGAAAGTGATCTTATGTACTTGAATAAAGTTATTGAAGAATTGGATTTTGGGGATGATTTGAGGTTTGGACCTACTAAACTTTTGGTGAAGTTCAAGAAAGAGGCCGCAGAGTTGAATCAATCCCTTGTGTCTGAAAGAAGGATTAGATTTGGTTACAGAAAGCCTAAACTTGCTATGGTGAGTGTTATTTATTGTACTCCCTCCGTCCCGATCATTTGTTTACCTTTTTTATTCTTTGTGAATGACATAGACAAATGGAGTATTTTCTTTAGTTTTTCTGTGAATACTGTGATTGTTCAATTATGGGGTTTATATAGGTTTTCGATATGAAGTAATGCGTTTTGATCAAGTTATTGGAGATTAGCTAAGATTAGTAAATTGTGGGTGTGCCATGTGATGTATTTAGTATGATACCGAATCATGCTTTTTGAGTGAACTTCAAGTGAAGTAGTGCTGCTTGTTTTAAGGATATGGTTGGTTTATGTTGAAGTAACAATGTGGTTTGTATGTTGTTTAAGGTTTTTGTGGATCTAGCTGTTGATCAGTATCAGATACTTATGGCGACTTTGGCAACCGCGTTGCATGAGATTGGATACTCAATTGAGGTAATCCACTTACTGCTGTCTAGTTTTCAAATGTGGTTATACATAGCTCTTGATTTAATTTATTGGTCTCGGAAGTGCTTAACCTTGTTGCCCTTGTACCATGACTACGGGGTCCCCGCTCCTTAGTGATCAACGAAAAATATTTTCATTCTTCATTTTGTGTTTGGTACGAGCAAAATTGTGACAGATAAAGTTTTAATAGTTTTAGTCTTTACAGAGTTTTGTGATGAGTATATTCCATGAAAAATAAGATGGTAACACGATTAGAGTGTTTGGTGGGGAATCAATGATGATGAGCTGAGAAAAGATAGTCTTAGGTTGTCAGCGTTTAATTGTGTCATTTAGTCGGCATGAGCAGTTCAAAACAGTAAAACACCATTTTGGTGAACCCTTCTTTGGCTTTTTTCATGGCTAATGTATGTTTGGTGGAGGGGGAATGACATAGTCAAATTTGTTGGTTAACGGGAGCAAAGAAGCTGCTGTGTTGGGAAAAATAGGCATTTGAAAATTTCCTGATATGGCCATTAAAAAAAGGATGGTTCCGTTTCCTTTTCTCTCTGTACACTAGCCAAGACAGACTATTAAGGAAGGTTCTGCAAATTGATGAAAATAGCAATGCATACTTGCTAGATTAATGCTGATGTTGGAAAAGAATTTATGAATAAGTTGTAAGAAAATTCCAGGCAAAAACTGATTGTGTGAGACTAGGGTTTCCTATTTTACAGAAACCAATATGATCGGAATGGAAAAAAATAAGAGAAGTTAAAAGCAGCATGGTATTAAAGTATTTATTGGCAGTTATGTAAAAGATTTTCAGCTTATCCAATATTTTCCTGTAAGTGAGAGCTGCAAAATTGATAAGATTTACCCAATTTGGCTGATAGTTCACCGATGTAGCTTTGACGAGGAAAAAATAAGGCGCCATGGACCAGTTTCACGAGCGCATCAAACATGCTATCGCGAACGATACTGTAATTTAATAACATGCTGTGAACTAAAGTAAGCTCGAAGTAAAAAAAATAATAATAAAAAAAAAAAGCTATAGCAGCAGTGTAAAGGCAGAAATGTTCATAATTTTAAGAGGCATAGTGAGACATCCTTTGGTCAATAGATTAGGTACAGAACACTTGGAAAAAATTGTGTAAGCAAGACTCAAAAGTATAACGAGAAGGAACATTATGAGTCAAAATATCTATGGTCATAAAGTAGTTAACTATGTAACTATTTGTGATGGTGCCTCTATTAATTTGACTGTCTCTCTGTGTGATAACTGTGATTGCATGCTGGATCCTTTGAATGATTCTAGGTTTTCTCGAATGAAGATGGTCCTGCACATGCTGTATGGAAACAAATGGGAATTCCAGTTACCATAATTGAAGGCAATGACCACACTCAGACTCGGATTATTATAGATTGGCTGAAGTGAGTGTCTTTTCTTCTTTGTATTATGAATTCAAGTCTTCTGTGTGAAAATGCCTCCTTTTGGCCGTATCACAATATTTTTTTTGAGCACCTCTTATGCGCCTTAACATAACACTTAAAATATATTTACCTTTTTGTAACATGGTAGTATGATAAAGTAAAGTAGCGTGTTGTTAGGAAAGCTCTATTAGAAGATAAGAGGTCTAAGTCTGGTCTCTTCTCTGATTTATTAAATATGAGATGACCAGATGATATAATCGTAATTGCTGATTGTGTTCCCCTTAGATTACACAAGACGCCGGTTCAATGAGACTAGCCCTCTTTATATTCAGTTTTCATTTTGCCCGTTTGCTCCTACCCAAAACTCTGAACTAGGCATTAACCTATACAAAGTTAATGCATTGGCATTCTCTACTATCAGATTAGCTTTTTAATGAGCTTGTTTACTTGTTTGTCAAACAAGGGGATAACTTGATGTATACGGATACTGACTAGTATTTTTATGGTTTGCAGCTATGATGGTGTACTTCTTAACTCACTAGAGGGGAAGACCGTTCTTTCGTGGTATGACAATTTCTGAGTTACAAATTTCTTCTTTGATTTTTCTGTCGATTCCTTAATAACCTGTCTGATTAAGTCTAATCATGGCATCTGATTACGGTACAGAATGTGACGTCATACTTTTGTTACTGATTAATGCGTTCTTGTTCTTTCTGTGCAAGTTAATGCAATGAAACTCCGATTTTATTTTTACATTCTAAAGCTTGGTTTGATCAGCCGTAGTATTACATGCAAGTGTCTGATATTTCTGTATGTTTATATTTTCATTGCGAAGCCACCTTTACTCAAAGATGATTTAGACAGAGAGGTCTCAGGAATGTTGGGTCTTTGGTACCGATCTAGACAAGAATCACGGTCACACCGTCTGACTTGATTATTATAGATAGAGAGAGAATGTATTTGAAGTACGATCATGATAAATGACTCCAAAACTTCCTGCAATATTTTTAATACAATTGCAGAAAATGCTCATGATCTTTCACTAACAGAATATTACCCTTTATTGCCTTATAATCCTTATTTGGGCTCACATAGTCACATGTATTTCAATGAACGATCATACTTGCTACAGTTTCATGCAGGAACCCTTCAGGTCAATACCACTTATATGGACCATTCACGAGAGGAATCTTGCAACTCGTTTGAGTCAATACACCTTGAACTGGACAATTGAAATGGTTAACGATTGGAAAAGGAGCTTTAGCCGTGCTTCTGTAGTTGTATTTCCAAATCACGCACTCTCGGTATGGACAACACTTTCCTTTTGCATATTTGCCATATTAGGTAGTAGGTACTCATTATCTTGTAACTATATTAGTATTTCCACTCCCTCCAGAAAAATATAAAAAATATTGGTATGGTATTTCCCGTTATATGACTATAAGTTGTGAGCTTATGATATTAGAATTCTTGTTCTACAACTGCTAAAAGGATGACGTGAGTCTGACGTGCGGAAATGTTGAGATTCTTACTAAAGGAGAACTTTTTTCTTATATTTATCGATTTTCTATGTTGGTCTGGAGTCGAGATTTTTATATGCTTTCTTGTATTCTAGTTGAACCTTTCTGACTCGATCATAGTATTGGCTACAGTTTCATGCAGAAACTTTTGGGGTTGAATGATTTGTGAGCCTATTTACGGTGTCTAATGGTCTCGTATTTATTTCACTAGATGATGTATTCAGCATTCGACACGGGAAACTACTTTGTCATTCCCGGAACTCCAGAAGCATTCGAGGCTAATAGCTTAACAGCCTTCAATAAAGAGCAGCTTCAGGCTAAGATGGGTCTGGTTGATGATGATTTCGTTGTTGCCGTTGTGGGTAGTCAGTTCATGTACAAAGGTTTATGGCTCGAGCATGCGCTTGTCTTGAAGGCTTTAAAACCACTTCTCGCAGAAATTTCTTCTGACATTAATTCGAGCTCTGGTCTCAAAATTGTTGTTTTGACTGGTGACTCAACCGGCAACTACTCCAAGGCCATGGAGGTACAGCCATTTTGACCTTGTTTGTCATATTGCGAGTTTTGATTTTCTGTTTTGGTTTTTAAATTTTATTATGTTCAATGTTCATCTTTAGGCTATTTCTGCAAGTTTGGACTATCCAGAGGGCGTCGTAAAGCACGCTGACCGCTATGCAAATGCAGATTATGTACTAAGGAAAGCCAACCTTGTCATCTATGGGTCATTCCTGGAAGAGCAATCATTTCCTGATATTTTGATAAAAGCCATGTCCTATGAGAAGCTCATAATAGCACCTGGTCTTTCCATGATCCGGAAATATGTAAGTAACATGTCTTCAAGCTGTTTGTAAATGAAAAATGCTACTCCGTAATTGTTAGTCCTAATTTAAATAGTAGCCGTTTTCTCTTTGTTGTTCATCTGCTTTGAAGTTTGACTTTTTATTAGTTCTACAGTACATAAGCTCAAGAGTCAAGATTATAAAACATACTCCCTCCTATTCTACATAAACTTCCCTCTTTCCTTTTTCATCTATTCACAATACCTTCCCTATTTCCTTATTTAGTAAAGTTTTATACTTATTTTAATCACCTTACCCCACAACAATACCCCACCTCACCCACAACAATACTTATTTTAATCAACTTACCCCACAACAATACTTATTTTAATCACCCCACCCACAATAATACCCCACAATACCTTCCCTCTCTCCAATTACCAAACCCCACTACAATACCTTACCTTATTTTAATCCCTCTCCTTAATTCTAGTGCCCCCCATGAATAAGGAGGTTTATCTAGAATAGGAGGGAGTAGTATATACCATTACTTTTGTATATAAAACTTACATTGGATATAACATTAATTTCAGTGGTGAAAATGATGGTCGAAGTTAACACATGAAAATATGGAAAAATGTTAATCTTTTTGTGTGCGTGTGTGAAAATATGTAAAAAATGTTAGTCTTTTTGTGCGTGCGCACGCGTGCGCATGTGTGTGTGTGTGTGTGTGTGAAAGGGCGGCATTGTGAAGTATTTTCTAGACGAAATCTCTGAACTCATTTACAATAATGTTTAGGTCGACGACAGGGTGAATGGCTTTCTTTTCCCCAAGGAGAATATGAAGATGTTGAGTGCTATCATATCAGAAGTAGTTTCAAGAGGGAAGTTATCACCTCTAGCTCACAATGTTGCTTCAATAGGGAAACAAACATCTAAAAACTTCATGGTTGGAGAAGCTGTCGAAGGTTATGCCTTTGTACTGGAAAATATGCTGAAGTTACCGTCAGAAGTAGCCGCCCCAAAGCCTGTTGCTGAAATCTCTTCCATATATAAAAATGAATGGCAGTGGAACATCTCAAATATTGTTCCTAAATCAAGTTATAAGAATAGAGATTTGAGTAGTAGCATTTTCTTGGACAAGATGCAAGCAAAATGGAATAATTCAGAACCTTCGGTTTCTACTTCTGCCAAAGAAGATGATTTTGTATACAGCATTTGGGAAGAACAGAAACAAGCTGATATTGCTAGTGAAACTAAGAGAAGAGAAGATCAAGAGGTAAGAGAAGGGGGTTTTATTTAGTAAATATGTTGACCTCACATTTAAGAACGTCCCATATAAGCGTTTGTGTTTCCAAGCCAAGTTACCCTCGTTTTTCTCTAAGACATTCTGGTAATAATGCAGCTGAAGGATAGATCAGACCAACCTCGCGGAACATGGGAGAGTGTATATAAAAGTTCCAAGAGAGCAGATCGGTCAAAAAATGATTTACATGAAAGAGATGATGGGGAACTTGAAAGGACAGGCCAGCCTATGTGCGTATATGAACCTTATTTTGGTGAAGGATCCTGGCCATTTTTGCATCATAAATCACTCTATAGAGGAATCGGCCTTGTAAGTGGCTCATTTTTTTTCTAAAATATTCTGCATCTTGTTCCTTTCCAATTGCAATGGAACCAAAAACAATTTCTGAATTATGATGGGGTAAACCAAAATGACTCGATAAACTAGTCGCACTTCGTTTTATCGTTTAGTAGAGGTCATTTGATGCAATTCTCGACACTCTTTTCATTATTTGTGTTGCATACATTCGAGACCCCTTGCCCCACAATTTGGGGAGCCCTCTAGAGTCTAGACACTGGGCAATGTTGTTGCAGTTGTATTATGTCCTTGTGTTTTTAAAATCTTCAGTTAGGATATCTGATGGAGGAACTCAGAATTAGGCAAGGCAATGGGTCGGCCTTGGATGAAAATGATCCAAAACCAATCAGAATTCTTATCCGATTACCAATCCAAATCCAAATTCAATCCATATTGGCCCTTCTCCCGGATTTGGATAGATGCTATTGTTCCTTGTAAATTACATAGAACTTTTAGCTAGTTAGTGAAGCATAATGTCAGGCTGTTTTTCCAGTTCCCCTTTTTTATTTACTTATAAATCTTCGGTAATAATTGTAGACTACAAGAGGGCGCAGAAGAGGAGTGGACGACATTGATGCATCCTCTCGCCTTCCGCTTCTTTCCAATTCCTACTACCGAGAAGTACTTGGGGAGTTCGGAGCCTTTTTTGCTATAGCTAATCGCATTGATAGAATACATAAAAATGCTTGGATTGGCTTCCAGTCATGGAGAGCAACAGCACGAGAGGTACTCTTCTCCTATTGCCTCTCCTTACCGATAGACCCATCAAATGGGATCATTTGGTTCGGATATGGGTCTAGGTCGGGTCATTTTATGTATAGGTTGCAGTTACAAGTACTCTTAAATGTTGACGATATCCTGTATTTAAAATTTAAAAATGCTTATTGTTTCTTGGAGGAGTTAATTTGTACCAACTTGTGTATGCTGTTACTTGTCCGATGGCAGGGTTATTATCAATTGCTGTATGTTTTTGCATTTGCTGATTAGTCGAAAGTTCAGAAAGTTATTGCTTTTTATACTTGCAAATTCTGAGGACTAATACCGCAAAAACTATTCGCTGACTTTAATATGGTCATTGGTCTCGACAGGGAACTCTTTCCAGGAAAGCGGAAACAGCATTACTGGAAGCTATTGAAACGCGAAAACATGGGGACAGTTTCTACTTTTGGGTTCGGATGGATAATGATCCTCGGAATCCACTAAAGCTAGATTTTTGGTCATTTTGTGATGCTGTAAACGCTGGTAATTGCAGGTATGATTAAACAGAACAGATACAACTATTATTGTTCAGCTTGTGAGCTTTCATGTTTTTTTTTTTGCTGACGAACATGATGTGATATTGAAGATCGGCATTTTCGGATGCTTTCAAGAGGATGTATAGCATCAAACATGATGGGGATTTTCTTCCACCCATGCCTTTGGATGGTGATACGTGGTCGGTAATGCATAGCTGGGCTCTGCCAACTAAGTCATTCCTGGAATTTGTCATGTTCTCAAGGTATTTGACATACCATGGTATTGTGATGCTTTGATGCTGTGATATGCATCTTGCTTTGCTCTTAATATTAGAACTTGATCAGTTCTTTTGTTTCAGAATGTTCGTTGATGCATTGGATAACCAAATGTACGACCAACACCATTCAACGGGGCACTGTTCTTTGAGCTTGTCCAAAGTAAGTCCCTTCCGTCTCAAAATCTTTCCTTCACTTACAAGGTGACTTGGGTAGCATTGCAAACGGGTCATTTTAGTTAGTATGGGGGTTCTTTGGGTGCTCTGTTATCGGATCATTTCAGGTTAGATTCATTTGTAGGTCATTTGTTACGGGTCAGAGTCGTTTCTGGCCATTTAAGTTCAGGTCAAGTCTCTTGAGCCGGTTCAACTTGCCACGTGGCTACCTAGAATTTATTTCCGCTGGTTCCTCTATACGGATTCATACGGGTAGCATTGCAGTTTGCAGACGGTGTATGAATGTCTCCTGCCATCTACCACCTTAGTCACGCAAAATGGTGGCCATTTTTTTTTCCGCTGCTCCATAAATCATTTCATGGTATATCTGGTCTATATTATTCCCCCCTTCACTTTGGACGCGTGTCGTTTCAGCTAGAGACTCCTTCCCACACAACACATAAGACACTTCCTTTTTTTATCGGAACACGTTCACAAAATAGTTGAGTCGTGTCATATGCCGTATCTGAACGATGTAGTGTTTTATGTTATTATCTATCAATGACTTCTTTAGGGCAGACCTAGTTTATGTAAATAGTTGTGATTCTTCGAAATTTTAATACCATGTTCAGATTCCATATTTATATATCAATCGAAACTCAAAAGGCAACCAAAACTCTTGGTGCAGGATAAGCATTGTTACACTCGGGTGCTCGAGCTACTGATAAATGTATGGGCTTATCACAGCGCAAGACACATTGTTTATATCAACCCCGAAACTGGTGTTATGCAAGAACAACACCCCCTTCCAAACAGGAGAGGCCAAATGTGGATAAAATGGTTTAACTACCGCACTCTTAAGAGCATCGACGAGGACTTGGCTGAGGAAGCAGACTCTGAACGAAAGGCAAGGCGTTGGTTATGGCCATCAACCGGAGAGATCTTCTGGCAAGGTGTCTTGGAAAAAGAGAGAGATCAAAAGAGAAAGGAAGATGCCGAGAAAAAGAAAAATAGTAGAGAAAAACTTGCGAGGATAAGAAGGCGAAACTCCCATAACCATAAACCCTTGGGCAAGTATGTGAAACCCCCGCCTGAGGAAATGTTAAATACTACCAGTGCCGTGGTTAGAAGATAGCATTGTTGCCCGGTAGGTTATAGTAATTATTCTTTTTGTATCAATTTTTTTCTTCTATTTATCGTTATTATTGTTAATTTGATTTTAGATGGGTTTCCATTTTTCACCTATAATGCACAAGATTGTAAGGTGGTTTTGTATGTAAATGGAGTAGGAGAGGAAGAAACAGTGCATATAGGATGCCATTGTTAATTAATTGAATATATACAGTCCTGTTCAGGTTTCCTGCATTCTTCTAATCTCTTCCAAGCAAAAATGTATACTAATGTGCAACAGGAGATGATAGTCTGCAACGAACCGAGACATTATTGGTGAAATATGAACTCATGAATGCCAACCAATGCTTGAGTACCCTGTTGCCAGCAACTCTCTATTCTTCATTGCACAATATCCAATCCCAAGTAAAGCCAACATATAGCAGCTACTCAGCTAGTTTTGCTGGAAAGTGGAAAGTCATGAAGTTGTCCTACTAAGAAGTACTCCTTAGGATAAACAAGATGTCTTGCTTGTAACGGGTATATTTCGTCACAAGCTGAAGACGGGGTAAAATGTGACCCATTAAAGACGAAAATGTAACCATTTTAATTAAAAAGTTACCAGAACAATTTCCCAAGCTATAATAATTTGTCATTAAAATGGTCACATTTTGTCGTTAAAATGGCGACATTTAGCCCATTTTCAGCTTGTGACGAAAAGTGTCCCGTCTTCAATGAGAATTGGTGTAGGATAAAATGAAAGCCATTACAGCCTGGTACTTAAGAACACTAATAAAAGGCTCATTAGCGTAAAAATTGCCATTGTTAGACTAGGTAGCACCAAAACGGACACGGACACGGGACACGGACACAACACGGACACGTGACACGGCATCCCTTGAAATTTAGGACACGGGACACGTTATTTAAATTTAATAAAATATATATTTTATAATTATAAACGTTCGATTTTATTTTTATAAAAGTATTTGATATTAAATTTAAATAAGTGAAACTAAAACTTGCCTTGATTATAACTCATTTTCATTTACTATCCAAACGAATATTTTAATCAATCTCTTTCGACAGCTCATTTCACGCTTAAAGAACATCATTCACCCCAAATAATGTCCAAATGTCCTGGACACGCGTCGGACACGGCCGAAATACCATGGACACGCGTCCGACACGTTTCGACGTGTGTCCGAGAAGTGTCGGTGTCCGACACGGTGTCGGACACGGGACGGCTGATTAGGGGAAGTGTCCGTGCTACCTAGTTGTTAGACCCCTTCTCCCAAAGAGCCCTCTAAAAGTTGATAATTTCGTTTGTTAAATACACAAGTTAATGTACATTCGATTTATAAAATGAAACCCGCTTAATAGGTAGGTATAAATATCAAATTGCTGAGTACAATTCCAGATCATTCAAACACAAATGCACCCCTCGCTTTCTGAAAATACATAGTGTAAATGACCCCGCAGTCTTTAAAACAGGAACACTATTTTATCACAACACAATGACGGAGCTGAACTTTAGGAAGTATAAATGTTTAGATGCAAAAGCTGGAAGTCAAACACATCAACCAGAACTCATAGTACACCTAACTAATAAGGAGTATCTGGCTATCTGCTAAGATAGATAGACACTTTAAACGATACCAAGCTTGTTGTAATGCACTGGATGATATTTTTCATATCCTCAAGTCCTCTAGGAAAAACGCCATTTTGTTTCCAACCAAAACCATACTCGTAGATTTGTAATAAAAGATGACTTGAACATTAATATCTCGGGGCTGCATAGAAGCAAAAAAACATATTAGATCCATGAAGAAATCGCTGTGTCGATCGGCCTATAAATAAAACACAAATATGAATTATATATCATACCTCCCCCTATAGTAGCTTCGGGCAATCGCTCAATCGAGTATTTGTGAGAAGTGATGTACATTATAGGCACACCAGGGATCTGCAGTTGGAAAGATGCAGAGTCGATATCATGACTCAATTCAGAAGAGGATACAAATAGGACGTCTCTTACTAAAAATTATGAGCATACAGCAATGACGTACCTTTCTAATCCTCCTTTTTAGATCACGATCACATGTAGCAACAAGGTAACATTTATGCTGTTTGCATCAAAGTAAATCATAGAGTAAGAAAACTGGAAGAACTTGGAAGGTTTGAATAATTGACTATTTACATGAAGTATGGAAGGGAGAGAATTGTGCCCATCTATTTTTGATGGAGTCAAAATCTATTATTGTGTCCGGTTTGGGATACAACAGAATAAATCAAAACTTGAGAGCAATACCAAGGGTAGGATACGTGTATAGTGTAGTGGAGACAGCATGTTAGAAAACCTTTGAAAGGGTAATGATGACCAATGGATGATACATTACATATTTGCATACTCAAGTTTAAATATTTGTTTTAATAAGATGCTTATAAATTCATTAGGAGTTGGTGAATTTATAAGAATCTTATAAACAAATTGGTAGCAAAACCACCCCCGGAAAATTTGGTGGATGATGGAGTATTATGAAGTTGTTGCAGCACGTGTATATGTGCTCTGCAGTATAAGATTGAGATAACAAGGGAATTCTTCAGTTCTTCCCAGATTACAAGTAAAAGTAAAAATAAATTTATGATTTCGTATCAAGTGGGCAGCCTAATAAGAAACAAGCGTTGTTGAAATAAATTTAATTGACGCCGAGGTTAATGTTTCCGCACATTAATACAAATAAAAGACTGGTAGGCTGTAGCTAAGCAATATACAAAGAGTATACCTGTGTAACCCTGTCAACAAGGCAGTCATCAGCATATGTTCCTTTATGAGTACAAGGAAGTCGTTCAAATCGAGGATCCTTCGCAATCCTACAAAGTAGAGGAATAAAGTCTATAGTTTCCTTAATAGACCTCGAAATACCCAAAAGGTGACATGAAAGTAATAACCAAGTGCATTGTAAGATTATCCAAACAATGTGTAGAACATGAGACGGACCAAGACATGAGATGAAATCCTAAACGACAAAAGACTGTCAGTGAGACACGAAACCTGTTACATAAACCATATTTGTATACACAAATTCTAATACGGTACGGTTTCATCACTCATGAAACTACATCATATGATGATTACATGGGATAGTTATTTCTTGAGTTAGAGGGTTCATACTTGAGAAGTACATGGATGATGGATCGAATTTACAGCTAACTGGATCGGTCTTATACACATACTAATATGAGATAGTCTTTCACGACACTAATTGGTTAGTATATTACCACAAATACCTCTCCTCTTCCCATTTTTTATCTGACACTACAACATAGGCAAGACATATTGCTATCTCCCAGAATTTCACGGTAACTGGATTATATCATGTTGTATACTTGTATTTATGATAGATAGAACAGGGGGAGAAACACTTCCAACTATCTTCCATAAAACTAGAGTAATAGACTTTCACTTCATCGGAAATTATACCTTAAGGCTACACGATACTTTATTCCCAGCTTCTCAAGTTCAGCCATCACACAATCCGTAATACAAGGTGTACCTACAAAATAACAAGAAGACGCATAACTCAAACATTAGCTTCCAGTTTGCAGACCAGTCAGAGGGACGAGATATCAGTAAAGCCATGGGGTCTCATTTTCCCAACATCACAATGTACTCACATTTTGCGTATAAGCAGTCCATCATCCCTTTCTCCAAATCCAACTGCACAAAAATTAAACAAATGTAGACATTCAGTCCAGTTAAAAACAAACAGAAATCGAGCTACAAACACAAATTTAAACCATCCATTCTTAACCCGATTTAAGAATCTATACAACAACAACAACAACAACAACATTACCCCAGTGCCTCAATGGCTCCCACAAAATGCGGGGTAAAGGGAGGGGGGGTCGGATGTACGCAGCCTTACCCTTGTGTTAGCAACACAAAGAGGTTGTTTCCGAATGACCCATTGCGTCGAGAACTGCATCGAAGGACCGCTACTTCACAAAAGAAAGAAACGCAGCCACTTTAGTGAGCCATTTTGATTTATTCCATTTAAGAATCTATATACCCAAAAAATTACTCCTTCCATCCTGGTCTTTGACTTTCTTAAACAACGATAAAGGAGCCGAGCATTTGTAGCTATAATTGTACCATATAAGTTAATCAACATGCAAGTTGATAATCAAATTAACCCTTCAAAAGTAAACAAATGACGAAGACACCCAAAATAAAATAGGTAAACAAATGATCTGACAACGGAAGAGAAAACAATGCTACTAATCAACAAATGAAATTGAACAAGCATTAATCAACAAAAGGGACTTACTTTGTTCTGAATGGAGAAATTGATGAAATTGGTATCCACCAAAACACGATACGGAGGTCCCAAAGCAGTATTATACTTGAAAAACAAAGCCGAGGAAACATAAGGCCTAAAAATAAATAAAATCCAGAGAAATTAATCACAAAGATCAAATTTTGATGAATACCACCTTCATAAATTAGCCAATAAAGTAAGAAATTCGGAGACTTACACATTTTTAGAGGAATTTCCCGGCTCCTTTTTCTTATTATGGTTTAATACGTCTTCTTTGAAGCTGAAATTGCAAAAAAAAAAAAAAAAAAAAAAAAAAAGGAAAAAAAAAATCAAATTGGGGAAATTGGTGTTAAAATCAGTGAGGACGAGAGAGACTGAGAAAAAAAAAAGGTGAAGAGATTGTACTTTTTGATGGCTTTAGAAGTGACGAGTTTCTTCATGACTGCGAATTTGGGGGATTTTTTAGCTTTTCCCATTGTTGCGCAATTGATAAACCCTAAACCCTAAATTTGATAGTGTTAGCGGAGGAAGAAACGAAAGAGGAAGATTAAAGCGGCGGTGTTGAGCGTAAATATGAACGTAATGAAGGAGATACCGGGGCTTGTGATAAAATAAAATTTCTATTTTATTTAATTTTTTTTGGGAAATTCTCAACTGAACCCTTCTGCTATGAGCTAATTTCATTTATACGTCTATTTTTCAGGAAAGTCCACTTGTACTCTCCAACTTTCTAGTTATTCTCACATATACCCCTATATACCCCTAAAGTATAATAAATGATGAATATTGAGGATGAAGTGTGATAAAAGGGTAAAAGATGAACGTTGAAGATGAAGTGGAGGCATATAAAAATGAATTTGGAGGAAAAAACGAGGTTTGTTGGAGAGAAAACAAATATTTCAATTAAAGTATCATATTGTTTACATAGCCCTTAACATCGTACGTAAGGGTACTTAATACTTCTTCCCCGCTTCATAATGATAAGCGAGAATTTACTTAACGTCTTAGTTGTTGGTGCTTACTGCTTAGTATTATGATGTTGGAGTGTGGACTTTCCTTAAAAGTAAGGGTACAAGCGAGACTAGTCTATACTTGAGAGGTATAAGTGAGAATAACTAGTAAATTGAAGGGTATAAGTGGGCTTTCCTAAAAAGTAAGGGTACAAGTGAGATTGGACCATAGCAGAGGGGTACAAGTGGAAATTTCCCTTTTTTTTAGGGAAAACGTATGTGCTCCTTAACGCATGTACAACAGAGAGAATTGTCCCTCTCCTTAACACTCTTTCTCATCTAAGAGAAGGTCATCTCTATTTTATAGGACCGTCTTATAGCATAAGACTGACCCAAAAGGAGTATAGCTCAAAATTAAAATTTTATTTTATTTATATTTTAACTTTATTTTGATAACCCGACATCTTATAATGAATACCGGCGCATTTAAATATGCAAGTTTTCAATATAAAATATTAGGTTATCAAAATAAAATATTTTAATATATATTTATAAACTAATTTTATTGGGCTTTTCCTTGTTGGGTTAGTCTTATGTAGAAAATGGTCTTACACAACAATTTATATCTATAACTGGATTATAATTGATGGGGCATATTCTGCACCGCTGACCAAGTCAACATATTGAGCGAGGTCAAGGGTATCCACAGCAAAGTCAACGACTTAAACAGTCTAGCCGATGGAGCCCGTCGGCCTGTCACCTGGGTCCCGGCCAGACAACTGGCCAGCCGGGACACAAATCCGCGTACTCATATCCAAGGCCCTCGGCGAGCCTGCCACAGGTCCATCGGCCGAGGGTACAACGGTCTTTTCACCTGATAGCTACTTGGCCACCTGGCCACTACGTGACAAAAGGTGAATGCCTATAAATACTCCTCAACCTCCATTGAGGAAAGGATCCACAAATTGACCTAATAACCACTATTCATCTGGTAATATCTTCCTTATCTCTCTACAATACACGCTTAGCCAAGTTACAGACAACTTCTCTCTAAGTTTACTAACTTGAGCGTCAGAGTGAGTACGCTCGGCCAAAGCCGAGCCCTCAGTTTGTTCATCGTTTCAGGATACCAAAAGGAGGATTCAAGCAAGGACATCGTTCTACTAGCTACGAGTGGTATCAAATATCTGCTCTGGAATTACACCCGGAACAATTGGCGTCGTCTGTGGGGAAGCAAACTAGAAGCTAGTCACATTCATTCCCAAACAACAAAAACAAAAACACAAGAAAAAACCCACCCCAAAAGCTAAGAAGATGTCAAAACAGCAAATAGTCGTGACCGACGAAACCGAGCTACACCAGGATGATACGTTTCACCATTCTGGAGTATTGCAACCCTCCACCGGCGGAGTAATCCAACCGGAATTCGGAATGCCGATAACACCGGACACACCGCCACCCGTCAACCAGGTCACCATCATGGGACAGGTGGTTGACGTTGCAAAACTGAAGACACTCCTGGACCTAATTGGGAGTGCACCGGCACACACAGGCACGCCGACACGAGCGACGGAAGCCATCCAGGAGACCAGGGCCCAGGGCGTGACTCCAAGAAACTTGAACGAAGCACTGGGAGAAGCAGACCTTATCAAGACGCCGGAGGAGCCCAAGGTGCTCGTGGTAAACATAAGTCCCTCTCGGACTCGGGAGAGGACATCGCCGCCGCAACATCGACGAGGCACACCCCGGGAGAACCAGCGAAGCCCGACTCAGGAGAGTCGGAGAAGAAGCCCGAGTCGGAGAAGGAGTCCTTCCCGCTACGAGGAGAGAAGCCGGACTAGGAATGTGAGGAGTCGGTCGCCGCGTGTCATTCGGCACGTGGTCAAAATTGACCCCTCGGTGACTATGTCCTAGACACCGCCGTGCCACCTAAGTGAAGTTGCCGGCGCTCACGTACAAAGGAGATAGTGACCCAACCGACCACGTCGAGGCCTTTGAGTCTCATATGTCGGTATGGGAGCAGCTGATGAAGTCGGTGCGGGTCTTCCCAACGACTGCATGGGATGGCTCGAGGGGTACAAGGGCCTTCCTGACGGCTCGGTATATTGTTTCGCCGACCTAAAGGACGCCTTCTTAGCCCAGTACTCTTGTAACAAAAGGAGGGCCGTGGAAACATCGGACCTCCTAACTATCAAACAGGAGGAGGGCGAGTCCCTACGAGGCTACGTGAAGAGGTTCGAGGACAGGCAGTGCAGATTCGGGAGATCAACCCCGGGCGGCGGCGTTCGCACTAATGAAGGGCCTCAGGTAAATTTAAAAGACGAGCTTATCAAGCACGGGGGCACAGGCATGGACGCCGCACGGAAGATGGCCGACCAGGCCATCAGGGTGGAAGATTACCACAAGACTGGGTAGGCCCAGCGAGGCCGAGACCCTGAGAGAAGAAAAGCCGCCGGGATGACGGCCGGATGAGAGACGCCGCGACACTAACGTGTCGCGGTCTGATGAGAAACGCCGTGACAATAACAGTCACGGTCGATAGAGATCTGCCGGGACAAGACAAGACAGCGCCGGGGAAGTTCGGGAATGTTTTACCAAAGGCATTACCATGATAAAACCCCTCTGGTCACATCGGCCGCCGAGGTCTTCGCCCTGAGCAGAAACGAGGGCCAGAAGTGGGAGCGGCCTCCCAAGCCAAAAGGAGACGGTGACGCGAACCGATCTGAGTACCACGGTTGCGCCGGCCACCTCACTGACAACTGCCGGCACCTGAAGAACGCCATTGAAGAGCTAATCCGAAAGGGGTGCCTCGACAAGTATGTGGCCAAAGGCCAGAAGACAGACGCCAGCGGCTCTGACAAGAAATCCGTTTTCAAACGGATAGGAGTGATCAATGTGGTCATCGGGGGTAACGAGAACGGTGGGTCTGCTCATGGGCACAAACGGCACCTGAACGAGCTGTATCAGGCCATCAACTTTGTGCCCAACACAGCAACCCCCGCCTCTAGCATTCCCGATATGACTATTGGAGGGAAAGACTACGAGGGAATCATCGCCCCTCACGGACCGACGCCGGTAGTCAACTTGGACATATCCAACCACCTGGTAAAGAGGTGCCTGATTGACACAGGCGCCTACACGAATATCATGTTTAGGGAGTGCTTTAACAGCCTCGGCCTTAGACTCAAGGACTTGAGCCCCTGCACAAATCCACTATACAGCTTCTCCGGGGCAGGCCTGGTACCCCTGGGTTCAATCAGACTCCCGGTGATGTTCGGCGAGGGGAATGCGGCCAAGAATGTCCTAGCCGAGTTCGTCGTCATCAACGGCTCATCCGCCTACAACGCCCTGATAGGCCGAGTCACTCTGAGCGATGCCGACGCGGTGATGTCCATCGGGCCCCGACACTAATGTACGTCTCGGACGGGGGAAGCGCATAAGCTCGTCTCCAAAGACGAGAAGGACGAGGTGGTCAACATCCGGATATCGCGGAGGATGCAACATGCAATCCCTCAAAGTGGCGAAGCGATCGGAGAAGGGGAAAGGCTCATCCTCACAACCAAAGGGCGACCTTATGGATGCAACCGACGGTGACGGGGAAGAGCGCCTCTAATGAGGCATTAGGAAACTAATAGACCTTGTGTGGCGCCGGAGGTGCCCAAAAAAACATTTGTGGGCACCCCGACGCCGTTAATATCGAATGTAAAAACGACCAAGTCTTTCATCAAAATGTTCATTTTTCAGGCTAGGCGCCATCAAAAGGCCGACGCCGTCTCATACTGTCGATTCGACAAGAGCGGCGGTCGTTGAAAGAAGGCCGACGCCGTCTCATCTGTCGATTCGACAAGAGCGGCGATCGTTGAAAGAAAGGCCGACGCCGTCTCATCTGTCGATTCGACAAGAGCGGCGATCGTTGAAAGAAGGCCGACGCCGTCTCATCTGTCGATTCGACAAGAGCGGCGATCGTTGAAAGAAGGCCGACGCCGTCTCATCTGTCGATTCGACAAGAGCGGCGATCGTTGAAAGAAGGCCGACGCCGTCTCATCGTCGATTCGACAAGAGCGGCGATCGTTGAAAGAAGGCCGACGCCGTCTCATCTGTCGATTCGACAAGAGCGGCGATCGTTGAAAGAAGGCCGACGCCGTCTCATCTTGTCGATTCGACAAGAGCGGCGGTCCCCATGAAGAAATGTAGTCTTTGTGGCGATCACCCCAAATAGTAGACGCTTGGCAGATCACTTAAAGTGGTAGACGCCGCGTAACACACTATCCGGACGCTTGACTCACCTTTGTCATAGACAAGAGCGGCGGTCCCCATGAAGAAATGTAGTCTTTGTGGCGATCACCCCAAATAGTAGACGCTTGGCGATCACTTAAAGTGGTAGACGCGCGTAACACACTATCCGGACGCCGACTCTTCTTCGTCGCACCGACAAGAGCGGCCGTCTCCATCGAAAGCGAACACGCGACAAGCGCGGCCAGCGCAGTTGATAAACAAAATCAAAATGCCTTAAAAACGTTAAAAACAGTTGAGTTACACATTCTAAACCGCCTCGGCCAAGCCAAATCGGAAACAAAAAGAGACGCTCAATTAATGACGTAAAAGGGCAACCCAGACAAAAACGAGAAAAGACCTCGGCCAAACCAGAGGCAAAGTGGAAACACTCAATACCATTGAAAAACGCAAAAAAAAAAAAAAAAAAAAAAAAAAAAAAAAAAAATATATGTATAAGGTAAAGACCTCGGCATGCCGAAGGCAAAGGAAGAACTCTTATTAATAATAACAGTTTACAGGCAAAAGAATGGAGATAACATGCCATCCCCATTGGGATAAACCAAAACACAACCTACCAAAGTTGTACAGAATACAAAAGCAAAAATTGCAAGTATCAGTTTTTAGCAACAAAAATGGCAGAGGGAACTGTAAACTTGTTCTCATCAAGCAGCCCACGGTGTTAGTGAGGAGCTGAAGCTATCTGAGACACCGGGTGACCCTGGTGACGACCGCCCACCCCCTATGCCTGTCGCTGCTCATCATTAGCAGCGGTAGCCGCATCCTCTTCAGCGGGCAACCCAGCAGCTTCCCTAGCAAGCAGACACGTGTCAGACATGCAACCACGGAATGTCAATCGTTGCAACAGTTGAATGTCAATCAATGCTACAGTTACCAAGCGTATTCAACACGCCCATTCACATCTCTTCGCCTGTTCATCTTCCACACCAAATTCCTAGGCACCAGCTCTCCGCCGGCCACATGATCGACCAAGCCAGGGAGCACCGGCCGGGGGCAATCAGAAATAACCGGCACTCTCAGTCCTGGTCTCGGCCGGCATCACATTCTTTCCCACATCGGATACCCTTTACGCATCCATGTGGAGGGGGGATATAGTAGGCCTACGAATGATCAAGCCGATGCATCAGAAGAAGCCGACGTAGAAAATTTCTGCATAACACTTGCGCAGAATATACACTCAACATACATCGGAGCCCATGCCACGGCATAGACTACGCTGGGGGCAAATTGATGGGGCATATTCTGCACCGCTGACCAAGTCAACATATTGAGCGAGGTCAAGGGTATCCACAGCAAAGTCAACGACTTAAACAGTCTAGCCGATGGAGCCCGTCGGCCTGTCACCTGGGTCCCGGCCAGACAACTGGCCAGCCGGGACACAAATCCGCGTACTCATATCCAAGGCCCTCGGCGAGCCTGCCACAGGTCCATCGGCCGAGGGTACAACGGTCTTTTCACCTGATAGCTACTTGGCCACCTGGCCACTACGTGACAAAAGGTGAATGCCTATAAATACTCCTCAACCTCCATTGAGGAAAGGATCCACAAATTGACCTAATAACCACTATTCATCTGGTAATATCTTCCTTATCTCTCTACAATACACGCTTAGCCAAGTTACAGACAACTTCTCTCTAAGTTTACTAACTTGAGCGTCGGAGTGAGTACGCTCGGCCAAAGCCGAGCCCTCAGTTTGTTCATCGTTTCAGGATACCAAAAGGAGGATTCAAGCAAGGACATCGTTTTACTAGCTACGAGTGGTATCAAATATCTGCTCTGGAATTACACCCGGAACAATAATGAACTTTTCTTTTTTCACCAATTAATACAAAACATTAATAATAATTAATTTTACAATTGATTTTCAAATTGAGTTAAATATCAGTTATATAATTGTTATTTTCTTTAATATTCTTATTTAAAAAAGCCGCGAGATCTATACTAGTTTGTAGTATTAACAAATTTCTTATAGATATTGTGATAAAAGCTGAATATGGGTAAAAGTGTAAAACTGATGGTTTAAGACAAAAAATTGTTTTCTTCTACTTAGAAAAATCCTTAGAAATACCCGATATCCCATATCTAACAAGTTTGTGATGAACGGTTATAAACAAGACTTGCTAAAAATTTATTCTAACGCTTTTTAAAAGTAACATTCGTATGTCCAATGTCCTAAGAGCATCCGCAAAGGTGAGGTGCCCCATATTTTCTCTCTCATTTTCTTATTCGTCCACCTCATTTTCCACTAACTTTTTCATCTACCCTCCCCATTTTATAACTACATCTTTGCAATAATGAGGTTCCCCAACAACATAAATTTACATACAAAATATGGGAACCTCCCAAAAAAGCACATCAATTTGCCTTACTTTTTCTTTTGGGAACCTTCTCTAAAAATAGAGGAACCCCAACATTTGGGGAGCTTGGTGCAATAATGGGGAGGCTCATTTGAAGAGAGAGAAGGCAAATGGGGAGCTAAAATCCCACCTTTGCGGATGCTCTAATAGAACGTGACCAAACACTTAACATTGGCGCTATATGATGGATGAGTGATCTACTTTTGACCAAACAAAGAAGTTACGAAGTATAATTAAACAATTTATTAGCTTTGTTTCAAACCTAATTTACCTACGTAGATACGTACTTTGCTTAAAAAATTGAAATTTGATAAAATTCTTTTGAGAGAAAGATATCCATTTTATAAATAAAAGGGCCGAGTGCTACGCCATTTAGAATTTTAGATAGATGGAGACGGGTTTTTGTTGTTCCTCGGATATTATTCTTTTGGCTAATCTATGAACGTAAGTAATATTTAATCCGCTTTTACAATAAAATGATATTACCTTTGTCCCGGTCATTTGTTTACCTTTGGTTTTGGCACAAAGACTAAAGAAAGAGCAGGGAGATCAATTATTAGATAACAAGTGGACCAAATGGAGAGTGGTGGATTCAATTGCTCATCAAGACATTTCTAAAATAGAAAAACAAACAATTGATTGAAACACCTAAAATAGAATAGACAAACAAATGACTGGGCGGAGGGATTTTGTAAGTCTTAAACAAGAATTTGGGTTACAAATTTCCTCACATTTTATCTTCACGTAAATCATCACCTATAATTTTGTTTAGACCACCAAACTCTAGAAATTACACATATCAAGCAATCCTTGGTTGTTACAACTCCCACCTCTTTATTTGAACACAACACATTCTTGATTCTACTACAAATATAAACCATTTTGTCCACAAAATGAAACAATTAGCTAGAGTATATTTTCATTCCTAAAAAAATGACTACATGTTTCAAACAACCCATCACGGAGGATGATTCAATTATCCTTTTCTCAACTTCCGATTCGAACGAAGAGTCCGGTTGCTCCTCGTCCTCGTCCTCCTCCTCCTCACGCCGCCACTCTCCAACGCCACCCGAACCCCACCAACACCAACACCCTAACACCACTTACAAGTTAAGTGTAAAAAACCTCTCATACACCCTCCACCAAAATGGGCCATTATTATTCAAAAAGCCCAAACAAAAAATAGAAATCCTTAAATCAATATCTTTTGTAGCCCAAAATTCTCAAATGTTAGCCATTGTAGGCCCAAGTGGGACAGGAAAATCAACATTACTAAGGATTATTTCAGGAAGAGTAAAAGATGAAGAATTTAGCCCAAATTCTATTTTAATTAATAATAGCCCAATAAAAAGCCCAGCCCAATTAAGAACTTTATGTGGGTATGTGGCCCAAGAAGATGATTTACTCCCTTTACTTACCGTTAAAGAGACATTAATGTTTCGCGCCAAATTTAGGTTAAGACATTTAAATGATCAAGAAAGGGAGAACAAAGTAAATGGGTTGTTACATGACCTAGGGCTTGTTCAAGTGGCTAATAGTTATATTGGGGATGACGAAAACCGGGGGATTTCCGGTGGAGAGCGAAAGAGGGTTTCGATTGGCGTTGAATTGATACATGATCCACCTATTTTGCTCCTTGATGAGCCTACCTCAGGGTTAGATAGTTCGAGTGCACTTCAAGTTATCGAGTTGCTTAGTTCAATGACCGCGAAATCTAAGGGAAGGACTATTGTTTTTTCGATACATCAACCGAGTTATAGGATGATTAAGCATATTTCTAATTTTTTGATTTTGTCTCATGGGTTGGTGGTTCATAATGGGAGTATTGAGTTGCTAGAGGAGAGGATTTCTCGAATGGGGTACGAGATTCCGATGCAATTGAATGGGTTAGAGTTTGCTATGGAGATTATAACAAAGCTAGAAGAACAATCATGTACTCTTCATAATCCTCAAGAACAAGATAAGTTAATTACCTCTTCTTGCACAATTATTACACAAAATGATGAATCAATAGGAGGAGCAAATGATGATAAAAGCATCAAAAGGTTTTTTCTATATTGGGTGTTAGAAATAATGATCCTTTGTTCGCGATTTTGGAAGATTATTTATAGGACAAAGCAACTATTTCTTGCAAGAACAATGCAAGCAATAGTTGGTGGGTTGGGATTAGGAAGTGTGTATATGAAGCTAGGAAAGGACGAAAGCGGTGTAGGAGAAAGATTAGGGCTCTTTGCATTCAGTTTAAGCTTCCTACTTTCCTCGACAGTCGAAGCATTACCAATTTACCTCCAAGAAAGGAAGGTAATAATGAAAGAATCCTCAAGAGGGGCATACAAGGTATCTTCCTACATGATAGCAAACACTTTGATATTCCTTCCTTTCTTACTAGTAGTTGCCCTATTATTCTCTGCTCCGGTTTATTGGATTGTAGGGCTAAACCCGTCATTTCAAGCCTTCGCGTTCTTTGTATTCATAGTTTGGCTCATTGTCCTGATGGCTAGCTCACTAGTCCTCTTCCTCAGCGCGATTTCACCTGATTTTATAGCCGGGAACTCGCTCATATGCACCGTGTTAGGAGCATTTTTCTTGTTTTCGGGGTATTTCATACCTAAGGAAAACATCCCTAAGTATTGGGTTTTTATGTACTATGTGTCATTGTATAGGTACCCTTTGGACTCATTGCTAGTGAATGAGTATTGGAGTATGAGGGATGATTGTTTTTCTTGGGTTGATAACAAGTGTTTGATGTATGGGAAGGATGTACTTCAAAGTAGAGGGCTTGAGAAGGATACTAGATGGGCCAATGTTGGGATTATGATTGGGTTTTTCTTATTGTATAGGGTCATTTGTTGGGTCATTTTGGCCCGTCGAGCCGCAAAGACTACTCTATAGTTCAAGAAACCGTCTCCTCGTCTGTATCTATGTTATCATCTTTCAAACTCTGCAAAATCACATTGATGTCCTTCCCGTGCTTGCTAATAGCTTTCAGTGTCAGATACGTGTTTTTGTTCATCGGAGCAACTCGGCTCATCAGCTTCAAAAACATTGCAACAGAAGCCGCCGACTACAGAAAGGGTAATGCAAAATGCGCCTTCCAGCCCTGGTGGCCGAGTGTATCCTCCAAACATTTGCTCCATGATCAAATGATACTACCTTTTCTCAAAATGGTAGACGTAGGTGTAATTCTCCTGCAAGGTTTCAGTTTCCTCTTTCAAATACTGCATCAAATAAAGGCACATTATGCATTAGTTATGTTACCCTGTAATAGTTATGTACCTGCGTGTCCAAGTGTCAGACTCAACTATTTTAAAAAACCTCATCGTATTTTAGTTTTAGACATAAACAAAGTGTTCAAATGTCATACGAGATTACGAGTATACGAGTCATACCAATTACTCGTGTCAAACATAGTACCCAAGATAACACAAAGATTCATATATTCAATAGTCCACATTGGCGGATGGCAGTCCCAGGAATTCTATTCAATGAAGCAAATATAATGCTCCAAGTCTTCAATTAGTTCACCATAACGTTCTCTGGGCCAATGAACACTTCTCACGTTCTATAAAAAAAATCATTCTTTCGGCATACGGTGGACCGTGTATACGAAGTACTTCTAGAGTCCTAGTTCAAAGAAAATGTCATTATATTAATAAAGACACAGGAAATGAAAGAACATTACACGCATAAAAAAAGGGTGGTGCTCATTCATGGACGAGTTTTACTCAATCATGGACATGAATGACTATTATACCCTTGTCATTTTTGTGACATCATTTTCCACTTTGTTCCAATTCCAATAAACTTTCAATTACTCACTCCAAAAACCACCAATCAACCACCACATACAACCACCACCACCCACCCAACGATGTCCAACATGACCATTTAGGGTCCCTCAAAACCGGCCCACCACCCCAACCCCATGAACCTGCATGCCACAAACATCGCCTCCTTCTCGCCGTCCCTGAGTCCCTTCCTCTTCCTGTCGCCTCCCTGAGACTGACCGGAATTAAGGTTGTGAGACGACTGGCCAGAATCAAAGCCTTCGCACGACTGCACCACACCAGAACGTCGGCAACCACACCAACATTATACCCTAAACGCCAGCAATAAAACACATCCCAGCCGTATCTCCGTCTCTCTCCCTCGCCTTCTGACGACGCCGGCCACCACACGCCGCCTTCCGACGTTTGGACTTTGCCCCTTCCCCTACCCAAGCAGCCTTCCTGTGTTCCTAATTTCATCAACACACAAGTTTATAAACCCTAATTCATTAACCTTAATAATTAACTAAATCTCTCTAATTTAATATAATTCATACATAATTAATTAAATCATGACAATTACTTGAGCAACAGTGTTAATATCCATTGAATCATTTGAATCGATTGATGAGTAATGATGATTTTAGGGAGGAGATGAGATAGAGAGAATTTGGTTATTTTTTTTAGAAGGGTATAGTATGGAAAACAAATGACAAAAAGTCCGTGAATGAGTAAAGTGTGTACATGAATGAGCAACTACGTAAAAAAAACACAAAAAAATATAAAAAAAATGAAACAAATCCACCTTAAGACCTTGGACGATCATTCTAATTTCATTGCATACCTGTGTAATAAACCAGCTTTTCTTGTCATCTCTGTCTTTTTGATACAAAAGATTACCGCAACTGTCGACCTTCATAGTGTTAAACACCCAGGCTATGAAACTGACCGAGTCGCATTGTTGGCCATCAAGAGCCAACTGGTACAACATCTTGACATGGTTTTAAGCTCACGGAATGCCTCTATTCACCATTGTGCTTGGGAGGGGGTTACTTGCAGGCGCAAACATAACAGAGTGACTGTATTAGATTTACGTTCGAGAGGTTTAGCAGGAACCATATCTCCTTCCATAGGAAACCTGAGCTTCCTTCAAATCATTAGGCTTGACAATAATAGTCTAAATGGCGAAATTCCAAATCAAGCCGGTCATTTATTCAGGCTTCATGAACTATGGTTAAATAACAACACACTCGGTGGTGAACTCCAGCCAACTTATCTGGTTGTGTTAACCTAAGACTTATTTCCTTAGGCTACAACAAGCTAGTGGGGGGACTCCCGGAAGGTTTACGAGCATTGTTGGAGCTAGAAGAACTTCGTGTGCACAGTAACTATCTTACAGGCCCTTTTTTTGACACCCTACAAAATCTTACCTCCTTAATAGAAATATCTGCTGCGTACAATTTATTCACAGGAACTATCCCAAACGGCATTGGTAGGATGCAGAACCTAAAAATCCTTGGAGTTGGAGAGAATAAACTCTCTGGCACTCTTCCCACATCCCTTTTCAATGTCTCATCCATTGAAATTCTTGATTTTATTCAAAACCAACTACATGGAGAAATTCATGCGAATATCAGTTCCGCCATTCCTCATTTGAATTGGTTGGACCTTGCGGGAAACAACTTTTCAGGATCAATTCCAATCACGATACAAAACCTCACAGCACTTGAGATTCTTGGACTTGGAGGAAACAGTTTTACAGGAAGGGTTCCTCATGATTTTGGAATTTTTCAAAACTTAACCATTTTAAATATTGCGGAGAACCACCTGTCGGGTAATATCAGCTTTATAAGTACACTAGCTAACTGTAGCCAATTAAGAAGCCTAATATTAGGACCAAATAATTTTTTTGGAGCATTACCTGAATCTTTTACCAATCTCTCCACTTCTTTGGCATGGCTCGATATCCACGATACTCTGATAGGTGGAACAATTCCTGCAGGCATTACCAATCTTGTCAACCTTGTCACTTTAGATATGAGTAACTGCAAATTAACGGGCACGATTCCTCATGATTTTGGGGAGCTTCGATTGCTGGAATCAATTCATTTGAATTCTAACAAACTATCAGGTAATATTCCGAATTCTTTAGGATATTTATAACACTTAAGTAGTCTTCACCTACAAGACAACATACTGGAAGGGAGAATACCTCCGCACCTTGGGAATTGCAAAAGCTTGTTGTATCTTAATTTATCATACAATGAACTAAATGAAACTTTAAGCAAGGAGTTATTTGACGGATCTGTGACATTTATTGAACTAGATTTGTCGAATAATCATTTGGAAGGCTCCCTCCCTTCAGAGATTAGTAAACAAACCTACCTAGAAGAGCTTATACTATCAAAGAATAAATTCTCAGGTGTGATTCCAGATGGTCTTGGGGTCTGTTCTGGCCTTCAATACTTGTTCATGGATGGAAATTCCTTCCATGGAAATATTCCTTCATCCTTTGCTTCTTTAGCTAGCCTCCTACAAATCGACCTTTCTCGAAATAATTTTTCAGGCCCAATTCCAGCCGTCTTCTCTAAATTTCCAAAATTATATTACCTTAACTTATCTTACAACGATTTTGAGGGAAGGGTTCCAAGTCTTCCAAAGAATTCAGTATTTGCAAATGCAAGTGCGGTCTTTGTTGTTGGCAATAGCAGGCTTTGTGGAGGAATTAAACAGCTGCATCTACCTAAGTGCAATGAGAACCAAAGCATGAAAAGAATTAAGTTAACAATTCCAATTATCAGTGCACTTGTTGGGGTGGTGGCCATTATGGTAGGGGTCGTAGGGCTGTACCTGACATTTATCAAAAAGAAAGAGAAACCTCTTTTATTAGATTCAATGATGGGGAATGTAACTATGAAAGTGTCTTACGACATGTTACTCAAAGCAACGGCTGGCTTTTCTTTAGAGACCCTGCTTGGGACAGGTTCTTTTGGATCTGTGTTTAAGGGGATTTTGGATGGAAAAACGGTGGCAGTGAAAGTTCTGAACTTGCAACACAGTGGTGCATCTAAGAGCTTCATGGCAGAGTGCAACACGTTGAGGAATGTCCGTCACCGGAATCTGGTAGGCATCATAACAGTTTGCTCGAGTATTGATTTTCAGAGAAATGATTTTAAAGCTCTAATATATGAGTTCATGCCAAACGGGAGTCTAGATCAATGGTTGCATGGAGTGGATGGAAACATGAGCCTTGCGCAAAGGGTGGATGTAGCAATTGATGTGGCTCATGCACTCAATTATCTCCACTATGAGTGTGAGACTCCTATTGTGCACTGCGACTTGAAACCAAGCAATATATTGCTCGACAATGACATGGTTGCTCATGTTGGGGATTTTGGATTAGCAAAATTTCTAACTGAACCTAAACATCCCAACCAAAGCAGCACAAGTGAAATCAGGGGCACTATTGGGTATTCTGCTCCAGGTAATAATTTTAAAGAATATTTATTTGTAACTTGTCTTCTTGACAACAATAAATGATTACCAACATGCAGAAACTCAGTCAGCCTCTAGGCTTGAAGCTAATTAGGGTTCCCAAATATTAATCATCCTAAAGTCAGATCAATGATATACATGCATCGTTAGTAAGTTTGTCTATCTATCGTAATCAGTTGCTGATTTGACATGACATCTAAAGGAAAAAAAATGAGCAAACTTTATAACTAAGCAAATGGTTTTGCGACGAATTCTACTCAAAGTACTTGCTTTCTTTTATCATTTTTATAGCTAAGCCATTTCATTGAATTTACATGTTAGAGTACGGCATAGGAAGTGAAGCATCTAAAGATGGTGATCTTTATAGCTATGGAATATTGGTACTTGAGCTTATGACCGGAACGAGACCCACAGACACAATGTTCAAGGAAGACTACAACCTTCATATGTATGCAGATGAAGCATTACCTGACCAAGTATTGCAAATTGTCGATCCAAAACTTGATGACAGCAATGTCACTGAGGAAGTGGACGAAAGAAGGACAGTCCAAGAAGCACTTCAACGAAAACTGAAATGCATTGTTTCCATGGTTAGTGTTGGAGTTGCATGCTCCAACTACTTGCCACAAAACCGAATGAAGATAACCGATGCCATAAGCAGGCTTCGAGCTGCCAGAGACAACTTTCTCAGTGCTTGAGAGGCGTAATTTTCCAAGAGGTTAGAGACAACAAAGAGAAACAATCAACCCCTTAGTGGCTTTACCTTATGCTCTGAATAATCACTTGTAAGGGTCCAGTAAATACTACTCGTCTACTCCCTCTCTTCAAATCCAAACACCCCATAAATTCAAAATCTTGCTTACAATAAAGGTGAGCTCACGGTATTTGGATTTGAAGGAAGGGAGTGCGTAGACCGTAGCTAAGAAAAGTAATGCTTTGCTACAATGTGGTTTTTGCATTTTTTCACTACACAAATGCAAAGTTTTAAATTAATTTCTAAGGCGTGGGCGTGCAGAGAACACAAGAGGTATGGTAATTAGACTTGGCAAACGGGTCATTGCCTCATTGGAATTGGGTTGACGTCAAATCATTACATAAGCAAGCCATTTTGGGTGCGCGCTATTATCAGTGTCATTACGGTTACAGTCACATCAGGTTCATGGTTTCTGGGCTGGGTTATTCTAGGGCCATTACAGGGTTGCGGTAATCAACTTTTTGCTTCAATTGTTGGACACTTTCGAGCCAGAATGTTTTTAGATTTAAGTCATTCGGGTTCAAACTTCAAACCTATTTTGGGTTACTCTTTTCAGGTGCGGGTACACTTGGCTTTAGTAGGTCAATTCAGACCGGGCCATTTTGCCTCATTGCACTTATCTCTCTTTATATTTCTCTTTTCGGATTATTGCTTGCAAAATACTGAGCTATGCTCTTCCCTCACCATCACTCAATCGACATGTCCCCTCACCCGTCCAGGATAAACAAGTGATGGAATTATATACTCCGTCCATTTCTTTGTGTACTTCCCATATTGTTTGGGCACAACCTTAGTTTGAAGAGGCGCAAGGCGCACCGAGGCTAAGGGGCTGAGGCGACGAGGCGCAAAACGCAAGGCGAAGGCGCTCGCCTTTTAGACGTGATGCGCCTTATTTTTGGAACTTAATATTATTTCCCAAATAAAATATTGGGCAACAATACCCTATTTGGGAGTTTTCAAGTTGACTAACATCTACAGGACACCTAAAACTCACCAAGGCGTTTTGGATAGTGCCTCATCCAAGGCGCGCCTTTTCAAACTAAGGGCACAACTCTTTAAGGAAAATAGTAAACAATTGTCATGATTCTCATGAACCTAGTAAATAGAAAAAGGTGTTGAAAAGTCTAAAATAAGAAAGTGGGAAGAACACCATGAAAATTCCTGCTAAGGAAGGTGGGAAGAACACTATGAATAGGAGGGAGTATAGCTGACTTTAAATTTGGGGTCTGACAGAAATAAGTAGGCACTACACCATTGATGATAAGAATTATGCCGAAGTTAAGGGAATAGATCGCATTTTGGAGCATCACCCAATCTTGCTAACAATATAGTACTCCCTAGCAGATGAATCCCTAGAGCAAACATATCGGAACAAAAAATATGGAGCAGATATCAAGGTTCAAGTTAACCTGGGTACTGAGCATCACCCCTTGCCTTTGAGTAGAAAGAAACAGCATCCTGCAACAAGCCAGTTTAGACTTACTTGTACAAAGTTGAGCGTTTAAATAAACAGGAAATTGAGTGAAAATGGAACAAGAGGAAACCTTTAAGAAGCAATAATCAAGAATCTGATGAGTTAAAGTGGGCAAGAGGTGTAAGCAAATCAAAGTGGCAGAGACAGGAGGAGAAAGAGAGGTTAAGGCAAGGTGAAGATGTAATCCAAACAACTTGAGCCTCCTCTCCCCATAAACAACAATCCTAAAGGTCCGCGAAGAGGTAGTGGGGTTGATGAAGGCATAAGGAGATATATAATGAACAAGGATTCCGTCAGAAACACAAAAGGAAGTAATGATGCAAACATGACTGACATCGAAAAGGAGTAATTGTGATCCAGTTCCTGTGGAAATGAGAAAAAGGAAGATAGTTAGTTACTTAGTTTTAGTTAGGTAGTTAGAAATAAGTAGAGTACGGAGTACTAAAAACAAAATGATGCATGTGTACCTGCAAGGAGGAACGGAGAAGAATAGATGGAGCAGATAACACAACCCTGACACTCCATATTTCGCCCAAGTACTGCGCTCCCATCATTGAAAATACTATTTTCTAGAGTATATGAAATACTGTATTATGAATGGATGAATTAATTAATTTGTGGACAAGCGCTGCCCACCTTTGTCTTCTTACCAACTTTCCGGGCTCTATAACCTCTCTCAGGTCTCACCCCAATCACTCTTTTAATCATATTCCACTTACTTAACTCATAGGCGTCATAGCCCAAATTATGCGGCTTATGCGTAATACATACCGAGAACAATGTTCTCCCTTGTTTGTTTTCCTAACCAATTAGAATTAGTGTGAGCTCAACAGGCCTTTTAAGTCACGGAAGCATGCAGTTTCTCTGTTTCTGGCTTCCTATGCATAAGCCAGTTTAGGCTGATTTAGCTGGTGGATTTGTTTGAATTCAGAATCTTGCTGATACTTAAATTAAACAAACACAGAAACAATTCAGCAAGTTAATACAGTATCGATTATGGTACAAATAAAGGTAAAAAAAAAAGATGGAAGGAGGAGGAAACTGAGCAAGTCAGCGAACATTAAAGCTTGAAACAATGGAGATGGCCTGATTGCTCTGTCATACTTCAGGTAATCATACCATTAACACCTCCTCCGTATGAGCTATGACAACCACAATTCATTCATACATACATAAGCAATAGTAGTTTAGCTCTAATTCATTACAGTGGCTTGCATCAGCATAATAAGGAAAGATGAAAAGAGCAAATTCAATAATACAAGGTTACGTGTTTGGGGTGTTATCCAATGAGGCTTATAACGTGGTTAGGCACATGAATTTATACTAGGAATATCGGAAGTGGTCAAGCTTCATATCTTGCTGGTCACTACACCATAGGAGGCTTTAGCTCAATTAACTCCATCCTACACATTAGGTGGTTGCAAAAAGGTATAACAGGCTTATCAAAGTAGTTGCGCATAAAAAGAAGGAATGCCTCACAAAGTAGGCGCCATCATTTTATAATGTGACACAAATATTTTGAGTTTACATTGAACTCACACAACCGAGTCAATAAGATAGACCACCTTTTTTTATATTCAGTAACATTAATCGCAAATACAGATAGATAGGAGACTCTAAGTCTCTAACATGGAAAAAAGCATGACAGAGTCGGAGTTTACATTGAAATCAATCGAGCAAAACGCAAGAGAAGTTGCCATCAGATCGAGTAAGCTTTTCAGCTCTTGTGACAGCTTCGGCAGGAAGAGGAGCAAAGCTACGCGATGGTCCATAATAATGAGGGAACCAATGCGTTCCTTCCGCTAGTTCATATATTAATCCCTCCCCTAGCTGCAACATCATATTCATATATCACTATTCCAAGCCATTCTTCACACAACACACTAAGCAAAAGATCCATAAATAAAGATAATAGTGCATGCGATATGTTGGAATTTGCAATGTCAATGTAATCGTTGGTTGGCGCAGTGGCAGCATGGGGCTGCGCTTGGTAGGGAGGTCTGCGGATCGATCCCCCACAACTGCGATTGGGAGGGGTTTAAATACCGTAATCCTTGGACACGCCCCGAAATCCGGATTAGTCGGCCAATGTGGTTCGGATTACCGGATGGTTTAGACCAAAAAAAAAATGTAATAAAAAATATACGAATACAGACGCAAAACAGACCGGCACAAACGAAGAGTCGAAGACAGGCACTGAAAACAGCATAATCTTCAGCATACCTTCTTAGAGTCGACTTGAAGCAAATACAGGTCCTGATCAGTGCCAGAGTAAAACCTTTCCAAAGTCGGCCGCACCTGAAAACAACTTTTGTTTATCAAATTTACTTGCTTCGATGTTCTACTGTCAAATATATACAGAAAAATCGAATATAAAGCGCACCAATGCATATTACACGAATTTCTTGTTTTTTCTTGATCAATTCACAGAATCTGGCAACCAAAAAATGTCGAACATGATACACAGTACACACTAATTGAATGTCTGTTAGAATATAAAACCGATCTTGGGACTCCAACCATTAGCTTAAGCTTTTGGTTGTAATGATTTCTTGACAATGTCGTTAGGTATTTGATCAATCACCATTCACCACAGAATACTGATATACTAAGTAATATACAACTACCTCACCATCTCCCCGCCTTACAGTCCTTCCCGCTACAAATTATACATCTCTCCGTCTCAATCATTTATTTACCTTTTATTTTTTCGCGAAAAATAAAACAAATAATTCGAACAAAGGAAACTTCTCATTTTCAATTTTCAATTGGTAAAGTTGAACAGTTGCAACATTAGAAGGTACGTATAAAATAAAATATCCATCTCCGTCTCAATCATTTATTTACCTTTGGAAGCGTATTTTAGTTAAAGTTAAACAAATAATTGAAACGGAGGAAGTACGAGATAGAGGTGATGATTAAAAAACCTGATTAAGATTGCTGAGGTGAAAAAAAGAGCTGGATTTGTCAAGATCAGAGCCAAAAGTGAAACCAGTAGACTGCAATTCACGCCATTCATCGGCAGTGCTGATCCTGTACACAAATTCCTCTGATTTCCATTCCTCCTTGCTTGCTCCTCTTTCTATCTCTCCTTCCATTTGTATTTGTTTCAAGTTTGATTAACAAATCCCAACTCCTACTGTATGAATTATGATAGTGTTGTTTTACTTGGTCATAATATCACCATTGGGCACTGGCATAGGCTCATCTTTTTTTAATTCATTTGGTGTAGACCTGATAAAAGTAACCTGATCTGATTGATCCAGATTGAAAAGGTTGATACCAGACCCGAAATTGGCCCGAACTACATTACTCGAATTTCGAATTGATCCAATCTGACCCGGCCTGAACATGACCCAAGCTTTCTTGACCCGTAACTGACCTGATTCGAAACCACCCAGGACCCAACCTGAAAATGACCCGACAAAACATAACTCTAATTGAACCAAAAAGACTTGATATAGCATTTTCTCTCTTATTCATCGACCCGACCCGAAATAACCTGACTCGTTTGACCCGACCCACAAACCCGAAACCCGAAATGACCCGACCCAAACTGAATTAACCCGAAACCAATAAAAGACCTGAACGAACCCGATCCGAATGGGCCCGACTCGAACCTGACCCGATTAACCCGTTTGCATGGTCTAATTTGGGGTGACTAGTCGAGGAACCCAATCTGATAGAACTTGAAAACTTGGTGAACTTAAATTTGATAATGTATTTCACTTGATTATACAACTTATAAAGTCATAAGTCATAAGTCATAACTCATAATAGCATGATAGACATCGAGAGAGACACGAGCATTTTCTTTATATTCACATGGCTAAAATCATACTCCCTCCAATTCAGTGTTTTCTTCCCTTTGTTTTGGGGCACAAGAATTAAGGAGAGAGTTAAAAAATTAATAAATAAAAATGGTGGGGTTTGTGGATTGGAAAAAGGAATGAATAATTGAGAATTAAATAAAGAATTGTGAGTTATGTGGGGTATGGTGATAGGAGAGAAGAATGAATAAAATAAAAGTAAAAGTTAGGTGGAGTTTAGTGATAGGAGAAATGAATGAATAAAATAAGAATAAAAAATTTCCAAAATAAGAAAGGGGAAGAAAACCTGAATAATCCGTTTAAGGAAATAGGGAAGAAAACAGTGAATAGGAGGGAGTATTACTTAGTTTATTTTCCAATTACACTTTTTACTTATTTTATTACCCTTTGTAGGCTTTTTTTTTGTTTCATTTGTATACCCTTAGCTAAAAACAACTCTAAACCTAATTCTCGATTTCTATCTATAACTAACGATACAGCCTCTCAATTAATCCGATGGTGGTTTATATCACATCAATGAGGCCCGAAGCATATGAAGATGCCTTTATCAATTAATTCCATTTATTTATTTTTGTTTACTTTTAACACGAAAATCAAATACTAGTAGAAGAGTAAGGTAAAGCTACTTGCACACCAGAAAAAATAGCAATTTGTACATCTATAAATATTATTAAAAGGGTAAACCTTAAAAGTCACGTAGACAATGCCACCTCGCATTACTAAATGTCACATTGCATAACCATAATTCCACGTCATTATTTCTTATTTAAAAATAAAAAAAATTTGAACCATTATATGCAAATAGCATAACAAACATTAACTTTGGCTTTTTTAATTTTTAGATAAATTAAACAACCATTAAAAATAAATTCATATTAAATTTAAAATTTTTACGTTTATTGTTAGAATATTTTAAGCAACAAATAAATATCACATAACTATAATTTTACACCATTTATAAAATAATAAATAATTTGTAAATATTAAGAGCAAATAATCACATACTTAACATTAAACATTAATATTTTAATTTTTAAAACTAGAATAGGTTAAACGAAAAATTAAAAATTTACATCACTATAATTTTAAACTGTTTATATGTGCAACTCCCTCTTAAATCTTATTGAAATAAACTTGCTCAATTTTGTTAAATTTGATAAATAAATAAATCTATAAATATAATTTATAAATAAAAGGCGAGGCAAAATATCCACCTTTTTTTGGTTTTGTAAGATAACTCGCTAAACAATTCTCATGTAATGTGAATTTTGGAAAAAAAAAAAAAAAAAAAAAAAACCTTTTACATTTCATTTCTATTTACTCTATATTTATATCTATAATAAATATGCTAATAATGAAAACGAATACTCAAAAGTCATGAAACCTTTCTACATATTTATGTATATATTGACTTTGATAATAATAATTAAAAAAAGTCTAAAAGTCATAAAATGCATCCTCATTTGGCTATATAAATGTTTTATGAAAGGCAACATTTGTGAGTCAAAATTCAAGCCAAATTTGTTTACCCATATTGCCAAAAGAATTGTATTTATGTGTCAATAATCTTTCTTATCATTGTATCAATATCAAGGTAAGTGTATTAAGGTTTTTAAATTAATAATTTATTTATTTATTTTTAAGTTCGATTGGTTTGAAGTGATCTTCATATTTTTAACCTTAATATATATACTCCCTCCTATTTCCTATGTTGTTCCCATTTCCTTTTCCGTCCAATTTCATTGTTGTTCCCTCTTTCCTTTTTTGGACAAGTTTGTGTGGTCAAAAAGCAATTACATGTGGGGTCATGTATATTGTGTGGTCCAAATTCATTCTCTTAATTCTTGGGCAAAAAAGAAAAGGGAACAACATAGGAAATTGGAGGGAGTATGTAATTTTGTTTTTGTTTAGAGACTATCAAGATTTGTGGAGTTGAACTATTCAAAGGTAAATATACTTATATCTTTATAATTCAATGCCTATTTCTTACCTTATTTAAGATAAAACTTAAATTAATAACGATAAGTTTAGTATTACATAAATCAAATTCCACCATTTTATTTGTTATTAATCATTCAGTGGATTTTTTTTGTATGGATAGTTAATTGGAGAAAGAAGACTATATGAAGAAGAGTGGTAAGAGAAAACTTAAATTAATAACGATAAGGTTAATATTACATAAATCAAATTCCACCATTTTATTTGTTATTAATCACTCAGTGAATTTTTTTTTTTTTTTTGATGACGAGGGGGTTGAATCCCCCCGGGCCCATGCATTCCCGCACCACCACATGGACCATATAAGCCACCACTTTCGGGGGCTGCAGTGGCCAAGTGATCATCGCCCCAGCTGGTAGTCGAACCCGGGACCTCTCAACTCCTGCATTTCTGCAAGCTTTAAGGTTTAACCCGGCTACCACTGGACTAACACCACTTGGTTCTCAGTGAATTTTTTTGTATGGATAGTTAATTGGAGAAAGAAGACTATATGAAGACGAGAAATACTATAACTGCTTAAACACATACTCCCCCCATTACACTCAATATTATGTTATAAACTAACTACAAGATTGACAACATGAATGTGAAAGAGTAATTGTTTATAGGTTCATAATATTTTTTAATTATTTCAGAAACTTTCAACTATATGTTTTATTTGGGTATGTGTTATTTTTGTATTCATCATTTTTTCTTTGAAAAATAGCTATCATAGAATGAAATTAGAGTTGCGAGGATCTCAATCTTATTAACAAGTTGGAAAAAAAAAATCTCTTGGGGTATTGATAATAGCTAAATGTAAATTATTGTCTAATACTTATGCGTACATGTCATATTATCTTGTGTGTATGTCTTATAACACAAATGAGATTGCAATGGGATTTGTAGTAGGCTACCATTTAACTCATTTTATCTTTTATGCAAAATTTTAAAATTTAGGATTTTTGATAAATTAATGTAAACGATATATTAAGATTATCATTTATTAAACTTCATATTTATGCTACTATTAAAAAATATGATTTATGAGAATTAAAAGATTGAGAAGATAAAAAGTCCTATAATTCTATATCTTCTTAACTCCTTTACATTTCGAGATTTATTATTCTCAAAAAAAAACACAAAAAAAAAATCAATAATTTAATATTATGGATTAATTTACTCTTTCGTCTTCACTTACTAACTTTATTGGCCTAAACGACAAAGGGGCATTCAAGCTTTCACATGGAAAATTTAGTACATAATCTATACAATCTAATTAAAAGGTAATCTTAAGCATTTATCATGAATTACTAGACTTATTAAAGGTAATTATTTTTTTTAAAACTACATGTTATTAGTATATTAATCAAAATAAACAACTAAAGTACAATATATAGTTTTGTAAATAAACCAAAGTTGCCAAAGAAATAAGACACTAAACGACAAACTTTTATGTATTCCAAGACTATATTTTTTAAATGGATCAACTAATTGCTCAGACAAGTATAAATAAAAAGATAAAAATAACAAAATTAAAACAGATAAACCCGTGAATTTCACGGGTCACAAACCTAGTTATACACTTAAACGGAAACATAAAGATATTTTGGACTGTAGACACCCAAAATCTAAAATGTATAGAATTAATTAGGACAGAGATTAACAATAATTAAACACGAATAAATAAGTCACATTTTTAATCTTTTTAAATCTTTATATAGTATTGATCATTGAACAATCAACAAGCCCCTAGCACATGTAGATAAGCATATATAGACGAGCAAGGATCCTCTCTATTTTCTTCTCTCCATTTCTTGTCCATTTCCTCTCACAATCCTATATTATATTAGTATTCCACATTTATCTCATCATTCACTTGCACCGTTTGATCGTTTTAAAATCTAATCCGGACCATTAAAAGGAAATGGAAGGAAATGGAGAGGAGAAGAAATGGAGAGAATCTAAATTGTATATAGACATCCCATGCTTGCACAAGTAGGATAAGCTTAGAAAACCCATATAATCTATGCTTTTTGTCTCTTTGATATTGAACAACCGGTCTTCCTTATTATGAAAATACGAGGAATAGATTGTGAAGGATAACATGTAACCATTTTATAATAAAAAAACAATCATCTAAATTCTTATTTATCAAATAACTAGTTTAAAACCCGTGCAAAGTTGCACGGGTATATATAGAAGCATTTTCAAATATAATGGTTAAAAAATTATTTTAGTTTAATTATAGCACCTTAAACACAAAGTATATCTTGTACTCCTTCAATTAATAAGCCTAATACAAATAAAAATCAATGTTTATGGTTAAGTTTGTGATTTATGGGTAGATACTCTTATGTTTGAAGACGTGTTATTGAAACATGTAAAATACGGAGTAAAATATTTATAAGGGAAAATATTTATTTGATTTTTAGCTTAAAATCTATTTAAAACTTATAATATGAATTGCAAAATCAATGAACGTGTGATAAAATGTACAATATCTTGGGTGATTAAGAAGCAATTTACGAAACATAGAGAAGATTTCTGAAATAAGTGCCATATTTATTAATGGAAAAAAGTTGTATATCATAAAAAACATTTGGTGTAGGCCGTGTAGCCCTCTAAAGTCTTAATTCTCCTAGTTCTTTCTTCCATTCAGCACACGAAAGTTCAGATATATATGAGTTAAAGCTTCATCTCGTCCATAACTTTGCTAGTTAAAGTCTAACGCCTAATTAAACATCGCCATAAACTACTGATAAAACCCCGTGAACATGAACATCTCTTGGATAAATGTAGAATCACCCAACAAAAGTATAATTACATCATCTTTAGCATCTCCATATCGAGCTACTCGCCTCTTATTTTTCAATCAAGACAATCGTCATGCTGAAACTTGTACCTCCAAATGAATGGGACACCTAGAAACCAACAACATGTAATATAAAATATATTAAGCAAGTTCATGGACTTACAGGAACCAAAGAGATACAAACCGCTCTTTTAAGTCTATATAACTAAACGACAAATAAGAACCATAAAATTCATGATACAATGAACTATATAACCTTCGTTTTGTAGGGGCTAAAAAAATAAGAAGATAAATCATAAAAGACAAATGTCAACGGGCATTCGAACCTACCATGCATGGGTGCTTTATGTTCTCTGTCAACAGAAGACTGAAAAATTGCTATTCATAAATAAAGATAAGTCGAAAAATTATCTGTCTAGACGGAAAAATTGATATTCATAAACGAAGATAAGTCAAGAAACTATAGACAACAAAAGTATTTAGTGGTGGTACCGAGGACACGATACAAATTCAATTCCCAATTCCTTGAATCAATTTCAGAACATTGCCGATAGACTTCAATGATGTAGTAATACATAGCAAAATAAGCAGAAAGATGGGAGAAAACTCATTAGTCGAATAATGGCTTCAAATTTACACTTCCAAATTAAGATTGAGAGCATTAAAAACTATATATAGCAACTATAATATTCTCATATCAAAGACAAATTAGCGTGTTTGATTACTAAAATACGATATTAGTCGCTAAAACCATTTGGGTTATTTTAAGGTTTCATATATTGCAGTGGTGATAACTTCTTACGGTTTGCTCGCTGCTTAGGAATTTAAACGGATAGTAATTGTCTGGCTAAAGATTAACGGTTACAGGCGATACCAGTAAAATTGGGTAGTAGGCTTCTAAGCATTGCCAGAAAGGCAGAAATGCATCCGTAATGCGGCCATCTTCCACCATGTGCTAAAATCAAAAGAAAGTTAATAAAAAAATGGAACACTCTACCATTCAAATAACTGTAACTAATGACATGAGAAAAGACCAAATCACACGACTATTGGATTCATCATTCCTATGGGATAGAACCTAATTAAATTTATACTCCATACACATCTAAATGAATGAAAATATGAGAAAAAATCTTAAGAAATATGACACTCAATCGGTTATTTGTCGGTTAAGCGAAACAAATAAATAAAATACTCCGTAAAACATACCATGATACAATGAAATTGAAACTCACCAGAGTCGTCTTAACTGCTCGATGTTGCATTCTCTTTAGTTTCGTTGAAATCCAAGCAAAAATCAGTAAACACAATAATGAATAAACACATGTATATGTGACTTTTTTTCATTAAATCACCAATTATTCAACAAAATAGGTAGAAATGGAACGCGAAATGGAAAGATATCGGCGTAGTTAGATGCAATTTTAACAGATTTGCTCAACGCCGCCTAGGCGCCTACTCCTTCCGTGATTGTCCTGTGAGTAAATGTCGGAAAAAAAAAAACTATTGAAAACAACAATTCATATTGATAATAATTACAAAGAAACTAACACTTGTTCAATCCTTGTCACTAATTCATCGGTAGAAGAATAAGCTTTAAAAAGAAATCGTCTCATGGATAGAAATAATTGTCAATTCTTCGTAGTGACATTAATTCAAATCAACATAACCAATAAATAACAGTAACACCATGGTTGAGATATCAAAAGAATAACTTACTTGAAGAGATAACAATATATTCATGATTGAATTCCTCTTATTTTCGTTTTTCAGTCAATACTATAGACAAACTCGTTTATTTTGATGAAGACGGTAAGCATAAATAAAATCGAAAGATTAGAAGGTACTGAATAAATGAAAGAGAAAGAAAGGGAAATTAGGTCTAGAAGAATTGAAGAGAAAATGTGAAAGATTGAGGAAGGAGGCAGAGGTTGTAAAATCTTTGTTTACGGAGTAATAAGAATTTTTTAGGTTTTTTTTTAATTAATTAGGGGTAGTGTAGTTAGGCGGGAAAATAATTCACCAATGATTGACACGTGTACAGTAGAATATTTAGTGGTTCCTCTATTATACTTTTATATAGATATTTACATTTTACAATAAACTGGTCATATTTTTTCGTCACAAACTTGTGATCTGTCATAAGTCGGAATTTGTGATTATTGAATTGGGAATGATAACATGTAACTATATGTTTCGTCTATAATGAGATTTTGTGTTTATTTAGAGACAAAGTTGGGTTTGCTGGAAAGTGGGCCAGAGACATAGTATGGTGTTGCTGGAAAGTGGGCCAAAAATGATAGTGGATGGTTACCACTTCTACTTGCAGTCGCCACCTCCACTTAATTGGTCTCAAAGTACAATTAACTCTGTTCTATTTCCGATCTCACTTTCAGAGTTTCTTATATCACAAAATCTCATTGAAGACGGCGATATCTGTCACAAGCTTGTGACGGATATCATTTCCTCTCACAAAATATCCATGAGAGGTGAGTGGGGAAGCACATGGGGTGCCCCACCTTGTCCCCTCTCCCTTTTTGGGAGAGGTCTTCAGCTTGTGACGGGATTAGCCCGTCACAAGCAAGACGCTTTGTTCTTCTATTTAGCATTCTAGGCTTCTAGCCTATTAGCCTATATATATTTGATCACAAATTTTCATTTATAAGGGGCATATTTGTACAAGTTTGTGATGGGTTAAGTATTATTCATGTGGGCAGATAAGACAAAAATAAAGTGTCTAAGAAATACGTAGCAATCTGTTTTGTTTTATCTACCCATATGATTAGTACTTAATCCGTCGTAAACTTATGACAAATATGCCCGTCACATGGAAGACTTGCTTATATTTGATTTCTTTGTTCCAATTTCTTGTCACATGCTCATTATAAATCACCACATGTTACTTTCTTAACATAGGACTATTGTATAAGTTGATTTATTTGGCTTAAAAAATGTGGGTATTATCACCTACTAGTTTTATACCCGTGCAAAAAAATGCACGGGTTATTTTTTGAAAAGCAATCAAAATACATACTTACATGATAAGACGCAAACTAATGTCATTCTAACATCTTTGGACATTTACTTAACTTTATAATATTTCTTATTGGGTATATTCATTTGAAACCAATACCAAAGGAGACCAATGATATAATTTTGAAGAATTAAAAACAATAAATTTTTTAAAAAAATTATGGTTAAATCAATAAAAAGTAATAGCCCTCATATAATATAACTATATAAGCCTATATATATATCACACTTGATATTAGTGATTGTTTCAATATAGAAATGTAAGCAATGAATATGTTCAAATTATTAAAGCTCCGTATTAAATTTATTATAAATTTTTAAATATATTTTTTCGATTTAAAAAAAATGGTGTGAGAAACTCATTTTGATCCTTGTGTTAATCCTAACTTGACTGAGTTGACTCGTGACTCATATGACCTTACGTATATTCCGACCCCTCCTATATAACTGGATATGAGACTATACTTATATGCTCATAGATAACACGTACTCCGTAGTATGTATTATGATAAATTAAACAATGAACTACTGAAGCAAAATACGTAACTTAGATAATGGGTAGATAAAAATCATAGTTTGAGCCCAAATTTGAATAACCAAAATTTATTCCCCTTACCTTTCGCAAACCCTACACCCAACTTATTATTAATAACCCAAGAAACCGAAAGCTTCATACCACCGTCAAATTCAATCCCTCATCCTCACACAGTCACACTTAATTTTATTTGATGAAATTATCACTGTTGATCCATTTCCTTTCTTTCACCCTTTTATCACCATCAGTGACCATCATAAATCCCTATTTATTTATTCATTTTAGTCTTTTTTAACTTAGTCACCATGAAAATGTTACCCCATCATTCTCATTCTACCGTGTTTTAACATTCTCCAGATTTATATTTGAGTACATATTTTTTTTTTCAAAATACCTTCTGTTTTTCAAGTTTTGCACAAATTATAGTTGTGCCAAATCTTTTGTTATAAGGCTTCGTCTATAATTATCAAGAGAATATGATTGATTTAATGTTTATTTTTCTTCTAATTTTTCTGTTTTAAGAATAATTTATTTCTGTTATTTGGATCATTTATTCTTGATAAGATTACTTGTTTAACAATTTTACACTCTTTACTTTTTATTCCGGATATATGGTCATAATATTTGGATTTTTTATTTTTTTATGCCAATAATATTTCATTATTATTATTATTATTATTATTATTAATAAAGAAAAAGTTGGCATGATAAAAAAAATATAATTTACAAAATATAGTTTTTTTACATTCATTCTCGTATATTATTTGATTAATAGAATATTTTTTTTTCTAAAAAAAAGGTTTGATTTTGTGTTTATATTTTAAAGCAAGTATTGCATCTGTTTTATGAGTACTCGTTGTTATAACTTAATTTTCTAAAAAAAAATCAACAGTGATTGTTTATTTATACTTTATTTTGGGGTAAATATAACGATGATTAGAGAAATTTCTCGTTCTGAAATTAGCTATCCTCCCTCTCTTGGCATGAGAGACTCCTTATAGCCATAGAATTTGAGATTTTTTACCCTCAATTAATTTTTTTTATTTGTTTGTGTTAAATTACTTTATTTCTATATTATTTAATATAATTAATGATTTTTACTATTTTAATTTTCTGGGCATTCAATGATTATAATCAAATTTACTGAAATTCTAAATGTTGCAATTTTTTGTAATATGATATATTTTTTATTTTAACTATATAAGTGGGAGAGATTAACAATGAAAGTAGAGAGAAGCCAATTAATTGTGTAAATGGAACGTGGGGTTCTAAGTCAAATAAAAGATTTTTCCCTCCCTAAAAATAAGGAGCCAATCACAATCCTTAAATTGCTTCAGCTTTTATAGATAGGGGATTTAAGTTTTACACTCACATTTCTTAAAACATAGGACTTGATTTATTCCTTACCTAATATTAAAATAAAAATTAAAACCAATATTAAAACGGGTTATTTATATTACACGGAGTATATATGTTGATCGGGAATTCAGGTTACATATTTATCCTACTACATGTGATTATTCGTAGATGAAATCGTATTTCAGGTTCTCAATTAAATTACTCGTATGATAACTCTTTGTAGGAGATGTTTTCGTTCAACTTAATTCTTTCTAGATTTTACAAATTATTTTCAAAAAAAATTGAGATGAACGTTATGAAACGAAAATTAATTTATTATTTGTTAGATTTTAACCTCTTTTTAGATAGAGCATATTCGTGTCCAAGTTGACGTGGTGATTTCGTGTTCCTATCCATTGATCTCATTTAATCAATCTACCTTAGGTAATTAATCACACGATTTATTTTTATGAACATATATCTTCCACGATCATCTTTTGTCAATTACGTGATACACTTTTCTTCCTTGTTCTCTTTATTTGTGGACGAGTTCTTTACGTTTCTATTCTTTTGTGAAAAGTATTTTAATGAAATGTAAAGAATATGTTGAATATATGTTGTTCTATATACTGATTTCATATGGTCAATATATCCATCAAATATATATTTAACGATAATCTTTCATCAATTACGCGATAACTTTTCTTTACTTGATTTTATTTGGCGTGAAAAAAGACATAATAATGGTATAATAATAAAAAAAAATAAAAAAATTACCCATGAGCACTTAGATCAACTGACAATGAGTTTTTCTAGCTTAACCAGAGGTCTTGTGTTCGAGCCCTGTGAACGCAGCAGTGCTAAAACTCATGAGGGAGAGCTTTACCACTCTAATGGTCCTACCCGACTCAAAAGCGGACTAAACTGGATGGTTTACACCAAAAATAATAATAAAAAGGGAAATTCAAACCTATAAACTATTGTTTATAATACCTCCATTTCAATATTCACACTTTTAGAATAAGTCTCTTGTAAAACGGTTTACAATATCACAGATTGTAAAACGGTATACTCCCTTAAAGGCCTCCGTCCTAGTCATTTGTTTGCTTTTGGATTTGGAACAAAGACCAAGGAAAATGGAAGGTGTCGATAATTAGATGACAATGGACCAAATTGAGTGTGAAAGATCCAATTGCCCATCAAATACAAACCTAAAATTGAAGGCAAACAATTGATTGACACACTCCTAGATGGAATTGGCAAATAAATGACCGGGACGGAGGGAGTAACAAACGACTTTGATGCCCTTATTATGGAAAGCGGTGAACTGGTAATTGGTGAAAGTTATTTTAGTGGAAACTCTTTAGGTAAATAATCACTTTGTTTTACAATAATTCTTGTATAAAACAATTTATATAAAAATTGTTCAAATTTTTATTTGTGGATAATTTTATGCCATAAATGAACGTTTTCCCTGTCAAAAATGTAGTATATAACATTATGTAGTGTTCTTGCAAAATCATGCATTCTGTTCTTCACATACAACTCTTATATCTCCAAAACTTTTGCATTAATATTTTCCAAGCTTTTGAAGGCAAACAACATTCAGAATAATAAAATCAAGGCTATGTTAAGTATTGTTCATCTTGTTTTAGCCCTTGGTAATTTTTGTTTTCTTTTTCTTATAATCCATTATCTAAATTCCCCATCCCAATATCCCATAACATTTAAGTTTTCTTATAATTAAATTTGTACCAAACACGCATGCATATGATTTTTAAATAATTTTAATGGTATTCTATAACACCGTAGCGTAAATTTAGAATAGAGTTTAAATATATTTACGGTCACATATTTTTGCATGTAATATATTTGTCGAACATTTGTTCAAAGAATTCATTAAAATGGTCAAACTAGACAAATCAGAATCGAACAAAAATTAATTTGTAAAAATAAATGATATATTTAATTATTTTAATTACAATAATTTTAACAATTTAATAAAATAATAAACAAAACGATATTTTATATTTTCAAGTAATTTGTAAGTTGACATCAAATTGAACCTAAACTGGATGGTTGGATCTAGGGTTGGGCAAAAAATACCGATTATCCAAACCGATTCGATATTCGATTTGAATTTTTGAATATCTGATCCGAAAGTTAAGTTTGGATCGGATATCCGATCCGAAATCTTTGGTTTTGGTTTTGATATGGATATTAGAATTAAAACATTTGGATATCCGATCCGATCAGAAACTATAGTTTTCTAGTATAATTTGGTGAAAATATAATTTTATCTATACAACAACTTAAAAGTTTAAAATATTAGAGAAATATATAAGTACTACTTAAATTGAAGTAAAAATATTAAAGAAAATCATGATGTAAGACGATAAATATGATCATGTTTCAAATTTAATGTTAACGTAAATTCCAAAATATGGATATCCGATGGGTATTCACATCTGATCCGATTATTTTGATATCCGAAACATTTGGTTTGGTCGTTTGGATATGGATATGGATATCTGACTTCAGATCCAACCCGAACTAGCACTTTGGATCGAATATCCAATCCATGCTCTACCTTACCTGGATCCAAATGGTTTCAGATCTAAATTACTTGTCTAAACTATGGACTTGAATTTGACCTGATTTATCAGATCACTGTTAAGAGGTTTTAGTCTAGTGGTTAAGGCCAAGGTATCATGATTCGTGACACTAGATTATGGGTTCGAGTCACCCTCCGTCATATATTATGCTAGGCTTATGTCTTATTTGACACCAAAAAAGTAAGATCGCTTGTTATCAGAATTCGAATATGACCTTGGGATTCCACGATTTTACGTTCCAAAACATTATAATCGATCCCGATTCTATCTAGAATCTTAAATTCATATCCAATTTAGTTTTTTAACAAATTAATCGTAGAATCATAACACGATCGTACGACTCAATGATCTCATCTACAACCCTGATATATTATTTTTTTTTGTTAAAATCTTATAAGAAATTTGCCTTTTTTTTGTGTGTGTGTGTAAATGCTTCTAGTTTTATGATTTTGAACGCGACTTTTAATTAATGTATTTTAACAATAAAATTATGTTTTACAATTAGTTTGTCGAATCTTATGATTCTACGATTCAATTACACGAATCCGATTCTAACAAATCTATCGATCTATAATAGAATAAATCAAAAGTAGATCCTGATTCTAACAACATTGGTCAAATCTAAATTTTATCAACCTAGGGGTTATTTGGACGCCCTCTTAAATCATGGGAAAGAATCGTCAGTAGGTCTCATGAGAGACCGTCTCCCACTAATTTAGTGGGAGACATAATAGGGAAAAAAGAAAGTAAGTGGGTCCCTCACCCCATCATGTGAGAGGTCTCTCAATAACGCTATTGAGAAACCGTCTCTCCGGAGTTTTTGTGAAGAATCGTTTATCAACTCGACAAATTTTTCTTTCAAATTACAATACTCGAAAAGATAATTGTTTTTTAAAAAATCGTCGCTTTCTGAGCTCCTAAACACGAGTTATGCCGCCTTAAATTTTTTCCATTCAAAAATTTGGGTATTTCATTCAAAATGTCAAATCTCAAGGGTAACTCGTAATTTTTCCAAAATATATTTAACTCAACTTAAATTACTCTAGAATACGATGGCTCTAAAATTTATCACCATCCTTACTAAGTAGACAAGTAGTATTTGTGCTTCATATATATAAGACCAATAAATCCGCCTTTCATTACCTTTGTAAAAATTACGCCTGTCGTTTTTCTACCAAAAAAAAAAAACATCAAACACAAACGTAAACAACAAAATTCCATAAAAAACACACCCATTTATTTATGTTAAGCTAACTTTTTAATCTTTATTATATACGCATCTTTATTCTTTTCTCAAGTATATACGAATTACGGAGTATAATTTGAAGGGTGTTTTCTTCATTACAATCTCAATCTCAATTCAATTTATTCTTTTATTTTTGCTGTAAATCTCCTGCATTTGCTGTTATATCTGCAGGTTTTTCTCAAATCTAAGCATCTAGCTATACTTTTTTGGTCATTTATTTTCAAAAGTTGTCAACTTTTGAGAAATTTTGAGAGAGAAGCTGAATTTTCTATCAAAGGTATGATCTTTCATCCATTTTCTGTTTCAATTTTCGATATGGTAACATAATTTATCTGGGATTTGTGTGGCATGCGCCTGTTGTTTTTTTTAATCGTGAAGTAACGGTCATTCAATGCAATTCTTGACGTAATTTTCATATTGGGTCATTCGGAAATAACTTATGTGGGTTGCTGATACATGGGTATGACTGTGTACATTTGACCCCATTAGTCCGCGATTAGTGGGATTCTAAGGCACTTGGGTAATGTTGTCCTTCATTTGTTTACGTTCATTGATACTCGCTCTGTCCCGATTATTTATTTGCCAATTTCATTTTTGGGTGGCTCGTCATTTGCTTACTTTTTATTTTAGGAATGCTTTAGACGGATAATTCATCTACCCTCATTTTGGTCCACGTGTCATCTAATAACACTAACTATAAATGGTCCTCGACTCATCGGCCATTGCCTATAAGCCGAATTCTTTGGTCTTTGTATCAAAAATAAAGGTAAACAAATGACTAAGACGCACGGAGGGAGGACGAAATATTATTTGCGGAGTTGCTCATTTGCCCATGCTGATACCATAATTGACCTCTTAAACAATTGTTGGTGGTTGTTTGTTATTGATATATGGGTACAGCCTGTTAATTATGGGGTCCTGGTGATTTAATTATTTTGATTAATTTGGTGCCATTAGTCTAATTCCATACCTAACATAACTGTTATTGTTATTTTTTATTTATTTTAAAGTTTATGGAGGTGGATCAAAATTCAATGCTTATTACTCCCTTGGTCCTATTCATTTTCTTGTATTTTGTGAGAAACATTTTAATCGAAGTTAAACAAATGATTGACACGGTGGAGTAATATTTTAGAGTATCAAAGTTGAAAGTTTGTATTTTTTCAGATTGAACAGTGGATTATGAAAATTAATGTGGATTAGTTGAAGATTTGAATATAATCCTCTAATTTGGTTGGCTACCCTTTAGTTAGTTCTCATTTGTTGATGGGTTTCTGGATTTAATTGTTTTTGTTAATTAATACTCATAGTTTGAATCTTTGATTCCCTCCTTTAAATGTCACATCAACTAGGATATTCAGTTTGATGTACTTCTCCAATTTGCTGCATTTCTGTTCTTAAAATAGTATGTATCCAGCAAAGATTAGATTTTAATATAGAAGGTGATAAATGATGTCTTAATGTCCCTAGAAGTATAATTTTGGCATTTTGAGGTTAGGTTTCACTAGCTGCAAGAAACCCGATTATAGTTGGTTGTGATTTTTGAACATTGTGGAATCCTGAATTGAGGGTTTCTTGCTGAGTATCAATCAGGACCAATATTTCAATTTTACTTCACTTGGTGGCGGTGGGAGAGGACGGGTGGGTGTGGGGGAAGAAGGGGCATCAGGGAGGATTGGAAAATCGAAAACGTTTGTTGAAAGTTGCGAAAAAGTTAGAAATATGCCTGTCGGGACTGTCGCCATGTTAGATTTTTGAGCTTGTCTTTTCTGGCTGCGCCATAGACTACACTTGCTAATTGTTAATTTTTCTTTTTGTATGTGCGTTTATTTGGAATGCACGAGGTATGTAAGTGTGTAACGATGGAACAATGGCTAACGATGGAACAATGGCAACTTTGAAAGGCTTCTGAAAGCTCATTTTTGTGGTTTAATTCTATTTCTGTTGGAGACTTTCATTTCCGGAAACATTCTAAAATACTCTGAGAGTCTAAGGTTTTGAGGATCTATTTTAGCTGAGACGAGTTTTAGGATGAACTTTTTTATTTGGTAATATAGTGAGTGATCTTACAAGAAATTTTTTGATGCAGGCATTTTTTTTTGTTCTCTAAACTATGGATAGGGATACATGGGGAAGCCAATATGAATATGGCACTAAATTCAATCGGTTCAGTGTTGATTCGTATTCTGAGGTTAATGATAAACAGAAGAAAGACGGGGTTTGTATAAATTCTATTCTGCCAGATGACGTATTGGAGAGAATTGTGGCGTATCTTCCTGTTGCCAGTATATTTAAAGCTGGTTGTGTTTGTAAGCGATGGAATGAAATAGTGATTTCAAAGCGCTACTTATGGAACTTCTCTTTCATTAGCTCACCACAACAGCCCTGGTATTTCATGTTTACGCACAGTGATGAATTTTCCGGGTATTCTTATGATCCCACCCTTAAGAAATGGTATAGCATTGACCTTCCTTGTTTTGTGAACTCAAATTGGTTCATCGCTTCCTCATTTGGCTTGGTTTGCTTCATGAATAATGATAGTAGAAATGAGTTTCATGTTTCCAACCCCATCACCCGATGTACTGTACAACTTATCGAGCCTTCTGGTCCTAGTTTCTCTCATTATACCGCTTTGGCTATGTCGGTGAACAAGAAATCACACAAGTACATCATCTCAACAGTGAAGTCAACACAAGTGCCCGATAACTTCTTTGAGTGGGATATTTCCATTCTTGTCTACAGTTCGGCAACAATGTCTTGGACGATTTCATTGACTGAAGTTTTAGATGGGTGGAGAGCAGGTGATGAAAGTGTCATATGTGATGGTGCTCTTTACTTCTTACTGTACTCAACTCGCGGTGCATTGTACGAGCATCGTCATGCTCTTATAAAGTACAATCTTTCAAATTGCTCTTCCCAAAGTTTACAAATGAAAGATTTCATACCTGCGCCTTGCGCTTTGACATGCGGGCGATTGATGAACCTTAATGAGAGATTAGTAATGGTTGGAGGGATCGGAAAGAAGAATAGGTGCGACATAATCAAAGGGATCGGGATTTGGGTCCTGAAGGGGACGAAATGGGAAGAGGTTGCTCGGATGCCTCATAAGTATTTTCAAGGTTTCGGAGAGTTTGATGATGTTTTTGCAAGTAGTGGAGCCGGAGACATTATTTACATTCAAAGCTACGGTTCACCAGCGTTGCTCTTGTTCGATATGAGCCAGAAGCAATGGAAATGGTCACATAGGGGCCCTGCGACTAAGAAGTTTTGTCTTCAGCTTTTCACTGGTTTTTGCTTTGAACCAAGGCTTGAGCTCTCTCCGTAAACTTGGTGATACATCGAGCTTTATTGTCCCCGAGTTTAGTTTAAAAAACCCGTTTTTGGCATTGTGACATCTATGTCTGAGAACAATTCACAGGAAAAATAACATTTAGAAAATGGTTGCATTCTAAAGAAAAAAGAAAGATTATTTTCTTCTGTATTTTACAGCTGCATTCACAGAATCAAAGTACAAGTTCTGTATACCTAGGGATTGGGAAAATTTTCAATAAATTTGATAAATCATTGTCATTTTTTTTAGCAGTTCTGAATCTATTGACTGTACCTGTTTTGTTTGGCTGCTAGATCAACAAATGGTTAAAGAAATGGACAAACATGTCCTATACCTGTTTGTTTTTTTCCCTCTTCCATAAAAAAATTCAGATTGAGGCTAATGAGTTTATTAATATTTATGCTATGTTACTTAGACTCGGTTAGAAGTATCCGACATGGGTGCTTGTCAAAACGCCGAATTCGTTTGTATTATGAAAAAAATCATGTTTTTGGTTTAAATGAAGTGTCGAGTGTCGAGTGGTAGACACGGATATGCGAGGTAATATTGAAGAGTCTGAGCAACATAGTTTTTATGTATTTCATAGTCATGAGTCATGACTCATGGGTGAACTTAAGTAATTACGTATTGGGTACATCCGACCTGCTTACATTGTCGTAGGCAATATTGGGGTAATGTTGTCGTTGTTATGTTTTGTCATTGTATGCATGTTTGGACTTGGAGCAATTTTGTTAGTTTAGCATATTGTGGGTATGAAATTGTTTGTTTTTGTAAGGCAAGCTTTGGAAGTTGGTGGTTTTTTTTTTTTTTTTTCATTGAATTGATTACTTGTTTGAGAAATTATTGAAAAGGCAAATCAAGATTTGGGGCCATTAGATTTAGGTACATTTTGGCTTTGTCTTTGTCATGGAGGGACCTCTTATTGTGCAAGTGCTTGTAGGTTGTATCATACTATCATGCATGGCCTTCCAAACTTATGATGGGATCTTGACAGGATTTTGCTTACCATTATTTGGGATTTGGGCATACACTCATTGTCTTGTTTTTTTTGTTTTCTTCACAAATTTATTCAACTTTTTTGCTTGACTTCTTCACAAATTTATTCAACTTTTTTGCTTGACGTCTGATGTATTTTTTTCCATTTGTACAAAAAATCCAACATAAGTTTGATTCAATTTTCCTTAATTTGAAAACATGTTACTTTTACTTATACGGAGACGTCAAACATAAATTTTAACACTGCTACATATAAGACTCAAGCTAAAAGTCGGCCATGAATAGGACCACGTAAACCATACATTAGATTGGACCTGTGCTTGGGCTGGGCCGTGCCGGTCAGACCCGGCCCATGCCAGGGGGAGGGATGGGATTGGTTGGGCTGGGATATGCTTGACCCAGGTCAGGGCCTGAGGCGGGCCAGTGGTGGACCGGGCTTGCAGGCCTTACCTGTTTATTATTAATTTTTTATTATTTTTGCTAAAATGGCGGGCCGGGCCGGACAAAGGCCGTGCCAGTTGCATAAAATAACGGGTTAAGGCGGGTCGGGCCGAATCATCCCGTGCTGATGGTCAGCTCTACATGGATGATACACATCATTTTATATTTTGGATCATGAAATTTGACGGCACGTACATGCTCTATCAAATAGACGTAGGCCAAGGACCACCAACTCGTAACTGCACACTGTAGTCATGTACTTGTACTCACGCTGTATGTAGCCATGTAGGAGCATGCTTAGTTATTTGGGGCCATCTTTTTTTTTTACGAACTTACTCCTGCCGGAAAAACACAAATGCGTGAAATGTTTTCCCGTACGATTGCTCTAGTCATGTTCTTCTCTATCTCCACAATAACTTTAGTGCATATCCGCCCGTCTTATTTGTGACGGTCACAAATTTGTGATCTCTTACAAGTTACAACCCTCTCCTACTTGCTTCTCCCACTTGCCAGTTGCCCATTTGTCTCATGTGAAGGATTTTGTTCGTCACAAATGAGAATTTGTGAGTGCCCATTTAAGATGACCAACAAAAAAAAATCTAATAAGATTGCGTATGAGGTAACAGACATGAAACTCAAATATTTGTTTATAATCTTTAAAAGAAAATAAAAATACTTAGTATGTGTTTGGCCAAGATTAAAAAAGTGTTTTTGTTTCCCAAAACTAGAAGCTGTGTCAAACATCCAGTTTTTAAAAAATAGAAGCAGTTTTTCTAAAGCTTAAATCCACTTTTTCTCCCCAAAAAACAGAAACATCAAATTGATGCTTCTGTTTCTATTTCTTCCAAAACCAACAATTATAAACTTCCAACATTGTTTAGGTAAATTATTATTTCAAGGCACGATGTAACATAACATTGTTTAGGTAAATTATTATTTCAAGGCACGATGTAACATTAACGTAATTTTTTATTTCTTTGTCAAATTATGTTAATAAACAAAAATTGTGATCTTTTATGTTACTTGTAACATTATAAAACCATACAATAAAATACATATTTATAGTCTAGTATTATATCAATGGGTACTAATTAAAAAAATATCACAAGTATCGTGAAAATATTAAGAAAAGACGTAAAAAAAAGGGCACATTATTTTATGCATAAATTGGATTCACAATAAATTCTACTCTAAGTACAGTAACTATTGTGCGCCACCATCGTATGGAGCGAAACTGCGAGAGACACAAAGTGAGCATTTTATGATAAATATTGATCACTTCTTTATGTTAAAAAGTGACCACTAATAAAAATTAGTCACTTTATAAAAAATAAAACATTGTCATTTTTTAACATAAAATAGCGACTTTTTAAGCAGTCGTACTATACAACGGTCTTATAGTATAATTTACAATATAGTATAATCCGTACCTATTTCATTTATCTATGATTCTATATTTCTATATGTTGATGGAAATATATTTATACAACAATAAATGAATTCAAAATAAACTAAAACAAGTAAACTAGGCCAAACACTAGAAATTATAAAAAAACACTTATTATGAGCTTAACCAAACATACCCTAATTTTTAGAAAAACAGTTTTTTGAAAACTACTTTTGAAAAACAGAAACTATATTTTAAAAACAGGGCCAAACATGTTCATAATGATTGGGGAACTTAAAATTAGAATTGAATTACGACATTTCAAGCGTTTGGAAACTCCTAAAATTTGAAATTGGAATCAGACTCAATTGTTTGTCAATTCCAACCTAGTTAAAATTTGAGATTTTCAAATACTTACCATATAGTAGTCATTTTAATTCCATCACTATTTACGTTCGTAACAGAGTAATTTTTTTTTTTTTTAAATTTCGATGACCTCAACGCATATCAGTTCCTCCCAATCCTAATTCCATGTGTTTCCTTACAAGAAAAATTTAAATTTAGAAATAGCGCGTATGAACTTAATTGACGGTTACATTAATTTTGTACATTAATTCAATAACGCAATTTATGCAACAGTTTATGTCATTCCTAATCATCATACCAGATTTCCAGCTAGCCATAATCAACAAACAAAAAACTTGCAACATTGTGATTATGTATTTATTTTATTTTATTAAATGCCAAATCACTAATTAACAATAGTATTTCTCGTATTTTTCCCTGTTGTTTTCCATTTTTTTTGATTTTAAATTAAAATTTTCTTTTGATTACATTTCTTTGCCTTGCTTCTTTCTTCATTTTTGCATTAATTCATATAATCAAAAGAGAAGAAAGAGAAAAGGCCTATATATTATTTAATAAAATCCGAATTTTTTTTATTGAAAATATGGCACAATTGTGACACCGTTTTTCTGAATTTGTCCCTGAATTGAGATTGTTTTGAATCTCGTCTTCTTCATTTGCTAATAAAATATTAAGGTAAGTTAATTTAATTTATGTTATTACGGTAATTAACAGTTCCTCTGTTCTATGAATTGTTTACATTTTTAAAAATATGCGTGGAGAATTTTGAAAAAAAAAAAAACATAAACAATTCAATGGAAACGAGGAAGTAATATATTTTGTTGTGTTGTTGAGGATCATGATCATGCTTGAATATAACAATATAATGTCTAATGCTATTTCTTGTTATTCTTAATTTAATTGTTTGTCATCGGTTTCGATTTATTTATATGTGGTTTTGAGATAGGGATTTGAATTCTCAACAAATTTATGAATTATTCCCTTTGTGCCGGTTATTTGTTGTCCTATTCCATTTTGGGTGTCTCAGTAAAATTGTTGTCCTTACTATTTTAAGAATGAACTTGATGAAAAATTTGTTCCACTTGTCATTTAGTAATTGACCCCTTCCACTTTTCTAAGAAAAAAAAAAGTTGACCGCGACGGAGTGAGTATTTGACATTATTTTGTAAAATTCAATGTGTCTAAGAAAAAAAAAGTTGGTAAGTAGGGAGCCTTAATCTAATTGAGAAATGGTTAGCTGCTTAACTATCTACATAGACCGCTAAGTTTCTACATATGGGTCCCTCCATGTCTCTCATACTCCCTCTGTCCCGGTCATTTGTTGTCCTTTTCCATTTTGGGGTGTCTCAGTCATTTGTTGTCCTTTCTATTTTAAGAATGAACTTGATGAGTAATTTGATCATTCTCATTCAATTTGTTCCACTTGTCATTTTGTTATTGGCCCTCTCCTCTTTCCTTGGTCTTTGTGCCAAAACCAAAGGACAACAATTGACCGGGACGGAGGGAGTACTATTTAATTACCCTATTTCCTCAACCTAGTTCTTATTCCCATCTCTTATTCATATTTTAATTATTTTTATTAAAAAACATAAGTTAAAATGTCATAATTTACATAAAATGTTGCAATTTAGTTATATTCAACGGGTCTAACATGTCAAATACCTTTAATATAATTTTAATAAAATACGGTTTTATATTATCTGATATTCAAATCTAATATTTATCAAATATTCAAATTTCCAAATATGGACTATTTATATTGTCACGGTATTGAATACTTAATCACGCTCGATTATATGTCCATGTATTTAATGATAGCGCTTGCTATTACGATCCGTGCATTTTTTGCACGGGTATAAAACTAGTATGATGTTGAAGATGTAAATCTAGGCTAATCATAATGCTAAGGTAATCTTTTTACGGCCCGAGTCACTGCCTCAGACGCGTATATAAGACACGCGCCTAAGACAGTGGCTCGTAGGTAGAGGGGTTACACGCAACATTGGCAATGATAAATGTATTTTAATTCGGAACATATATAAACAGTTTTCGATTGATGAAATTAATGCAGGTGCATGGCCTTGCTCAGGAAACAACTTTCAACAAACTTAAAATCTTCAAGAACTACAAACATTCATTACTCTAAACAATCTAAACTACCTCCTGGTGCAATCACTGACTTTGTTTGGAAAGATTACTGTACTACCGTTTTCAGGTATCGCTTCAATACCAGTGTCGTTGTTATATGGATTTTACGGACATAACAGCAAACGCTAACTGCGTTATGTTGATGCAGAAATATACAGGAGCTTGGAGGTGTGAAATATGAGGAATATATGCTGTCAGTATGCAACCATGAAACTCTCATGGAATTGTCATTGAGAGGATACTGTGGTAGCCCATTTTACCTGCGTCATGATAAAAGATTCATCATTAAAATGTTGCGCAAATCCGATGCTAAGGTTGCTGAATCATCTGTGTACTAAATCTAATGCTGTCTGCTATAACTGTTTCTTACAGCATTTCAGAAGTTCCAGTTGATGATGTTTTTAACTTGCAGGTGCTTATGGATATGCTTCCAAATTATCAACGCCATCTCGAGAAGTACAGTAACTCTCTGTTAGCCAAGTATTACGGCCTTCATGCTTCAAGACCAGGCATTGGGGGTGAAAAGGTAAATTAATCTATCAGGTCGTGTACTCGTGTTGACACGTTGCCTTTCGTAATAAAACATGACAAAGTTAAGTTGATGTAAATGCAGGTGTATTTTGTTGTAATGGAGAATTTATTACAAACAGAACTTCAAATTCACAGGCAGTACGATCTAAAAGGCTCTTCACAAGGAAGAAGCCCTACTAAAGAGAGTGCTTTACCGCGATTAACTTTAAAGGACCCGGATTTTGATCTGTGCTTCTATCTCGAGCCTGCAACGCGCTGTATACTGTTAGAGTAAGCTTACTTAGCTTAACTCTCTGCTGTTTTAAGCCTCTCATATAGTCACTGCAAGAATTTCGTTCTCGGGCTACCAAACTAGGCTACGGAAAAGAATGGTCGCGAAATTGGCGACTGATAAAAAATTCGGGCGACTGTGTTTGGTCGCCAAATTGGCGACGCCTTTATTCCATACAATAATTGTACCTCGCGACCGAAAATGTGAAAATAGCGACCGCCTTTCGTCGCTAAATTGGCGACTGCTCGTCTTCCGTCGCTACAATCAGTCGTCCGCCCAAAAATTCCATATACACCAGATTTCCTTCCCCTCTCAGTTGCGACGACTATGTGGCGACGGATTGTAGTCGCCCGAGAAAGTTTAGCGACTAAATTCTGTCGCGTAATTCAGTCGCCCGAGAATGTAATTCTTGTAGTGAGTCCTATTCAATAATCGAACAAGGAGTTACGGGTAAGACCGTCTTTATGTGCCAATCTTTGTTGTTTATTATGGTTTACAGGCAAATAAAAATAGACTGCAAGTTCTTGGAGGAGCAGGGCATTATGGGTTACAGTCTGCTACTTGGTGTACATATAGAATCCTCATCTCGAGGTACTCTTACTCAATTTCATTACATAGTTGTACGATGAAACCGTCTCATGGAAGATTAACTAATGTTTCTAACATGTAGCCACAAAAGATGAGAATAACATCCAGCAATCTGGTAAACCAGAGCTAATAAACCAGCATTCACGCGATAATTCCTTTCAAGAACAAAATGGAAGTGATCCTTCTCTCGCTCATAAACCGCCACCTCGTCATAGTAGAGATCCTACGCTTTCTGACTTCTTCACAGATTCCAACAGGTTAGTTCTAAACATTTACTCATTTCTTCGACTATTTACTGAATGTTTACTGAATGTTGGATAATTTGTATGGATGGGTTATAGGCCGAATTTTAGATTTGGAGCAAAGGTTCGAGCACACGCTAAGCAAATACCTCAGAGCACAAACAATGGATCAACAGTAGGTAGAAAAACAAGACCGCCAAAGAAACACAGTGTACTCTTGTATTTAGGTATTATAGATTTCTTACAGAACTACAACATGATGAAGCGGATTGAACATGCTTACAAGTCACTGCAGTACGATGCCAAGGAAATATCAACGGTGAAGCCTGAACTTTACGCGAATAGATTTCAGGAGTTTCTTTGCAAAGTGTTTCTCACTGAAGACATGACACAAGAATCTCCAAGGGTTTCTTCCGAGTACAGTATAGTTTTGAGCTAACCATTGTAACTTACCTACTTTGTTGTTCTCGTCTTTCTTCACACATTTTTTCTGCTTAATAGTAAGGATTTAATTCGCGGAATGAGAACAACGTACGTGAATTCAGCAAAATATATCGAGGGTGGTGCACAAATTTCATGATTTTTCGATACTCTGAAATGAATTATCTATCGATTTAAGTGCATTATGCACGAATAACACATTAATATGCTTTTCATTTATTCTGATACAATAGCGATAAATAAGTTTATCCAGTATGAGATAATACTGGATATTCTTATTCTATTATTCAGGATTTTAATATTAATCTCATAACACGCCATGATAACACATTATCATTTTGTATTTATATTTTACTTATAATAGTCCCTAGGACCTTGAGGAGCACAACCGGCGCGGTTAACTGAGGAAAGTGACCTTGAGTCCTCAATATTATCAGCTTTGGATGGCCACCTAAGCGTTTCTTCGTGAAATATGCAACTTTATCTGGCACCGCGAAATCCTTTTTGACATGGATGATGGTGGTCGGAACGTGCACTTTGGGCAAAAGCGGCCGCCAATCACTTAAGAAAGCGGCCTTGGCCACACTGAGAGTAATATTGGGATTCATCTTCATTAAGCTATTCTCATACGCCGATATAGCAATCCTATCATTCACCCCAATCGCTTTCCGGGCAAACGTTTGGACCCAATCTGTGTAGTTTTGGCTAATATGTTTGAATATCATTTCGACTTCATGCTTGCTAAATCCTCCATAGTAACCTCCATCATTAAGGTACCTACAAAAAAATAAGCGGACTTTAATTATTCCGTATGTTTGAAATTTTGCTATAAAAAGACGGGTAAAATACATACCTTGGGTTCGGAGTTAAAAGAATAAGATGTCGAAAGAGACGAGGACGTCTAACAGCGGCTATACATCCAATCATAGCACCCATGGAATGACCCATGTAAATGACTTGATCAACTTTAAGTTCATCAAGTACATTTACCAAATCGGTCGCATAGCCACTATACTTTGAGTACTTTTCCGGTTCATACATTGGTGGGGAGACATTAGGAGAGAATGCTAAGTCGAAAACAATGATTTTAAAATGGAAAAAATAAGCAAGAAATGGGATTATATTTTGCCAAACACTCTGAGCAGTACCGAGACCATGAACCAATACTAGTGCCTGGTTGCTGCTTACATTGCCATACACATTTCCATTCAAGGCTTTGAAAATACCGTGATTACTCTCCATATTATATGTTTGTATTTCAGGTTCTGACTCCGCCCCTGATCTCGATTATGTATTTGTTTTGTTCTTGCTGTTGTTCCGTATATATAGATAAATAATCTTAAGTTTCACTTATACTAGACGACTTTCTTTAGCTTTTTGGTGCCAAGTTTCGATAATGAATCGATATGCAACTGAATAATAAGTGTGATCGTTTGGCTATGCTTTCAAAGTTTTCTGCTGCTTGTCATTTTCATTTCTAGTTCATTGTTCTCCATACGTTTGTTAAGGCTCAACTTCATTTATTACTTCTGAGTTCTGAGTGGATTTTTGCAAACTACCTTGAATCAAGACTCGAATTGACCTTCACTTCGCCTAAGTTTCAGGCCTAACTAGTATACTATAATATTACATTAAATAAACATAATTGGAATCAGATCTCGCAAAACAGATCGGGTCGTGTCACATATACATGCAAACGAGTCATATTGAAGCCTTCAACCTAAACCCGAACTAATCAAATCTCGTGTCATCTTTGTGTTACCTCACTTACATAAATGGATCATCAAGTCTCAACCCTAACCCGTTAATTTCGTTTAGGATTCGTATCGTATTTCTGTGTCATGCATGTCAATATTTTCTGGATTAAGGAACTGATGTTGTTGTTGTTGCATGCCAATATTTGAAAAGTGTAAATATATATATATGTGATTGAGAACCAAGAAAAATTAGAATTAATTTAGTAAATGGGTCATTCGTGTCGGATTCGTGTTTAAAGAGTTTAACCTAAACCCGACCCAGTTAAATCTCTTATTTTGTTCGTATTGACCCACTTACATAAATGGGTGATTAAACCTCAACCCAAACTCATTAATTTCGTGTCGGATTCGTAACGCGTTTTGTAGGTCGAGCCACTGTTTGCCAAAACTCTATTTGGAATGGTTAGTAATTGAGAATGACGCAGAAACACTAAGATGACATTTTTTGTAGGAACATGATAAAAGTTCTCGAAGTAGAATAGGGTTGGCTCCTTTCTTTTAGTCACTGCAGCTTTCGTGGTGTACCTGCAAAGAAAACGAGGAAATTTGACAGAAACGGAAGATCTTTTCTTCAGTTCAACGACTGCGACGGTGGGAATAATCCAACTTATGTCGACAACTCTTGATCTTGCTTTCCTTAACCGCAATGAACTGAAACTAAACTGTAGAATGCAGATATCCTGCTCAGCTGGGCAGTTGGGTTAGTTGGATCAAGTCAATATTTTTTTTTTTGAGAGAAAAAAACAATTCATTAAATAGAACGTCATACGGCACTCACAAAGAATAATTATAATCGAAAACAAATCTAATGGAAACCAAAGAAGAAGAATTTTCTTATAAACAAGGGATCTCAAAACAGCATCTGACAATTCGGCTCGTCCTATTATCGCTATCTTCATGTAGCTTTTGAGAGGATTCTACGTTTGATTTATGAGATAAAATTTATCTCTGACTTGGATCAAGTCAATATTAGATTTGCAAGAATTCGGTTCAGATTAGATGGGGTCACTTCGACTTCGGTTTCTATCCGTAATATCAGTGTCCAACATTAAACATCCGAGTCATATTTAGTAGCAAGACTAATCAAGAAGCACCAGTGGTCTCTCTCTCTCTCTAAAAAAACCCCTCTCTAAAAACCTAGCCTCCATTATTATTCAGAGGCTTCCATCGATCATCCATCGATGGTAAGCCCCACAAAAGCTTTCTTAAACAACTAATATTATGCAGATCTATCTTATTTTCAATAATAGTCTCCCTTTTGGTGAGATCTGTTGTTCCGTCCCTTCTTTCGGGGTTTTTCCATTTTTTCGTGGGATTGTTATCAATATAATAAGTTTTAATCGACGGGGAGATTATCAGATTTGTTTCGTGGATGAATACATCAAGACGGCTACACTGTTTCCCTCCATCAAGAAGGATGCAAAGACATCGATTATTCATAGATTCAAGAAATTTATGATTTTGGAGCGGCAGCGCCATTACCAGTATTTAGATAGTTATTTTGAATGTATTTTTTTCGTTAGCAATCTTGATTTTCCTTTGTCTATTTGTTATCTTCATTGTAACCTACGCCTAGTTGATTATTAATGAGATGACAATTTCAAAAAAAAAACATTAAACATCCGAGTCATAGGCCCGAGCCAATTAGGGTTATTGGCTTATATGTCAAATTCGAGTATCTCAGTTTGGTTGATTGTTAATCTTGAGATTCTTGACAAGGCAACAAGGTAAGTCGGTTTATTTCACAATGGGCTTTTTATCAGACTTGGACTTAATCCAAGTATTAGGAATACTACTCCCTAATTCCCAAAGTCGGTTTAGCATTAGCCTATATATATATATATATATATATATATATATAGAGCAAGGATCCGGTGAGTCTGGGGTTTTAAATGAGTCCGTCCTATCATTATACACCGTCGGATTTAATATTACTGGACGCGCGAGATTGCGCCACCTGGCTGAGCAGTCAAAACTAAAAGCTTCAGAAGCCGCCATTTCTTTCTTGCTCTCCCTCTCCAATTTCTTTTAGTAAAATCCCCAAAATCAACTGTGAAAAGAAAAATTACGGAGAAGATTGCTGAAGAAATTCACCGTTGCGATTGTTCATCTTCTTCTGATTCCAATCAGGTTCAACTAATTATGATCCTTCTGATTCTTCAATCAAATCTTGTTCTGTCGTCCCTTTTCACAACCCTCAGTGATGGTAAACTTACGTGTCTCCTCTTTCAAAATTTTTTGTTTCCTTCATTTCTTGTCTTCGATTTACGGCATTTTTGGTAATTTTAATTTTGTATCGACACTGCTAGTTTAAGCATGATGAATTTAAAATATGGAGGCATTTTAATGGTGTTGATGATAATGTCAATCTGAGTCTTTGTATATGTGTTCTATGACAATATTTGAGAATTAATTCTTTATTGATTTCAATTTACATCATAAGGTTTAGTTAACATTAGTTTTCCAAAAAAAAAATTGTTTAATCGCCTGATTGAGATAGTTTCTTTTTTGATAGCTTTCTATGCTTACAGTAACACAATTTTTTTATTGTAACACTTGTTCAATGTAATTGTAACATATACTATTGTTGTGGTTGCTTGTTATTGTAACGCTTACTAGCTGTTATTGTAGCGCTTACTAAGTATTATAGTACGAGTATCACTTATAAGGTGTTTGTTATTCTTTGACATGGGAGTTTTAACTAAAGCTAAACAAATGTTTGGGACGAATACATTATAATTTTTTACCGTAATATACTGGCTAGTTATCGTAACATACTAACATGAGTTTTACTGTAACACATTTACATTGTCATTGTAACACATATTTGTCGTCGTTATAACACATATTTTTAAGACCTAAAGTTGTGATTTCTTTTATCTGGAAGAAGGTATTTTGTTGTAAATGGCGGGAATCTGTCAAGCCAAAGCTAGAATCATGTCACTCATGGTCACTTCTTATTGTAATAATGTTTAATCAGTCGTGCTGAATTTTTTTTTGTTGCTTTGAAGATCAATGTTTGATCTTTTTTTTACGTAGTATCCAGGTGCGAAGAACCCCGGAGGTGACTGCAATGAGCAGAAATCTCACTCACCGGCCTAAACGACGAGCAAACAAACGAACGTCGAAACTGCCTTAGCATCCAAGGGAGACTCCAAAAAAGAGTCTGCCACTCGTTGGGCGACGCCTTACTATTATGAATGAAAAGGTTGGGTTGTCAAGTGATAGGGGTTATGAGTGGAACTATTTACGGGGAGCAAAGAACAAAAAGCAATGGCATGACAAAAATGCCATTTTAAAACGCGAGTTGACAAGCTGGGTTGGCTACTGACTGGGCATCTTAAATTCTGAACATTTGATGTATGTTATGAATAATTATGTTCCGAATTTTCAAAGCCAAAATAAAAGCCAATTAGCTTAAATGGTAGAGCATTGTGCAATGCACAAGATGTGGGTTCGATTCCCATATTGGTTATTATGAATTAGTGGTAGTTTATAGTAACTAGTGTTACTCTAAAGAAGAACTGTTATTTTTTATCGTTAGAGAAATGTCATTTTTTGTCGTATCTAGTTGCACCCGATTCAGCCAAGTTATGGCGTTAAGGCAAGTTGTAATCCTACTTTAAATAAGACATGCTTTGAACAATTGAGACATGGTCTCAATAATTGTTATACACATACTCACATCTAAACTTCTGATTGAGATCATGAAATGATACTCGCTCATGCACGTCGTTGCTGCACAGTCGACTCCGATCATGGCCCAGTCGTCTTTAATTTTGCAAGCCCGAGTATTATTGTTGTTTATTCCTCAATTTTTTTAGTTTACATCTCGTGTCAACAAAATCTAGACACATGATTCTTAAATTAACTAGGCTATATGGGATTCGAACCCATACCTTTGTACAAAATTTGCACATTACTCTCCCATTTGAGCTAATAGCCTTTAGAAGATGCCAAACAAAGATAAAACGAGGAGAACCTAATGCTAATAACCTTTAATATTTGCAGTTGTACAAGTCTTCACCAACCCTAACTTATCGTCCCCAAGAAGCATCACCCACAAATGTTGCCCAAAATTCCAGAAACTCGGGTTTGAGTGGCATCAGGTCTATTCTAAATTGTTCAGCATTCACCCATACCTTAGCAGAAACTTTGAGCCTTTGTATCTCTAATCTCAGATTGACTTATCCATCCCATGATACACCATATGAAAGCTAGACGAGTTGGCTTTCTTTTCCAATTGGAATTATACAAAAATATTGCCTGGATTGAGAGTTATGAAGCTGTAAGCGAGTTCAGGTTAGTTCTGAAAGTTCAGCATTTCCCTGTACAGTAGTAGCGACTTTCAGACTTCATATCTCTTACCTCGATTTGAACCAATGTGCCTAACATATGCCAAATGAAAGCTAATTGAGTTAGCTTTCATTTCCAATTTGAATCACACACAAAGGACCTCTAGATTGTGAGATATGGCCACTTATTTGATGACAGGTCAGTTCTGAACTACAGTGCATTACACGTGCGCGTGCTACTTGCAGCGGCGATAACTTGAGACACATACCTGATATGGAACTGATTCAAACTCACTTGTAGCCAACATTTCAAGTTTTATATCCATATAGAGATCATGTCAAATGAGCAAGTACGGTTCGAGATATTCGAGTTAGAACAGAGCCTTAAGTAAAGGAGACTGTCTAAATAGTGGTGCCATGTAAAATGCTCAAGCATAAAAGAACTCCTAATTATGTATCATTAAAGCAGCAATAATACGTGAACTTAGCAAAAGCAATGAAAATGCTCAAGCATAAATTAACCATTACTCCAATCTTATCCAAAATTTATACGGTAGATATAATGCAATGGAGAGTAAAAGAGAAGAAATTTTGACTTGAAAATTGTAAGCATAAAATGATTATAGTAACATAGTTAAATCATTAGTGTAACATAGTTAAATCGTCATTGTAACACGAGCATACCATTGTTGTAACAAAGTTTAACCATTATCATAACACAATTAAACCGTTATTGTCGCAAGTTACAATGTCATCCATTATAACACACCAACACCGTTACAATCACACACTTTGAACATCATAGTAACAGAGTCATAAGTCATAATTTATACCATCATTCAATTATCAGTATTAGTATTATTATCCCACCATAATTATACTATTGATACCATTATTGTAACATAATTACACTACTACATAACACACTTAAATTAATATGGTAAGAAAGGCAAAGATATGCATCTGAAGACCTCAACCTCAAAAAGTAACATAGTTATTAGTTAGAACAGTAATTTACACCGGTATACAATTATTGTAACAAAGTTAAACCATTAGAATAACACCATAATACCATTGAAAAGTGGATTCGTTTCATGAAAAGTGGGGCTAAACTCTAACGACTAAAGTAACTTTTGTAAAATTCGCGACAAATGTTATTGTAATATTGTTACTGTAACAATGTTACAGTAACATTTTTACCGTGTAACAATATTAGAGTAATAATGTTACTGTAATATTGTTACAGTATGACATAATGTAGTTGTCATTGAGGAATGGTCAATTATTATTGAACTGAACTTGAAATATACATTTGATGGTATAACATTATAATCGCAAATAATGTTAATCGCTAAAGATGAACTACCGACTTTTCCATATGTTTTTATTATTAATGGTCCGATGCTTTGTTTTGAATGTAGGGAAATTTGAAGAAGAAGGTTTGAGAAATCAACTTACAGAAAAAAGTCACCAAAAAGACGGTATATACAAAAAAGAGTAAGACGCTCACAAATCAATCATGAAGATAGGCGTGAAAAAGGTAATGTTATTGAAGTTGAAATACTAGTAGAGACTTTTAACATTATGTGTGATTACAATGTATACTTGCTGTCGGTTTTTCGCATTGTTGTGATGTGGTATTGCAAAACATTTTAGCATATAAGGATCAGCTGGAGTGATGTGTATTCACTTGCCTTTCATTGTTGTAATAATTAATGTTTTATCTTTTAACATTGTATCCGTGTTACTTTGATGAATAAATGATGTTACAGTAACACAATTACTGTATCATTGTTGCTTTAGTGAGTAAATGATGTTACAGTAACACTGTCACTTTAAAAAAACAATGCAAAAAAAAACCTTTATCGATACATTTTATAAATACTTTACAGCGTCTAATATAATAAACGAACTAAATAATTATTATTGTAACATTGTTGCCATGTTACTTTAATGAATCAATGTTTTTACAATAACACTATTACGTTACTATTGATCTACCTTTGATGAATTAAATGTAACAAAAATGTTACAGTCACACTGTGTTATAAATCAAATATAAAATGTTTTAACAATATTTCAAATTCAATTCGTTCAATAATAATTGACTAATCCTCAATACCAACTACATTATTTCATCCAATAACAATTATACCGTAACATTGTTACACTAACATGTGCCGAGTCATGAAATTGGGGATAAACTGAGACGATTAAATTAGCTTAAGTTATGAAATTCACAATGTCATAACCCTCAATTTTTGACAAATTATATGAATACATAAATCGACAACGTACAGTATAAAAATAATATTATAACACGATTTAACAACTCAAAAAATCGCATTCAATAGTAAATTAACAAAGCACAAATTAAAAGTGTTGCTAATTTCACCATATGGTAATCTCATAACTCTAACTTTTCAAACAAACACTATGAATACCAGCAACATGCAAATTAAACTTAATTTTTTGGCGTAAAATCAATTAGTCAGGTTGAGCAAAACATTAACCCTAATTTTTTTGTTAAAAACGAAAACCTAAATTAAACAGAAATTAATTAACAATTTCTTCATATCAATCAATATAAACAAGAACAAGAACAACAACAACAACATGCGATAACATCAATCGCAACTAAAACTAAAAAAAATTGCGAAAAAGCGAGCGATTTATACCTCTTCATATTGTGAGAAACGGATGTAATAGATTCTTGACTTGATTTTTGAAAGATCTTCGCTTGATTTTTGTGAGAATTTTGCTTGATTTTGGAAGTGAGGAAAGTATTTTGAATATCTACAGTGAATGATTCGATGCGTGCCTGTTTTTTTGAAATAATTGAACTGATAAAATTGACGAAATTGATTTTTGGAATAAACATGATTATAGCGTAGAATTTAGGGGATTTAAAAAAAAAAAGATGGTTGAGAGAGAAATAGAAGGAGAGAGAAAGTGATATTAAGTTATGACGCTGTTAGATTAGAATTCTAAGTTTATATAGTGTAAGCTAGGATTAATCTCAGCCATTCATTAGTGTAAGATCTAATGGTGGAGAATCGTGGGACGGACTCATCTAAGATATGTGGACTCACCTGATGCAGTTTCTATATATATATATATATATATATATACACCCTGTCAATACTACTACTACACAGCAGTTTCAGTTTCTCTCTCTAAAAATTCTTTCAATATTCATGATTATGGATCCACCGGATTTCGATCCGTCGAAGATACTGAAAAGAAAGCAGCCGAAAAACAAGCTGATGATGATTCGCACAATGTTGTCTATGAGTATTCGCTGTAATACTTGCGGTAATTACATGTCAAAGGGTACAAAGTTTAATTCAAGAAAAGAAGACGTTGTTGGAGAGAAATACCTTGGTATCCAAGTTGTGCGGTTTTACATTAAGTGTACCAACTGCTCTGCGGAGATAACAATTAAGACTGACCCAAGAAACTCTGATTTCACTGTTGAAACGGGTGCGTCTAGGAATTTTGAACCGTTGCGAAAACAGGATGAGGGATTATTGTTTCTTGGCCCTAAAGAATTTGTCAAAAGGATTGACTATGATGATGACGACTTCAGTATATATAATAGTGTATATGACATTGTCAAGAGGAGCAAGATTTTTGATGATGTAGATGCTTCAACAGATGTATTGGCAACCGGAAATTTCAGTGTGGATAGAAAGAAGTCAGATTCGTCGAAAATAACATTCAATGAGAAGAAGAAAGACAAAATCGAAGAGGGCAGCGTACTTTGTTTGCTCGCCGAATACGACAGTCAAGATGCTGAATGTTGATAACTGGATACAATGGGGTATATGATATTGGTTATTTTCCATGGTCTTTGTTTTTGCTCTGAATTGTTTTCTGCTCTTGATAACACAATCATGGATTCGATTCGTAGATGTGGTATTGTAAGCATCATGTTCCCTAATTCCTTTTATCCATCTTGCTGTCAATTTATAAATAAAATTACTTGGGCATAACAGATTTTTGAAGCTCCAAATTCAAATATTCAATGCCAACTCTTTATTGATGTTTACGACGTAGCTATAATATGTGTCTGAAGTTGTTATTCTAGGGTAAGCATCATGTTCCCCAATTCCTTTAATCCATCTCGCTGTCAAAAAATAAATAAAATTCGCCAGTATAACAAATTTTTGAACCTCCAAATTCAGTACCACCTCTTTATATATTGAAGTTAGCTATAATATTTGTCTGAAGTTGTTATTCTAGGCTAATCATAGTGCTACTACAGTAATCTCTTTATGCGGGTGACTGTGTCAGACGCGTGTATGATAAACCCGCCTCAGACAGTGATCACTGGTAGCCTTCAATTACATTTGGCATTAGCAGTGCTATATGTTACTGTGAAAGTATAAAGTAAACAGCAAAGATTGATAAATTGCAGGTGCATGTCACTTAGTTTGTGTTGAAAGATTAATGTATTACAAACTTCAAAACTTCAAGAACTACCAACATTCACTACTCCAACCAATCTCCTGTTGCAATCACTTAGTTTGTGTTCTCACCATCCCGATCATTTGTTCACCATTGTTTTATTCAATATTGAGGGTATTTTATCAAAGGTAACAAAATGAATGGAACGAAAGGAGTACCATTTTCAGGTAATGCTTCAATACCCTCCATAAGACCATAATTGCCAATCCACAGTCCCACATTGCACTTGGCTGTATTTTTTGTGCTAGTTGATGCAACACTTGATGCAATTTTATTATGAGTCGTCAGAAAATGATGTCTACGTACATCAAATTATTTTACGCCATCAAAGATTAACGTATTACTCTCACCATCTGGATCCTTTGTTCACCATTGTTTTATTCAATATGAGGCTATTTTAATCAAAGTTAAGTTGGTAACCAAATGAATGGGACGAAAGTAGTACCATTTTCAGGTACTTCAATACCCTTCATAAGACCATAATTGCCAATCCACACTCCCACATTGCACTCGGCTGTATTTTTTGTGCTAGTTGATGCAACATTTGACTCAATTTTATTACTGTCTCTGTCTCGGTCATTTGTTGTCCTTTTTTATTTCTGGGTGTCTGAGTTAATTGATGTCCTTTCTATTTTAAGAACGGACTTGATGTGCAATTTGATCATTCACACCCAATTTGTTCCACTTGTCATTTAGTAATTGACACATTCCTCTTTCCTTGGTCTTTCCGTCATTATGCCAAATCCAAAGGACAACAATTGACCGGGACGGGAAAGTATAAGTCATCAGAAAATAATGTCTGCGAGGTATCAAAATTTTTTACGCCCATCATAGGTACGTATTACGACCAGGCAAGGTAAAATTGGCCCGACCTAAATGACATGACCCGAGATATGGATTTAATGGAATTACCCAAAATGACCTTGTAGGACCAATATTGACCTAACCCAAAATGACCCGAGCTTGAAACGACTTGATCTAAACTAGTTTAGATCCCGCGCAATGCATGCGCGGTATATATAGGGTTGTTACTTTTAGCGTGTTTTAGTTATAGGTGTTCCGGGTGTAATTCCAGAGCAGATATTTGTTACCACTCGTAGCTTATAGAAAGACGTCCTTGCTTGAATCCTCCTTTGATCTCTCCTGAAACGATGAACAAACTGAGGGCGCTCGGCTTTTGCCGAGCGTACTCACTCCGACGCTCAAGTCAGTAAACTTAAAGGGCTAAGTATGTGTTACTTGACTAAACGTGTATTGTAGAGAGATAAGGGAGATATTACCAGATGAATAGTGGTTTTTAGGTTAATTTGTGGATCTCTTCCTCAATGAGGATTGAGGAGTATTTATAGGCCTTTACCTTTTGTCACGTAGTGGCCAAGTGGCCAAGTGGCTGGCAGGTGAAAAGACGGTTCTACCCTCGGCCGATGGACCTATGGCAGGCCGGCCGAGGGATCTTGGATTTGAGTACGCGGATATGCGTCCCGGCTGGATAGGTGCCAGGCCGAGACCCAGGTGACAGGTCGATAGCTTGCATCGGCTAGGCTGTCTAAGCTGTTTGACTTGCTGTGGATACCCTTGACCTTGCTCAATATGTTGACTTGGTCAGCGGTGCAGAATATGCCCCATCAATTTGCCCCCAGCGTAGTCTATGCCGTGGTATGGGCTCCGATGTATGTAGAGCGTATATTCTGCGTAAGTATTCTTGCAAAATTTCTGGCGTCGGCGTCTTGTGGTGCATCGGCGTGGTTCTTGTTAGGCCGTACCATATCCCCCCTCCACATGGATGCGTAAAGGGTATCCGATGTGGAAAAGGAAGTGACGCTGGCCGAGACCAGGGCTAAGAGCGCCGGTTGTTTTTGATTGCCCCCGGCCGGTGCTTCCTAGCTTGGTTGATCATGTGGCCGGCGGAGAGCAGATACCTAGGAATTTGTTGAGGAAGATGAACAGGCGAAGAGATGTGAATGGGCGTATTGAATACGCTTGGTCACTGTTGCATTGATTGACATTTAACTGTTGCGACGATTGACATTCCGTGGTTGCATGTCTGACACGTGTCTGTTCGCTGATTGGTTGACGCTTCATGGGCTGTGCCCTGATTGGTCCTTCTTCATGGGCTTTTCCCTATAAATAGGGCAGTTCATTCGTGATTTTGGCCTCCAAATTCATTTTCTCAAATTTTCTTCAAAATCTTCATCTTTCTAAACTTTCAAGGGCTTCCTTTTCTTCCAATCTTCAGAGTCTTTGATCCGGCGGGTGTTTTTCCTCGAGGTAAACAAATAAATTCTTTTTATCTTGCTAGTAATTTGTTGTGAACATGTCTTCTGCTGATGCTGGACCTAGTAAACCCGCGTCGGGGGGTCCTAGGTCTCTTTCTCCTGAAGTTGATCCTCAAATTCTTGAGGAATGGGAGGACTCTGATTCCTTTGGTGATTTGGGTGATGACTTTGGTGACGATGCGGAGGGGTCTCGTCCAAATGAGGGGAGACAGTACGTCCTGGATCACGGCGACGCTTGTAAGGTCCGTCTTGACCGTGCTTGGACTCATAAGCTCGCCAGTTGTTCAGGCGAGACATTCTTCGAGGGCCATTTTTTCTTCGGTAGGGGATACAAAATTGTTATCCCTGAGGAGGGTCAGGCCGTCTGTTGCCCTCCTCCGGGCCACACCGGCGTATATATGCGGCATTTGGAGTATGGGCTCCGGTTTTCGCTGAATGGGTACGTTATGGCCATTATTAAAGCCATGAACGTTGCAGTTGCCCAACTGCACCCGTTGGCTATGAGGACCATAATCGGCTTTGTCTGGCTCTGTCTTTTCAAGGGAGAGGCCCCAACGGTGAATTTATTCCGCCGGCTTCACCATCTAAAGCCATTCTCTGGCCGCGTCGGATGGCACAGTGTGCAAATGGGGCCGGGTTATGTCTCTGTTGACAAACTTTCTTCTTGCAAGGGCTGCAAGGTCGGTGGGTGTACGTTAAGGTGCCGGATGACTATCCGCTGCCCCGCTCTTTCGAGCACCGAGTTAACTTGCGGTGTGAGACTCAGGCGGAGCACGACAGATGGGTCTCCCGGAAGAAGCTCAAAATGGATGCCAGCAGTGTCTATCTCAAGGAGGATGAGAGGCTGGCAATGAGGCTCTTTGAGGTGGACAAGAGTGGGGTGCCGAAAAGATGGATTCCCCCGACGCAGATCATTCTTCAGGATGAGCCGCTCTGCTATGTCGGCCTCATACCGGCCCTAGCACAGGGTGAGTGGGGTCGGTGTGAGGCCCATTGCCGTTCTCAACGTCCCTGTTTCTCGAACTTCGATTTATTTCTTCTACTTAACTCTTGCTTTGTTTCTTTCGCAGACCACTTTGGACCGGACCTGTCTGAGGATATCCTCCGGAGAATGGGGCTGCACAAAGACAAAACCGTTGCTAACTTGCATCCCAAGGCTCTAGCTCATGACCGCAGGGTGTCGCCGAATGATCTTATGGAACAACGGCTGAAGGGCTTGAGCAGGGAGGAGGCCCAGGCGAAGGTTGTTAGCGGAGTAGTGCGTCGGACGCGTAAAACGGCGTCGACCCCGGTTCCATCTCCTATCCCCCCCCTAAGAAGGTGGAGATTGTTGATATTCCTGATGAGGGGGACTCTGATGCGGAGGGATCTCCCCTCATCCGTAAGAGGAAGAAGACAGCCTCTACCGCTGGCGAGGAAGTGCCTCCTCCGGCCAAGAAGGCCAAGCATGGTACCTATCTATCTTGTGGCTCAAATTTAGCCAGGCTTTCTGATATGTCGATACACGTTGATACTGATGTCTTTATTAAATTTTTGTAGACCAGCCGCTGTCGGCTTCCGCTCTCATTGGGCAGCACGTGGAGGGGATCTCTGTGCAGGGTGGTGATCAAGGCGTCACCGTTAACCCTTCATCCCAGAAGGCTTCCCTCTCCCAGCTGCAGGCTGGTAATCCAAGTGTCACCACTGTCCCTCCATCCCAGAAGGCTTCCGTCTCCCAGCTTATGGAGGAAGGCACGAAGCTGATTAAAGAGCTGGCGAGGTGGAACGTGATTACCGGTGCTCGTCTCATGGAGCAGGAGAAGGTCGTGGCTCAAGCTGTTTTTCAGCGTAATGCCACTAAGCAGGTGGCTGCGTCGGCGAAGCTGGATCTCCTTAATGAGCAGAGGCTTAGGGGAGATGCTGAGAAGGCGCTTTTGGCCGAGAGAAAACTCAGGGAGGACGCTGAAAAGGAGGTCCTTGCTGAGAGAGCCAAGGCCGAGGCTGCGGCAACCGAAGCTGCTGGAGAAGTGTAACCTTGTTCAGGGGCGTGTCGACCTCTATCTCCAGCAGAGGAACGAGTCCAGGGACCTGTTTAAGGCCCAGGCGGAGGTGATTCGGAGCAAAGAGGCCATCATCAAGCAGAAGGAGGAGGACATTGAGATGCTCCAAACCGTCATGCTCCCCAATCTGTGCGCTGAATTCCGGGACTTGGCCGAAGGAGCTGCTAGGGAAGTGATCGGGGAGCTTTTCCTTCTTGATGGTTCCTTTCCGTGGGGCAAATTTGACGAGCTGCTTGACGACAAGCTCGAGGCTAAGGAGAAAGCCGTGGCGGAGAAGGCCAAGGAGGCGGTGAGAGCGAAGATGGAGAAGGAGGCGGCGCGGAGAGAAAGCCGCCCTTCTTTGAGAAGGCTAAGGCGGCCAAGGAGGAAGCTGAGAGAATGAGGGCGGCTGATGACGCCGAGGCCAAAGCTGAGGCTGCTAGGAAAGCTGCTGGGTTGCCTATTGAAGAAGATGCGGCGACCGCTGTCGATGGTGAGCAGTGACAGGCACAGGGAGGCGGGCGGTCGTCACCAGGCTCACCCGGCGTCTCAGATAGCTTCAGCTCCTCACACAATACTATGGGCTGCTTGATGAGAACAAGTTTACAGCAGATCTGCTTCAGCTCCTCACATACTACCATGTGCTGCTTGATGAGAACAAGTTTACAGCAGATCTGCTTCAGCTGTCCGGGAGCCAATTATTAAGCCCTTCCTCTCTGCCATCCTTTGGTGCTTCAAATGACACTTGTAATTTTTGCTTTTCTTTCCTTGTATTTTGTACAACTTTGGTAGGTTGTGTTTTGGCTTATCCCAATGGGGACGGCCGTCGTCTGTATTCTTTTCACCTGTAACCTGTCATTATTAATAAGAGTTCGCTTCTTTTGCCTTTGGCATGGCCGAGGTCTTTACCCTTTTTCCTTTTCTTGCGTTTTTTGAGCGTCTCAACTGTATTCAGTGTTTCCATCTTGCCTCTGGCTTTGGCCGAGGTCTTTTCTCATTTTTGTCCGAGTTGTTTTCTTACGTTATTAATTGAACGCCTCTTTTTGTTTCCGCTTCGGCTTGGCCGAGGCAGTTCTAGAGTGTGTATCTCAACTGTGTTTAACGCTTCTAAGGTATTTTGGTTGATTTATCAACTGCGCTGGCCGCGTCTGTCGCGGTGTCTGCTTTCTGATGGAGACTGCCGCTCTTGTCGGTACGACAGTATGAGTCGGCGTCTGTTTCTGGATAGCGTGTTACGCGGCGTCTACCACTTTAAGTGACTGCCGAAGCGCCTACTATTTGGGGTGACTGCCACAGCGCTACATTTCTTCATGGAGACCACCGCTCTTGTCTATGACAGTGTGAGCCGGCATCTGTTCCTGGATAGCGTGTTATGCGGCGTCTACCACTTTAAGTGACTGCCGAAGCGCCTACTATTTGGGGTGACTGCCACAGCGCTACATTTCTTCATGGAGACCACCGCTCTTGTCGGGAGGACAGTGTGAGCCGGCGTCTGTTTCTTGATAGCGTGTTACGTAGCGTCTACCACTTTAATTGACTGCCGAAGCGTCTACTATTTGGGGTGACTGCGACGGCGCTTATTTCTTCATAACGACTGCCGCTCTTGTCGAATCGACAGTGTGAGTCGGCGTCGACCTCTTTCTTCATAACGACTGCCGCTCTTGTCGAATCGACAGTGTGAGACGGCGTCGACCTCTTTCTTCATAACGACTGCCGCTCTTGTCGAATCGACAGTGTGAGACGGCGTCGACCTCTTTCTTCATAACGACTGCCGCTCTTGTCGAATCGACAGTGTGAGCCGGCGTCGACCTCTTTCTTCATAACGACTGCCGCTCTTGTCGAATCGACAGTGTGAGCTGGCGTCGGCTTCTTGGTCGAGACTGCCGCTCTTGCCGGGGGGACAGTATGAGTCGGCGTCTGTTTCTTCATAACTAGTGACTATGGGGAAAAGGAACGTTTAATTGGGAGACTTGGTCGTTTTTACATTAGATATAAAGATGCGTCGGGGTGTCCACAACCATTTCGGACACCTCCGCCGCTATACAGGGTCTACTGGTTCTACTAGTTCCCTAACGCCTTATCAGAGGCGCTCCTTCCCCGTCAGCCGTTAGTCACGTCCATGAGGTCGCCCTCCTGTTGCAGGGATGGGCTTTTCCCCTTCTCTGATTGCTTTGCCACTTTGAGGGATTGCATGTTGCATCCTCTGGCGGCTATCTGGACGTTGACCACTTCGTCCTTCTCGTCCTTGGAGACGAGTTTATGCGCTTCCCCCCGGTCCGAGACATACATTAGTGTCAGGGCCCGGATGGACATAACCGCGTCGGCCTCGCTCAGAGTGACTCGGCATATGAGGACGTTGTAGGCGGACGAGCCGTCAATGACGACGAACTCAGCTAGGATATTCTTAGCCGCATTCCCCTCGCCGAGCATCACCGGCAGTCTGATTGAACCCAGGGGTACCAGGCCAGCCCCGGAGAAGCTGTACAATGGATTGGTGCAGGGGCTTACGTCCTTGACCTTTAGGCCGAGGCTAAGGAAGCACTCCCTGAACATGATGTTCGTGTAGGCGCCTGTGTCAATCAGGCACCTCTTTACCAGGTGGTTGGATATGTCCAAGTTGACTACAAGCGGGTCGCTGTGAGGGGCGATGACTCCCTCGTAGTCCTTCCTCCCAATAGTCATATCTGGAATGTCAGGGGCGATCGCTGTGTTGGGCACAAAGTTGATGGCCCTTTGTCTGCTCGTTTAGATCTTTGTTTGTGCCCATTAGCTGACCCGCCGTTCTCGTTTCCCCCGATGACCACGTGGATCACTCCTATCCGTTGAAAGACGGATTTCTTATCTGAGCCGCTGGCGTCAGTCTTTTGGCCTTTGGCCACATACTTGTCGAGGCTTCCTTAGGATTAGCTCTTCAATGGCATTCTTCGAGATGCGGCGAGTTGTCGATGAGGTGGCGGTGCAACCGTGGTACTCACAGGACTGGCTCGTGTCGCCGTCTCCTTTTGGCTTGGGGGGCCGTTCCCACTTCTGGCCCTCGTTTCTGCTCAGGGCGAAGACCTCGGCGGCTGATGCGACCAGAGGGGTTTTATCATGGTAATGCCTTTGGTAAAACGTTCCCGAGCTTCCCCCGGCGCCCGTCGAGTCCTGTTTCCTAGCAGATCTGTCAGACCGTGACCTATTATTGTCACGGCGTCTCTCATAGGACCGTGACCCTTTATCGTCGCGGTGTCTGACATCTGGGTTGTCATCCCGACGGTTCTTCTTTTCTGAGGGCTCGGCCTCACTGGGGCCTACCCAGGTCTTGTGATAGTCTTCTACCTTGATGGCCTGGTCGGCCATCTTCCTAGCGGCATCTAGGCCCAAACCTCCGTATTTGATGAGCTCGTCTTTTAAGTCTCCATTTGGGAGGCCCTTCATTAGTGCGAAAGCTGCCAGTTCGGGGTTAATCTCCCGAATCTGCTGAACCTTGCCGTCGAACCTCTTTACATAGCTTCGTAGAGACTCGCCCTCCTCCTGTTTGATAGTTAGGAGGTCCGACGTCTCCACGGCTCTCCTCTTGTTGCAAGAGTACTGGGTTACGAAAGCGTCTCTTAGGTCGGCGAAGCAGTATACCGAACCGTCGGGAAGCCCCTTGTACCAATTTTGAGCCATCCCATGCAGAGTCGTTGGGAAGACTCGGCACCAGACCTCATCGGGCTGCTCCCATACCGACATGTAAGACTCGAAGGCCTCGGCGTGGTCGGTTGGGTCACTGTCTCCTTTGTACGTGAACGCCGGCAACTTCAGCTTAGTTGGCACGGCGGTGTCAAGGACATAATCACTGAGGGGCTGTCTGACCACGTGTCGAATGACACGCGGCGATCGGCTCCTCGCATTCCTAGTCCGGCTCCTCTCTTCGTAGCGGGAAGGACTCCTTCTCCGGCTCGGGCTTCTTCTCTGACTCTGCTGAGTCGGGCTTCTCTGGCTTCCCCGGTCTGCACCTCGTCGGTGCTGCGGCGATGCTGTCCTCTCGTGAGTACGGGAAGGGCTCAGGTCCACCACTAGCACTTTGGGCTCCTCCGGCGTCTTGGCATGATCTGCTTCTCCCAGTGCTCCGTTCAAGTTTCTCGGAGTCACGTTTTGGGCCCTGGTCTCTTGGATGGTTTCCGCGGCTCCCGTTGGTGTGACAGTGTGAGCCGGCGTACTCCCAATTAGGTCCAGGAGCATCTTCAGTTTTGCTATGTCAACCACCTGTCCCATGATGGTGACTGGTTGACAAAGCGACGGCGTGTCTGGTATTATCGGCATTCGAATTCCGGTTGGATTACTCCGCCGGTGGAGGGTCGCACGACTCGGTGTGAAAAGTATCATCTTGGCAGAGTGCGGTTTCGTCGGTCACTACTACTGTTCTTTGTTTTGACATCTTCTTAGCTTTTTTGGGTGGGTTTTTGTGTTTTTGTTTTTGTTGTTTGGGAATGAATGTGACTAGCTTCTAGTGTCTTTCCCACAGACGGCGCCAATTGTTCCGGGTGTAATTCCAGAGCAGATATTTGTTACCACTCGTAGCTTATAGAAAGACGTCCTTGCTTGAATCCTCCTTTGATCTCTCCTGAAACGATGAACAAACTGAGGGCTCGGCTTTTGCCGAGCGTACTCACTCCGACGCTCAAGTCAGTAAACTTAAAGGGCTAAGTATGTGTTACTTGACTAAACGTGTATTGTAGAGAGATAAGGGAGATATTACCAGATGAATAGTGGTTTTTAGGTTAATTTGTGGATCTCTTCCTCAATGAGGATTGAGGAGTATTTATAGGCCTTTACCTTTTGTCACGTAGTGGCCAAGTGGCCAAGTGGCCAAGTGGGCGGTGTGAAAAGACGGTTCTACCCTCGGCCGATGGACCTATGGCGAGGCGGCGAGGGATCTTGGATTTGAGTACGCGGATATGCGTCCCTTTGGATAGGTGCAGTAGGCCGAGACCAGTGTGACAGCCGATAAGCTTGCATCGGCTAATTTGTCTAAGTTTGTTTGACTTCTTTGTGGATACCCTTGACCTTGCTCAATATGTTGACTTGGTCAGCGGTGCAGAATATGCCCCATCAATAGGTTAAATCGACACGTTATTAATTTTCATATTTCACGCCTAAGCATTTTGATTGAAGGAAAAAAAATGTGTCTATTTATAAATTTTCTATAAAAAAAATTTATCATATAAGCTAATAATATGAGTTTATAGTTTTATTTTCTACAAGTAATTATGCGCTCAATCATTAATAATATTTCTAAATGAAAAATTTAGCAATATGTAATTTATGGGTATTTCAAATTTATTTTATTTTAATCAATAATAATATTTTAGAGTTTAATAACAAAATTATACTTTGATGAAAAGAAAATATGATAAAAGGATAATGCTTTAATGAAAGAAAATCAATCTTAGGCCTCGTTTGGTTGCCATACGGGAATTAATTTCCCGTGTTTTTACAAAACGCGTGAATTGGACAATTCACATGAATTGCCTAAAACACGTTTGGTTGGCATCCAGGAATTAAATTAACACGGGAGTTTCCAACTACCTAGGGGGGCTAGGTAATTGAACTCATCCATAATGGAGGAGTTGAGAACTAGGTAGCACCAAAACGGACACGGACACGGACACGACACGGACACGTGATACGGCATCCCATGAAATGTAGGACACGGGACACGCTATTTAAATTTAATAAAAAAACATATTTTATGGTTATAAATAACATATGATTTTATTTTTGTAATGTATTTGATACTAAATTTAGGTAATTGAAGGTAAAATTCGACCTTAACTATAACTAATTCTCATTTCTCACCAAAACCAATCTTCTAATCAATCTCTTTTGAAAATTTTTTCCTCGTGTAAACTATAACATTTTTAGGCGTGTGTCCGACGAGTGTCGGGTGTCCGGGTGTCCGACACGGTGTCCGACACGGGATGGCTAGTTAGGAGGAGTGTCCGTGCTACCTAGGTTGAGAATGCCTAGGAAAATAGAATTCATGGGATTTTGGGTAAACAAACAACTCCCATTTTCCCAATTCATGGGATTTTCCAATTCCCCCGTTTTTAATGAGGCAACCAAACGAGGCCTTATTTGTTTTCTTGATTAAGGAAGTGGTTTTGGAGGGAAAACATTTCATAATCCTTATTCTTTTAGTATAAGGGGATGTAACTTGAACTAATATGACATCAAACACACGAATTACTATATGGAAATACCGCCTTATTTGCCTAACGAGTTTATGTGACCAACACAAACATAAATAGCCAATAATTAACCGCTCGACCAAAAATGAACTGTTCCAAAAATAATCCGATCATACACATTCAAAATAGACGCGAATCCATAAAGAGCCGACCTAAAGTGCATAAAATACCTGAAATGACCAAACACATCCAAATTAGATGCGAACCCCTAATGACTCGGCAATGGCGGGAATCAGACCGCCATTGAAGCGAAGAAACTCTGTAATCACGATTCACGAAGGTCACAAGTTTTGTGAGAGTTAGGTAAAATGCACAATTTTTGATTCGAGATTACTCTCTTCTTTTTTATTTACTGTAAATCAATGATTTCCTGTGTTAGTTTCTGAAATTGCTGTTTCCTAAGCGTTATTATGAATATGATTTGTAGAATTTAGCTAGAAATTTACAAAATAATTGGCTAGGATCATAGTTTACCTGTAGAATTGATGTAATTGCTTGTTAATTGGAGTAATTGGATTTTGTTGATCATCGCCATGAATTCTTAAAACCCTAATTACTTAATTCTAGCTTGGAAATTCACTGCTCATACTTGTTTATGAACAATTATATGAATGTGCACGGCGCGCATACAAAATGATGATTGAGATTAATGTTGGAAGGGATTATTACAAGATAGGTAGTAAATTATTCCCGAGAAGGAAAACTTTTAGGTGTGTTTGGATTGAAGGATTTGGAGAGAAAAAAAAGGGAGAGAGAGTAGGGGATTTAAATTCCCTTATTTGGATAGCAAATGAGGGTGGAGAGAAATGAAGGGGAAAAGATTTGGAGGGATCCATTTTCCCTCCTCCAAAGCAAATTAAAATCTCTCCAATAGGCAAGATTTGGAGGGAATTGTATCCAAACACCCACACCCCATTTCCCCTCCCTTTCCCTTCCCTCTCTTTCTCTTCCCTCCTTCCCCCTCCCTTCTCTTTCCCTTCATTATTACAAGATATGTAGTAAATTATTACAAGATAGTTTACAGGTTACTTATTGCATTCGATTATGCTTCCAATTCTTGCAGATTGTAGTCATATTTTTATCTTCTGAATTGTATTGCCTGTTTTCCTGATGAAAATCAACCTCGGGTTCCTGCAATCATTTATATTGCAAGCAGCAGTAGTATCCAGTCAGCTGCTAGCAAAGCTTCTAATCAAATTGATTTTTCTTTTTTGAATAATTCATTACTGCTAAGCTATGTCTAATAATATGTGTAGGAGGAATGGAAGATTATGCAGTGTTGAGAAGGTTGTGTCTTGCGATTGAAGCTTACTTATGGCGTCTGTTACTTTCATTCGGTCATGTGGCAAATGCTTGGAGCATGCACTCCGACACTAATCAGGGAAACTATGCATTCCACTTTTCGAGGAAGTGCATCTTTGATTTCCAGTTTATCACCGGCTTCCTCAGTGAGATTATCTTCAAGTGATGGGTCTATAATTTGTAAAACTTGTTCAGGTAATACTGCCTCTGCATGTAAATGATGGTTGTTGTCTTCCTTGAGCATGGTGTCTGTTGGACTCTTTCGTGTCATGAGCTCTAGTAGCAATATGCCATAGTAATAATTGGCATAGAGAACTTTTTGGTGAATTAATTGAATTTTCTGTTAATTGTTTTATTGAATAGATTGTGCATTACTCAATAACGTGGGATTCGTGTTAGCACTTGATAAGTCTGGTATTGGCACTTAATGATACCATTTGTGAAAGAGAAAGGAGGTCACTAGGTTAGTGCTTCTGTCATTTAAGGAAATACATTCTACATCCTATTTTTTTCAGTCAATGCCATTGTACTTATAGTTTACAGAAGATAGTTTTTAAGGCTTTTTATGTTAGCCGAAATCTTCGCGTGGCATACTTATGTGTGACACAGCTATGAAACATAGACACTTTAATTTCAGCGAAAGATAAAACACAGGAGTATTTTTGATGAGATAGGCTAGTTTGACACTTAGGCACGCAAATATGTCAGACACTTCTAAGTTCAGTCGGGCTATCATGATGTATATATGTTGTGCCTTTATTTTGATGCAACAAGTCAACAACTGAATGGAAACACTGAAAGATTGCAGGAAGACTAGTCCTATGGTTGGCTATGAGAAGGTTGAGTCATGCTGTTTGAAGTCTGCTAATGGAACCGGTTATTCACATTCGACGGTGGGCCGAATGGGTGTAATTGTGTAAAGTACTTCAGGTTGTCATTCTGGAAATAATGCATTCCACTTTCGTTGAACGGCATTTAAGCTGCCCTAAGGTAAGTGTATGTCTTTGTATACTTCGTATTATTCGTGAATCATTTAAAGGTAAGCATTAGAATGAGGTTGCTAAAATCGTGTCTAATTGGGAAAATTCAAATTTTATCGAGTCATATCAAATTAATTTAATCAAATACGGCTGAAATCAATTTTATACAGGGTAGCTAACTATCAATGTGTAAGCATCACATGAATTATATTTTACAATCATTTTAACAACGGCTTGTTCAAGTTAGTTTTACTGATTTAACAACTATGTAAACTAAACTTTTCCATCAACTTAGGAGTACCATTAATGTGTAGATATTTTCCTTAAGAAATATATAATAAGATTATATAATCTTAGAGTAATTTTCAAAAGAGAAAAGTTAAGTATTCTCTTGAATAAGGATGTTTTTTTTTTTACAAGATATTAATAGAGATCTAACATTTTGAGGGCCTAGTATGTTATGAGCCATGGTTCTCGGAAGGTCTTGGAACCCCGCTTAGACGGCACTGGCTAATGTATGTACATCAACTTACGCACTCAAAAAAATACAGAGTAATTGAATACTCTCTCTTCCATGGAAATTTGTTTGCAACCTTCAATCTATGAGTTCTTCTTCGACGCTCAATAAATTTGTTGACAAACCCAATAACACATGTTTCAATGAAGAAAGTCCATTTAATTACCCAAAACGGGTTACCTGACAACAGCATGTAACATCCCCATGCAAGGCCCACCAACGTCTCACCTCCATACCCAATTAACATTACTTCCCTAGGTGACAAACTCAAAAAACCTCTACTTGAAGAACCTTCATGCTCATGTTTTTTCCTTGAGGATTTGGACACATTTTGCCCACATTCATGCAATGGAAACCCGCATAACCCACAATTTTGCGTATATGAATTTGCTTGAAATGTGTCAAAATTATTTGAATAGGGTATTTTTCCGACTAGCTAGTTGTTTGATACGTTGAAAACACCCATAGATGTTAAACTTGCTAATTCTTGAGGGATTTGACCATTAAGGTTGTTTTCTGAGAGGTCTAAAGAGTTGATCATCTTCAAATTCCCAATTGATGATGGGATTTTACCTGTAATCTTGTTGTGTGATAGGTTAAGGCTGTGAATCATGACTAAATAAAACCGTTGTTGGATACATCTAAAGTTGCGACTTGCGAGTTTTATAAATGATCTTTTGGTATTTCCTTTCAACCGCCAATAGGTATAACCATAGAGTACGAATATCCATAACGAAACATGCTACTTACACCAGAAGCCATGTAACGTCGTCCTTGTATGGTGATGTTCATCATTCCCTTGAAACCTCTGATGTAAGTTGCTGGTATTTCGCCAGTGAATCTATTGCTTGAAAGGTCAAGAATTCGTAGATTGGGAAACGGATTTTCGATTTTGTGTGATATTGAGCCGTGTAAACTGTTGTAGCTCAAATCAAGGACTTGGATTTGAGGGAGATTGTACAACCAAAGAGGAAACTCATCCTTAAACTTGTTGTTTCTAAGATTAATATGTTGTACGTGCACCCGGTTAAAGACCGTGAGACCATCCCTTCCAACCTGTTGGTACTCAGGTCTAAATACTGTAAACTAGAGCATTTGGTGAAGTTTGAAGGCAATGTCCCGACAATGTTATTTGACCCCAAGTTTAGGACCATTAGATCAAGGCTCATGTTCCCTACACACTTAGGAAACGGTCCCTCTAAACTATTGTTAGACAAATCAAGTAATCTCAAGAAATTTATATTGCATATTGAGGGGTTGATTGGACCGGAAAAATTGTTGTTGGCGGTGGCAAACCAAACAACTGTGGTTGGTGGGATTGGAAGTGAACCATGTAGCATATTAGAAGACAGGTCAATGAACCACAACGCTGTCCATGGGACATATTCTAGGCTCCCTCTAAAAAAGTTGTTTGACAGATCTAGTGCTTGTAAAGTATCCTTCCGTAGTTCTAACAGCCATTTGGGTAGTTTACCATGGAGGTTATTATTTGATAAGTCGAGGTAATTTAAGATGGATTGGTTTTTTAAAAGGTGTGGTATTTCATTCAAGTTACAAGAAGAAAGTCCTAGCTCGACTATCATTGGCCACATGCTCAAACTAGTATCGCCGTCATTACTGCCTCTTGTTGAAACAGTGAGATTATTTTGTGATAAGGTTAGGAACATGAGATTTGGAAGTTTTTGGTAAATGTTGTACAGACTAATGTTTCCTGTGATCCTGTTTACTGCTAGATCAAGAAATTCAACACTAGTACTTTCAATATCTTGAAAGAACTTACTCGGATAACCACTTAACCAGTTAATTCTTAAACTATAGGAACATAATAGTAATTTTTTTATATAGGTCGTGTAGGGTTTTCATATCTTATCGCGTATCCTTGTGAACTTCATGTTTTAACTCAAAACAGAAGTATTAATTGTAAGATAGTTGAGTCCGACCAATGACACATAGACGAATACCTCGATATTATGCCTCGCAATAGGTGAGATCGTTTGAGCTACGAGATAATTGCCTACGCATGAATTTTCATTATATATGCAGTTGTAGTATACTTGTATGTGCGGGATCGGATGCTCTTTATGTTTTCATTTATTCATCAAAATAGTGAATTAAATCATGACTTACTCCCTGCTTTACAAAAAATGGCAATCTCTGAAGATTTTCTTAGGCACATTTAGATGTTTTCATTGGTGTTGAAAACTTTTTTGATTGAATTTAATTGTGTTTGCTATAGAATATAAAATTACTTGATTGAATAGAATGCAGACTTGATACTTTTTGCTATAAGTTAGACAACTACTCTTAAGTCTTATCATATGATACCTATTTGGATTCGTTTTACCAGACGGAATATTATCATCTTAAACAAGAATTTGTGGTTAAAGAAAAACTTCAATTTCTAAGTTCTAGACATTATGTTGTTGATAAGAATTCTTTTTTATGTTTTTCCAAAGTGAGGCATATACTACGTGACAAACCCTTGATATTTGTTTGATCAAAATCTTTTCTCGTGCTTGATCAAATAGATTTAGACTTTAGAGCTTTATCCTTAGCCTACATTATAATCAAATGATTAGGACCGACGGAGTATACTTTGTAGTTTGTAGAGGTCAGCATCGAATTAACCGTAACTATGTGGATGTTATGCTTATGACAAGACACCAGCTACCAATGAAAAAAAACACTACTGAGTATTTTACATAATAAGTACTCTGTAATAGATTACATAACAATTTATTAGTCAAGTTTACAGCGCAGTAAACAAGAACTTGAAAGCATTTTACATTCAACTGGTCAATTCGTAGTCTTAATAATTCCATCTTGAATTTTCATTTCTGGATTATTGTATTCCTGATTGAAATCAACCTCAGTCGGTCAGGCCTCTGTAACCATCAGTGCTACAAGTAGAAAATAATGTTATCTTAGCAGAACTTATAATTAAATTGAAACTTTCAGCATAACTCGTGACTAGTAAGGTGTAAACGGCATAGGTATGTCTCATGATATACCTCTTGCAGGAAGATTACGCCTGTTTCTAGCATCCAGAAGGTTGTCTCTTGCTGCTTGAAGCCTGCTAGTGACATCAACTATTTTCATTCGTTCTTGTGGCAAATGATTCGAGCACGACACTCCTACACTGATCACAGTAGTAATGCATTCCACTCTTCGTTGATGCTCACCTTGGATTGCCCTTGGGTCTTCGGCTTCTTCGGTGAGGTTATCTTGTTCAAGCAACTTGTCCACAATTTGCAAAACATGGTCAGGTAATGCTGCTTCTGCATGCAGATGAAGGCTGTAGCCTTCCTTGAACATGCTGTCTGTTGGACTTTTTCCTGTCATTAGCTCAAGTAGGAGTATGCCATAGCTGTAAACATCGCCCTCTGTAGATGGCTGACTTCCAAGCCCATACTCTGAGATGTGAAACAATGACAGAACTTAGACACATAAATGGGGAGTAGATAGATAGATAAATAGGCAAGCCTTAGAACATTCATTTACTTTAGGGTTATTTGATAAGAATAATCTAAACTATCACTGGTCTGCTCAAAATAATCCCAATTATATTTTAACCCATATTAATCCGATTTTAGCAACCATTCCCCTCACAATGCTTGTAGTGAAGGGCAACCTGTTAAGCAGGTCATTCTTCCCCTTCACTGATTTCAAACGTCCTTTCACCCTTCATCATCCTCCTTTTACTCTTTACTCATCTCCATCCTTTATCTTTTTTTTTTTCCTGTGATGTAATAATTAATATTAATGCTCAAACAATTACATTCATTTCAAACACCAGTGAAGTACAGATTTTGTTGAGCACTTTCTGTGCAGTGGGCAAGGAAGCTTTGACTATCAAATTGTTTACAAATTTGTACTCAAAAATGCTGCACATTTCACCATTGAAGCAAGAGTTTGATTCTAAACTCTTTGACTTTGCATCAACTTCAACACCTTTATTTTCATAGCTAATATCATACTTGACAATATGATTAGGAGTTTGTATTTCATCAGCCCAAACACAATCAAATGAGCACTCAATGCCATCATCAACACCTTCATGGCTTGATTTTACAAACATTTGACATTCATACACGATATGGTCATCTGCCTTGGGATTGTCTAAATCTGAATCATCCTCAATTTGTGTAGTAGGAGAAAAACTTATTGATAGTCATTTTATCAAACACCTTCTGTGCATTAGGAGTTTGAGTGTGACACTTCACTAAAACTTTTTTGAACGAATTTGATAGATGAATTCAGATTAGAGACCGTGGTTAATGTCGGAACTATATTTCTAGGGTTTACCTCAGAAATTGAATTATTAATACTATTATTATTACAATTAAGTATAGAAATTGATTTATTGATGTTGGAAGTGACAAGATTTTTTAGAAGGGGAGGAACAATCTGGGGAAATAGAACTCGGGAAAATAATCTGGATTTTGTAAATTGAAGAAGATTATGAAATGGGCAGTGATCAGATTTGGGGAAAAATAATCTGGGTTTGCAAATTGAGGAAGAAGAATGATGGTTTACAAAGTTAAAGGTAACCTACAAAAAATCAAACTTAACTGGTAATAACAAGTCACACCTAAGGCAGGTGCAGTAGAAGTAATATGATTGTTAAAATCAGAATATTATGAGTTAAACTATAGTTCAGATTATTTTGGGAAGACCAGTAATATTTTGGATTATTCTTATCAAATAACCCTTTACTTTAATAATTTATTAGCTAGCCAACCTTGCTAATAGGTGCATGTATGAAGTGGTCGATTTTAGATAAGAAGAAAGTATTACAGCAATCATTTTAGGATCAAGGTCCAGGGATCTACTGAGTTTATGCATTTTAGTCTTTTGATGATAAGTTTATTTCATGGTGTTTTTCAGACTAATTATGATTAGGAATCACACTATTATTACCTGGAGCAGCGTAGCCTATAGTGCCCTTGATTCCGATTGTGCTAGTTTGATTTGGATGTCGAGGTTGAATAAGAAACCTTGCTAATCCAAAATCTCCAACATGAGCGACCATGTCATTATCGAGTAATATGTTGCTTGGTTTCAAGTCGCAATGCACTATTGGAGTTTCACCCTCGTGGTGGAGATAACAGACTGCATGCGCCACATCAATTGCTACATCCAACCTTTGAGCAAGGCTCATGTTTCCATGCACTCCGTGTAACCAGCTGTCTAGACTTCCGTTGGGCATGAACTCATATACTAGTGCTTTAAAATCATTTCTCTGAAAGTCAATGCTGGAACAAGCTGTTATAACGCCTACCAGATTCCGATGACGGACATTCCTCAACGTGTTACACTCTGCCATGAAGCTCTTAGATGCACTGCGGTGTTGCAAGTTGAGAACTTTAACTGCAACCAAATTTCCATTTAAAATCCCCTTAAACACGGATCCAAAAGAACCCGTCCCAAGTAGATTCTCTAAAGAAAAACCAGCCGTTGCTTTGAGTAGCATGTCATAAGACACTTTCATAGTTGCTTTCCCCATCATTGAATCTAATAAAAGAGGTGTGTTTTTCTTTTTGATACATGCCAGGTACAGCCCTGCGGCCCCTACCGCCATGGCGACCGCCCCAACAAGTGCACTGATGATTGGAATGATCCCCTTACTCCTTTTTGTGCGCCGATTCTCAATGCATTTAGGTAATTGTAGCTGTTTAATTCCTCCACAAAGCCTATTATTGCCAACAACAAAGAACCCACTTGCATTTGCAAATACTGAATTCGTTGGAACTGTTCCCACAAAATCGTTGTAAGATAAGTTAAGGTAGTATAATTGTGAAAATTTCGAGAAGAAAGACGGAATTGGGCCAGATAAATTGTTTCGAGAAAAGTCAATTTCTTGGAGGCTAGCCAACGAAGCAAAGGATGAAGGAATATTTCCATGGAAGTAATTTCCATCGATGAAAAGGTATTGAAGGTCAAAACATTTACCAAGATCACTTGGCACGACACCTGAAAACTTATTGTTAGACACTTCTAAGTCTTCTAGGTTACTTTGTTTACTCATTTCCAAAGAAAGGGAGCCTTCCAAATGATTATGAGACAAATCTACACTGAGAAATGAAGCAGACCCTTCAAATAGCTCATTGCTCAAGGTTCCATTGAGTTCATTGTATGCTAAATTCAGGTACAACAAGCTTTGGCAGTTACCAAGGTTTGGAGGTATATTTCCTTCCAATAAGTTGTCATCTAAATAAAGCTCACTCAAGTGTGATAAATTGCCCAAGGAATTTGGGATTCTCCCTAATAATCTGTTGGAGAACAAATAAAGCATTTCCAGTTTATAGAATTTCCCAAGATCGGGCGGAAGAGAGCCAGTTAATTTGCAGTTTTGCATAGTTAACTCCACAAGATTGTTGAGATTGGTAATACCTTCAGGAATTATTCTAGTTATCAGATTATCTTCGATACTCAACATGTTCAAAGAGGTGGAGAGATTCGCAACAGATTGGGGTAATATTCCAGAAAAGTGATTTGATCCCAACCCTAGGGCAGATAATTGGCTGCAGTTAACTAGTGTAGCTATGAAGTTTATATCACCCTCTAGGTAGTTCTCCACAAAAGATAAAACAGCTAGGCTATGTAAATTCCCAAAACTATATGGAACCCTACCCGTAAAACTATTGTTATCAAGATCAAGAACTTCTAGTTTTGTGAGGTTTAGTATTGTGATTGGAATTGATCCTGAGAAGTTGTTTCCCCAGAGGTTCAACCATTTCAGATGTGGAACAGTGAACCCAATATCTGTGGGAAGTTCTCCATGTAGTCGATTGTCAATACATTCAACAGTTTGAAGGGAGGAGAGATTGAAAAGTGATGTGGGAAGTGTGCCTGAGAGTTCATTTACTCCAATTTCAAGGCGAATTAGCTTTTCCAGCCTACCAATACTGTTTGGGATAGGTCCAGTGAATGAGTTGTAAGTAGCAGATAAAAATACTAAAGAAGTAAGGTTTTGTATGATGTCAAAAAGAGGGCCCGTAAGATTGTTATCGTGCACATATAGATATTTTAGTTTTGACAATGCTCTTAATCCGTGAGGTAGTTTTCCCTCGAGCTTGTTGTAGCCTAAGGATAAAATTCTGAGGTTAACACAATTAGATATGTTAGGTGAAATTTTGCCGACAAGTGTGTTGTTATGTAGCCATAGTTCTTGCAGCCTAAATGCATGACCTAATTGATAGGGGATATTTCCATATAGACTCTTATTGTAAAGCTTAATGATCTTAAGAAAGCTCAGGTTTCCTATGGAGGGAGATATGGTTCCTACCAAACCTCTTGAACTCAAATCTAATACAGTCACTCTGTTATGTTTGCGTCCACAAGTAACCCCCTCCCAATTACAATGGTTCATAGTGTTATTCCATGAGCTTAAAACCCAGTCAGGATATTTCACCAGTTGGCTCTTGATGGCCAACAATGCGACTCGGTCAGTCTCATTTCCTGGTAATTTAACACTACTCATAGGGTCAGTTGCTGTGACTTTTTGAATAGCAAATATAAAGATGATAAGAAAGATTGGTTTGCTACACACAGAAGACATTACAGTTGAACAATCGTCATGGGTTTTGAGGTAAATCGGTTTCATTTTGTGTCGTGCTGTTTTATGTGTGAGATGCTCTTTAATTGCCAGTCTCTTAATTAATATAGACAGTCAAGTACTTAAATCATGATTATTTCTTTGATTTATATCTTTAACATAATTAACAATGTGATGAATTTCTTCTTGTGGAATTGATTGAATAATCTGTGTTATAATATTGAATATAATGCGCATTACTGCCCAACAATGTTGAATTTTTGGTAAAAGAAAGAGTCTGATTTATCAATGTAATGATTTGCTTTGCATAAGAGAAATGAAGTCAGTGCTCCACTCAAGGAAAGATTTCCATATCTAGAAGCGTTTTATTATTATTTTAGTAAAATCTTTTGTTTGATAATATGATTTTTTCCATGACGGTCATTTGCTATCATTTGTTGTCACTGCACCAACTTTTGTTTATTGTTCTTGAATGAAAGGTGGCATAGACTTTACTTTTAAGTGAATGCTCATTTTCAAAATAGAACGATTCATAAATAACTGAATAAGCTAAAACGGAAATAGGTAAATGAATGACAGGGGCAGAGGGAGTATTGTTTAGGTCCGGCGCCAAGGTTATGCACCTCATGCGATTGGATAGGGCCTCGGCAGTTTGAGGGCATAACAAGTTGACTTTTTGATTTGAAACACTGTAGTCTCTCATCCAGGCTGCTGCTTTTCTTTCTCTAACAAGTCGACTTTTTGATTCTGTGACCACTATGTAGAATTGTAGATTTGGGGATGTCAAGTCGAACTTGTTTGGGGATGGCAACTCAACTTGTAATCTTAGGGCTCAACTTACTTTTAGTCTTCTAGGATGTGGATGTTTTCTTCCCACAACGCAATTCTATCTTGGTTTGTCTTCAGCGAGGATTTCTTCTTAAATGCCGAGTCTATAATTTATATAATTGGTCAGGTTTTCTATGAATGGTGATATCGTTCTGCAAATGTCTCAGGGCAATCAATTGACTTTGAAAAATGTGAAATTTATTTTACCCCCAATGCTAAAACAGAGGATAGAAACGCAATAGCATCTATATTTGATGCCTTGTTGCATAGCCTATTTTTGCTGTATATTTCGAACTACTTGATTGAATAAGAATGCTGGAAACATGGGTGACAAGTAGGGAATAAGATTCTAGGGTGTTGGGAGAATAGTTAAAAAAGCCCTTTTAAGTATACAGTTTCGGTGTTTTGTGAGTTGTTACATTAAATCGTTCTTTGAATGAAGGTAATACGGACTAGCGTAGGCTCTCAGTCCATTAAAAATGTCGTTGTGTTGCTGATAGTCCGTTAGTAGGCATTAGAAGAGACAATATTTTGTGGATCTACTATGTGTTATAAAAATACATTAGTTGATATACTTAATGGTACAAGTAGAAATAATGTTATCTTTAGCAAAACTGATGATCAATTAAAACCTTTAGAATAATTAGTCTTTGATAAAATATGGTTTGTCTAATGATATACTTCTTGCAGGAAGATTACGCCTGTTTCTATTATTGAGAAGGCTGTCTCTTGCTGATTGAAGCCTTTTTGTGGCATCGATTATTTTCATTCTTTCTTGTGACAAATGATTCGAGCACGACACTCCGACACTAATCACAGCAGTAATGCATTCCACTCTTCGTTGACGCTCATGTTGAGTTGCCCTTAAGTCATCGGCTTCTTGAGTGAGATTATTTTCTTCAAGTGATGATGGATCTGCAATGTGTAAGACTTGGTCAGGTAATGCTCCTTCTGCATGTATATGAAGACTGTAGCCATCCTTGAACATGCTGTCTGTTGGACTCTTTTCTGTCATTAGCTCAAGTAGCAATATTCCATAGCTGTAAACATCACCACTTGTAGAGGGTTCACTTCCAATCCCGTATTCTGACATGTGAAGCCCATACAGGACTTAGATAAGCCTTAGAACATTCATTTACTTTGAATATATATTAGCTAGTAAAGGAATCTAATCGCTTGCGTTATCATTCATATAAACAATGTATATATACAAGTACAATCTCAATGCTTATGGAAAACTACCTAGGTTAGGAAAGCTAACATAATAATTACAAGATATACAAAATATATCCTAAAAAGAATATTTACATATTCTATTATATTACACCCCCGCAGTCGAAACGGGAGGAGTAGAGCTGGCAAGTCTGACCCGACCCGAACCCGAGCAAACCCGACCCGATCCGAACCCAAAAATATTGTGACCCGAAACCGACCCGACCCGACCCGATGGCGACCCGTAACCCGACACGACCCGATTATCAGTGACCCGAACCCGACCCAGACCCGACCCGATACTGACCCGATTAAGTTGATGACCCGATAATTATTAAGCTTAATTTTGATCAAAATGAAAGTGATTTTGTGTTTAGATTGATATGTTTGACTTAGTAATGAATTAATTAAACCAAATAATAGGTTAAAAAATAAATTTAATGGTAAAAAATTATAGTAATGCGATTAAGTTACCGGACCCGATAATGACCCGACCCAAACCCGACCCGACCCGATACATCCTTCGACCCGATAACGACCCGACCCCGACCCGACTCGACCCGAAAGGGTATGCTGACCCGATATGACCTGAACCCGACATGACCCGACATGACCCGACCCAAACCCGACCCGACTGACCCGATTGCCACCTCTAGGGAGGAGGTCGGACGTTGAGACTGGACCTGAAGTCATTGAAAAGAATGCGCGAGAGGCCCTTCGTAAAAATGTCAGCGTATTGATAGCGTGAGGGAACGTGAAGGACCTGAATGTGACCAAGAGCGACCTTTTCACAAACAAAATGAATATCCATTTCAATGTGCTTGGTGCGTTGATAAGCTATTTTCTGGGTGTCTCTGACACCATAAAGGAATGTAATTGGCTATGGATTGGGGTAATATTCCAGAAAAATCATTATATGCCAATGATAGGAATAGTAATTGGCTACAGTTAACTAAGGTAGCTATAAAGTTAATGTCACCCACCAGGAAGTTTTTTCAGACCTAAATAAGCTAGATTATGAAAATGGCTAAAATCCCGAGGAACACTTCCTGTAAAACTATTCTGCAACAGTTCAATATGCTCGAGGCTTGTAAGGTTTCTTATGGTGATTGGAATTGATCCTGAAAAGTTGTTTCCATAGAGGTTTAGCCATTTCAGATGAGGAATAGTGAAGCCTATGTTAGCGGGAAGCTCTCCATGTAGTTGATTGGCTGGCAAATCAAGAAATTGAAGATAGGATAGATTGAAAAGGGATGTGGGAAGTGTGCCAGAGAGTAAATTTTCACCAACTTCAAGGTTAGTGAGGTTTTGCATCTTACCGATGTTGTTCCGTATAATTCCTGTAATGAGTTTATTCCTGCTGATATTATTACTAAGGAGGTAAGGTTTTCTATGGTGTCAAAAAGAGAGCCCGTAAGAAGGTTATGGTGGACACTAAGGCTTTCTAGATCTGACAATGCCTTTAATCCTGCTGTGAGTTTTCCGTCTAGGTTGTTGTAGCCTAAAGAAATAACTCCGAGGTTAAGACAATGTGATATATTGTCTGGAATTACACCTGCAACTCTGCAAGAGTGTTATTGTATAGCCATAGTTCGTGTAGCCTAGATAGGCGACCTAATTGCTTTGGGATTTCACCATACAGGTTATTATTATAGAGCATAATGATTTGAAGGAAGCTCAGATTTCCAATGAAAAGGGATATGGTTCCTGCCAATCCTCTCGAACTTAAATCTAGTATAGTCACTCTGTTATGTTTGCGCCCACAAGTAACTTCATCCATGCTCGTGCGATTATTTAGGAGGCATAACTCAATTTGAAATAATGTAACCTTTAATTTCATCCATGCTTGTGCTTTTCTTTGTCTGACTAGTCGACTTTGATTCTCTGACCAATATGTATATTTAAGTGCATCTTTATTGTCCTGACATGTAGAAGTATATCCCCTAAGGTTCTGAAGTTGCTGAAGTCCATTCAGGGATGTCAACTGGAACTTGGACTTTTTTCTCGTCACCAATATCTTTGATGAGCATCGGTGTTGAAACGGATTCTGAATTTTCTTTGACAGTGAACTTCTAGTATGGGAATACTGATTCATGAAATCTTACATCTGTGGACGCAACACATTTCTAATGGTCAAGTTGGAGAGGTTATGGCCCTTCTGACCTTGAGGATTATCCAAGTAACACACAGGGAACTCCCCTTAGTTGAATATCGTCTTTAACCTTTGTCGGAGTATATGTTACGGCTATACAGCCAAACACCTTCATCTTATCATACTTGGTCTTTTATTTAAAGAACATTTCGAAGTAGAGATTTATGTTGAAGCACATTTGTAGGATTTGAAGGGAACACATCATACTTATGTCTCACCAGATATACATTTTTTTCAAGCATAATATTGCAAAGCTCCTTGTTTTTATGGTCATCTAGGAATGAAGATGCAGAGATATGAGTTTATTACTTTATCACTCGTGATGATCAGCTTGATCTCCTCGACTCCTCCAGCATGAGCAACTGATGGCCAGTAATACGACTCGGTCAGTTAATTAATTGTATTTTCTATGTTTACTTTATTGAATAGAGTGAGTACTAAGCCCATCAAAAGGGAATTGTTGGTAAACCTTTTTAAGTCTAGAAGAATCCCAAGTAGGTCACAGTTTAGTCCCTTTATTAGAAATGTTATTTTGTTGGTTTTTTACCGTTAGTTTGCGACTTTGCGCGTGCAAAGACAAAATTTTGTGAGATGTGGTTTATGCGTGTCTTTGTGGGATGATCTTTTACTTCAATTTCCTGTCTCAACACTAAATAGACAGTCACGTACTTAAATCATGATTAATTCTTTAATTAATAATTGCTTTCATTTTGTGTGCTTGCCGTGAATTGATTGTATTACTAATGAGTTAAAATATTGTAGTAGAACGAGTCTAATTTGCTTTGTTAAAGAGAAATCAGGAACATTACCATCTAGCACGGAAAGCTCAAATTTTCGGTACATGAGATGTTTTTTATCAGTGGCAATAAGTATTTGGTGTGTATTTGGGGTTTATATGAATTACTTGATTGAATAAGAATGCTTGAATAGTTACTATCCCCACAGGAACTTATTAAAGAGTTTTTACATCCAACTAAAATAGATTTGTAGTCCTCATAATTCTATCTTGAGACTTCAATTGGCCGACGCTTGTTTTTCTGATTAAAATCAACCTGAGGCCCCTGTAAACATTACCAATACAAGTAAAAATAATGTATTGTTAGCAGAACATCTAGTCACATTGAAACTTTCACAGGATAATTTGTTACTAGTAAACTCATGGTATGTCCAATGATATACCTCTTGCAGGAAGATTACGAAGATTACGCCCGTTTCTAGAATTAAGAAAGTTGTCTCTTGCTGATTGAAGCCTGCTTCTAGCGTCGACTATTTTCATTCGTTCGTGTGGCAAATGTTTCGAGCATGAAACTCCGACACTGATCACAGAAGTAATGCATTCCAGTCTTCGTTGAAGCTCATCTTGGATTGCCCTTGTGTCATCCTCTTCTTCTGTGAGAATATCTTCTTCAAGCAATGGGTCTACAATTTGTAAGACTTCGTCAGGTAATGCTTCTTCTGCATGTATATGAAGGTTGCAGCCATCCTTGAACATGCTGTCTGTTGGACTCTTTCCTGTCATTAGCTCAAGTAACAATATGCCATAGCTGTAAACATCACCATCTTTAGATGGTTCACTTCCGACGCCGTACTCTGACATGTAAACACAATGACAATGCTTAGCCACAAAATTGGTGAGTAGATAATATATCGACGAACAACGGACATAATGCTTATACCATATAATGTAGAGAGAGAGTGAGGACTTTTCTAGAGAAATAAAGTAATCATGAGTGAACCACCAGATCAACCGAACCATCACAATCCAATCCTTTCCCCTCCCTCTGATCATGCCACCCCTGTCCCCACCGTCACCTGTCTCCCTGGTTGCTCTCCTGGGAGCTCCGCGCACGTTGGCCTAACCCCAGACTCATCACCCATCCCGCCGCCTATAAACCCCCATCTAAAAATCACTCCACCGATCACAATCGCCTCGCCACCACTAAACCCACAAAAAAATCCAACCACCACCCCTGCCACCTACAAATCGGCCCTCACCAACACCATTGCGACCCCACAAACAAAATCAAACCCCCCCAAATTCCCTATCTTTTCCCCTACCCCCGGGAAAACCACCTCCCGGCGCGATCCCGCTGTTCACCTACCACCGAATGTTCTTTCCTCCTTAAGAGCAATTTGGGAAAATTCTCTAATCATCAAGTTAACGGGGAAATCAATCGATTCCGCTCATTTAGCATCTTCAATCAAGCTCCCGTGGAATTGCAAAGGCAATCTGCAACTTATTGGTCTTGGAAAAGGGTTCTATACCTGCAAAATCGAGTCAAAATCGGATCTTATACGCATCAAGGATAATGGACCTTGGTTCATTTGGCTTGCGTGGTGGAACAAATTGCCACATAAAGCCTCTCTCTTTGGGAGAAACATCCTCCCCAGCCCATCTTGCTCCTTGTGTCCCAACCCTTCTATCCCTGAAACCTCCCTCCATGCCCTGAGAGACTGTTGCTTTGCCTCTCATTGTTGGACTCTCCTTAATGTCCCTGACTCTTTCTTCACTTCCGATCTTCAACCTTGGCTCCTTGCTAACTGTTCGTCTCGCTCCTCTTCCTGGAATACCCTCTTCACTTTCCTCCTTTGGCGTCTTTGGCTTAGACGTTGTGACCTTACCTTCTCCACTCCCAACACTTTTACCCCATCCTCCCTCTGTGCCTCCGTCACCTCCCAGGCCTCTGCCTGGACCCATGCCTCTGACCACACCCGCTCTGGCCCCCTTGTGATTACCACCCCCCTTGATGCCTTTAGCTACTCTTTGAGCTGGGCCCCTCCGCCGCTTGGTTGGCTTAAGGCCAACGTTGATGCGGCCTTTTCCCCCTCCTCCTCCTTTGCTAGCCTGGGGTGTGTTATTAGAGATCCTTCTGGTTCCTGGGTATCTGGTTGGTCCACCCGCCTCCTTGCCCCTAACCCTTTCCTTAGTGAGGTTCTTGCCATTCGTGATGGGATCATTCGCTCTAGAGTCCATGTGAACAATGTCCTGATTGCTTCTGATTGTCTTGATGCGGTGACCTCTATTTTACGCCCCTCCCCCCCCTGTGGTCCGTATTCTAACATTATTCTTGAGTGTAGGGACCTCTTGCAGGACTCTCCCCATTTGACGCTGGTTTTTGAAAAAAAGACGGCTAACCGTGTTGCTGATGCCCTTGCCCATCATTCCTTCTGTGACACCAGTTCCTCGTTAGGCTGCTTTGAGTGGGATTACCCCCCTCCTTTTGTTGTTGAACTCTGTATTTCTGATTCTGTTTTGGCCTGCGTGCCTCTATCCCCAGACCCGCCCCCGTGATGTATTGTAAACTCTTGAACCGTTTATTTTAATTCTAATGCTCCTTTTATCCAAAAAAAAAAAAAAAGATAATATATCGACAAAGTCTTAAACACTCATTTACTATATGTATAAGCAGTAGATATATTATAATTAGAAATCACACTGTTATTACCTGGAGCAGCATAGCCGATTGTACCCTTGATTCCAATTGTACTACTTTGATTCGGATGTTGAGGTTGAGTAAGAAACCTTGCTAATCCAAAATCCCCAACATGAGCGACCATGTCATTATCGAGCAATATGTTGCTTGGTTTCAAGTCACAATGCACTATTGGAGTTTCACACTCATGGTGGAGATAACAGACTGAATGGGCCACATCAATCGCTACGTCCAACCTTTGAGCAAGGCTCATGTTTTCATGCACTCCATGTAACCGGCTGTATAGACTTCCGTTGGGCATGAACTCGTATACCAGTGCTTTAAAATCATTTCTCTGAAAGTCAATGCTGGAACAAGCTGTTATAACGCCTACCAGATTTCGATGACGGACATTCCTCAACGTGTTACACTCTGCCATGAAGCTCTTAGATGCACTGCGGTGTTGCAAGTTGAGAACTTTAACTGCAACCAAATTTCCATCTAAAATCCCCTTAAACACGGATCCAAAAGAACCCGTCCCAAGTAGATTCTCTAAAGAAAAACCAGCCGTTGCTTTGAGTAGCATGTCATAAGACACTTTCATAGTTGCTTTCCCCATCATTGAATCTAATAAAAGAGGTGTGTTTTTCTTTTTGATACATGCCAGGTACAGCCCTGCGGCCCCTACCGCCATGGCGACCGCCCCAACAAGTGCACTGATGATTGGAATGATCCCCTTACTCCTTTTTGTGCGCCGATTCTCAATGCATTTAGGTAATTGTAGCTGTTTAATTCCTCCACAAAGCCTATTATTGCCAACAACAAAGAACCCACTTGCATTTGCAAATATTGAATTCGTTGGAACTGTTCCCACAAAATCGTTGTAAGATAAGTTAAGGTAGTATAATAGTGAAAATTTCGAGAAGAAAGACGGAATTGGGCCAGATAAATTGTTTCGAGAAAAGTCAATTTCTTGGAGGCTAGCCAACGAAGCAAAGGATGAAGGAATATTTCCATGGAAGTAATTTCCATCGATGAAAAGGTATTGAAGGTCAAAACATTTACCAAGATCACTTGGCACGACACCTGAAAACTTATTGTTAGACACTTCTAAGTCTTCTAGGTTACTTTGTTTACTCATTTCCAAAGAAAGGGAGCCTTCCAAATGATTATGAGACAAATCTACAATGAGAAATGAAGCAGACCCTTCAAATAGCTCATTGCTCAAGGTTCCATTGAGTTCATTGTATGCTAAATTCAGGTACAACAAGCTTTGGCAGTTACCAAGGTTTGGAGGTATATTTCCTTCCAATAAGTTGTCATCTAAATAAAGCTCACTCAAGTGTGATAAATTGGCCATGGAATTGGGAATTTTACCTTTTAAATTGTTGGAGTGCAAATAAAGTATTTCCAATTTGTAGAGCTTCCCGAAATTCTGAGGGATAGATCCTGTTAATTTGCAGTTGCCCATCCATAACTGCTCAAGATTGTTGAGATTGGTAATACCCTCTGGAATTTTTCCACTTATCAGAGTATTTTGTATAGTGAACACTTGCAAAGAGGTGGAAAGATTGGCAACAGATTTGGGTAATATTCCAGAAAAATGATTCGGTCCCAAATTGAGGATACGTAATTGACTGCAGTTAACAAGTGTATCTATAAAATTAATGTCGCCCTCCAGGAAGTTCCCTCCAAGATTTAAAATACTTAGGTTATGAAAATTCTCAAAATAAGAAGGAACATTTCCTACAAAATTATTATAACTGAAATCAAAAACTTCAAGAGCTGTGAGGTTTTGGAACGTGATTGGAATTAATCCTGTGAAGTTGTTTCCCTGAATGTTGAAATATTTCAGGCCAGGAATATTGACGCCAACATCTGGTGGAAGTTCTCCATGTAATTGGTTGGTATCAAAGTCAAAAAGTTTAAGGGAGGAGAGATTAAAAAGTGACGTGGGGAGTGTGCCTGAGAGTTGATTTTCTCCAACTTCAAGGAAGATTAAATTTTGCATCCTACCAATGCTGTTTGGGATAGTTCCTATAAATGAGTTTTCATCAGCAGATATTAATAATAAAGAAGTAAGATTTTGTATGATGTCAAAAAGAGACCCCGTAAGATGGTTAACTTGCACAAGAAAGTTTGTTAGCTTCGACAATAATCCTAATCCTGTTGGGAGTTTTCCCTCTAGCTTGTTGTGGGCTAGGAAAATCACTCTAAGGTTAACACAACGAGATATGTTGCCTGGAATTTCACCTACAAGTGTGTTGTTATATAGCCGTAGTTCATGAAGCCTGACTAGATTACCTAATTGACTGGGGATTTCTCCATATAGACTATTATTGTAAAGGTTAATGATCTTAAGGAAGCTCAAGTTTCCTATGAAAGGAGATATGGTTCCTGCCAAACCTCTAGAATTCAAATCTAATACAGTTACTCTTTTATGTTTACGCCCACATTTGACCCCCTCCCAATAACAGTGGTAAATCGAGTCATTCCAAGAGTTTAAAGCACGGTTGGAAGGAACCTGTAGTTGGCTTTTGATGGCCAACAACGCTGTGTGGTCTGTCTCGTTGCCTGAGTAGTCAACACTACGCAGTGCTGAAGTCACTGTAAAATTAAGTATTACGAAAACAAAGATGATTCGAAAGGATGGACTTTCATTTTGGGTCTGGAGGTGAACTGGTCTCATATTCTGTTTTTTTTTTTTTTTGTGTGTGTGTGTGTGAGATGTTCTTGAACTTTATCACTCTTTCATTTATATAGGCTTTTAAACCATAAATTATTCCCTGGAATTGTAGATTGCGGTCTTTGGCTTATAATAGTCGAATATGGAAAGCGCAATGAATAACTTTCAGGCACGCTAGAAGTTGTGTTTATGGTGAATTAAAACATAATTTATTTTCTGGTCTTGTAGATTTATGGAGAATGATACGACATTCAGTGAACAAGTACATTTTTCCGTAGGAAGTAAAGTAGATAACATGTATATTATCTGTAGGAAGTAAAGTAGATAATAAGGTAAAAAGTACTCTTCCGTCTCAATCAATTGTTTACCTTTTTTTTACTATTTATGAGGGATATTTTAATCATAGGTAGACAAATGATTGGGACGAAGGGAGTATTAGTCAAGTAGATAATAAGTATATTAATTTTGTTACTTGGGAAGATTACGCTTTTTTCTAGCATTTAGAAGGCCTATCTTGCTGATTGAAGCTTGCTTGTGGCGTTGGTTATTTTCATTTGATCATGTGGCAAAGGGTTGGAGCATGACACTCTTAAAACTATTCGGAAAAAATACATTCTAGTCGTCGTTGAAGCTCGTCTGATTGCCCTTCTATGGTGGACTTCTTCTCTGAGGACATCGTATTCAAGTTATGGGTCTACAATTTGTAAGCCGTGATCAGGTACTCCTACATTTTGCATATATATGAAGGTTATTGTTTTCCTTGTTGTATGTTGGACTAGTATGATTCACTTCCTACACCGTACTCTTAGCATGTGAAATCATTAACAACTATGAAACTTTGATAATCCAATATCCCCAACATAGGCAATCATGTCATCATCGAGCAGTATGTTCCTTTCAGATCACAATGAATAACTAGAGTTTTACACTCGTAGTGGAGATAATTGAACAAGGCATATTCGTTGATCTGTTTATTTGGTGTAGATAAGATTTTGGTAAATTAATTGTACTGCTAATTTCCTATGAACTGGTTTACTGAATGGAATGCGCTCGACTTCCCAATTCTGTGCAATTCTCGAAGCATAGGAACATTACAGTAGGTTTTTTTTTTTATGTTGGCCAAATAGGTTTTTCATATCTTATCGTGTATCCTTGAATACTTCATTTTTTTAGCTCGATATTATGCCCCGCAATAGCTAATTAAAGCCTACACCCTGAATTTTCATTGTATATGCTGATGTAGTATACTTGTATGTGTCGGATTGGATGCTGTTTAATTTCATCTACTCATCAGAATAGTGAATTAAATCATGACTTACTCCCTGCTTTACAGAAAATGGCAATCTCTGAAGATTTTTCTAGGCAAATTTACAAGTTTTCATTGGCGTTGAAGGCTTTTTGGGTGAGAATTTAATTGTGTTTGCTATAAAATATGAATTATGGAGTACTTGATTGAATAGAATGCAAAGTTGATAATTCTGGCCAACAATGTGGAATTTTTGGAAGCACTTTAATTGAGAGTCTTAGGTTGCTGGTGATTAAGTGGCTTCCTCGCACTATCAATGTGATGATTGTAAATTTGCAAAAGAGAAAAGAGATTAGTGCGTACGCTTGTTAAAAAATAACTAATCTTGCTTAAAACGAAAATATCCATTTTAATGGTAAAACAGATTCAAATACTACCACAGTACCACGTGATGTGATAAGACAAATCTGTTGCTATTAACTTAGACAGCTACTCTTATCATATGTTACCTATTTGGATCTGTTTTACCCGTAAAATGATATTGTTGTCTTAAACAAGAATTTGTTGTTAAAGAAAGACTTCCATTTCTAACTTCTAGAAACATTTTGTTATAGTCAGTACTCAGTAGCTAGTACTAATGTAACTGATAAGAATTCTTTTTTATGTTTTTTCAAGGTGGCTAGATTATTCGTATTATGTTGCATACGCTTATTAAAAACGAGTATGGTACTTGGACACGATTTTCTCTTAAGTTCTAATGAGGCGTGCAGCGTACCTCATATATAACGTGTCTTTTATTTTGGTGCAGTATTTGAAAGCAAAAACTGAAACTTTGCAGGAAAATTAAGTCGATGTTGCATCTTGCTTTCTTGCTGACTAAAGCATGCATATGGATTATTTATCAGCACATATATTAAACGATGGTGGGAAATTGATGCTTGGAGCACCACATTTCGAAACTTATACATAAATTAAAGAGTTTTATCAATTGAGAACTTCTATAAACAAGTTTTAATGAAGTTAGTTTTAAATTCGTGCAAAAAAAATGCACGGGTTGTAATAACATGTGGTATCATTAGATAGAGGGTATCTTGTAGCTGTTTAGTCATTGGAAAGATTAAACACAGCTTGTTATATTTATCAGCACATATAGTTTCAAGTATTTTAAATTCTCTTTAGGTTGTGTAGGGTTTTCATATCCTATCGCGTATCCTTGTGAACTTCATGTTGTAACTCAAAACAGAAGTATTAATTGTAAGATAGTTGAGTCCGACCAATCACACAGACCAATACCTCGATATTATGCTTCATAATAGGTGAGATCGTTTGAGCTACGAGATAATTGCCCACGCGTGGATTTTTATTATATATGCGGTTGTAGTATGCTTGTATCTGCGGGATGAGGAGGGTTTCTCTCCATTTCCTAAAAAGAAATGGAGAGGCCATTTCCTTTCGGTGGTCCAGATTGTATGTTGACGTCATCGAACGGCTTAAAATTAATGGGTAAAAATAAAGTGATAATAAGGTTTGGTGAAAAAAATATTATTAAATGAGTTTAAGAGAGGAAATGGAGAGAAAGAAATGGAGAGGATCCATTTTGCTGCGGGATTGGATGCTCTTCATGTTTTCATTTGTTCATCAGAATAGTAAATTAAATCATGACTTACTTCCTGATTAGTGAATTTTCATTAAATGTGTTTAAGAATGGAGATTTTTCTTAGGCACATTTAGGCCATGTTCTTTTGAACTTAATTTCAGTTCTAATAAGTTCTATTAAGTTCAGTTCAATTTAGTTCCATTCAGTTCGTTCAGTTCATTTCAACATTAATATTATTATTCTTATTTTATATTCTTATTAATATCATTATTATTATATTAATTTGTTTACGATTGTAATAATTGTTATTATATTATTATATTATTTTATATTTATTATATTACTATTATATTTATTAATAATTAATTTGTATTTTTATATTATTATATTTAATTTATTTATTTATTTATTTTTGCAAGGAATTATTGTCCATTCTTATTCATCCATAAAGGGAAATAAAAAAGGACAAAGTTTCCAAAGAAAGCAATATCCCCTAAGGCTAAACTAAATCTACACGAGATTTAGTCTTCCAGCAGCCATCTCATAATATAAGCAAGAGATTTTGCTTAAAATTCGACTACTAATAGTTACTCGAATGACATGTAAAAGTTGTTCATCAGTTCGTTCAAGACCTTTGAAAACTCGTGAGTTTCTTTCATCCCATATATAGTAGCAGGTTGCAGCAATACTGGCTCTCAACCATCCATTTTTCCAATGCCTAACATGCCTTTTGTCTGAGCACCATAAGAGTTCAGTTTCAGCATCATAGCTCTTGTCAGAAAGTTTCAGCCACCTCTGAATGCCATCCCATATTTTGCTGGAGAATTCACAATGAAAGAAAAGATAATTGTGCGTCTCATTATCCTTTTTGCACAGAATGCATCTATTTATAATGGCCAAACCTTTCCCTGCAAAATTATCAATAGTGGTCAGTTTATGTTGAATAGCAATGGAGGTGATTAACCTATGACTAGGATGATGAACTTATGATTCAGAGCAGCAGTCCAAGGGAGAGAAGGGAAGCTGTTTCTGAACCAATAATAGGCATGACTGATACTGAACTTCCCATTGTGAAACCAGGATTTGAGTAAGGAAGTTGCTGCAGTTGTAGAGCCTGCTTTGTTAAGAAGCTCGTCCCTAACAGTGAGAATACTTCTAAGACTCTCAGTATAGTGACTCGTACTTTGCAACCTCCATATGGAGCTATTAGTGAGGTGATATGCTTGAGTCCATTCAAACCAGAGACCACTTTTTTTAAACACAAGAATCCATAACCATTTAGCCAAGATAACTTTGTTCCAAGACAGAAGCTCTTTCATGTTGAAGCCTCCCTCTTGCCATGGAGAACAGATGCTCTTCTAGCTTTTAAAAACCAATCTCTTATGCCCATCCTCAATTGACCAGAAAAAATCTTTACAGAGCTTGTTGATAGATTTGATAATGTTCTTTGGTAAAAATGCAGTGGCACCAAAAGTTGGTGAATCCAAAGATAACAGAATTGAGAAGTTGGATCTCTCGTGCATAAGAGAAGAACTCGGGTGCCCAGTGCAGTAGATAGGATTGAATCTTATGGAATAGCACCCCATAAATATCCACAGTGATCCTAGCAGTGGTTACAGGCAGACCAAGATATCTAAACGGAAATTTACCCTCAGAGAAGCCGGTCTCATGAACAATTTATTTCTTTACAGCAGCTGAGACCCCTCCAAAATATATTTCAGTTTTTTCCGTGTTAGGATAAAGGCCAGACCAGGTAGAGAAGCTCTCAAGGACTTTCAGAACAGCAGTGACAGAAGGAGCATCACCTCTAGTAAAAATCATCAGGTCATCAGCAAAAATAAGGTGAGTGAGCCCAATCTTAGTGCACTTAGGATGATAGGAGATATTAGGAGAAGTACAGATCTTCCTTAAGTATCTAGATAAGATTTCCATGGCAAGAACAAAAAGATAGGGAGAGAGAGGATCACCTTGTCTCAATCCACTCTTTCCTTGAAAGAAGACATGAACAGACCCATTAATCTTGAAAGAGAACCAATAGCTGGTGATGCAACCCATTATCCAATTCACAAAAACCTCAGGAAATTTCAAAGCTTTGAGAATGGCTTGGATAAAAGTCCACTGTAGGAAATCAAAAGCTTTCCTAATATCAACCTTAATCAAATATCTGGGGGTCAGATACTTCCTGCCATAACCTTTAAGAAGAGATTGAGACATCATTATGTTTTCATGGATGTTTATCCCCTTTATGAATGCAGCTTGTTCAAGACCAATGATTTTGGGAAGTATATGTTGAAGTCTTGTAGAAAGAATTTTGCTGATGGTTTTATAAAAGGTAGTACAGCAGGATATAGGCTTAAAGTCCATGATAGTATTGCTGACCTTTTTCTTTGGGAGTAAGGTATTTAGGGGTGCATTAGCTTGTTTGCTAAGTCTACCATGTCTGAAATAGGCCTGGACATTATTATTATTATCATTATTATTATTAATACGTAATTTATTTTCGGAGTACGAATTTTACTCAACTCAGTACTTTTTGTACCAAATTTTCCATTTGTTTACCCTTGACTAAAAAACACCAAATTCAATTGGGATTTTCTACGAGATAACCCCGTGTTTTTTTAAATTCTACGAAATAATCCTGCCCTTTTATTCAACACACATGGTAACCCTATATTCCATATTATCTTATTAGCGTGACCTCTACTTTGCATTCCGTCAAATTGTGACGTTAAGTTAATGATTTGGCCAATTTTTCATGTTGACATGGCAATTATTACTGGACAATTATTAATGAGTAAGCAATAATATAGAAATTCAAATAGAAAAAAACACTTAGCCACTCCCTTTCATTACGATCAAAACACTAATGACACTCATATCTCTCCAAAAATCCTCTCTTACTTCTCTCATATCCAAAGTTTCTGAACCAAAAAAATTCATCTTTCATAGAAAATGTGCTGCTTCTATCCTTATTCGTTTAGGCATTAATCATTATTCCATTTTTAATTTTGTTTCCAATTAATAGTGTATTGAGTAATTCGTATTAGTCTGATTTTATTCTTTGTTAATTGTTGTTATACTTGGCTAAGATGAGGACTTTTAACTCAAAAGATTCGTACTTGGATGGATAAAGATCTTGGGAAGAAAATTAATTAACATTTGTTTTGTATCCATTGTTATTTGTTGTTGTCGTAAAAGAGAAAAATCCTTGTGTTTTTTTGTGATGGATGCAAATGTATTGAACTTAATCTCAACTTTGCCAATATAAAATGGCGGTTTACATACTTTTGTTGCTTGATTGATTTTCATTTCATTTCGCAGTAATGTTCGTTTACTTTGAATATGAAGTTTGAAAATTATCAAAAGGAAGTTGGGGGATGAAGAATTGTGAAAAATGAGAAATCGAGGTTGAAAAAATAGAAGGAAAGGGGGATGTGGGAGATGGGTTAAATTAGGGGGGAAAAATGAACAAGAAATGAATAAAAAGAGAGAGGGGGGGGGGGGGGGTGTGTTTAGTCTATGTCAGAATACAAAATTATTCAAATCATCATACTTAACAATACAATTTGACGGAAAGTAATGTAGAGGTCACGCTAAAAAGTTTTCATAAAGTATAGGATTACCACGTGTGTTGAATAGAAAGGCAAGGTTACCCCGTAGAATTTGAAAAAACACGGGGTTACCTTGTAGAAAATCCCAATATTCTCTTCATCTTCTCTCTATTGTTGAAACCTTACCTTCTTCAACCACCTTAGAATTATTCAATTATGAATGATTATTTGAGTGACGAACATGTATTTAGTTCGTTAAACCTAAATTAATTACTAATTTGACTCTGTCTTTTAATTCTGTTCATTTTTTTTAAATTAGGGTTTATGTCTAAATTAATTAAGGGTTAATAACTAATAAGTGTGGTATGACGGGTTTGTTTGTGTTGGTTATTTTAGTCAGTGGACTGGTCTGCCGGCGTTGGAACAATGGTACAGTGGTATGACGGGTTTGTTTGTGTTGTTACTTTCACTATTGTCGCATTAATATTGTTTATTTCACTACTCCCGTTGTTGCTTCTACCACCCTCACTAATCTCGTTGATAATATTGTTACTTTTACTATTCAAATGAGTGATTACTATCATATAACTATATCCAATATTACTATAATTTTTTTTCTTTACTGACGAAATTACTTTTACTACTTAGGAATGCAATTTTAAGAGAATTATATATTTATATAAATATATTACATATATGCATTAAATCAAATCGAAAGAATTATGCAATATTATATATTATGGAATCTAACTTGAATTATTTATAACCTACATATTATATTTTTGTATGTTAAATAATTAACATTTATATACATCTAATAAACTATAAAGTTTAATAAAATTGCATAGATATTAAATTTAATATATAATTTTATGATGATAATAATTAATACCATAAGTGTGCATGTTTATACTAATTAATTATTTTATCTTAAGGAAATTGACCATATTCTAGTCTTCTATAAATATTTAGGAAAATTACCAGACATCTTCTTTCTTTTAATCAACTTTAAATTGACCATCTTAATTAATTATTTTATTTTAAGGAAATTGATCATCTTAATTAATTATTTTATTTTAGGGAAATTGACCATGTTTAGGAAAATATTTGCATTGAAATCCCTTAATCGGGTTCATCACACGGTGCTATTGATTTAAAAATATATAGTATAATTAATTTGTATAACTTTCTTTAATTACATTGAAGTCCATTGGTTTCTGAATTTAATATATAGTATTGATTGATTAGTTGTAGCTTAACAACCTTCATAACAAACTTGACTAGCAATATAGTTGAAGTTTTGCTGGAGTCCTTATCCTCTTCCTTCCCTCTGCTCGTGATACTGCTCCCGCTTATAGTGAATAAAAAATAAATCGATTTGAACTAAAATTAAAATTAAAGACCTCTAATTAACGCACAAATAACATTATACCTCCAGTGGTACAATATCATCATACAACAAAGTTATATCTTATCGAGCTTATGTGTAATTTTTTTGAGTTTTCTTAAAGTTAATTTTTTTCATGTGCAAGTGAGTTAGTTCAGAAATTTTATGATATAGCTCGACTTCTTTAAAATAAAGCTCGAAAAATTTATTATATAGCTCGGATTCTAGAGCATACAACTGGGTACAACTGGTGGTAGGATTTATTAACTGTAATTAACGCTGATGTGATTTAACTTGATAACATTTAAACTTAAGAAATTTTTGAGAGGGCCAATTACCCTTTCATACGATCAAATTCTTTTTTTTTTTTGGCAACAGTAAAGATAGATTTTTACATTAAGATTTTTATACGATTTTTTTAAGCGCGTACTAAATCCTAAGGATTCATGTGACGTTATTTCGTTATGTGAGTTTTTATGTTGTATTTCCTTTGTTCAATTGAATTATTTACATATTTCATTTTAAGACGCTTCATTTGATTCTTTATATTTTTATTTTTGGTTACGTGCAACCTTTCTAAATAATTATGATCACCCTACTAACCTGCCTATCCCACTTGCTTCAATTAATAGACTATATCACCAATTGTATGTTGTAGAATCCGAGCTTTTAATTAAAGTTTTCGAGTTTTATTTTAAAGAATCTTAGTTATACTGCAAAGTATCTAAACTCATCCATTTAAACATAAAAAAACTCGGAAAAATCACAGTATTTACCCACTTGCTCTAGTTGATACTGACTGTGTTGGTATTTCTAATTAATATAAGAAGTTTTTCCTTTCAAAAAAAAAATTTAAGTCTTCTCATTGGTAAATCTCTCTCTATCGCACTTGTTTTGACATCTCTTTAGTATTTTTGTGAAATGCGGGTTTGGATCGGACAAGGGGTGGCCACGAATAAGCGGATTAGCGGGTTTGGGACAGGTTAGTGGGCCGGACCCATGTAATTTTCTCAAAATGCCTAGCCCGTCCCCGCTTATTTAGCGGGCGGGATGGGCGGGGTTTATCGGACAGGGCGACCCATGAACAGTTCTAGTGTAGATAGGCCCAAATTAATTGCAATATCTGGATTATACGACAAACATAAAAACAACTCTCCTATATGACCGTTTTATTGGACAGGGCGACCCATGAACAGTTCTAGTGTAGATAGGCCCAAATTAATTGCAATATCTGGATTATACGACAAACATAAAAGCAACTCTCCTATATGACCGTTCTATAGCATATGACTGACCCAAAAGAAGAACATCCCATAAATAACATGTAATTTTATGTATATTTTGACTTTATCTTGATAACCTGATATCTTATAATGAAAACCAACATATTTAAATGCACAAATTATCAAAATAAATTATTGGGTTATCAAAATAAAATATTTTTGTACAATTATATTCACTAATTTACTTGGGCTTTGTGTTATTGAATTGGTCTTATGCATAAAATGGTCCTACACAACAATTTGTAAACATAAAAAGTTAAACACAAATTATTAAGAGAGACGGTGTCTCATTAATGTTAGTGAGGGACGTCTATCATAAAAGATACTCCTTCCAATCCACTATTTTCTTTCCTATTTCTGTAACAGATTATTCCGATTTTCTTCCCTATTTCATTTCCCGATTTGTGTGGTCCAAATTCAATAACATGTGGGATATTGTGTTTTTTGTGGTCCAAATTCAATTTCTTATTTCATGTGCAAAAAAAAGAAAGGGGAAGAAAATAAAATAATAAATTGAAGGGAGTACATATTATTTTTATTTTTATTTTTTTAATTAAAGTGTTTTTTATTAGTTATTTCTCGTTAATTGAGTGAGAGACGGTATCAGAGAAGCCCTACCCAAAGTTAAAAACGGGTAATAGATCACAAATTGATAGCGATGGCCAATGGAGAATGTAACCTCCCTGAAAACGTTGGCAAAATGTAAGTCTCTGGATTACTATGACAAATTTCTTATCTAATTCAAGTTTTTTTTTTTATTCAAATTCTTCAATAATTAAGGTTACGCTCTCAAAGATTGCATCTAATTAGATGATGTTCTAATCAAGGCAATGAATTAGCAAAACCCTAATTAGCAAAACCCAGATTTTAGTATTGTCGAGTTTGCGGATCATAAATTGTTTTGGTAAAAATCAACCTTAGGCTCCTTGTAATCCCTAATTAGCAATCGTTAATGACACAGGCAGAATGTGTGTATTTGTGTATTGTTAGCTTCACTTGTAATCACTTCGTAACTGTAAATATTTCGTGACTCGGAATTCGGAAATATCTGATATACTTCCTCTTGCAGGAAGATTACGCCTTTTTTCTCGCATTCAGAAGGTTGTCTCTTGCTCATTGAAGCCTGCTTTTGGCGTCGGTTATTTTCATTATCCGCGTCACAAATGGTTGGAGCATGACACACTCTGGTACATTTGAAGTCCTAATAATTCTCTCTTGCGACTTCATTTGGCGGACGCTTGTTTTCTGATTGTAATCAACCTTAGGCGGTCAGGCCTCTGTAACCATCAGCGCTACAAGTAGAAATAATGTTAATAGATAGAACTTCTAAGCAATTTGAAACTTTCAGAATCATTCTTTAACAATAAACTCATGATATGTCTAATGTTTTACCTCTTGCAGGACGATTACGCCTGTTTCTAGCACCAACAAGGTTGTCTCTTGCTGATTGAAGCCTGCTTCTCGCGTCAACTATGTTCATTCGCTGTTGTGGCAAATGATTTGAGCACGACACTCCTACACTGATCACAGTAGTAATGCATTCCACTCTTCGTTGAAGCTCATCTTGGATTGCCCTTGGGTCTTCGTCTTCTTCAGTGAGATTATCTTCTTCAAGCGATGGGTCCGCAATTTGTATGACTTGGTCAGGTAATGCCGCTTTTGCATGTAGATGAAGGTTGTAGCCATCCTTGAACATGCTGTCTGTCGGACTCTTTCCTGTCATTAGCTCAAGTAACAATATGCCATAGCTGTAAACATCACCCTCTGTAGATGACTCACTTCCGAGCCCATACTCTGACATGTGAACCCAATGCAAAGGCTTAGACGCATAATTGGGTATCAGATATACATAGGCAAGCCTTAGAACATTCATTTACTATGAATCTATGTTAGCTAGGTAAGGTCACTAACTGTGCATGCATGAAGGGGTCTTTTGATGATAATATAGTTATATGATTTTTTTCAGACTAAATATAAATAGGAATAACACGATTATTACCTGGAGCAGCATAGCCTACAGTTCCCTTAATTCCAATTGTACTACTTTGATTCGGATGTCGAGGTTGAGTAAGAAACCTTGCTAATCCAAAATCTCCAACATGAGCGACCATGTCATTGTCAAGCAATATGTTGCTAGGTTTCAAGTCACAGTGCACTATTGGAGTTTCACACTCATGGTGGAGATAGCTGATTGCATGGGCCACATCAATCGCTAAATCCACCCTTTGAGCGAGGCTCATGTTTCCGTCGACTCCATGTAACCATCTGTCTAGGCTTCCATTGGGCATGAACTCGTATACTAGTGCTCTAAAATCATTTCTCTGAAAGTCAATACTTGAACAAGCTGTTATGATGCCTATTAGATTCCGATGACGGACATTCCTTAACGTGTTGCACTCTGCCATGAAACTTTTAGATGCACAACGGTGTTGCAAGTTGAGAACTTTCACTGCAACGGCCTTTCCATCCAAAATCCCCTTAAACACGGATCCAAAAGATCCCATCCCAAGTAGATTCTCTGAAGAAAAACCATCCGTTGCTTTGAGTAACATGTCGTACGACACTTTCATGGTTACAATCCCCATCATTGAATCTGATGAAAGAGGTGATTTTTTCTTTTTGAGACATGCCGGATCTGACCACGATGCTATGGCCACCATCCCAAATAGTGCGCCAACAATTGGGATTATCAATTTAAGGGCATGAGACATTATTCTTTTCTTTTTTCCCGAGCTTTTCTTCTCAATGCACTTTGGTAAGTGAAGCTGTTTTATTCCTCCACAAAGTCTGTTATTGCCAGCAACAAAGACCGCACTTGCATTTGCAAATACTAAGTTCGTTGGAACACTTCCCTCAAAGTCGTTATAAGATAAGTTAAGATAATATAATATAGGAAATTTAGAGAAGAAGGCTGGAATTGGTCCAGATAAATTGTTTCGAGAAAAGTCAATTTCTTGGAGGCTAGCCAAAGAAGCGAAGGATGACGGAATATTTCCCTGGAAAGAATTTCCATCCATGAAGAGGTGTTGAAGGTCGAAACAGTCACCGAGACTATCCGGAATGATACCCGAAAACTTATTGTTATCTAGTCCTAATAATACTAGGTTATTTTGTTTACCCATCTCCAAAGGTAGGGAGCCTTCCAAATAATTAGAAGACAAATCTAGCTCAACAAATCTAGCAGATCCATCAAATAGCTCATTATCCAAGGTTCCATTGAGTTCGTTATGTGATAAATTCAGGTACAACAAGCTTTGGCAATTCCTAAGGTTTGGAGGTATACTCCCTTCCAATTTGTTGTCATCTAAATAAAACTCACTCAAGTATGATAAATTGGCCATGGAATTGGGAATTTTACCTTTTAAATTGTTGGACTCCAGATGAAGTAGTTCCAATTTGTAGAGCTTCCCGAAATCTTGAGGGATAAATCCCGTTAATTTACAGTTGTACATCCATAATAGCTCAAGATTGTTGAGATTGGTAATACCTTCTGGAATTTTTCCACTTATCTGAGTATTTCGTATATCGAGCACTTGCAAAGAGGTGGAGAGATTGGCAAATGATTTGGGTAATATTCTGAAAAATAATTCGATCCCAAAATGAGGGCATGTAATTGGGTGCAGTTAACAAGTGTATCTATAAGATTAATGTCACCTTCTAGGAAGTTCCCTCCAAGAGATAAATAATTTAGCTTATGAAAATTCCCAACATAAAAAGGAACATTTCCTATAAAATTATTATAACCGAGTCCAATAGCTTCAAGAGTCATTTGTAAGGTTTTGGATCGTGATTGGAACTAATCTGTGAAATTGTTATGCTCAAGGTTCAACCATGTGAGTTGGGGAATATTGACGCCAACATCTCTTTGGAAGTTCTCCATGTAGTTGGTTTTCATCAAAATCAAGATATTGTAGGGATGAGAGATTAAAAAAGGATGTGGGAAGTCCGCCGAGAGTTCATTTCCTCCAACTCCAAGTCTGGTTAGATTTTGCATCCTATTAATCTTTGTTTGGGATAGTTCCTGTAAATGAGTTTTCATAAGCATATATTTTTACTAAAGAAGTGAGATTTTGTATAATGTCAAAAAGAGACCCCTTAAGATGGTTAATTTGCACACGAAAGTGTGTTAGCTTCGACAATGCTCCTAGTCCTGTTGGGAGTTTTCCCTCTAGCTTGTTGTTGGCTAAGTAAAACACTCTAAGGTTAACACAACGAGATATGTTGGCTGGAATTTCACCTACAAGTGTGTTGTTATATAACTGTAGTTCATTAAGCCTGATTAGATGACCTAATTGAGTGGGAATTTCTCCATATAGGCTATTATTGTAAAGGTTAAGGATCTTAAGAAAGCTTAGATTTCCTATGAAAGGAGATATGGTTCCTGCCAAACCTCTAGAACTCAAATCTAGTATAGTCACTCGTTTATGTTTACGCCCACATTTGACTCCCTCCCAAGAACAGTGGTGAATAGAGTCGTTCCATGAGCTTAAAACCCAGTTTGAAGGAACCTTTAGTTGGCTCTTGATGACCAACAGCGCGGCATGGTCGGTCGCATTGCCTGGGTGGTCAATGCTACGTAGTGCTAAACTTAGTGTAATATTTTGCATAATAAAAAGAAAGATGAGTAGAAAGGCTCGTTTGTTGCACACGGGAGAAATAAAACTTGGACTTTTATTTTGGATTGGTTTCATTTTGTAGAATTGTCAGCAGTTTAGTTGGTGTGAGATGCTTTTGAAGTTGATCACTCTTTCATATATATAGGCATTTAAATGATGATTTATTCTCTGGCCTACGTCTCGTAGTTAGCCAAGGGTAACTGCACCATCTACTACGGTAAACACTTCACCATTATTACTGTTGCATGATTTATTCTTTGGTCTCATTGCCGAACCTTTTTTCAAGATAATGTTTAAAAATAAAAAAATCAGCAAAATTGTGTCAATTTGAAAGTATTTTACAATATTGGGTCCATGTATGATCGGAATTCAAGGAGCTGGAAAATGGAAGACACGTAACACAAAGACGGCATTTTCTCTATGGACATGGCTAGCAGGCTGGCTTGTTTAATACTCGCAGTTTATTATATATAGTTTGTTGTGTAAACAAATCACGATCCTAAACTGTTTATTAAGTGGAGAGATTGAGAGTGCTTGCACACCACTGATAAGTTCAACTGAAAAGTTCACAGCCTTGAGCCAGTGTGTGGAGAATTAGAGCACATGCGATATTAGGTCTCTTATAATCACCCTCTCCATGCCTAAGGCATTTAGAAGCAAAAATAAACATATGAGAATCAAGCTAAGCACCTTAAATTTTAAGATAGTCATATTAGTCAGTAATTTAAGATGCTGCACCTTAAATATCTAGCATTACCTATTTTTGTTTAAATTTTACTAGTTTTTGCCTTTAGCCAGTGACACATAAAAGATTATGTTTGCTCTTTTTCCGGAAGAATTGACATCATATCACTGCCGTAATTACTCTGGAAAGAGTGTTTATGTAAAGCACTTGTGTTAAATGACTTGATCAACTGTTGACAAGCACCTCAAATTCTTTTGTTTTTCTATTGTTTTTAATGTTCGATGTTCGATACTACACTGGTCCGTCACTCTGTGTACAGTGCAGCGGCGCAGGTACGAATCTCTGTAAGCCATTTTGCAGTTTTATTTTGAAATATGATTAATTTTGAACAAAGAAAACATTAAAAGACTAGCTTAATTTTGTTTTCTATGCAACTACGCCATTTTGGTTGACGTTTGTTCTATGAACCTCACATGTCATGGCGTGTCTTCCTTCTCATATTTTTCTGATTCTAAGCGACACTATTTCGATAAATTTTTGGCCCGTATTTTTTTTTAAAAAAAAAAAAAAAGTTGGTTTCTGGGCCACACACTACAGAAGTTCTTGAAGTGATATTTTTTTATTGCTTTATATGCCAGCCATGGAGACGGTGATTACAAGGGATCTGATATAACATGTTCTCGTATTCTCGACATACTGGCTCATGGCTGTGAACTTTGCAGCGGAATTTGACTGGTACATAAATCTTACCAAACATTACCACTTAGACCGTCGTATTGAGGTGAAATATGAAAATTCCTGAGATGCCTAAAATTTATAAAAAAACAGAGTAAATAATGAAAAGTTATGTGTAGTGTATACATTGGGCGAGATCTAGACTAGTGACTCGATCTATCAACTGTTGACAAACACCTCAAATGCTTGTCTTTCTATTGTTTTTTTAATGTCCGATGCCACTGGTCCGTCACTCTAGATGATGATCATTGTACAATTTGAATTATTGAACTTGTCATCTTCAACACCTGCAGGTAAATGACATTTATTTCAAACGACGCGAAATTGTTGATGATGATTGATGATCATTATACAATTTGAACTAATGAACTTGTCAGGTACTGATCATCATCAACTCTTACGGGTAATGACACAGTTATGTCAAGTACTTGTCATCATCAATAATTTGAATTAATGCACCTTTAATCAAAACTAACTCTTGCCTGTCAGCCGTGGCCTGTGGTTGTTACTTGTTAGAGAATAGAGCATGGTTTAAGGTCAATGTGGCCCAAATTTCACGATTCAAGGACTATCTTGGGTCTCAATCATTTCACCTGTGCCCCAAATTTCACGTTTTCCTATCTTGCCTTGCATTTACACTCCCGCCATTTTCGTAGACAGTTTATCCTCTTAGTTAAAATTGGGTGATCGAAAATGTATTATGTTACTCAAAAGACATTTTAGAAGAATTTTGCAATTAAAATCAACGTTCTTAATTTCTTATATAACAATTGGCAGAATATGTTTCCTCTATACAATTGCTTTGTATTGTTTCTTGTTTTGTAGGTGGATTTTAAATTTATACAAATGATTGCGATGGACGATGGGATGAGTAATACATGGTATCTTTGGTTCGGACTTCAGAACTCTGTAAGCAATTTTCCAGTTTTATTTTGAAATCTGATTAATTTTAATAAAACATGGCATGAAAAGGACTTAGCTTTATTTATGCAAACGTTTGTTCTATGAAACCGACAGGCCGACATGGCATGTGGTGTGTCTTCCTTCTCATAAAGTCCGATCCTAAGTGACACCATTTTGTTAACGACTTAGCTTCTGAGCCACACACGACAGAAAATCTTGGAAGTAAAGACAAGCTTATATACCTTAGGAAGCAGGCAGCTTAACTTGATGCCCCATGTATGATGTTCTCCTATCGTTAGCCGATCTCTTGATCAACATTTCTTCAGTTTTGATCATTCAACTTTTCATAAATACTCCCTACATGTTTGTTACGTATAAGTTTGGCTACTTAAGTAATAAGGTGGTTTTATACTGTATAATGTAAAACGGATACAATTTTATAACTACTTTTTTCCATGTTTATAATTATATTTACGCAAAATCGTCTTAGGAGTATGAAGTTATACTATTATAGGAAACCGTTTCACGATGTCCTATCTTTTGCATAAACATTATTCTAAGTTAGAATAATCTTAGGTTGAGAGATAATCAATACTATATATTAATTCCAGAAACCAAGGGACTTTAATGTAATTAAATAAATCTATACAAATTAATTATACTATATAGTTTTAAATCGATAGCACCGTGTGATGGACCTGATAAAGGGACTTCAATGTAAATATTATATAGTTTTGGTTAAAAGTATAATATAAAGATGCCTTAATGAAGAATATTTATGGAAATTACATTAAATTAAAGTAATTAAATTTAGAAAATACAAGAATATAGTAATTTTCCTTAAAATTAACATGCCCCACTTATGCAATTAATTAGTATCATCATAGAATTATACATTAAACTAAATGTAGTAAAAGTAATAGTGGCAGCAATGAGATTAATAAAATTAATTGTATTAATGAATGTGGGAGTAGTGACAGTTATAATAATGACAGTGAGAGTAGTGAAAGTAACAACGAATGTACTGAAAGTAACAGTGGTAAGACTGGTAACAATGAGAAAAAGTATGAACAATTAAATAACCAATCGACTCAAGAAAATATTTTATTTATTTATATATAAGCCGGATAAAATTAACGGGAATAATGAATTTAACAGAAAAAAAATAGAGGAATTAGTAAAAGAAACAATAGTAACCACGGGAGTAGTGAACATAATGATATTAACAAAAAATGTCGTGAAAGTAATAATATTAATAGCGGGGTAGTGAAAGTGTCTCATAATTTGAAAATAAATTTTACATTTCATCATAATTACAAGATATGCCGTAGAAAAATATATTACAAATAATAAACGTGTGAGTTAGACAACTTCAACATAGTTTATTTCATTGAAAATAAAATTTAATGGTAAATAGAGTTAGGTCGGGCGAGGCCGGGCACCAAACCTATATATTTATATAAATATATAACCTCTTATAATTATATGGCTAAATAGTAAAAGTACTTATGTTAGTAGGGAAAATAATTATACTAACATTGAATATAATAATATGTTAGTAATCACTCATTTGAATACTCAAAGTAAATATATTAGCAAGGGGAGTAGTGAAAGTAATAGAAGCAACAACAGGAGTAGTGAAATTATCAATATTCATGCGACAATAGTAAAAGTAACAATAATTACGGCGGAAGTAGTGAAAGTAACCGTAGTAATAACCAATGTAATAAAAGTAGCAAAGAACAAAAGAAAGCATATATGAACAATTAGCTAACTAATCGATTTAAGTAAACTATTAATAGCGGGAGTAGTGAATTTGTCTCATATTTTATTTCATCGTAATTTTAAGATATGACATAGAAAAATATATTAAAGATAAATTTATGAGTTATGCAACTTTAAAGTAGTTTTATTTAATTGAAAATAAATTTTAGTGGTAAATAGAGGTAGCCCGGGCGTAGCCGGGCACCAATACTAGTGACCACTTAATTTGGAATTCACTTGCATGCAAGGCAGGGTACTATAATGTGAGTTGTCTAACTCAGAAATAAGAGCTGCTTGTTGGAAAGAATTGTATGCATAATAATAAGAAAAAATTTTGTGTCCTTCGGGAGGACCGTCCTCCAGCAATTCATCAAATGAAATATTATAAATGCGTAAGTGTAATTGTGTAAGAAGTATGGTTTTTCAGGACACAAGAATTTTTCTAGTAATAATTGTCAAGGAGTGGGATCTTTTTTTCTTTTTTTTTTCCGGAGGACTCTTGGCTGTTAGCCGTGCTTGTTAGAGCTTGACAAGAAGTTGGAGTACAAGAATTTGAATGTGAAACTTTCTCGTTGTCGTACTCTGATTTCCATATTTGTGAAATCCGAAATTTTATTTATTTCTTTATTTGAATGTGAAATTTACTTAATTAAATAATAATGCTTTATCAATGTGGAATTGTGAATGTGGAATTTTCAGTAGCATTCAGCAGGTTCTGCATTCTGCATTGCTGGTGCAGTGGCTTACAGTACAATCAATAATGTAATTACTCTTGAGAAAATGGAAGAGTTCATTGAATCGATATTTAAGGCCCTGTTCTTTTGGACTTAATTTCAGTTCTAATCAGTTCAGCTCCATTCAATTCAGTTCAGTTCAGCTCAATTCAGTTCAGCTCAATTCAGTTCAGCTCAATTCAGATCAGTTCAGTTCAGTTCATTTCAACATTACTATTATTATTCTTATTGATATTCTTATTATTATTTTTATATTAATGTATTTACTATTGTTATTATTATTATTATTATTATTATTATTATTATTATTATATTTTTATATTTATTATATTACTATTATATTTATTAATAATTAATTCGTATTGTTTATATTATTATATTTATATTTAATACATTTATTATTATCATTATTATTATTATATTTTATTTATTATATTATATTTATTATTTTATTAATATATTTATTATTATTAATATTATTCATAACATATTTATTATTATTATTATATTTAATATTATTATATTAATAAGTTATTATTTAATATTTATTATTTTATTAATATACTCATTATTAATATTATTAATCACATATTTATTATTATTATTATTATTATTATTATTATATTTAATATTATTATGTTAATAAGTTATTATATTAGACCTATTATTATTATTATTATTATATTATTTATTTTTTAGTTATTATTATTAATATATTATATTATTATTAATAATGTTATCATTTATATTACTAATATATTATTATTATTACTTTATTTATTATTATATTAATATTTTATTTTTTATATATCTTATTAGATTATTATTATTAGATTATATTAATATATTATTATTATTAATGAATAATATTATTATAATATTTATTATTATTATTGGTATTATTTTTATTATAATATTTATTATAATATTTATTATTATTATTATTATTATTATTATTATTATTAATATAATCTTTTTATTATTATTTCAGTTTAGTTCAGTTCAGCTCCATTAAGTTCAGTTCAGCTCCATTAAGTTCAGTTCAGTTCAGTTCAGTTCAGACAATTTCAGTCCAAAAAAACAGGGCCTAAGTCCTTGTGTAGAGTCGATATTTAAGTCTATGAGTCCGTCCTATTGTAATTTACAAAGACTTTCACTCTTTATTTTGTTTTGTAATAATTCTACACCTACAGACTACAGTTATACAAGAGTTATTTGCTGTATTCAGAGATGGGCTTGCTCCCTTGTGCAGTCCCTTGTCGCGTTTTGCCTTTTACCTATCACAAATTCTCATTTGTGACGGCCTTACCCGGTGTTTACCTATTTGCTATGCCCGCTTGCAAGGTTGAACTTTTTGAAAATTCCGAACAGCAAGCTATAGTCCTGCTTGAGATGATTAGTAGAAACCGGGAATGCAATGAAAACAAAATTTTGGATTTGCAGAATTTAGGTCAGGTCGAGTTCGGGTCTTTGTCGTCAATTATTATTAAGTTATTTATGGATAATATTCAGTGTGCAACAATAAACGTTTGGATCGAGTTATTTTAGACCAGGTCAAGCTCGGTTCTTGAGTTCTGGTGTTGGGTTAGACGCGAGTCGTGTTATTAGCTATGGCCTGTGGTTGTTAGATAATAGAGCATGACTCTCTGGGTCAATCATTCATTCCACCTGTGCCTCGAGTTTCACGTTTTCCTATATTGCCTTTGCATCAACACTCCCGCCATTTTTTTACACTTTATCCTCTTAGTTACTATTTGACCCGTCTTTTGCTATAGACGGATATATATCCGTCTATAGCAAGACTAGCTGTAAAAAAAATTGGGTGCTCGTAACAACACTCGAAAATGTATTATATTACTTAAAAGACATTTTAGAAGAGTCTTGCAATTAAAATTAACGTTCTTACATAACAATTGACATAGTATGTTTCCTCTATACAATTACTCACTATTGCTTATTGTTTTTTTAGGAGGAATTTAATTTTATACAAATGGTTGCGATGCCCGATGGAATGAGTAACCTAAGGTGTGTTTGGTTGGAACTTGAGAAATGAATTGAAATTGGTTCAATTCATTTTAATGTTTGATTGTAGTTTTTTGGAATGAAGTTAGATATTTGTGAAGTTTAAGTGTCTGTACAATCTCACGAAATATGATACTTATATAGGTATTGAGATAACTCATCCTAAAACCAAAAGGTGGTACAACACAATGCTATATAAAACATCACAAAATCTCATTGAAGACGGCACGTATCCGTTACTTTGGAGTGACGGATACCATTTCCTCTCACAAATGACCCAAATAGAGGAGAGAGGAAAACACATGGGGGTGCCCCCACCTTGTCCCCCTTATCCGGTTTGTGAGTGACATTACCCGTCACTTGCTCTGATCCGTCTTCAGCAAGACTAACTGTATTGGGATCAATATAGCCGAAGTCTTACTCGAGTCCTTGTCCTCTTCCTTCACTTTGTTCGTGATAGATACACCTCTAGCTAGCTCATAGTGAATAAAAAAAATTAAAGAACTCTAATGAACACTAATCTTATTTAATTTAACTGGATAGCATTTAAGCTTGAGAAACTTTTGTGAGGACCAAATATTAATCAAATTCTAAAATAAGACTGTCGTACAACCTTTATTATTATTATTATTATTATTATTATTATTATTATTATTAAGAAGTGGTAATCCTCGGGACCTATAACAAGTACTCAATCCCTGTTATCATAGTACTATTTTTTTTTTTATTAAGTAAGAAAACTAGGTTGATTCTCTAGGATAAGACCAACCTTTCTCATCTTTTCGAATGATGGAGGTAAGTTGAAGCCACCGGCTATCAAACCACCTCGAAAGAGTTGGACATGAATGTCCAATAGAAGCCATGAAGTCAGCAACCTTGTTGGCTTCACGTAGACCTGGCAAAAGCAACCCGACCCAATTGACCCGACCCGAAACCCGAAGTGACCCGAACTACATCACCCGAATGTGACCCGGAAACCCGAATTGACCCGACCCGACCCGAACATGACCTGAGCTTTCTTAACCCGTACTGGCCCAACCCGAAAATGACCTGATCCGAAACCACCAAATCCGAAAATGACCCGATAAAATATAACTCTAAATGAACTGAAAAGACTTGAAATTGATATTTCTCTATTATTCAGTGACCCGAAAATGACCCGACCCGAAACAACCCGACCCGTTTGACCCAAGTTAACCCGAAATCAATGAGAAACCCGAATTAACCCGACCCGAACTAACCCAATCCGAACCCGACCCGTTGACCCGTTTTGCCAGGCTTTCACGAAAGAAATGTTTAATTATCACTTCATCACAAAATGAAATTTTCCAAGAAATTTACCAAGTAGCTCGGATTGAGTTAATAACACATAAATTATCACCCTTCACAATTAACTTTGAGATTTCAAAGTATTTAGCTGCTAAAATATTTTTTTTTTTTAAAAACGAGAGCTTCCACAACAAGGATACTATTAGATGCGCACTTTTTTGCAATGGAGAACGTAAGCTCCCTAAAAAGTGAAAACGTTGGCAAAATGCAAGTCTCTGGATTACTATGAGAAATTTCTTATTTAATTCAAGTTTTTTTTTTTTTTTTAATTCAAATTCTTTTTGAATCTAATTGCACAATTAAGGTTACCTGTAAAATACCATTGCATCTGATTAGATGTTATTCTAATCAAGGCAATGAATTAGCAAAACCCTAATCAGCAAAACCCAGATTTTAGTTATTGTGGAGTTTGCGGATCATAAATTGTTTTGGTAAAAATCAACCTTAAGGCTCCTGCAATCGTTAATGTCACAAGCAGAATGAGTGTATTGTTACTTGTTAGCTTCACTTGTAATCACTTCGTAACTGTAAATATTTCGTGACTCGGAATTCGGAAATATCTGATATACTTCCTCTTGCAGGAAGATTACGCTTTTTTCTCGCATTCAGAAGGTTGTCTCTTGCTCATTGAAGCCTGCTTTTGACGTCGGTTATTTTCATTATCCGCGTCACAAATGGTTGGAGCATGACACACTCTGACACTGATCAGTGATCACCCAAAATTATGCATTTCACTTGTCGTGTCGGTCAAATAAATTGAAGAATTTAGAAAGGTATAATTTATATTTCTGTTTCTTAGTTCCTGCAGTTCATATTGATACTTGTTATCATGCCATAAATTCGATTGGAAAAACTTAGCCATCAATTTGCATAATTGAGATTAGCCTCTCAGAGCACCTGTTTGTGTAGGTCGGTGTCGAATTAATTGTACATTTTATGTGAATGTTATGCTCGTAACACAAGATACCAGGTAGCCTTGATAAAACATAATACATAATTACATGAAGTAATGAAGCACATAACAACTTCCGAGGTTGTAGTCTGACATATGAAGCAAACCACGGAATTGAACAGTCACGATATGAAGCAAACCAGCTAGAAACCTAGCTTTGTGAAAACACAAACATAATTACATGATGATAAGTAGTAGAGTACAAGAGTACATAACATTTTATTAGTCATGTTTACAGCAAACTCACAGGAACTTAAAAGCATTTTACATTCAACTGTGGTACATTTGAAGTCCTAATAATTCTCTCTTGCGACTTCATTTGGCGGACGCTTGTTTTCTGATTGTAATCAACCTTAGGCGGTCAGGCCTCTGTAACCATCAGCGCTACAAGTACAAATAATGTTAATAGATAGAACTTCTAAGCAATTTGAAACTTTCAGAATCATTCTTTAACAATAAACTCATGATATGTCTAATGTTTTACCTCTTGCAGGAAGATTACGCCTGTTTCTAGTACTGAGAAGGTTGTCTTTTGCTGATTGAAGCCTGCTTCTGGCGTCAACTATTTTCATTCGCTGTTGTGGCAAATGATTCGAGCACGACATTCCGACACTAATCACAGTAGTGATGCATTCCACTCTTCGTTGAAGCTCATCTTGGATTGCTCTTGGGTCTTCGTCTTCTTCAGTGAGATTATCTTCTTCAAGCGATGGGTCCGCAATTTGTATGACTTGGTCAGGTAATGCCGCTTCTGCATGTAGATGAAGGTTGTAGCCTTCCTTGAACATACTGTCTGTCGGACTCTTTCCTGTCATAAGCTCAAGTAACAATATGCCATAGCTGTAAACATCACCCTCTGTAGATGGCTCACTTCCGAGCCCGTACTCTGACATGTGAACCCAATGCAAATGCTTAGACGCATAAATGGGTTGTAGATAAATATGCAAGCCTTAGAAAATTCATTTACTATGAATATGTGTTAGCTAGGTAAGGTCACTAACTGTGCATGCGTGAGAGTATTTTAGGTGAAATATTATTACAGGTACTACTTTAGCATTAAGTCGAGCAGATTACTGAGTTTGTGCATCTTAGTCTTTTGATGATAATATAGTTATATAATTTTTGTCAGACTAATTATAAATAGGAATCACGCTATTCTTACCTGGAGCAGCATAACCTATAGTGCCCTTGATTCCAATTGTACTACTTTGATTCGGATGTCGAGGTTGAGTAAGAAACCTTGCTAATCCAAAATCTCCAACATGAGCAACCATGTGATTGTCCAGCAATATGTTGCTTGGTTTCAAGTCACAGTGCACTATTGGAGTTTCACACTCATGGTGGAGATAGCTGATTGCATGGGCCACATCAATTGCTACATCCACCCTTTGAGCAAGGCTCATGTTTCTGTCGCCTCCATGTAACCATTTGTCTAGGCTTCCATTAGGCATGAACTCGTACACTAGTGCTCTAAAATCATTTCTCTGAAAGTCGATACTAGAACAAGCTGTTATGATGCTTATCAGATTCCTGTGACGGACATTTCTTAACGCGTTGCATTCTGCCATGAAACTTTTAGATGCACAACGGCGTTGCAAGTTGAGAACTTTCACTGCAACGGTCTTTCCATCCAAAACCCCCTTAAACACGGATCCAAAAGATCCCATCCCAAGTAGATTTTCTGAAGAAAAACCAGCCGTTGCTTTGAGTAACATGTCGTAAGACACTTTCATGGTTACAGTCCCCATCATTGAATCTGATGAAAGAGGTGACTTTTTCTTTTTGAGACATGCCAGATACAGCCCTGATGCTATGGCCACCATCCCAAATAGTGCGCCAACAATTGGGATTATCAATTTAAGGGCATGAGACATTATTCTTTTCTTCTTTCCCAAGCTTTTCTTCTCAATGCACTTTGGTAAGTGAAGCTGTTTAATTCCTCCACAGAGTCTGTTATTGCCAGCAACAAAGACCGCACTTACATTTGCAAATACTGAATTTGTTGGAACCCTTCCCTCAAAATCGTTATAAGATAAGTTAAGATAATATAATATAGGAAATTTAGAAAAGAATGCTGGAATTGGGCCAGATAAATTGTTTCGAGAAAAGTCAATTTGTTGTAGGCTAGTCAAAGAAGCTAAAGATGATGGAATATTTCCCTGGAAAGAATTTCCATCCATGTAGAGGTATTGAAGGTCAGAACAGTCACCAAGACTATCTGGAATGACACCCGAAAACTTATTGTTAGTCAGACCTAAGAGTTGTAGGTTGTGTTGTTTACTCATTTCCAAAGGTAGGGAGCCTTCCAAACGATTATAAGACAAATCTAGTTCAATAAATGTTGCAGATCCTTCAAATAGCTCATCTCCCAAGGTTCCATTTAGTTCGTTATGTGATAAATTCAGGTACAACAAGCTTTGGCAATTCCCGAGATGTGGCGGTATACTCCCATCCAAGATGTTGGCATCTAAATTAAGTCTAGTCAAGTATGATAAATTCCCCAAGGAACTAGGAATACTACCTTCTAATCTGTTGCCGCCTAAAAAAAGCAGTTCCAACTTGTGGAGCTTTCCAATATCCCCAGGAAGAGATCCTGTTAAGTTGCAGTTATCCAAAATTAAGGCAGCGAGATTTTTAAGATTGGTAATACCTTCTGGGAATTTCCCACTTATCATCGGATTGTTCTGTATATCGAGCAAATACAAAGAGGTGGAGAGATTGGCGATAGATTTGGGTAATATTCCTGAAAATTGATTTCCTCCCAATTGTAGATACGTGAATTGGGTGCAGTTAACTAGTGTAGTTATAAAGTTGATATCACCCTCTAGGTAGTTGTCGCGAAGAGATAAAAAAGTTAGGTTATTAAAATTCCCAAAATCATATGGAGCCCTTCCTGTAAAATTATTACCACCAAGTCCTATATATTCAAGTGCTGTGAGGTTTAGTATTGTGAGTGGAATTGATCCTGAAAAGTTGTTATTCTCAAGGTTGAGCGATTTCAGACGAGGAACAGTGAAGCCAATACTTACTGGAAGTGTTCCCTGTAGTTTATTGCCAACAAGTTCAAGTAATTGAATGGAGGAGAGATTGAAAAGGGACGTGGGAACTGTGCCTGAGAGTTCATTTTTTGAAAGTCCTAATTCAATTAGGTTTTGCATCTCAACAATGCTGGTAGGGATCGTTCCTGTAAATGAGTTGAAATAAGCATCTATTGTTACTAAAGAAGTAAGATTTTGTATGATGTCAAAAAGAGGGCCCCTAAGATTGTTCTGCGTCACATAAAGGTAATTTAAATTTGACAATGCTCTTAATTCTTGTGGGAGTTTTCCCTCGAGTTTGTTGTAGCTTAAGGATATAGTTTTGAGGTTGACGCAATTAGATATATTAGGTGGAATTTCACCAACAAAGATGTTGTTATCTAGCCATAGTTCATGCAGCCTAAATGTATGACCTAGTTGTTTGGGGATTTCTCCATGTAGACTATTATTGTAAAGCTTAATGATCTTAAGAAAGCTCAGGTTTCCTATGAAAGGAGATATAGTTCCGGACAAACCTCTAGAACTCAAATCTAATACCGTCACTCTGTTATGTTTACGCCCACAGGTAACCCCCTCCCAAGAACAGTGGTGAATAGAGTCATTCCACGAGCTTAAAACCCGGGTGGAAGGAACCAATAGTTGGCTCTTGAAGGCCAACAACGCCGTGTGGTCGGTTTCGTTGCCTTGGTAGCCAACACTATGGGATGATAAAGTTACAGTAATACTTTGCATTACAAAAACAAAGATGAGAAGAAAGTCTGCCTTGTTACATAGGGTTGAAATAAAACTTGGACTTTTATTTTGGATTTGGAGGTGGATTGGTTTCATTTTGTATAGTTGTGTGCAGTTAGTTGGTGTGAGATGCTTTTAAAGGTGATCACTCTTTCATTTATATAGGTATTTAAATGACGATTTATTCTCTGGTCAACGTCTCGCGTAGTTAGTCAAGGGTATTTGCACCATCTACTACGGTAAACACTTAACCATTATTACTGTTACATGATTTATTCTCTGGTCTCATTGCCGAACCTCTTCTCAAGATAATGTTTAAAAAATAAAAAAATCAGCGAAATGGTGTCAACTCGAAAGTATTGTACAATATAGGGTCCATGTATGATCGGAATTCAAGGAGCTGGGAAATGGAAGACACGCCACACCTTGTGGCATTTTCTATATGAAGACGGCAAGCAGGATGGTTTGTTTAATACTCGCATCTTTACTATATATAGTTTGTCGTAAACAAATCACGATCGTAAACTGTCTATACAGATGTTTGATCTTGTTCCTGGCCTGCATTGCTGGAATTATTAAACGGAGAGATTGAGAGTGTTTGCACGCCACTGGTAATTATTCTCCACACTATATTGATTCTGATATGTTTATTTTTTGCTTTTAAATGACATAGGCATGGTCGCATGGAGAGGGTGATTATAAGAGATCTAATATCGCATGTGCTCTAATTCTCCCCACACAGGGGCTCAAGCCTGTGAACTTTTCAGCAAAACTTAACTGGTACGTAGATCTTATAATACATTACTGCTTAGACTGTCGTCAGGTCCAAACTATTCTGACATAGTGACATCAGTTTTTCTGGTTATGTATGTTCAGCAATACAATCTTGATAACTCGATATCAATGTGCAAATTGGACGGTTAGTGATGATGCCGGTGGCTTACAAATATGAAACAATGACTTGCAATAATGAATTGTTAAGGTGTAACAATTCCGAATGACATGAAAAATTGTGGAAGATGGCCAGTAGTCAGTTTTTAAGGTGTTGCACCTTAAATATCTATCATTACCTATTTTGTTTAATACTCCTTCCGGTCCCGGTCATTTGTTTACCTATTCAATTTATGCGTGTCTCATTCATTTGTTTACCCTTTTATAATAGGAATATTTTTTATTTATCCAGTTAAATCCGATGTATGTTCCTATTTCTCGTTAAATCATGACTTGTATATACCATTTATCACGGTAAGATTAAAGTGCGATTGTTCCAGGCATAGACTTTGTGGCATTCATATTAATTGAATAGCCCACCAATATGGAAGTCTTTGTAGCACTGATAGTCGTGACAGACAAAGACACTGGCCCCTTAGCGGAACTGCGGAAGAGACGATGTTAGTGTCACTGCCAGTCCGCCTCTGCCACTCAAGGAATGACTTGATAAGTAGTTACATTACATCCTAAACTACTTGAGGTCAATGCATGTTACATCCAAAATGTGCCCCATGTATGACTTTCTCCTACCGTTTGATCAAAATTTCTTCAGCTTTGATCATTCAACTTTTCATAAATACTTCCTTACATGTTTGAATCACGCGCTATTAGTATACTGCCTGTAAGGTTTTGAAAAGATTAATTGTTAGTGATGATTTTCAATGAGTACAAACATATTCTTATATACTATTAGGGTTTTTTGTCAATAACTACCTTATATTTAGGGGTATTTATAAAAATACTACCTTATATTATTTTTCTTGTTTTAGACTACCTTTGTTTTCTCATTTTTTGGTCAAGTGATCATCGCCCCAGCTGGTAGTCGAACCTGAGACCTCTCAACTCCTGCATTTCTGCAAACTTCAAGGTTTAACTCAGCTACCACTGGACTAACACCACTTGGTTTTACATCCTTATTTTTGTTCAGGCAATCAAACCTTTAATCAGATTAGTTTCGGAACATGACATTAGACCTTGTTCACTGTCCTTGTACATAGTTGATACTTAATCCAAAGGCAGAATTTTTTTCGTTGGTATTGTAATTGAGATGATAATATGGTCCGATTAATTATAATGAAGTGACGAGAAACTGTTTTCACTGATTGTAATGTATAATTGGTCACTTGGACTTGTATAACATTCCTCAAGTCAAGTCTTCCTTCCACACATCAAGTTTCATCACTTGTAAATTTGAAATATTCCAATTTTGTGGGGGTGTGTTAAGGTAAGGGTAGTTTAGGTATATTGCATAAGTCCAAGTCGTAATGTCGTATATAGATCGGGTTTTATAAAATTCGTTAGCGTACTCATTAGTAGGTGGCAATTTTTTTAGATTAAGTGATATTTAAGGTGGTTATTTGTAAAAATGAACATAAAAGGGAGGTATTTGTAAAAACTTGTGTGTACATAAAAGGGGGTTATTCACAAAAAAAACTCTTTATTGATTGATTTTGCTATAATCATCTTCATCTCCTTTGATGATGAGATAATCATATCTTCATTTTACTATGTTGCTGATTATAAATATTGTTACATTACTTTGATTACTTTTTATTACTTGTTGGCTTGCAGAATGGAGAATGTTGTTCTTCGAATGAATTATTCGGGTAATTACGTCGATGTTAAAATAGATGATACTAATAAAACTGTAATGTTGGATGTGATTAATGATCTATGCGACGAGGCCGAGAAACATAGGTTTACTTTGCTCAGGCATCCTTCCTTAAGTTACAACTATAAAATATTAAAATGGTCAGGAACATTTACTGGGCAAGAAAAGAGTAATGGCTATGTGAGGACGATGAATAAAGGAATTAGTGGAGGGGAGCTGTGAATTTGGAGGAAAAAAGTTATTAATCCACAGGAAAAAGTTATTAATCCGCGTAAAAAACAACATAATAATACACTAAATTGGCAATTATGACATAAATGTTAACTTGGGTCATGTATTATTAGTCACTAACAAAATATAAGGGTATATGAATGAGATTTAGAAATGATAAGGGTATATGGTAGAGATTTGAAAAATATAAGTGTATATGGTACGCGTGTGGATCCTCTCCAGAACTAGAGGGTCCACTTCCACCCTCCTCAGCTTACACGTATACAAGATACAAATCAAGGGCTATGATGGGCTTTTTATTTTCCAGCCTATTAAATTAAACAAGAACATGATCATCTCTAATTCTCCATCTAAACTCCCAAACTTCATACAATCTACCACCTTATCTATCAATGGCTGCCACCAGAACCATCACCGAGACACCGAAGTCTCGCCGTTACCACCGCTACGAAAAGCATCATCCCCAAAATGCATCTCCTTCATCTCCAACCCACATTCCATGACAAATTAAATTAATTTCCACCATTTACAAAGTTCTTGGTTTCATCTTCCTCCATTTTATCAATGGTGATCTAAAAAATTGTATTATACCCTTGCCAGCATCACAAATACCCACCCCTTGAGATCCACGGGAAAAGCACCAGACCGTCACCTCGTCCCCGGACCCTCATACTGAGAAAAGCCGTCATTATCCATCACTAATTTCCACCTCGCGTCACCGTTAAATTTAATTTCATAATTGAAGAATCGAGTCGCACAAATTAATGTAATGTTTTGATAAATTAGACTAATTGTTTGATATGAGAATTAAATTTCATAATTGAAGAATTTGAGTGAAATTTAATTAGGTTTTAGGAGGAAGAGAAAGATAAAATTAAGGTTTTTTTTGTAGAAATAAGGGTAGTGTTTTGAAACATTATGAAAATATGTATGTGAAAGAGTAAATGTCCTATGTGAAAGAGCAACACCCTTAATTTTTTAGGTTCTACACTGGCTTTAAACAAGCTTAGACCTGACAAGATTGACCCGACTAAAATAACCCAATCCAACACCCAATTAAGGACCCGATATTGACTCATAATCCGACCCTAATTTAATTACTCCATACAATACTATATATCCTAAATAACTTGGTAATAACTAATAACCTACCCGAATTGGTCCGGTCCGGTCCGATCCGAGTCCTGTTAAATTTTGACTTGACCCTGACCCGTTAACCCGTTAACTAATTCGGTAGATCTAGACAAGCCCAACATAACGCTTCATTTTCCGAACCAATCTGGAACATATCTAAGCTAGATCACAAATGATCACTCGAACAAGCTGACACAAACAAAGGAAAAGGAAGAACACCATGGAAGAAGATTTAACTCGGAATTGGAATCAAGTGTCGCCATATGAAAAATTATTGAAGGTGCGCATCTTCTTTTTTTATTATTTTTATTTGATTTGAAGACTAAAAATTCTGCAATTTTCGAGTAAACGATGGTAGATTCTCAAAATTATTTAGAATTTTTATTTAGAACTTTATCGATAAATGTGGATGTTATTATGCTCAACACAAGAAACCACCTGAAATTGAGGTTATTGCTTCTCAGAGCACTCGTAGATACTCCCTCCGTCTCATTCATTTGTTTACCTTTTTTTATTCTTATCTTTGTGAGGCGTATTTTATCGAAGCTAAATAAATGAATGGAACGGAGAGGGAGTATTATTTTGTGAAGGTCAGCATAACACAGGAAATCAGTATGGTAGATTCGTAATCTTAATAATACAATACTTAACAATTTAATACTAGCATTTTACATTCAAGTATGGTAGATTCGTAATCTTAATAATTTTATCCTGAGACTTCCTTTGACGGTCGCTTGTTATCCTGATTAAAATCAACCTTTGGCGGTCAGGCCCCTGTAACCATCAGCGATACAAGTAGACATAATGTTATGTTTGCAGAAATTCTAATAAAATTGAAACTTCACAAATAATTCGTTAACCGTAAACTCATGATATGTCTAATGTTATACCTGTTGCAGGACGATTACGCCTGTTTCTAGCACCAACAAGGTTGTCTCTTGCTGATAGCAGCCTGCTTCTAGCATCGACTATTTTCATTCGCTGTTGTGGCAAATGATTTGAGCACCACACACCGACACTGATCACAGCAGTAATGCATTCCACTCTTCTTTGAAGCTCATCTTGGATTGCTCTTGGATCTTCGGCTTCTTCAGTGAGATTATCTTCTTCAAGCGATGGATCCACAATTTGCAAGACTTGGTCAGGTAATGCTGCTTCTGCATGCATATGGAGACTGTAGCCTTCCTTGAACATGCTGTCTGTTGGACTCTTCCCTGTCATTAGCTCAAGTAGCAATATCCCATAGCTGTAAACATCACCCTCTGTAGATGGATCACTTCCGAGCCCATACTCTGACATGTGAACCAAATTCAAAGGCTTAGACGCATAAATGGGTAGTAAATATTATAAGTCCAGCAGATTGCTGAGTTTGTGCATCTTAGTCTTTTGATGATAATATAGTTATATGATTTTTGTCTGACTAATTATAAATAGGAATAACCCTATTCTTACCTGGAGCAGCATAACCTATAGTGCCCTTGATTCCAATTGTACTACTTTGATTCGGAAGTTAAGAAATTGGGAAGTTTGTTTGTTTACCTTGAAGAAAAACGCTCGCCGGAGTAACAACTCTGAAAATTAGAAGACAAAGAAGCCCTTGAAAGTTTAGAGGAAGAAAATTTTGGAGAATGAAATTGGTGGCCAATTTCACGGGATAACTGCCCTATTTATAGGGAAAAGCCCATGGAGAAGGACCAATCAGAGAAAAGCCCATGAAGCGTCATCCAATCAGCGAACAGACACGTGTCGGACATGCAACCACGGGATGTCAATCGTTGCAACAGTTGAACGTCAATCAATGCAACAGTGACCAAACGTCTTCAACACGCCCATTCATATCTCTCCGCCTATTCACCTTCCTCAGCAAAATCCCCAAGCATCTGTCCTCCGCCGGCCACTTGATCAACCAAGCTAGATAACGCCGGCCGGGGGCAATCAAAAACAACCGGCACTCTCAACCCTGGTCTCGGCCAGCGTCATTTTCTTTTCCACATCGGATGCCCTTCACACATACATGTGGAGGGGGGATATGGTACGGCCTAAGCAGAACCAAGCCGCAGAAGAGGCCGCCGCAGAAGAAGCCGTCGAGAAAATTTTTACAAATTACTTGCGAGAATATACGCTCGAACGTACATCGGAGCCCATACCACGGCATAGACTACGCTGGGGGCAAATTGATGGGGCATATTCTGCACCGCTGACCAAGTCAACACACTGAGCAAGGTCAAAGATACCCACAGCAAGTCAACAACTTAGACCGCCTAGCCGATGACCCCATCGGCTGTCACTGGTCTCGGCATGGCAACCTGCCAGCCGGGACACATACCCGCGTACTCATATCCAAGACCCCTCGGCGGTGTGTCAACAGGGCCCGCCGGCCTGCCATAGGTCCCTCGGCCGAGGGGTAGATCAGTCTTTCCACCTGCTAGCCACTTGGCCACTTGGCCACTACGTGACAAAAGGTGAAAGCCTATAAATACTCCTCAACCTTCATTGAGGAAAGGATCCACAACTTAACCTAAGAAACACTATTCATCTGGTATTATCTTCCTTATCTCTCTACAATACATACCTAGCCAAGTAACACAGCTTAATCCTTTAAGTTTACTGACTTGAGCGTCGGAGTGAGTACGCTTGGCATAAAGCCAAGCCCTCAGTTCGTTCATTGTTGCAGGAGAGGCCGAGAGGAACGATTAAGACAAGAAGGGTTCAACTCAAGACATTATTCTACAAGCCACGGGTGGTAACAATACTTGCTCTGGAATTACACCCGGAACAATTGGCGCCGTCTGTGGGAAAGACACTAGAAGCTAGTCACATTCATTCCCAAACAAAAAACCAACAAAAACCCACCCAAAAAGCTAAGAAAATGTCGAAACAACAAGACGCGGTCGTGACCGACGAAACCGCATTCTACCAAGACGATACCTTCAACAATTCTGGAGTCGTGCAGCCCTCCACCGGCGGAGTAATCCAACCGGAGTTCGGGATGCCAATAATACCAGACACGCCGCCCGACCAACCAGGTCACCATCATGGGACATGTGGTTGACGTAGCAAAACCGAAAATGCTCCTGGACCTAATTAGTAATACGCCCGCTCACACTGTCACGCCGACAAGAGCGGCGGAGCTCGTCCAGAGACCAGGGCCCAAAATGTGACTCGAGAAATTTGAACGGAGCACTAGGAGAAGTCGACCCAGTCAAGTCGCCGGGGGAGCCCAAAGTGGGCTTGGTAGACCTAAGTCCTTCCCGTACTCATGGGAGGACAGCGTCCCCGCAGCACGAACGAGGCTTACCCCAAAGGAGCCAGAGGAGTCCGACTCAGCAGAGTTGGAGGAGAAGTCCGAGTCGAAGAAGGAGTCCCTCCCGCTACGAGGGGAGGAGCCGGATTAGGAATACGAGGAGCCGATCGCCGCGTATAGTTCGACACGTAGTCAGACAGCCCCTCAGCGCCTACGTCCTAGAAATCCAGGTGCCAACCAAGCTCAAGCTACCACCTCTATCATACAAAGGAGATAGTGATCGAGCCGACCACGCTGAGGCTTTCGAGTCTTACATGTCGGTATGGGAGCAGCCCGATGAGGTCTGGTGCCGAGTTTTCCCAACAACTCTACATGGGATGGCTCAAAGTTGGTACAAAGGGCTTCCCGACGGCTCGGTGTACTATTACGCCGACCTAAGGGACGCCTTTCTAGCCCAGTACTCTTGCAATAAGAGGAGGGCCGTGGAGACGTCGGACCTCCTAACTATCAAACAGGAGGGGGGCGAGTCTCTACGAAGCTATGTGAAGAGGTTCGACGGAAAGGTCCAGCAGATTCGAGAAATTAATCCCGAATTGGCGGCTTTTGTGATGAAAGGCCTCCCAAGGGGAGAATTAAAAATGAGTTCATCAAGTGCGGAGGCCTGGGTTTGACGCGCGCCCAGGAAGATGGCCGACCAAGCCATCAAGGTAGAGGACTATCACAAGACTTGGGTAGGCCCCAGCAAGGCCGAGCACTCGAAAAGAAGAGCGCCGGGAGGACAACCGGATGAAAGACGCCGTGACAACAACGGGTCACGGTCCGAGGAAAGACGCCGTGAGAATAATAGGTCACGGTCGGACAAATCTGCCAGGAAACAGGACTCGACGGGCGCCGGGTGGAGTTCAGAACGTACCACCGGAGGCGGTATAGTGATAAAACCCCTCTCGTCGTATCGGGCCGAGGTCTTCGCCCGAGCAAAGACGAGGGATGAAGTGGGAGAGACCCCCAAGCCAAAAAGTGCGGTGACACGAGCCGATCGTGAGTACCACGGCCACACCGGCCATCTAACCAACGATCGCCAGCATCCGAAGAATGCCATTGAAGAGCCGATCCGGAAGGGGAGCCTCGGCAAGTACGTTGCCAAAGGCCAAAAGACTGACGCCGACAGTTCAGGTAAGAAATCCGTTTTCGAACGGATAGGAGTGATCCATGTTGTCATCGGGGGCGACGAGAACGGAGGGTCCGCTCATGGGCATAAACGGCACCTGAACGAGCTATATCAGGTCATCAACTTTGTGCCCAACACAGCGACCCCTGCTTCCAACATCCCCGATATAACCATCGGGAGGAAGGAATACGAAGGAGTCATCGCTCCTCACAGCGACCCACTTGTGGTCAATTTGGACATATCCAACCACCTGGTCAAGAGGTGCCTGATTGACACAGGCGCGTACACGAACATCATGTTCAGGGAGTGCTTCCTCACCTCGGCCGAAAGTCAAGGACTTGAGCCCCCGCACCAACCCACTATACGGCCTTCTTCTGGGGCCTACTGGTACCACGGGATCAATCGGACTCCGGTGACGTTCGGCGAAAAGAATGCGGCTAAGAATGTCTTAGCTGAGTTCGTGGTCATCGACGGCTCGTCCGCCTACAACGTTCTCATAGGCCGAGTCACCCTGAGCGAGGCTGACGCAGTGATGTCCATCCGGGCCCTAACACTGATGTATGTCTCGGACCGGGGGGAAGCGCATAAGCTCGTCTCCAAAGACGACAATGACGAGGTGGTCAACGTCCAGATAGCCGCCAGAGGATGCAACATGCAATCCCTCAAAGTAGCAAAGAAATCAGAGAAAGGGAAAAGTCTATCCTTACAACAGGAGGGCGACCTCATGGATGTAGCTAGCGGCTGACCGGGAAGGTGTGCCTTTGATAAGTCATTAGGACGCTGGTAATCTCGGGAAAACTCTGTGTAGCGGCGGAGGTGTCCAAAACAGATGTGGGCACCCCGACGCATGTTTTTATCTAAATGAAAAACCATCCAAGTCTTCCATCAAAACGTTCATTCTCCCCATAGTCACTAGGAAGCAGCACACGCCGGCTCACACTGTCATACCGACAAGAGTGGCTGTCTCTATCAGTAAGCAGACGTCAGCTCACACTGTCATACCGGCAAGAGCGGCGGTCTCCATCAAGAAATAGGCGCCGTCGCAGTCACCCCAAGTAGTAGACGACACGGCTGTCACCCCAAGAGGTGGGACGCCGTCGCAGTCACTCCAAGTGGTAGACGCCACGGCAGTCTCCATCAAGAAATAGGCGCCGTCGCAGTCACCCCAAGTAGTAGACGCCACGGCAGTCACCCCAAGAGGTTGGACGCCGTCGCAGTCACTCCAAGTGGTAGACGCCACGGCAGTCTCCATCAAGAAATAGGCGCCGTCGCAGTCACCCCAAGTAGTAGACGCCACGGCAGTCACCCCAAGAGGTTTGACGCCGTCGCAGTCACTCCAAGTGGTAGACGCCACGGCAGTCTCCATCAAGAAATAGGCGCCGTCGCAGTCACCCCAAGTAGTAGACGCCACGGCAGTCACCCCAAGAGGTTTGACGCCGTCGCAGTCACTCCAAGTGGTAGACGCCACGACAGTCATTAACAGGAAGAAGATGCCGGCTCACACTGTCACACCGGCAAGAGCGGTAGTCTCCATAAAGAAGCAGACGCAACGGCAGTCACCCCAAGAGGTGGGACGCCGTCGCAGTCACTCCAAGTGGTAGACGCCACGGCAGTCTCCATCAAAACGCCTTAGAAGCGTTACACAGTTGAGGAACGCACTCTAAACTGCCTCGGCCAAGCCAAGGCGGAGACAAGGGAGACACCCAATCAATAACAAAAAAAAAAATCAGACAAGGACGAGAAAAGACCTCGGCCGAGCCAGAGACAAAGTGAAAACGTTAAGTACAGATTGAGACGCTCAACTATTAGCACGAGAAAAAGGAATGAGGTAAAGACCTCGGCCAGGCCGGAGGCAGAAGAAACGAGCTCTTATTAAATATGTTCAACAAATTACAAAAAATACAAACGACGGCCGTCCCCATAAGGGTCAGCCAAAAGACAACCTGCCCAAGTTGTACAAAATACAAAAACGGAAAGGCAAAAGGGTACAGACATCATCTCCCTACGTCTGTTGCTGCTCGCCATCAGCAGTGGTAGAAGCGTCTCCTTCGATGGGCAACCCAGCGGCTTTCCTGGCAGCCTCAGCTTTAGCGGCCTCAGCCTTTGACTCGGCAGCCTCGGCTTCCCTCATTCTCTTGGCCTCCTCATTGGCCGTCTTTGCCTTCTCAGCAAGGGCCGCTGCCTCCTCGGTCGCCTCCTGCTCTATCTTCACCCTCACGGCCTCCTTGGCCCTCTCCTCCACGGCCTTCTCCTTAGCTTCGAGCTTGTCGTCAAACAGCTCGTCGAATTTGCTCCACGGAAAAGAACCTTCAAGAGGGAAGAGCTCCTCAATTACTTCCCTGGCAGCTGCTTCGGCCAGATCCCGGAATTCGGAGCACATGTGAGGGAGCATTTTGGTTTGGAGCATCTCAATGTCGTCCTCCTTTTGCCTGATGATGGCCTCCTTGCTCCGAATCACCTTCCCTTGGATCTGAAACCGTTCCCGGAATTCATTCCTCTGCTGGAAATAGAGGTCGGCGTGCCTCTGAACGAGGTCACACTTCGCCACCAGCTTTGCAACTTCGGCCGCAGCAGCCTCGGCCTTGGCTCTCTCAGCAAGGACCTCCTTTTCAGCGTCCTCCCTGATCTTTCTCTCAGCCAAGAGCGCCTTCTCGGCCTCCCCCCTAAGCCTCTGCTCATTGAGAAGATCAAGCTTCGCCTTCGTGGCCACCTTCTTAGTGGCATTAAGCTCAAAAGCGGATTGAGCCATGGCCTTCTCCTGCTCCATGATACGAGCACCGGTCAGCTCGTTCCACCTCGCCAGTCTCTTGACTAACCTCGCGCTTTCCGCCACAAGCTGAGAGGGGGAAACCTTCTGGGATGAAGAGTCAGTAGCGACGTTATGATCACCAGCCTGCGGACGGGAAAGGGAAACCTTCTGGGATGAAGAGTCAGTAGCGACGTTATGATCACCAGCTTGCGCGGGGTTCTCCTCCACCTGCTGCTCAACAAGAGCGGCGGCCGACTGCGGCTGATCTACAAAATTTAAAACAAGCATCAGTATCAACATGCATAGACATGCCAGAGAGCCTGTCACCGGCAGCGCCTAATGAACCAGTCAATTCTGAGCCACAGGATAGATCAATACCGTGCTTGGCCTTCTTGGCCGAAGGACGCATTTCCTCGTCGCACAAGGCAACGGCGGCGGTAAAGGCATCTCGCTTTCTTTTTACGGACAAGGGGCGACCCCTCCTCCTCATCAGAGTCATCTCCATTGGAGATATAAACAATCTCCACCGTCTCTTTCTGAACAGAGGGGATGGAAGGCGGAGCCGATGTCGACGCCATCACCGCCGAAGGCTTTGTTTTTCGCGTATGGCGCGGCATATTACTAACAACCTTCGCCTGGGCCTCCACCACATTCAAGCGTTTCAGCTGCTGGTCCATAAGATCATTCGGCGACGTCCTACGGTCGTGGGTCAGAGCCTTGGGATGCAAGTTAGCAACGGTTTTGTCTTTGTGCAGCCCCATTCTCCGGAGGATATCCTCAGACAAATCCGGTCCAAAGTGGTCTGCGAAGGAAACAAAGCAAGAATTAAATAGAGAAATTAAATCAAAGTTCGAAGAACAGGAACATTGACAGCGGTGATGGGCCTCATACCGACCCACTCACCCTGTGCTAAGGCCGGTATGAGGCCGACATGGCAGAGCGGCTCATCCTGAAGAATGATCTGCGTTGGGGGAATCCATCTTTTCGGCACCCCACTCTTGTCCGCCTCAAAGAGCCTCATCGCCAGCCTCTCATCCTCCCTAAGAGAGACCCCTTGGCATCCATCTTGAGTTTTTTCCGGGAGACCCATCTGTCATGTTCCGCCTTAGTCTCACACCGCAAGTTAACTTGGTGCTGAAAGCAGCGGGGCAGCGGATAGTCATCCGGCACCTTGACGTACACCCACCGGTCTCTCCAGTCTTTGCAAGAAGTAAGTTTGTCAACAGAGACATAACCCTTCTCCATGTGCACGCAGTACCAACCGACGCGGCCAGAGATTGACGGCTGGAGATAATGCAGCCGGCGGAATAAATTCACCGTCGGGGCCTCCCCCTTGAAGAGACAAAGCCACACAAAGCCGACTATCGTCCTCATGGCCAACGGATGCAGTTGGGCCACAGCGACGTTCATAGCTTTGATGATAGCCATGACGTACTCGTTCAGCGGAAACCGGAGCCCGTACTTCAAGTGTCGCATATATACACCGGTATGGCCCGGTGGAGGGCAACAGACGGCCTGACCCTTCTCAGGGATGACAATCTTGTATCCCCGGCCAAAGAAGAAGTGGCCCTCGAAAAATTTCTCACCGGAACAACTGGCCAACTTATGGGTCCAAGCTCGGTCAACGCTTGCCTTTCAGACGTCACCATGATCCATAACGTACTGCCTCCTCTCTTTGGGACGAGCCTCTTCAGCATCATCACTAAAATCGTCTGCGTCATCATCGTCATCCTCCCATTCCTCCAAAATTCGAGGATCGACTTCAGGAGAAGGAGACCTAGGGCCCCCAGGCCTTATCAGGAGGCCGTCCAACCTCTCCTACTCATCAAGACGCGACAGGGAACCCCCCGACGCCGGTTTACTAGGCCCGGCATCAGCAGAAGACATGTTTACAATAAAAACTTACAAAGTTAAGAAATTGGGAAGTTTGTTTGTTTACCTTGAAGAAAAACGCTCGCCGGAGTAACAACTCTGAAAATTAGAAGACAAAGAAGCCCTTGAAAGTTTAGAGGAAGAAAATTTTGGAGAATGAAATTGGTGGCCAATTTCACGGGATAACTGCCCTATTTATAGGGAAAAGCCCATGGAGAAGGACCAATCAGAGAAAAGCCCATGAAGCGTCATCCAATCAGCGAACAGACACGTGTCGGACATGCAACCACGGGATGTCAATCGTTGCAACAGTTGAACGTCAATCAATGCAACAGTGACCAAGCGTCTTCAACACGCCCATTCATATCTCTCCGCCTATTCACCTTCCTCAGCAAAATCCCCAAGCATCTGTCCTCCGCCGGCCACTTGATCAACCAAGCTAGATAACGCCGGCCGGGGGCAATCAAAAACAACCGGCACTCTCAACCCTGGTCTCGGCCAGCGTCATTTTCTTTTCCACATCGGATGCCCTTCACACATACATGTGGAGGGGGGATATGGTACGGCCTAAGCAGAACCAAGCCGCAGAAGAGGCCGCCGCAGAAGAAGCCGATGCAGAAAATTTTTACAAATTACTTGCGCAGAATATACGCTCGAACGTACATCGGAGCCCATACCACGGCATAGACTACGCTGGGGGCAAATTGATGGGGCATATTCTGCACCGCTGACCAAGTCAACACACTGAGCAAGGTCAAAGATACCCACAGCAAGTCAACAACTTAGACCGCCTAGCCGATGCAGCCCATCGGCCTGTCAGCCTGGGTCTCGGCATGGCAACCTGCCAGCCGGGACACATACCCGCGTACTCATATCCAAGACCCCTCGGCGGTGTGTCAACAGGGCCCGCCGGCCTGCCATAGGTCCCTCGGCCGAGGGGTAGATCAGTCTTTCCACCTGCTAGCCACTTGGCCACTTGGCCACTACGTGACAAAAGGTGAAAGCCTATAAATACTCCTCAACCTTCATTGAGGAAAGGATCCACAACTTAACCTAAGAAACACTATTCATCTGGTATTATCTTCCTTATCTCTCTACAATACATACCTAGCCAAGTAACACAGCTTAATCCTTTAAGTTTACTGACTTGAGCGTCGGAGTGAGTACGCTTGGCATAAAGTCAAGCCCTCAGTTCGTTCATTGTTGCAGGAGAGGCCGAGAGGAACGATTAAGACAAGAAGGGTTCAACTCAAGACATTATTCTACAAGCCACGGGTGGTAACAATACTTGCTCTGGAATTACACCCGGAACAATTTCTACTCAGTAAGAGTTATTCGCTGCTATGTACAACGGTGTTTAGACAATAATTAAGGTGGGATCTCTTGATTTTTTGTGTTCTTCACATGAACACACAATTAGATATGGAGTAAATTTTTGGAGACGAGTTTGATTTTGGTGGATAATCGGTGAGATGGAGAGGAAGACAAACTATCAGGGATAATGTGAATGAACAATGGATATAAAAAACATAGTGAGAGGGGTATTTTTGTCAGGAAAAAACACATTTGGAGGCAAAAAATCAAAATGGCCGGAATATTCCTTATTGATTTCCCTGAGATGAATTTTGGTATCAATTTCTAACTTTCTCCTATTTAAAGGTAGTAAGTTTTAAAAAAAATTATTAAAGGGAGTAATTTTTAAAAAGTTGTATATAAAAGGGAGTTTTTGATAATTTACTCTATAAACTAAGGTAATTACAAAGATTGGAAAGTACAATAATAAGGAAAATAAAAATTAGATTAAGGTAATTACAAAGACTGGGGTAGATTATTGGTAGTCTTGAGTGAGTTTTGTCTCAAGACTCCCTCAAGAGTCCCAATAATCTATTAAAGATCTGACATAGTCATAGTCTTAAGTTGAGTCTTGAAAATTCAAGACTTTACAAAAGTCTCGACCCCACATTTTTAGAGATAATAACAACCACCAATAAAAGGCTTTCATGTATTAAACTATTTTTTTTTCTTTTATCTAAAACCCTACAAGAAAAGTGTAGTGAAAAAGTAGAGTCTGAGTTTAGTTTGAAGGATAAAGTCTGAGGTGAGTCTCAAGAAAGTCTGAACAATAAAATATTAATAAAAGTTAGTAGAAGATTGATGTGGCAGAGTCCTAAAACTTTGATAAGTCTGACTGATAATCATAGACTCACCAAAGTCTTAAGACTGTCACATCAGTTTTCCACTAACTTTTATTATTATTTTTATATTGCTCAGATTCACCTCAAACCCTACTTTTTCATTTCTATTTTTTTTTACAAACTTAAAAAAAAAAAAGAACAAAAAGAAATAACACATGGATCCACTCATGAAATAATTTCCTTTGAAAGTGGGGTCAAAACTCACCAAAGTCTTAAGTTGAGAGTTGAGACTCAACTTAAGACTTTGTCTTGTCTCAAAACTATCAATAATCTTACTGACCAAATTTACCGCAATACGACTAACACATGAAAACAAGCACAATAACTCTCCTATAGGACCGTCTTATAGCATAAGACTGAATCAATAAGAGAATAACTCACACTTAATAGTTAATTATATTTGCATTTTAATTTTATTTTGATAACTCAATATCTTAGAATGAACTCGGACATATTTAAATGTGCAAGTTATCAAAATATAATATTAGGTTATTAAAATAAAATATTTTTGTACAAATATATTAATTATTTTAGTTGGCCCTTTTTGTAAATGGGCTAGTCTTATTCATAAAATAGTCCTATATAGAATAATTTGTGAAACAAGTATGATAGGCCGAAGAACAAAACCACCACTATGCTACAAATTGAATATAACCCAACTATTTATTTATTTATTAATTTTTTTTTCTATTTATTTATTTATTAACTAGTTTAGATCCCGCGCAATAAATGCGCGGTATTTGTAGAGTTTTTATTTTTAGAAAAAACAAATTTAACTATAAAACTAATCAAAAAATTGAGTAATGTCATGAAATGTATATATTTTTAAACAAAATTAATGAAATTTGTTATAATTTTTTTATTAGCATATCATTTAGTTACGATTTAGCATACAAAGAACGAATTTTTTATCACAAAAATCTTAGAGACAAATTTTAAATAAGGGATTATATCAAAATAGGAAAGTAAATAAGAGATTTTATAAAAATAGGAAATCTGGTTTAGGCGGGAAAACTTGAAACTTTTCCTATTCTTTCAGTAAATAGGGGATAATTAAATTTTAAATTTTGTTTTAAGAGTCAACAAATAAATACAATATTTAAGATATATTTTTGTATAAATATTCACAAATAAGAATTATATATAAGGTAGGTCAAGATTTGTATAGAATATAGAATGAGCAAAAATGTTAAGCCCAAAACGTGAGAATAACTACTAAACATATTAGGCCCAACTAATAGCTGAAGTAATTTGAGCGGGAAAATTTTTAGATTCGCCTATTCTTTTAGTAAATAGAGGATTTTTTTTATAAGGTAAGGAAACTAGGTTGAGTGAAATCAACCTATATCATCCTCGCGGATGAAAACGATAAAAAAAGTCGAAACTTTTAATTTACCAAGAAAAAATTAAAACAACTAAAATGCTACGCGGCTATTTATTGTCTCACTCTAATCTTATCTATATTAATACAAAAGACAATACTCAATTCTCATCGCGCCACGTCATTAATGCAGTTTTTTTTTTTTGGGAAATTCATGTTATGGTGGGACCCGTGAGTGTGCAATGTATTTATTTCTTCAGATTTCCGTCTTTTGAAACATGGATAAATTCCGTCTTACAACAAATTCTATGAAATAATATTATGAAAACATTCTATGAATTAATATTATGAAATAATTTTATACATTCCGTGTAAATAAAATTAATAACATATACGCAGAATGAATTACAAATGCGAGTAAATGAAATTGAATTACATAATTTTTAAAACAAAATTACATAATAATAAAATTACATAATTTCAAGAAGGAATAACATTTATATACGGGATCGAACATAAAACGCAAATGAATTACATACATAATTTTTTAAAACTACATGGTACAATATTTTTTGTTTAAAAAATAAATCTTGACGGAGTATTTACTTGGAGTATAAAATATTCATGTATTTTGGTTAATATTATTGTACCATGCAGCAACAACATCACAACATAATTTTTTAAAACTACATGGTACAAAATTTTTTGTTTAAAAAATAAATTATGACTTAGTATTTACGTGGAATATAAAACTCGGCAACTTAACTATCAGCCGCGCACACCGAAAATGGTAGGTGACAATGATAGGCAACCGAGTTAATTTAGTCTTCAACTAGAAATTAAAGCAAATTTTAATTTTTTTTTTACTGTAAAAAAATAAATAAATTTTAATTTAATTTACAAGTGATTAAAATATTTTTAATAAAAAAATTTTTAATAAATAATTCACAATTGTTGTAATAAATATTTTTTTAATAATAACACCACGATAAGTTAACAGTCGAAAAACTTTAAAATATGTTCTTTTTAGAAAAAATAATCCTCTCTGATCTGTATAGAAAGCCGTTCATCGCCGAGGATTTATGTACTTGGAGCAAAAATTCTGGCAACTTTACCATCAGTCTCGCATTCCGAATTCGGAAGATGACAATGATAGACTACCGAGTATCATTTAGACCAACTAGATAAGTACAATAGAAATGCAAAAATAAATATACTGGCCCAAATACATACCCGTGCAATTTTGCACGGGTTTAAAACTAGTTTTTATTTAAAAAAAAAACCCTGATAATAACTGCTACGCGACTCCACCTGACCCTCTAGGCCTTTACCTTCAAATCCAAAATTAACCTGATCCAAAACCGGCGCAGTTGACCCGTTTACGAAGTCTAAGCTCGAGTAGTGGAAGTGTCCCCGTTGTCGAGACTTGTCGATGCCATGAAAAATGGAAGAGTACATCGGCAAAATGTAAGTCTCTCGATTAAATATTTTATCTAAATCCAAGGATTTTAATCAAACTTTAGAACAAATGATGCGATTCTAAAGAATTCGTAAATTCCTAATCAGCAAAGTACCTGTAATATATGATTGCATCTGATTAGAGTTAGTTTTAATCAAGGCTAAGAATTCGTAAAACCCTAATCAGCAAATCCAGTTGTTCCGTGTATTTTAATCAAACATTAGTAAATGATTGGGACGGAGGGAGTAGTATTGAAATATAAATTGAAATATGAATCTGTTGAAATACCTCAACTTAATCAATTTGTAACTGTGTGAATATTTCGTGACTGAACAACATTGATATGTCTAGTGATAAGAAGTAATTTGTCTTAATCATTTGTTTACCTTTTATATTCATTGTTCCGTGTATCTTTTTCGCATTCAGAAGGTTGTCTCTTGCTGATTCGTGCTTATGGCGTCGGTTATTTTCATTTTCAGTGATCACCAGAGTTATGCCTTTTTCTCGCTTTCGGAAGATTGAAGCCTGCTTATGGCGTCGGTTATTTTCATTTTCTGTGATCACCGGAATTATGCATTTTACTCGTTGTGATGGTCAAATAAATTGAAGATTTTGAAAGGTACAATTTCTGTTTTTTATTTTATTTTAATTTAGTTACTGCAGTTTATATTTGTTAAATGTTATGATGCATATAATTTGCGTGATCAGCAATGAAATCCACCGAAAAAGCTAAGCTATCAGTTTGCAAAATTGAGGTTATATCCTCCCAGAGAAACCGGTTTGTGTGGGATGATGTCGAATTAATTGTATATTCTATGTGGATCTTATGCCCTTAACACAACATACCAGCTAGCATTAACATAACACAATACATTATTACGGAGTACATGATTAGTAGTAAGCAAACTAACAGGAACTTGAAAGAATTTTACATTCAACTATGGTATATTTGTAGTCTTAATAACTCTCGCTTGGCAGACGTTTGTTTTCCTGATTAAAATCAACCTAAGGCCCCTGTAATCATTAGTGATACACATAGAAATCTGTATTGTTAGCAGAACTTCTAATCTAATAAAATCTTTCAGAATCATTCGTTACTAGTAAACTCATGGTATGTCTACTGATATACCTCTTGCAGGAAGATTGCGCTTGTTCCGGGCATTGAGAAGGTTGTCTCTTGCTGATTGAAGCCAGCTTCTGGCATCGACTATTTTCATTCGTTCTTGTGGCAAATGTTTCGAGCACAATACTCCGACCGTAATCACAGAAATAATGCATTTCACTCTTTGATGAAGCTCATCATGGGTTATCCTTACATTGTTGGCTTCGTCAGTGAGATTATCTTCTTCAAGTGATGGGTCCACAATTTCCAAGACATGGTCAGGTAATGCTGCTTCGCCATGCTTATGAATGTTGTAGCCTTCATTGAACATGCTGTCTGTTGGTCTCTTGCCTATCATAAGCTCAAGTAGCAATATGCCATAACTGTAAACATCACCCTCTGTAGATGGCTCACTTCCGAGCCCATACTCTGACATGTGAACCCAATGCAAAAGCTTAGACACATAAATGGGTCGTAAATAGATAGGCATAATTGGGTAGTAGATAGATAGCAAACCTTAGAACATTCGTTTACTATGAATATATGTTAGCTAGGTATGCTCACTAACTGTGCATGTATGAACGGGACTACGTTAGGTGAAATAATATTACAGCTACTACTTTAGCACCAAGTCCAGCGGATTACTAAGTATGTGCATCTTCTGTTTTTTTATGATAATATATTATATGATTTTTGTTAGGCTACTTATAATTAGGAATCAGGCTATTATTACCTGGCGCAGCATAGCCTATAGTACCCCTGATTCCAATTGTACTACTTTGATTCGGATGTCGAGGTTGAGTAAGAAACCTTGCTAATCCAAAATCTCCAACATGAGCGACCATGTCAGTGTCGAGCAGTATGTTGCTAGGTTTCAAGTCACAATGCACTACTGGAGTCTCACACTCATGGTGGAGATAGCTTATTGCATGAGCCACATCAATTGCTACATCTACCCTTTGAGAAAGGCTCATGTTTCTGTCGCCTCCATGTAACCATTTGTCTAGGCTTCCATTAGGCATGAACTCGTATACTAGTGCTCTAAAATCATTTCTCTGAAAGTCAATACTAGAACAAGCTGTTATGATGCTTATCAGATTCCGGTGACGGACATTCCTTAAGGTGTTGCACTCTGCCACGAAACTTTTGGATACACAACGGTGTTGCAAGTTGAGAACTTTCACTGCAACTGTCTTTCCATCCAAAATCCCCTTAAACACGGATCCAAAAGATCCCATCCCAAGTAGATTCTCTGAAGAAAAACCAGATGTTGCTTTGAGTAACATGTCATACGACACTTTCATGGTTGCATTCCCCAGCATTGAACCTGATAAAAGAGGTATCTTTTTCTTTTTGATACAAGCCAGGTAGAGCCCTAAGGCCCCTACCGCCATGGCCACCACCCCAACAAGTGCACTGATAATTGGAATTATCAACTTTATTCTTCCCTTGCTTCTATTCTTTGTGCACTGAGGTAATTGCAGCTGTTTAATTCCGCCACAAAGCCTGCTATTGCCAGCAACAAAGATCGCACTTGCATTTGCAAATACTGAATCCGTCGGAACCCTTCCCTCAAAATCGTTGTAAGATAAGTTAAGGTAATATAAACTGTGAAATTTGGAGAAGAAGGATGGAATTGGGCCAGACAAATTGTTTTGAGAAAGGTCAATTTCTTGGAGGCTAGACAAAGAAGTGAAGGGTGAAGGAATATTTCCGTAGAAAGAATTTCCATCCATATACAAGTATTGAAGGTCAGAACAGTCACCTAGACCGTCGGGAATGACGCCTGAAAACTTATTGTTAGACAGTGCTAAGGTTTGTAGGTTACTTTGTTTACTCATTTCCAAAAGTAGGGAGCCTTCCAAATGATTATGAGACAAATATAGTCCAACAAATGAAGCAGATCCTTCAAATAGCTCATTACTCAAGGTTCCATTGAGTTCATTGTATGATAAACTTAGGTACAACAAGCTTTGGCAATTCCCGAGATGTGGAGGTATACTCCCTTCCAATACATTATCATGTAAACTAAGCTCACTCAAGAGTGATAAATTGCCCAAGGAACTCGGAATTCTACCTGTTAATCTGTTTGAGTACAAAATAAGTTGTTCCAATTTGTGAAGCATTCCGAAATCCTCAGGAAGAGATCCCACTAATTTGCTGTTACTCAGATCTAAGCACAGAAGATTGTTTAAATTGGTAATACCTTGAGGAAATTTCCCACTTATCAAAGTTTGTTCAATATTGAGAATTTCCAAAGAGGTGGAGAAATTAGCAACAGATTTGGGCAATATTCCCGAAAAGTGATTGTATCCCAATTCTAGGGCAATTAACTGGCTGCAGTTAATAAGTGTAGTTATAAAGTTGATGTCACCTGCTAGGTTGTTACTTACAAAAACTAAAGCAGTTAGGCTATGAAAATTCCCAAAATAATATGGAACCGTTCCTGTAAAACTATTAGTATCAAGCTCAATAAGTTGAAGTGTAGTGAGGTTTTGTATCGTGATTGGAAGTGATTCTGAAAAGTTGTTTGCCCTGAGGTTCAACCATGTTAGACGAGGACTAGGGAAGCCAATATCCTTGGGAAGTTCTCCATGTAGTTGATTGTCACCAAATTCAACAACTTGAAGGGAGGAGATATTGAAAAGGGATGTGGGCAGTGTTCCTGAGAGCTCATTTGATGCCGCATCTAGTATAGTTAGGTTTTGCATCTTACCAACACTGTTTGGGACAGTCCCTGTAAATGAATTATGAGCAGCATATATAGATACTAAAGAAGTAAGGTTTTGTATGATGTCAAAAAGAGGGCCCCTAAGATTGTTATGCACCACAAATAGGTGATGTAAATTTGATAATGCTCTTAATTCCTGTGGGAGTTTTCCCTCGAGTCTGTTGAAGCTTAAGGATAGAACTTCGAGGT